>NC_135329.1:97311820-98003052 GCF_023851605.1 Tamandua tetradactyla | reverse complement strand
ATGACATAAGTTGTATTGTTCATGTTATAATATTTAAGTCATAGAATATGAAGTTTAACAGTGAATGTTACCTAAGGACTTGCACCCTATTCTGGAGAGATGTTGTGCATTTCTCATTGTACTCAGGACAGTTGAGTATTGTTAGGTGAAACATGTCTGCTATTGTGTTCTATTTGGAAATTAAGTGTGATTCAAGGTGATGTGTATAGCTGTTAAGTTGACGAGAGGTGGACAATCTGTATTAGTCAGAATTCTCGAGAGAAACAGAACCAACAGGAGACACCTATAAATATAAGATTTATAAAGGTGTCTCATGCAACCATAGGAATGGAAGAGTCCAAAATCCATAGGGCAGTCTGTGAAGCTTGTGGATCCAATGAAAGGTCTGGACAAATTCCACAGAAGAGGCTCACTGGGTGAAGAAGCAGTGAAAGTCTCTCTTCTCCCTTAAAAGCCTTCAACTGATTGGATTATGTCACTGTGGGAGGCATGCCTTGGTTGATTGCAGATGTAATCAGCACAGATGCAATCAATGGAATGATGATTTAATCCACCAGCCTTCCAGTTTATCAACTAGCCATGAAATATCCTTGCAGCAATGGTAAGGCAGCGCTTGCCTCAGCAGACAACTGGGCATAATCAATTGGTCAAGATGACAGTAACCATCACACCAGGGTTCTTTTTTTTTTTTTTGTATGCTGTATGGTGTGGTCACATTTCAATATTTTTCCATGTAAGTATCCCAGTGGTGTAGCACCATTTGTTGAATTTTTGCTTCTTTGGTCTTTTGTCTGTTTGTTTTTTGGGAAATGCATGAACTGAGAATCGAAACTGTATCTCCTGCATGGCACACGAGAATTTTACCACTGAAATACCAATGCACCCCCTAGGGTTCTTTTTTTTCCTTAAACAGTTTTTATTGTGAAATAACATATATGCAGAAAAGTGACAAATTTCAAAGTGTAGTTTAACAAATTAGTAGAGCAAACACCTGCCAGAGGTACAGCATTGCTGATATCCCAGAAGACTTCTTTGTATCTGTTTCTGATAACAACTTCCTTTTTCAGGGGTTTTTGGTCAGATCTGTTTTTTTTTAATTGTACAATATAGCACATATACAAAGCACAGAAAGAAAAAAGCAATAATTTTCAAAGCACACTTCAACAAGTAGTTACAGAACACATCCCAGGGTTTGCCATCGGCTACCATTGCATCACCTCAGATTTTGCCTTCTAGCTGTTCCAAAATACTGGAGGCTAGAAGGAATCTTAATTTAGTGATTCAGTATCCTCACTCATTTGTTAAATCCCATTTTCTCTGTTACACTTCCTCCCTCTCCTTTAATCCTTTCCCAATTCATGGGAATCTTTGGGGAATGCCTGTCCTTTATTCATGTTGAGAAGGATAAGTGGGTGCAATTAAATGATAATCCTGGAGAGACTGTTCTCTCTGAGTTTCAGGATTTATCTGACCTAGAAACCCTCTGGGAATTATATGTTCCAGGAAGGCAAACTTACTGCATGAAATGCTCTAAGAGTCTCAGTTTGAACCCTAGGTGTTCTTAAGTGTCAAGGGAGTGATGTTGATTGGAGTTTAGAAAACCTTGGCAGTTAGCATTATCTAACTGAAGCTTGCATCAGAGCAACCTCCAGAACAGCCTCTTGACTCAATGTCAGCTCTCTTGGCCATGGATGCCTTATTTTATTACACTTCTTTTTCTCCTTTTGGTTAGGAAGGAGTGGTAGATTCCACAGTGCCAGAACCAGACTCATCCTTGGGAGTCATGCCCCACATTGTCAGGGAGATTTTCACCCCTGAATGGCTCGAATTATGTAGGGGGGGGGGGGGGGCAACAAATTTCCTTGCCGAGTTCTGCTTAGACAGAGAGAGAGAGACCACATCTGAGCAACAAAGAGCCTCCCTGGAAACACCTCTTAGGCTTTGTTATGGGTAGTCTTAGCTTCTCCCCTATAAAAATAAGTTTCATAAGAACAAGCCTCAAAATCCAGGGATTGGCCTGTTTCCTTGGGAGTCCTCAATTCTTGGGAGCATACCCAGGGCTTTTCAGATGGGAGAGTTTAATATATGTATTTTCCTCTCAGATCCTCAAGGGACTCTACCAATACTTTTTAATTATCAGCCCACTATAGTCTGAGATGTGCCCTGCTATTATATTAAGCTATAAGGTCTCATTCCCATTCTGGACTCTAGGAGTTTGGGTTGTTTCAATGAGCTATCCAGAGAGGTTGATTTGGATTATGTGTTACAGAAAATTTAGGTTCTAGACATAATAAATTCCTCTGCTTTTGATCTCATATAGCTGAGGATATAGAATAGATAAACTATCATCTTTTGCCCTGCATTCTAATTTACCTTAGACTCAGCCAGATGGGCTTTATTTTAACTCTAGTTGAGATTTGACTTCTTTTTCAATTACTCTAACTGTTATTTTATATAGCTACATTAACTTTCAGGTCTACAACACACCATTTCTGGGATTTAGGTGTCACAGAGCTACTCAAAGTTCCAAGGAAATACCAGCTGATACACATGAAGCTCAGTCTCTCAGACTTCAAAAATGTATCCACAATTTCAGACTACTATAAGAGCCCACAATCTAGGGTCCATTTTCTGGTAAGTATTTTCTGAGAGAGGCCTTAGCATATCAGTCCTTTTGTTTCTGGTTTATTTTGCACAACCCATTGTCCCCAAGGTTTATTCAGTTCACCATGTACCCCTTGATGTCCCTCCTTTTTGCAGTGACACCAAATTCCATCATATAAATGCATCACCATTTACCATTGTGCTTCTCAGTCATTGTATCTTTCAGCTCCCTCCATCTATTGAGCATCATGAATAATGTCCAAAATAAACAAACCATGTCTTATAGTATCTTAATTTGATTGCACAATCAGAACACTCTCAATTTTAGAACATTTTCATTGGTTCATAATGACGAAAAATTGTCAAACATAATGTCACCAACTATAGAATTAAAACTGCCCCTTATTAATTGTCTCCCCTCCCTTCCCCCCATGCCAGTTAGTTGCTCCTGGTAGTATTGTGGTATTGTTGTCTTCCTGTTAACTATTGGCCATAGTATGCATTTTGTTTTTCTCCTATATCCCTCTGCTATTGACTCTTTGTCCCCTATGGAACCATTGAAATAGTTCTCATGTGAGAACTTATTTAAATGGTAAATTTAATCATTGGGATACATTGCATTATGCATCTCCTTTCAATTATATTCACCTTCAATATGGCAATGTTACTTACAAACCCACTAATTAGTTATCATCACTTCTATCCATTCTCTTGCATTTAGATTCAGCTTTTTTGGGTAGCCTTCCCTCTTTCTCTAGTTTTTGTACCTCTAGGTCTGCTATATTCTACACTGTAACCTTTGAGATCACTTTACCAGAGTCATAATAGCAAAATCATAGTATCTGTCTTTTTGTGACTGCCTTATATCACTCAGCATTTCATCCTCAATGTTCATCTATGCTGTTATATGTTTCAGAACATTATTTTGTCTTACTGCTGCATAATATTCCTTTGTATGTATATACCACATTTTGTTTATTCATTCATCTACTGATAGGCATCTGGACTATTTTCATCTTGGCAAATGTGAATATTGCCTCTAGGAACATCAGTGTACAACTGTCTGTTCGTGTCACTGCCCTTAGCTCTTTTGGGTATATACCTAGTATTGGTATTGCTGGGTCATAGGACAACTCAATATTCAGTTTTCTGAGGAATCGTCAAAAAGTCTTCCACAGTGGCTGCACCGTTATACATTCCCACCAATGTGTATAAATGTCCCTGATTCTCCACATCATCTCCAACATGTGTAGTTGTCAGTTTGTGTAATAGAAATCATTCTTACAGATGTGAGGTGTAGCCCAGGGTTCTTAACTTCTATGCTGACAGACGTTGGTTGGTCCACATTTCCCCTGGTTTATGGAAGCATCCAAGACAGGAGGAGCACCTCAAAGTGCATCAGGCTAAAGTGTAACTTCACTGTAATTTTCAAAAATGTAAGGAAGAACCAAAAGGTGACATCAGCTTGTGTTTGGAGCAGTAGAATTTCTCAAGGTGTCAGGGAATCGTTAGACTGAGAATCTTGTCTAGGGAAAGCTTAGGAAGGAAAAACAGATCAGAAAAGGTGGGAATGCCATCAGGACAGCCTCCTTGCTAAAATCTAAAACTGAGAGACAATTCCTATGGAAGAAATTTATCAGAAACAAAAATAAAGAAGAAAAGTCAGGGAAAATGAAGCCACATTGTTTCATTTGCAATCAAGCACGTGGTTTTGATTTTTTTTTTTTTTGGCGTGGGCAGGTACTGGGAATTGAACTCAGATCTCCAACATAGCAGGCTGCTGAACCACCGTGGCCCACACTGTTTTGACTTTTATTGGATATTTATTTATGGTAGTTCTTTGAGTTTCTGATAGAAATAGTTTTAATGGTTATTAGGCATAAAAACCTCTTGAGTCATGTTTGGTGCCACTTTGCTGAGTGCCTTTCTCCTCCTTTATATTCAAAAGCTACAAAAGTAGGAATTTTAATCATTATTCTTTTTTGCATTAGAATACATTTCTGTGATCTGCCTAGTTCTGCCTTTCTACCTATAGACTGGAATACTTAGACTTGGGGATCATAAAGAGACTCAAGGGGGCCTGGCCTACAATGGGGGAAGACTTGTCTATTTAAAATGCCTGCAAACTTTCACTATTAAGGGATTCTTTGGAGAAAGCTACAATACTAGAATGTAATGTATTACTTATGAACGTGTGTTTGCACACGTGTATGTTTAATTTAACTGATGACAAATGTTATTAAATATAACCTCCTTGCGGGGTGAAAGTAAGAATGGGATTATGTTGCACTCAGTTCACACTTTATAAATTAAAATTGTAGGGAATTTTACAATTGAAATGATATATTGCAAGCACTCTCTGAATGTTGAGGACTGGGGTTTTGCAGAGCCTCATCAAGGCGGTCCATAAAAGAGATGGTTATTGTTCCCAAACTAGAATGGAGTTGTAATACCACTCAAGGCATTATTTATTTTTTTCATCTTCCATTTAAGGCCTGACCAAGAACATAGAGAACAATTCTGTTCTTAATAACCTTTTTATTTATGATATGGAGTGCAACACAATAGTGCAATTTTCAAAATTGAAGCTGCTCAAGAAATTATTGTCATTCAACTAAAATGTCCTCTTTGCCAGAATGTATTCTCCTAGATGCAAAAAAAATATTTTTCCAAATAAGTAGGAAAAATTTAATCATATAGCTGTATATTGCTTTACATAGTATTTTCTAACTATTTATTTCAGAGCTTTTAGTTGCATAGGTTTTATATTTTAATATGCTAAGAATAATGCTAATATCACACAGGTTAACTATTATAGGAAACAGCAATTCTCAGATAAAATATTTTAAATCCATGCATCATAGCTAGTTTATGAAGAGCACTGATTTTCAAAATTGTAGGAAAGTAGAATTCAGTCTACTTTTTTGTGAATGGGATGGGGAAACTTTGTCAGAGTATACCCTTAATAGGAATCTACTAGCAATTCCTAGATCAATAGAATATTTATCTTTAGTGCACACACGAGAGGGGGCATGGTGCAGAACAAGGTCAGAATTTATCACCAAAGTCCTGGACCCTAGGCTGTCTATATCACTTACTAAACTTTTGCCTTGGAGAAAACCACTTAATATTATTATTATTTTTAATCTTAGTTTTCAAGCTCAGAAAGGCAAAATATTTCTAACCTTAATAGGTCACAGGCATTTTGCATGGCCCAAATAAATAAACTTACTGTATACCTTGTTATAAAGGTGGAAATATAGCCAAGTTAGGAAAGGCTACTTTTTATTCTCCAAACTGTATGTCTATTTTTCCTTATACATTTTATACTATTTTATTCTGTGCTGTTATGGGGCAGATATTCATCAAGGCAGTCCATAAAAGAGATGCTAATTTTTCCCAAACTAGAATGGAGTTATAATACCACTCAAGGCACGTTGGACTGGGGACGGAAAGTTAAATGAGACAATTTCTTTGATGTTTTATAGACTTTACAGATATCCTGAAGTGAAGATATTATAAGCCAACTGATAATCCTATAAAGCACACACCCACAGTTATAAAGTCTGTGAAAGCTGCAGCCTCCCAAACCATTCACTTTGCCTGAGTGAGAATGAAAACTCAAATTCTACAGATTCTGTATCTAGAATCTGCATATTTCCTGATCTTCAAAAAGTCCATAATTAGTCTCCCATGATTTCATTTAACTTTAGATAAGCCAATGTTTTGATTCAGCACGTGGATTTGTTGCATATCAATGCCAGGATGCAAAGTAGCACAAATAAAGCTGCATAGATGTTATGCACACACACATACATATAATGCCATTTAAGCATATCACAGATCATATCCTTTATCAGTTTTGCAACTGACTAGTCTATTAACGTATTAAGAGTCACCCTGTCGGACACGGGTGATTTTTGTGGGCAAAAGAGAAAAAAATTGCATTTGGTCACATCAAAACTGCACTCAATCACAATTTGCGTTTTATTTCTCTGTATTGCTTTTAGTTCTTCACATTGTCTGTCCTTGGGAGAAAGCTGTTTTTCTGGATTAGTAAAGAAAAAATTTTAACCTCCAAAATCCAGTCCTGGGATCAAAATATTAAAATAAAACCATGTTTTTTGGGTGTTTATGTTGAATATCCTATTTGTTTGTATTTCTTTGGGACTAGAGAGCAATTGCAACAAAACAACTCAAATAAAGTGATTGGAGGTAGTGTGTACATTGTGTTCACAACTGCACATATGTATACATATTTCTTGGGGGAGGATGCATGGTCTGGGAATCAAACCCGGGTCTCACACGTGGAAAATGAGTATTCTACCACTGAACCACCAGTGCACCCCTGCACATACATTTTTGCACTAAATTTTAGTGTAAGATGGGAAAAATGTGTCCTTTTTTATGATTTGGTTTACTGTATAATTATGAGGTCAATGAAAAGTGCTATTATTATATCTATTATTTAATGGGTGCCTCCTATAAACTATCTCCTTAACAAACATAAATTCTACTCGTTATCAGAATCCAAAGCACATGATTAGAGTCACCACTTTACAAATGAGGAAAGTGATATTCAGAGTCATTAAAGAAGTTTCTCAAGCTTGAGAAATGGCAGGGCAGGGCCATGATTTGAACCGAGGCAAGAGAAAATTTCAGAACTTGGGCTTTAACAATCTCTTTGAATGTGATGCATGATATAAGAGAATAGAAATAATAGATTCAAACATTTTGTAAACATAATACAAAGGATTCTCATAGTAACATACTCAAGCATTACTGTCTCTAGGATTAACAATGATGAAAAAAGCATTCTCTTCATTTCTTTAACAAAAGTTAAGATAATTTTCTACAGAAAAAGAATGGAATTGTCAGTCTGCCTAGCCAAACAGCAGATAAATCCCTGTTTCTTGGGTGTCGTTTGTATTACTTGAGTTTATTTTGTTTGCCACATATGCTCTTGGAGTGTGAAATCATTCAAGTGCAAAGTAAAGACAGACTAGTGAAGCTCATTCATTAACTTTCACAGCAGTGGGTCCTCTGTTGGCATTTAAAATTAATGTAAAGAGAAGTTCAAAAAAATTAGCTTCATTTCAAATCACATATTGCACTACGATTTTCTAGAAGTGCTGCAAACTGATTAAATTGCATTAGTGCAAGATAATTACCCAGCAAAAGAGAGAAATATTAAGCGCTATATATCCCAGCCAATTTCAAAGACCCTGTTTTTTAGTATTTAAACATAGTGTGGTTATCAGAAATGACACCCCAATTAGTGCCACATGAAAACAATTCCATCAGATCAACAATGACAAATAAATGGTTTCTTGTACGATGGAATAATTCCTTGGTCTTTCTAATAAAAATTCGAAGTTACAACTGTATTTGAAAAGAAGGCTTGCAGAGTTTAAATGTTGTGGTTAAATTATCATTCTCAGAAAAACAAGTGAGAGAATGTTTCTTTCCATGACCGGGTCAGGAGAGCATATAAGTAAAGGACAAAGAGACTCTCATAGTGGGGAAAACAGCTTATTTGTGAACATATCTATACACGCTCTTTTAAAAAATTTAAATTCTTCTGTTAGTCAGAATAACCTAAAGTGATTTCGCTTTATAAGATGCCAAAACAAGTAATTATATTTTACTTCTATGTAACACAGAACTTGATTTATTTAATAGAACATTTGGGTACTAAATCTTGAATTTACTTATTGCTCCAAACGTTATCAAATTGTTTTTAAATAATGTCTCATTCACTGATTGAGTCCATCTAAACCATCTCTCTCATTAAGGCCCAGCTAATTGAAATGCTACAACTTTCAAACTGGGGGTAAACTGTTGATCATTTCCCCCCAAATCTTGAGGCCCTCTCCATGTCATTTAAAACCTTCTATCTGATCCTCAACTTCAACTTCATATTTTAAACTTTTGGTGCTATCTTTTCATTTATCCTTGTTTTTCAACTAAAAATCACCCTAGTTGTGAAGGTTCTATAGAGTGTAGAGAATGTATTTAAATATTAGTATGATTCTGCATGAAAACAGTATAAGATCACTGAAGATTCAAATTAAGAATCCTAGAACACCCACCTTTCAGTAGCTCATGCACTCAGATGCTCATGATTAGATGAAAAATGAATGGCTCTAAAATACAAACATAAGTTAAATATTCAGACTTTTGACAAAAGTCAAGGGAAGTAGCTGAGACAATTATCTGGATAACTCAAAACAAAACATCTGCTAGAATATAATGGCTTCAAAGGGCTTCCAAATAAGTTAAACCTATTTGCTGTGCTAACAGGTGTCACAAATCTATATGCCCTTTTATTGGCTAACGTTAAAATTAAGGAGAATTTCATACTCTTAGTTCCTGTGGAGTGCCAGAGGATGAGTCCCTTTTGGCAGTGCCTTGACTGGGGTTGTGACCTTTGGAGTCTTAGCCCATGATACCATGTAGGTCTTTCCCCAGATTAGTCTTGGTTCTCCTCTTCTGTCTATATTGGGTGAACCAGTCATTCCACCTATGAGTTTTCCCTGCTCTAAACCTACACTTCACATTCTTTTTAGGCTTCCCTTGAGTGAGGCTGCTATGGCATTTCTGGGTCTTGTTTCAACACAGCCATCAGGATATCTATGTTTTTAATTTACTCTATCCATCCCCAGATAACCCAATATCCAGTTTCTCTGACTCTACTATGTTCCCACTTTCTTGACCAATCTGCATGTTTTAACTCTCCAAGATCAAAGAACAATTCCTCTTTTGCAGCTGTAGCCATTAGGCAACAGTAGATGTGCTGGCCCTCTGAACCCTCCACCTCTCAAAGCTAAAGCCCTCCATAATGATGGTTCTGATGGGATTTTGAATATTTTAACCAAGGAATCCTAAAAAGATATAGCTAGGATAATCTCAGAGCTCACAAGCAAGCAGGTTCATTAGAATCAAACAGGGTCCGTGGCCTAATAATTTTATTGCAATCAACATTCCTTCAGAACAGAGGTAATAGCCCACATATGCTAACTAGATAGATTTATGTAGACATTATGGTAACTGGTACTAGGCACATAAATATGCATATTTTAGAATTTTTAAAAACCTGTTGGTCCTCAAATTTGAAAATGCTATAGAGGTGAGTTTTATAAATGCTACATGCTGAAACTTTTTAGCTTTGATTTATAATATGTTAGAAAAGTCAAAAACAAATTTAAAACAAGAATCTATGATTTACATAAAGGAGTGATCTTGAAGACATAAGTCCATATAAGAAGAAATGAATTTTAATCTTGGTTTTTAGACAGGGATTTTCATCTTTGAAGATGCTCTAAATTAAAGGATATTTCAACAACTTTAGTCTACCCTGTGTTTTCTATTTTTGTGAGCTAATGATGATGATGGAGGCTAATTCTGCGTATTTATTATGGGGGGCATGGAAGGAAGGGGAAATTAGTGCATAATCAAGAAAGCTGAAGAAATCACAGATATGTATGATAATAATAGCTAAGTTAAGAACTTTCTGTGTGCCAGGCACTATTCTAAGCATGATATACACATTTAATCGTCACTACAACTCCAAACATTAGAAACTATTATTATGACCTTATCATAGAGAAAATAGAGGCATTGAAAGTTCAAGCATCTTCCCCGGGGCAGCAAAAATAGATACTCCCTAATGTAGCAATTCAAATGACACATATTTGGTGCACCCAAAAGCAAGAATTTGAACTTACAGCATTGGCACTCTATTCTTTAGTTGTAATTGCTCTAGTAAAGAGAGCAGATCAGGCCAGTCCAACCCTAAATAAGTCATATAAGGCATATTCTTTCCTCACAAGGTGGCTTTAATTCGGCTTTGGAGATAAAAGACTTATAAGACTGAAATTTAAAACAGAATCTAAATCTAGTATAAATGCAAATGCATGAGTCTCATGATAGTTAGTTACTATAACACAGTGGTTAAAAACTGGGGCTTTGGAATCAGATCTAAGTTCACATCTGCATTCTATCCTTGCAAATCATGTGAGCAGAGGCAAGTTATTTAACATCTCTTTGACTCAGTTTTATCATTTGTAAAATAGGGGTAATAACAGTAATTACCTTATAGATGGTTACAGGGATTAAATGATATGATGCATTTAAGACGTTTAGAAGGATGTCAATTCATTACAGAGACTGTTCAATCCATATTAACATTTTAGTATGAGCATGAGTTTGGGTGAAACAAAGTTGAGATATGAGGGAGATCGATGAGAGGGGGGTGTGTTAGTGAAGGATTCCTATGATAAGCGAATATTCACTGATTTATGGGAGATATTGGTCTAGAATTGGAGAAAAAGAGAACATATTTTAGTTAGACCCGGTGACGTCAAAGAAAGTAGCTGAAAACAAAGGATTTAAATAAGATCCAGAGTCATATAACATTATTTAAAATGTCCTATTTTCAATCAAAACAAGAATACCCCAAATGAATGAAAAAATATAGTTAACTGATGCCAACAGTTAGATGACAGAGATTTATCAATAGAGGTGCCAGGTAGAGGAGAACACAAGGTTCCACACTGGGCCTCTTCTGACACCCAAGGCATGGGGAGAGCCCAGGACTCTTCATTACTGCTGAATAGAAACAGGATTTCCATTCTCGATCTCCACCAACACGGTGGTGTGACCAGCCTTTTAACCAGTGGGTGATAGAGAAAGTTCTGGCCCTTTACCTGACCTCCTCTATGCCACCCCAACCGGTAGGGGAAGGGCCACCTCCATCACTGCAGGGTGGTAGGTGGAGCTGAGTCTCCCCGTGCATTCTGCTGTAACACTCATTAGGGGGCAGTGCTCATTATGGGCCTGTGGGGATGAAAGTCCAGACTTGCTATTCAGCCTTCTCTGACACCACTCCAGCAGGGGCTCTGGGTCACCTCATTACAACCTGGCAAGGGTGGAAATCTAGGACACACTCAGCCTTTGTCAATATGGCTGGGGTGGGGCCAACGTTTTGTTTTCTTTGTGGTCTTTGTCTAAAAATTTTCTGCCCTGCTAGGCTGCCTCTTTCTTGATCATTTGGCTAGCGAGAGCAGACTTTTGTTGTTTCCATGGTGTGCATGAACACCTATTGGCATTTTCTGATATCTAGTTTATTCAGCTTCGAGTCTGGGATATACGAGACAGAAAGAAAATTCAGAGAACTCACCACTGTGTCATTCCAAGATCGCTAGCTGATCTGCTTTCTCCCCTCCACCTTTTAGAGTCTTTTTATGTTTTTTTAAAAGTAATATACAAAGTTTTGAGTTCAATTTAGTGATGAGAAAGGGGATACATATATCTACTCCATCTTCCCAAAAGCAGAAATCTCAAGGGTGAATTTTCTTGTATGTAAATTATATCTCAATAGAAATACAATTGATTTTTTTTTTTTTTTTTAAAGGAAAGACAGAGAGAAGGAAGGAAGGATAGAAGGAAGGAAGGAAGGAAGAAAGGGAAACATTTTTTAAACATTTTCTTGTTTTATTGTATTCTGTTTCTCCGTTTTTGTTACATGGGCTGGGGCCGGGAATCGAACCGAGGTCCTCCGGCATAGCAGGCAAGCACTTTGCCCGCTGAGCCACCGCGGCCCGCCCACAATTGATTTTTAAATACAGACTTGCATTCTGCAATCTTACTAAATTGCACATTATTTCTAATAGCTTTTTATATATTTCTTAAGATTTGCTATGTAAATGATCATGCTGCCTGCAACTAAACAGGATTATTTCTTCCTTTAAATCTGGATGAATTTACTTTATTTTTCTTCATTGCTTACATTGGCTGGAGTATCCCGTGGAATGTGGAACAGAAGTGATGAGAGTCACTTGTATTATTTGAAATCCCAATATTGACTTTTTCTTTTATGGATGTTCCTTGGGATTATGTAGACTAGCAAAAAAACAGCATCCAAAACCCATAATCATACTCTAAACATGAGAAAAATGTCAGGCATACCCAAATTGAGAGACATACCTGACTAGTGCTTTTCAAAACTGTCAAAATCAACAAAAACAAGGAGAGTGAGAAAATTTCCCAGTCAAGAAAGTCTCCCAAGCTGAGCAGACACACCAACTAAATGTAATGTAGTATCCTGGATGGTATTCTAGAACATAAAAATTACATTAGGTAAAAACTAAAGAAATCTGATTTAAGAGTGCATTTCAGTTAATAATTAAAGAAATTTCAGTAACAATTGCAAAGTATTTTCAATTAAATAAAATGAAAATGCAACTTGTCAAAATCTGTGGAATGTAACAAATGCAGTACTTAGAAATTTATAGACTTGAATCCTTCCTTATATTAGAAAAGAAGACCTAAAAATCAATAATCTAAGTTTCCTCATCAGATAATGAGAGAAAGAAAAGCAATATGAACCCAAAGCAATCAAAAGAAAAGAAATAATAGAAAGCCGAGCAGACATCAATGGAATTGATGTCAATGAAGCCAGAAGCTTGTTCTTTGAAAAGAGTGATAAAATTGATAAATCTTTAGCCAGGCTAACCAAGAATAAAAGAGAGAACATAAAAATTACTATTATTATAGGTAAAAGAGGCCTTGTTGCTACTGATCTTATGGACATTAAAAGGATAATAAAGGTTGGACATGACTGCCAGGGGTTTAAATCTCCCTGGTAACGTGGGACAGAATTCCCAGGGTAAACCGGACCCAGCATCAAAGGATTGAGAAAGCCTTTTGACCAAAAGGAGGTAAGAGAGAATTGAGACAAAATAAATTTCAATGGCTAAGAGATTTCAAAAAAAGTTGCGAGGTTATCCTTCAGGTTATTCTTATGCATTATATAGATATCCCTTTTTAGTTTATTGACTATTAGAGTGGCTCAAGGGAAGTACCTGAAACTGTTGAGCTGTGTTCCATTAACCTTGATTCTTGAAGACAATTGTATAAAGATATAATTTTTACAATGTGACTGTAGGATTGTGAAAACCTTGTGTCTGTTGCTCCTTTTATCCAGGGTATGGATACATGAGTGAAAAATATGGATAAAGAATAAATAAATAAATAATATGGGGACAAAGGGTAAAATAAAATGGGTAGATGGAAATACTAGTGGTCAATGAGAGGGAGGGGTAAGGGGTATTGTATGTATGAGGTGTTTTTTTTTTTTCATTCTTATTTCTTTTTCTGGAGTGCTGCAAATTTTCTAAAAAATGATCCTGGTGATAAATAAAAAACTATGTGATGATATTGTGAGCCATTGATTGTACACCATGTATGGAATGTAGGTGTGTGAAGATTTATCAGTAAAACATTTTTTAAAAAGGATAAAGAATTTTATGAATACCTATGCTCATAATTTGATAACATAGATAAATGGACCAATTCCTTGGAAGACAAAATCTATTAAAACTCACACAAGAATAAATAGGTCATCTTTGGATAAGTCCATTTCTATTAATTGATCAAGTCAATACTAATAACCTACTGTTAAAGAAAGCAACAGGCCCAGGTGGCTTCACTAGTGAATTCTACCAACTTTTTTGGTCAGGCACCAGGAATCAAACCCGGGTCTCTGGCATGGCAGGTGAGAATTCTGCCACTTAGCCACCATCACACCACCTGAATTCTATCAAATTTTAAGGAAGAAATTATATATCAGTTTTCTACAAATTCTTCCCTAAAATAGAATTAAAGGAATCATTCCTGTCTTATTCTGTGAGTAAAGCCATACCCTAATATCAAACCAATCAAAGATATTACAAAAAAAGAAAATGACAGACCAATATCTCTCATGAACTTAAATACAAAAGTCCTCAAAACAAAATTAGGAAATAAAATACAACGATGTATAAAAATAATTGAACACCACAACCAAGTAAGATTGATTCCAGATACTCAAGACTGGTTCAATATTTGAAAATCATTTAACATAATATGTCACATTAACATGCTAAAAAGAAAAACCATGTATCATATCAATAGATGCAGAAAAAGTGTTCACCAAAATCCATCACCCATTCATGATAAAAATGCTGAGCAAAACAGTAATGCAGGAGAAATTCTTCAACTTGATAAAAAAAAATCTACAAAATATGACACTATATAATAAGAAACTAGATTTTCCCTCCTAAACTTGGGTAAAAGGCCAGGATCTTTATTCTCGCTACTCCTATTCAACATAATACTGGAAATTCTAGTTAATTAAGTAAGACAAGAAAACGAAACTAAAGGTATATAGATCTGGGTTGAAGAAATAAAACTGTCTTTATTTTCAGATGGCATGATTGTCTCTGTAAAAAATTTCAAAAGAATAGACAAAAAACTTTGCAACTAATAGAAATCATAGCAAGATTTCAGGATATAAGTTTAATATACAAAAGTTCATTGATTTCCTAAATACCATCAATGAGCAGTTGGAATTTAAATTTAAAAACACAACACCATTTACTTTAGCATCAAAGAAAGTATGCTGATCATTTAAAATTTTTGTATTTGATGTTAGGTACGGGTCCAATTTAATTCTTTCTGCATATGAATATCCAGTTTTTCCAGTAGCATTTGCTGAAGAGAATATTTTTTCCACATTGAGTGGACTTGGCATTATTGTCAAAAATCAACTGGACAAAGATGTGTGGGTTTTTCTGAACTCTCAATTTTATTACATTGGTCTGTATTTATTTCCTTGTGCCAGTGCCACACTGTTTTGTCTACTGTAGCCTTGTCTTTAAATTGGGATACGTGATTTTTTCAACCTCGTTCTTCTCTTGCAAGATCAATTTGGCTAATCAGGGCCTCTTGCCTTTTCATATGAACTTAATGTTGGCATTTCCATTTCTGCAAAGAAGGCTGTTTAAAGTTTGATTAGGACTGCATCGAATCTGGATATCACTTTGGGTAGTACTGATATATTAACAATATTAAAAGTAAATACAGAAAAAAAAAGCTAGTACTATGAAACTCTTAGTACAAATCATAGGGAAATACCTTTATGACCTTGTATTAAGAAATACATTCATAAACTTTTCAACAAAAACATAAGTGGCAAAAGAGAAAATAGATATATTGGACTTCATCACAATTAAAAACATTTGTGCATCAAAGGAAATAATTAAGAAACTGAAAAGACAGCTTACAGAATGAGAGAATATATTTGGAAGCTAATTATCTGATAAGGACTGAATTAGAAGAACATAAAAAGAACTTATAAAACTCAATACTAAAATGGCAAACATCCAAATTTTAAAATGGGCAAAGGAATAGAACAGACATTTCTCCAAAGAATGTACACAATTGGCCAATAAGTACATGAAAGATGCTCAACATCATTAGCCATTAGGGAATACAAATCAAAACCACAATGAAATACCACTTCACACCCACTAAAATGGCTATGTCAAAAAAAGAGGAAAGCAACAACTGTTGAATGAGGATGCAGAGAAATAGGTATCTTTGTACATTGCTAGTGGGAATATAAAATGGTGTGGCCACTGTGGAAAGAAGTTTGTCAGTTCCAGAAAAATTAAACATAGAATTATCATATAACCCTGCAATCCCATTTATATCCCAATACCCATAAAGAACTGAAAACAGGGACTTGAACAGGTATTTACATACTGATGTTCATAGCAACATTAATAATAATAGTTTAATGGTGGAAGCAACCCAAGCATCTATCAAAAGAAGAATTGGATTTTAAAATGTGGAACATATATACAAAGGAATTTAATTAAACCATAAAAGGGAATGAGTTCTGATACGTATTGCAACATGAATGAACATTGAAGACAGCCTGTGGCATGAAATAAGGCACACACAAAAGGACAAATATGAAATAACTAGAATGCGGAAGGTAATAGAAGCAGTTAGTGAATTACAGGTAGATATTCAGAAGAATTGAAAGCAGGGATGCAGACAGACATTTGTATCCTATGTTCATAGTGGTATTATTCACATCTGTCAAAAGACAGAAACAACCCAAATGTCCGTCAACTGATAAATGGATAAATAAAATGTGGAATATACATACAATGGAATATTATTCAGCTGTAAGAAAGAATGAAGTCGTGATGCATGCAAACATATGGGTGGACCTTAACGACATTATGTTAAATGAAATCAGCCAGTCACTAAAGCACAAATACTGTATGATCACACTAATATGAGCTAATTATAATAAGCAATCTCACAGACTTAGAATCTAGAGTATAAATTACTAGGAAATAGAATAAGGGTAGAGAATGAGGAGCTGATGCTTAATTTGTGCAGAAGTTTTAATTAAGTTGATTGTAAATGCATGGAAATGGATAGAGGTGATGATAGCACATTACTGTGAGTGTAATTAATTAACAGTGCTGAACTGTGTTCGTGAATGTGGTTGAAAGGGGAAGTCTGGGGTCGTGTATGTCACTAGAAAGAAAGCTAGAGGATAAAACATGGGACTGTAAAACACAGGGAGCCCTGTTGTGGATGATGACTGTGGTTAATGGTACAAAAATTAGAATGTTCTTTCATGAGCTAGAACAAATCTACATCACTATTACAAGATGCTAACAAAAGGGTGTATATGGGGAAAATATACCCAATGCAAATTGTGGACTATAGCTAACAGTAATATTTTAACATTCTTTTATCATTTGTAACAAAAGTACCATACCAATGCTAAGTTTCAAAAATGGGGGTGGGTTGGTTATAAATGGGGCTTTTCTTTTTGGAGTAATGAAATGTTCTAAAATTGATTGTGGTGATGAATGCACAACTCTGTGATTTACTGTGAGCCGTTGATCTTATACTTTGGATGGATTGTATGGTGGATTAATATATCTCAATAATCTGCTTTAAAAAAATCTCAGCAGTCTGGGGATAGGCACAGAGAATAAAATTTGTACAAAGGAAGAAGTGCTATGACTTTTATCTTAATTAGTTGATTAGTTAATTATAAAAGTACGTTGCAAATCTCACTGCATTAAGTCAATCTCATGATGTGAGTTTATCCTTTGGCATCTGTTTAATAACAATATGCTTTGAGACTGTCAACGCCTATAATTTCTGGAAGGGGGCTGTCCATACTATTTGAGTCACTAGTGATAGCACAATGAGCTCTAATTAAATCTATACATGGTCGACTTGCACCCAATTTCTGGACATGACAACAACTTCCAATCACCCCAGAGCTCAGACATCAAAGATGAAACAGAACTAATCCAGGCTTCCTTTTGAGAAATGGAAGCAGACAAGAAGAAAAGTTAGAAGTAATGTGTAGTAAGCAGAAAACTTAAACTCAGAAATAGAAAAGAAACAAAAAAAAAGAACCCTGGACATCATAAAATAGAAATAGCTATTTAGTGTATATATGGGAAGTGGCTATTTCAAAATTCGATTCTGGAAATTTTCTTCGATTTGGGTTATGTATTTTGTTTTTTGTTCTATTTTTGAGGCATAGAGAGAAGCAATACATATACAATACATGCACTCACAAACACACACACACCAAGGACAATCTGCATCTGGAGAGGAAAAATTTTTGTATATGCATATGTTAGTGCTACCTGAGGTCATTGGTAAAAACATTCTCCTCTCTCTGAACAAGTTTGATTTAAGCATTAATTGAGTTCAATGGCTAGTGGAAATTATTTGGCAGATGATTATTATTTTAAAATACTTAACAATCAAAGGAAACTGTAAACTTTGTGGCTATAGCATCATTTGAGCACTTGTTTTCTACTCAATAAATTGGTTATATGAAAATTTATTGTACGTATTGGATAGGCAGTTTCAATTCTCAATGGCTCAGAACATAATAAGTAAAAAAATTTAACAAAATAACCCAATGCTTAATTTAAACTATATAATGGTTCAGAAGACACTCCCTGTCTTAGACTGCTTTATGTGTATTACCAAGAATATCAATTAACATTGTATTGAAAAACTGAAGAAGAAAAAACCCACAGGATGTTTTAATTGAGCTAGAGCACATTTTATTGCAAAATTTGACAAATGACATCATAAAATAAAAGCTATGTCAAAATTTGTATTATGTTATAAATTACCATATACATATTCCATACCCATTTTGCCAGTGCTTGTATTGACCCACATTGTGAATACCTAATTACACGTGGTCTCTTCTTGACTCTGGACTCCTTAATGTCAACGAGTGTTTCTTATTTGTCCTTATAACCCTAGTGCCTAGCACCAGACTTCAGATGTAAGTTCTTAATTGGTCTGTTGGCCTAAACTGATTGACGAAAAAAAAAAAAAAGAAAAAAGAAGAAGAAGAAAGAAGAATTTTGCACATTTGAAAAAAAAAAGAATTTTGTACATTTGAAAATATGGACTATGAAAATGAAAGTGAATGAAAGGGTCTCTTAGGTGATGCAACAATATAAATGTCTTATTAATTTGTTTAATCCTGAATGAAATCGCTAAGAGCAAAAGTCAGCTTGGATAACAGCAGGATAAAAAGCTGATGATGCCACCAAGTGTCTAATCAACCTTGGATTTTGTTGAGGGCCAATGCACGTCAAATCTGTGGGGCTGCATTTTATGTACAAACGCTACAGGTAAAATCCCTATCTGGAAAGCTTATGGTAAAACACACAGCCGAAAAGCAAAATGAAATCTAAAGATATCTAATAACGAGTGTTCTTGCTGCCTCTACAATTTTACTTTTAATTCATGAGACTAGGTATTTCCCAGGAGATCTAATTAAAACAAAAAAGAGCATAATAAAAACTGAAATGTTTCTACAGGAACACATTTATTTCTCAAAACACAAACTCTATAGAAAAATGTATTTTGTGTAATATATCATTAGTAAAGGGGATAGTTTCATGATGTTTATTAGGAAGGAGTGGGAAGGGGTTGTTATTATTTTGGCATTTGCATAGTGGATTTCAAATTCAGGTCTAAATGCACTTTAATAATTAGTAATTTAGTGATTATTTAGGATGACGTAACTATTATGAGTATATAAAAAGATTTGACTCTAATTTTGAGGTATGTGAGTCTTTGATCCACTTCCTCTGTAGCTGTTATTAATGATCATAGCAATTATGGTAATAATAGTAAGAATTCACTATCTGTGTATCTGCGAAGTGACTGCTTCAAAGGCTGATACATCCAGCTCATCCTCATAATATAGCCATAAGGCATACTGGTTACAGATCAAGAAACCTCCAGCAAAAGATAAATTTGTCAATACTTGGCCTGAAAATTCCTTTAAAACTTCTTTATACTCTCCAAGGAAAAAGGTAAACCACTGACAGTGCATCTATAGCTATGGCAATGCAAGGGTATGTTTTTCAGATGGTTTCCATTGTTAACTGAAAAGCCTCTGGCTCCACAACTCTGTTCCTCACTCTTTCTTAGAAATCTTCATGTTTCCTTTCCCTCTCTTTCTCTTATCACACTTTTAATTTTTTTATTATATAATTAACTTATTAATATGTAATTTTGGGGACCAGTATGTGCTGAGCTCAGGTCTAGATGCCAGGGTAATAGCACTGGAGTTTCTCACCTAAGAAACTTACAGTCCCCAATAGAAATTTCTGTCTTCTCCCTCATCACCAAAGTCCTAAACTTGCTATATTTTTTTAAACTTAAATATGAAAACATGTTCTCTATTTTATTTATAGTTTTATATAAAACATGTTTTAGATGATAGGTTAAACTTTGTTTGTCTGCGTGTTTCAGTATGCCTGCCCATGACAACAAATAACAATGGATTGGACATTTTCTGCAATATTTTCATTAATCCTAACTCTTCTCAATAAAAATGTAAAAATTAAATATATGACATAATTTTCTCTAAAACCTTTAGCATTAACAAAAATATTTGGTAGAGTAAAAATATTTCACTGCATACATTCTGCGGGAAAATATGTTGGAAATAAAGTACAACAATTCATTCCATGATGAGAAAAGAGTGTTTTTTTATTTCAAACTTCATTCTTTGTGTGTGTGGGTACACATGTAGACATATACATAAATACATAATATATATACACATATACGTATTATAAATAGCAAATTAAATGAATTAGGGACTTTCTATTTCAACATCAGCACAGTTAACTCTTCACTCTCAAGAGGCTGGATATTTTAATATTTGGCCCTTTCTTTCTCATCCTTTTTATTGATAGGCATTTTGTTTCTCCCCAACCAATAGCACTTTTTTTTACAAGAGAATAAGGAGAAAAAGAAGAAAAATGAGACTTTAATAGTAGAAATAATAGTAGAAATCTATCTTTCTACTTGTGACAAAAGTTTTGGAAAGAGAGAAGTTGGGAAGTAGATACTAATTCAGATGTCTTTCTATGTTGCCATTTATCTAGTTTCTACAATTCCCTCTATTCTATGAATTACAGAAATGAACATTCTACACAAAGCCTTTTGCATACCTCCCATCTTACCATCTCATCCATTTAGCTTCAGGAATTGAGAAGTTATTGGATAATATTCTAAGATTAGCCAGCAATAGATAGAAATTTATGGTCATATATATTTTTTTCATTCAATGATTAAAGAAGCCAAAGCAAACATATCTAACACCGAGTGTTAGGTTAAAGTAAAAGAGGTGGTGGTAATTTTTTAAACACATTGCCCATTAAGCCCAGAAGATGTACAAGAAGTTTTCCTAAGGAATGATAATTTTTAAATCCTTATAAATAGTATCATCCAATTGCTGAGAAATTAGATAATAGCATTTTTTTTTTAGAAGTTCTAACTCTTCAGAGAACATTTCGGTCTGTAGAAATAATGTCTTCCCTGTGCTTTTTCTAAGTTTATTTCCATATTTATGTTTTAAAAATAGCTAAGTAAAATTTCATCACTTAGTAAAGTAACATGAATCTCTCAAGTTAGATTTTAAGTGGGCTTCATTATTTTCTAGAAAATAATAAGATACTGAAATATCCAGAATTGTCTCATGTGTGATTTTGGGTGTTTTTTTTTTTTTTTTTTGCTTGTTTGTTTTTTACTGTGGATTCATTTGATTCATGATACAAACAATATGGCTCCTACATATCTTGCACTTTTTTTTCTTTTTTGTAATTTATTTGTTGAGGAAAATGAGCTGCTTGTCATCCAGAGTTTTCTACAGTCTAGATTCCTTAGCTTGCATCCATGTGGGGTCCTTTAACATACTTCTTTGTCTTTGCTGTACAGTGAAAATTAGAACTAGAAGTTTGCTCTGATTCAAGTTTGAGCTGTTTGGCAACACTCCTTCAGAAGGATGTATACACTTCCATCAAGATGAATATAATGTCTACTTGTTGCTCATTTTATGTTAAGTGCCATTATGATCATTACATGCATTGATTAGTCATTATGGATTTTTAAAATATGAATATTCCATGGCCATCAATTTAGTAATTGGAAATAATACCATTATATCAAAATCATTGCTGGTTCTGCAGCTGGTATGGAAGACTCCCTTTAGTTGGAAAAGTTGGGAGAAAGAAAAACATTTTAAGCCATAGTATTTCTCATTTGCATATGTATTAGGAGCATGTGTGAAGCATTTGTTAAGTTTAACTATAATGGAAGAAGAATTAAAACATTTCATCTCATGACTGTCACCTTGACTGCTTGAATGTGTTGTTAAAATATGCAGGTATGGGACAGCTTAAAGGGGATTTCAGTGAAAAAGACAACTCAGAAACAGAGGAAGAAAAATCCTTAATTGCAGTTGTTGTAAGAGGCAATGATATAGCACACAAACAGCATTTCTCAGGCCATTCCAAGCACCCGAATTCTATAGGCTTAGTTATTCATTCATTCAGTGAATAATTACTGAGATCTGCTATGTGCCAGGTACTGGGGACACAACAAAGATCAAGACAGACAAAGCCCCTGTCTTCATAAAGCTCCCTTGCATTTGAGTGGGAAAGAGAGGGTACACATAAGTAGTAAAAAAGTAACTGATATAATTCTACATAGTGATAAGGTTGATGAAGAATAAAAATGAGAAGAGGGAATAGTATTTTAGATCAGAATGCCAGATCGGAAAAACATTTCAGGGAGATGCCATTTAAAGAGAGAAGCTAATGCCATGAAAGGCCAAGCCTGATAATATCTGGGGAAGTTTTCTAGGAGGATATGAAATCAACTGTGACCTTCCTAAGGTAAGAAGGACCTTGGCTTGAGCTTGAACTTAAATTTTGAGTCTGAGTAAATGGATTCTGGTGATACCATTTACCGAGTAGGAAAAACTGCAGGGGCAGCAGAATTGGAGTTGAAGGCGGGCAAGAGTTGAGTTTTGTACATGCTAAGTTTGGGGTACATCTTAGAGACCCAGGTGGAAATGTCAAGTTGACGATTGAAGTATTTAAGTCTAAAACTCAGAAATGAGGCTAGAGATAATATATTAAAACAAATTCTGACCTTAGGCAATTGAGGTTTAAGAAATTCCAGACTTATGCCCTAGAAATCAGCTCCTAGTCACTGTTGCTTCAAGACGCAGAGATCTTGCTTGCTCCTATGAGTAATGCCCTTAGGACAACAGGCCCTTTTCTAATACATTAGCCCTTGTTTGTTTTGAATAGTGGATACCCCCACCTCCATTGAGGACCCTGGAAAAAATAGAAGAATTTCTTACCCACGGTATCCTAAGATGGAGGAGATTTCTTTAAGTCACCAGTGGAGCAAAGAAGAGGTGGGCAGGGAGGAAAAATATCAAATGCTGTGTTGCTGAACCAAACACCAAAGGATGGGGTAGGAGAGACTGAAACTAGTTAGCAGAGAGGTTGAATGTCAAATTTCAGGAAGGAAAGCAGAAAGATTTTATCTTCCTACAGAAAGTATTTTTAAATAAGTTGGACCAGGTAAGATATTGTCAAGCATTCCCAATAAAAATAGTGTATTTACTTACTTCTTTCCCTAACTATATTCTACTTGTGTATTTCCTTGTGCCAAACTGCAGTCCCTGGTAGGATACTGTGTTATATTTTTAAATATTCTCATACGAAATGACATGCTAGATTCTGCTGTTGCCAACAGTCAAACCATATCTGTGTTTCTTAAAATGAATCTTGTGGAATGCTAACCTTATGAGATGTTCAAGGAAAGAAAGAATTCTGTGTTTAAATATTGCACAGGAAACACTGCTTACATTATTGATACTTGGAGCACCCCAACATCTATTAGAATATTTAAAAGGACATCTCAGAAACCCATTGAGTTTGGTCCATAAAATTCTTTTGACAGAAAACACCCATGAACGCAAATAGAAATGCTACCTGAGGAGCATACTTCAGTAAATGCTGGAGTAGGTGGAGTATGTTTCCAGAAAAAGTTATCTTTTCCCACAACTATAGCTGAATCAATCAGCCTACCAGCCATCCATCTCTATCAACAGGGCCACACGCTGGATCCCCCATTCTGACGCTTTGACTGATGCCCACTGATTTCATAAGAAATGACAGGAACCTGCCTTCATAAGAACCATAATGCTGAGGTCATTTGAGTGAATCACATGCCCCTTCCATGAAGCCTTCACTAAGCACTCTGTCCTTATTAGTCTTCCTCTTTTCTAAATTCCTGTAATACTCACAGCTCCCATAATATCCAAATATCAAATGGCCCGCTATTCAATATTTAATTGTACACAGGCTTGTTGTTTCTGGCTCATTGCTTCCATCCTTAGAGCTAATCATTTTTCACTCTATGAATGCTCCATATATTCCAGTCACAACAAAACTTTCACAACTCCCCAGGTCTGCCTGCTGCATGTTCAGATCTGTGCTTTTGAATAAGTTGTTTCGACTATTCCTCTTCCCGTCCTGGCACACTACTGCAGGTTCATCAAGGCCTTGCTCAAATGTCACCTCGCCTGCAAAACTCCTCCTGACACAAGGAGTCATTCAAGCCTCTGTGATTCCATGACATCTGATATAAATCTCACTATGACAGTTAACATGTTATGCTATGCTTTACATAAAGGTGAGTTTCTGCAGCTATCCTCACATCTTGCTAGGAAAGGCAGAACTCTGTCTGACTTGATTTTGTATGGTTTTGAGAGACCTCCACTTCAGGTAGATTTAAAACTCCTCAAGGGGGAAGAAAGAAACAGAACCCAAGAATTTGGGAAAAAGAACAAAAATAATATGCTCTTAAAGGTAACGAGTGCTTATTTTCAGATTAAAAACTGGGTGGAAGAAGAAAGAGGCTTCAGATCAAAATTTTAGTTCATGGTGTGGCTTGGACAGGCATACAAACAGTAATTTCTTTATTCTGATTAAACTGGATAAGGCCCTACTATATATATATAAATGTAGTAGAGAAGTTGTGGGTTTACGGAACAATCATGCATAAAATATGGGATTCCCACACACCACCCCACCACCAACACTTGCACTGGTGTGGAAAATTTCTTATAATTGATAATAATACTTTTAAAATAATTCTACGTGTTTTTGTTTGTTTGTTTGTTTGTTTGTTTGTTTGGGCATGGGCAGACTCCGGGTATCCAACCCAGGTCTCCGGCACGGCAAGTGAGAATTCTGCCACTGAGCCACCATCACACCACCCTCTACTATATTTTTTTGACAGTAGTTAGATTTGTTACAATTGATGAACGACTACTCAAGTAGTACTGTGGCTATTGTCCATAGTTTATGTAAAGGAATTTTTGCCATATTCCTGAGCAATTTATTTTTCATGCATGTCTTTATCTTGTTACTCATACACTGGATATAGGGAGTGTCAATCACATGGTTTCTACAATCATATGGTCACATGATAAAAACTATATAGTTAATCATTATCAAAGATCAAGGCTACTGGGTTACAGTTCAACAATTTCAGATATTTCTTTCTGACTATACTAATTCAATAGAAGCTAAACAGAAATATCTATATAGTGAGTTAGTAGTCATAATTATTCATTAAGTCCTAATTTCTCAGTTATACCTCCTCCCTTTCCTTTGATTATTCTCTCAATCTTTAGAGATATCTGGGCAATGACCATTTTAGCTTCTTCATCCCAGAAAGGGATGTCAGTCTTATGGGGTAGAGGATTGAAATTGGTTGATATTCTTGGAGAGACTGGTACCTCTGGGTTTCGGGGCTTATCCAGCATAGGAACAACCTGGAGTCCTTAAGTATCTGAAAAAACAAACTACTAAGTAAAACATTTACAGATTCTTAGATAGAGCCAAGGATATTCTCCAGGGTTTTCAGAAATATCTTTGTTTGGGGCTTGGCATATGGTGGCAATTTGCAATATCTGGCTGAAGCTTGATGGAGAGTAACCTCCAGAATGACCTCTCAGCTCTATTTGAAATCTCAGACACTGAAACTTTATTTTGTTTCATTTATTTTTACCCTTTTGGTCCAGAAGGCATTCTCAAACCCACGAAGGCAGGGCCAAACTCATCCCTGGGAGTCATGTCCTATGTTGCTAGGGAGATTTATACCACTGGGAGTCATGTTCCATGCAGGGGAGAGGGTGGTGAGTTTATTTACAGAGTTGGCTTAGGCAGAGAGGCCACATCTGAGGAAAAAAAGAGGTTCACTGGGGGTGACTCTTAGGCATAATTGTAAGTTGGCTTAGCTTTGCCATTGCGGAAATAAGTTTCACAAGGGCAAGCCTCAAGACTGAGAGCTGGGCTTATTAAATTAGGAGTCTCTAATTGGATACAGTCTTTTTATCATAATCCAATTTAGCAGGGGAAAAATTGCTAAATGTTTAATCTGGATGAAATCTGAGTATAATTCAATAATTAATTTTCTTAAGGGTATATAAAGTCTCTCTTACAAAAAAGTGCTCAGGCTCTGGAACAGTTTCCCATCTCCTGAACTCTTTTCTTTGACATGTGACTGTATAGTAAAGCAGTTTTCACATGCTTCTGGAAGTAGAAGGAAGAGATTCAATGACTTCATGCAAATTCTTGGATATCCACTATCGTTATTCCTATTGCCTGTGTTGCCTCATGACCTACTGATATATGTGGGGAAATCTGTAGCTGACATAAGTCACAATCTGGTTTCTTTTGGTTTCAGCAATAGTTTTGCAGGTGCTCCCTTGTTGACATACTTCCAGCCTCCATGAACACTTGCCCTTGAGTCATCCTCTATCTTGTGCCCTGGAATGGCTGTCCACTCACAGCCTCTGAGGAGAGGTCATCTTGCCCCACCACCAGAATGCTCTCACACAGACCAATGGCTCTTAAATCAGCATGAGCACCACATTGGAAATAGGGTGGGTCAGGAAAGCTAAATTGCCTCACCTCCCTCTGCTTGACCACGCTGCTCAATTGCAACTGATGGGATAGGAAAGTGTCATAGACAGTCCCTTCAGTAGCACTGCCAATGATTTACCAGGGCTTTTCTCACAGTATCTAAGCTATCCCTCTCTAGTTCAGATATTTGACTGAATTTTTAAATATTCCTCTTGATTTCCTCTCTTTCCTTTCCTCAATGCTCTGTGTCAGGAAAGGGTTTAGTTTTTCCCCTTCTTCCATTTATTTAATTTCCTTACATGGAAATCCAACTAGGCAAGCCTGTCCATTAATATACAGAATGAAAAAAAAATGGAAATGGAATTTAGACTTCAGTCATTTCTCAAGAAAGTAGCTTGGATTGAACATAAATGTCTCACTGGGAAATCCTGTTTTTTTAATGTAAGAAGCTTAATTTAAAATTCTTGTCTTCTGTTATTGGCTACAGGGAAGATGGCAAGGTAGGGCACTCCAGTATTCAGTCCTTCTATCCAAACAACTATTAAGCAGAAAAGAACGGTCTGAAACAACTATTTTGAAACCCCAGAGGCCAGAAGAAGATTGTACAGCACCCAGTGAATAGCAGGAAAAAGAGACTGATAAATTACAGTAAAGAACTTTGAATTGTTCTCTCCACATGTTGGCTACCAGTGCCCATTCCACACCGTTGTACCAGGCTGCCATCAGGCCCAGTCCTTGGCTGGCTATTGGTGATAAAAGAGACATAAAAATCCTCTTCCCCAAGGGCAGGAGTGAGCATGGCTGATCACTGATCATGACTTCTGATTAATGAATTTGGATTGCTGGGTGTCAACCCTGAGAGCAGCTATTATCTCAATGTGCCCCAGGTAGAGACAGAGGCCATAGAGATTTAAAGACACTGTGCTTTCTTAGGGCTACAGGGGATATTTAGCTGAAGTTCTGCAGTTGCTGGGAAAGCCAGGAAAGCTCAGCTTTGGGAAGCCAGCAGAGATTTTGGCACCCTTCCTGATCCTCTCCTCAGGGTACTTGGAAGCCAGTCTGTGGCCTCTTCATGGACACTGACCATGACTTAGCTGGGAAAGATCCACTTGAAAAGTCCTCTCCAGGGTGATCCTCCTTCTAGGACTTTCCCTCCAGGAGAAAGCAGTAGAAGACAATGAAAAGAATGTAAAAAAGCTACAGAGGCAGGTAGTCTAGGACAATCACTGGTGATCACTGGTGACTTTCCATGTAAATGGATAAAACTCTCCAGTAAAAAGGCAGATTGGCAGAATGGATGAAAAAGTGTGACCCAACTATGTGCTATCTGCAAGAGACTCACCTTAAAGTCAAAGATACAAATAGATGAATGGTGAAAGCATGGAAAAAATATATACCATACAAGTAATAATCCAAAGAAAGCTGGTGTGGCTATTCTAATATCAGATAAAATAGACTTCAAGTGAAAAACTGTTATGTAAGACAGAGATGGCTAATATATACCATAAAAATCAGACAATTCAACAAGAAGTAACAACTCAAAAAATATATGCAGCTTACAGCAGAGCCCCTAAATATATGAAGCAAATACTGACATATTTGAAGGGACAATTGATGGTCTACATTTATAGTAGAAGACTTTAAGACACCACTCTCAATAATGAAAGGAATATCTAGTCAGAAGACCAGTAAGGAAGTACAGGAATTGAATGATAGCTTAAACCAAAGAGGGAACATTTCTACTGACCCACTGAAATAAGAGGATCCCAAGAAGATACTATGAACACCTGCATGCCAATAAATTAGATAACCTAGATGAAATGAAAAAGTTCTTTGAAACACAGAAACTACCTATATTGACTCAAGAAAAAATAGATCTCAGCAAACCAATTACTGGTTAAGAGATTGGATCAATAATCAAAATCCTCTATCAAAGAAAAGCCCAGGATCAGATGGCTTCACATGGGAATTCCACCAAACATTCCAAAAAGGCTTAACTCTCATTATGCTCAAACATTTCCAAAAAAAATTGAAGGGTAAGGAACACTCCTCCTGATCTCATTCTATCTACTAGGCCAACATCACCCTCATACCAAAGACAGAGAAAGACACGAAAAGGAAAGAAAACTACAGATCAATATCTCTTATGAATATAGATGTAAAAATCTTCAACAAAATACTAGCAAACTGAATCTATCAGTATATTTTTTAAAGTATACACCAGGATTAAGTGGGATTTATCTCTGGTTGGCAAAGCTGGGTCAATATAAGAAAATCAATTAATGTTATACACCACATTAACAGAATGAAGGAAGAAAAAACAGATGACCAGATTGATTGATACACAAAGGGTACTTGAAAAAATGCAGCACACTTTCTTGTCAAAAACATTTAGAACTCTAAGGGCAGAAAAAAACCTTCTCACATGAGAAAAAGCATGTATGTAAAGCCAACAGCTAACATACTGTTTAATGATGAAAAACTGAAAGCTTTCCTTCCAAGATCAGGAGCAAGACAAGGATGCTCATTGTCACCACTGATATTTAACTTTGGACTGGAACTTCTTGCCAGAAAAATTAGACAAAAAAAGGTATCCAAATAGGAAAGGAAGAAGTAAACCCTATATATTTGCAGATGATATAATCCTATATACAAAAAAATCCTGAAAAATCTACAACATTGCTCGTAGAGCCAATAAATGAGTTCAACAAAGTAGTGGGGTACAAGAGTAACACCCTAAAATCAGCACTGTTCTTATACAAAAGCAATGAATAACTGAAAAAAAAATCTAGAAAAGATTCCATTCACAATCACAACTAAAAGGGTCAAATATATAGGAATAAATCTAACCAAGAATATAAAGAAATTGTGCACAGAAAACTACAAAACACTGCTAAGAGAAATCAAAGAAGACCTAAATAAATGGAAGAACATTCCACATCCATGGATTGGAAGATTAAATTTCATTTTAAGATGTCAAGTCTACACAAAGCAACTTGTAGTTTCAATGGAATCCCAATCAAAATTCCAACAAACTTCTCTGCAGAAATGGAAAAGTCAATTATCAAATTTATATGGAAGGGTAAGTGTTCCGGAATAGCTAAAGCCACCTTGCAAAAAAAGAATGAAATTGGAGCACTCACACTTTCCAATCTTAAACATTATTGCAATAGTTAACAGCAATATTTTGACATTCTTTCATCAACAGTAACAAATGTACCATAATTTTGCTAAGGTTCAATAATAAGGGAAATGGGATGTGTTTGTTTTTTTTTAATAATGAAAATGTTCTAAAATTGATTGATGACTGTACAACTATGTGATAATACTGTGAACCAGTAGTTGTACACTTTAGATGGACTGTATGATATATGAATATATCTTAATAAAAACTCATTAAAAAACATATCACATGGTTCAACATAAGAAAATCAATTAATGTAATACACCATATCAACAAATAAAAGCAGATAAATCACATGATCATCTCAATTGATGCAGAGAAGGCATTTGACAGGATTCAACATCCTTTCCTGTTGAAAACACTTCAAAGGATAGGAAACAAGGGAACTTCCTTAAGGGATAAGGGAATATATGAAAAACCCACAGCTAATATCATCCTCAATGGGGAGAAACTGAAAACTCTCCCCCTAAGATCAGGAACAAGACAAGGATGTCCATTATCACCACTGTTATTCAACATCATGTTGGAAGTTCTAGCCAGAGCAATTAGACAAGAAAAAGAAATACAAGGCATCAAAATTGGAAAGGAAGAAGTAAAACTATCACTGTTTGCAGATGATATAATATTATATGTCGGAAACCCTGAAAAATCCACAGCAAAACTACTAGAGCTAATAAACGAGTACAACAAAGTAGCAGGTTACAAGATCAACATTCAAAAATCTGTAGTGTTTCTATACACTAGCAATGAACAAGCTGAGGGGGAAATCAAGAAACAAATTCCATTTACAATTGCAACTAAAAGAATAAAATACTTAGGAATAAATTTAACTAAAGAGACAAAAGACCTATATAAAGAAAACTACAAGGAACTGTTAAAAGAAATCACAGAAGACCTAAATAGATGGAAGTGCATACCATATTCATGGATTGAAAGACTAAATATAGTTAAGATGTCAATTCTACCTAAATTGATTTACAGATTCAATGTAATACCAATCAAAATCCCAACAACTTACTTTTCAGAAATAGAAAAACCAATAAGCAAATTTATCTGGAAGGGCAGGGTGCCCCAAATTGCTCAAAGTATCTTGAGGAAAAAAAATGAAGCTGTAGGTCTCACGCTGCCTGACTTTAAGGCATATTATGAAGCCACAGTGGTCAAAACAGTATGGTACTGGCATAAAGATAGATATATTGACCAATGGAATCAAATAGAGTGCTCAGATATAGACCCTCTCATCTATGGACATTTGATCTTTGATAAGGCAGTCAAGCCAACTCATTTGGGACAGAACAATCTCTTCAATAAATGGTGCCTAGAGAACTGGATATCCATATGCAAAAGAATGAAAAAGGACCCGTATCTCACACCTTATACAAAAGTTAACTCAAAATCGATCAAAGATCTAAACATTAAGTCTAAGACCATAAAACAGTTAGAGGAAAATGTAGGGAGATATCTTATGAATCTTATAATTGGAGGCAGTTTTATGGACCTTACACCTCAAGAAAGAGCACTAAATAAATAAATAAATAAATGGGAGCTCCTCAAAATTAAACACTTTTGTGCATCAAAGAACTTCATCAAGAAAGTAAAAAGACAGCCTACACAATGGGAGACAATATTTGGAAATGACGTATCAGATAAAAGTCTAGTATCCAGAATTTTTAAAGAGATTGTTCAACTCAACAGCAAAAAGACAGCCAATCCAATTACAAAATGGGAAAAAGACTTGAACAGACACTTCTCAGAAGAGGAAATACAAATGGCCAAAAGGCATAAGAAGAGATGCTCAACGTCCCTGGCCATTAGAGAAATGCAAATCAAAACCACAATGAGATATCATCTCACACCCACCAGAATGGCCATTATCAACAAAACAGAAAATGACAAGTGCTGGAGAGGATGTGGAGAAAGACGCACACTTATTCACTGTTGGTGGGAATGTCAAATGGTGCAACCGCTGTGGAAGGCAGTTTGGCGGTTCCTCAAAAACCCGAATATAGAATTGCCCATATGACCCAGCAATACCATTGCTAGGTATCTACTCAGAGGACTTTGGGGCAAAGACACAAACGGACATTTGCACACCAATATTTATAGCAGCATTATTTACAACTGCAAAGAGATGGAAACAGCCAAAATGTCCATCAACAGACAAGTGACTAAACAAACTGTAGTATATACATACAATGGAATATTATGCAGCTTTAAGACAGAATAAACTTTTGAAGTATGTAACAACATGGATGGACCTTGAGAACATTATTCTGAGTGAGACTACCCAAAAACTAAAGGACAAATACTGTATGGTCTCACTGATATGAACTGACATTAGTGAATAAACTTGGAATATGTCGTTGGTAACAGAGACCATCAGGAGATAGAAATAGGGTAAGATAATGGGTAATTGGAGCTGAAGGGATACAGACTGTGCAACAACACAGGATACAAAAACTCAGAAATGGACAGCACAATACTACCTAACTGTAATGTAATTATTTTAAAACATTGAATGAAGCTACATGTGAGAATGACAGAGGGAGGAGGGCTGGGGACATAAATGAAATCGGAAAGAAAGATAGATGCTAAAGATCAAGATGGTATAATCTAGGAATGCCTAGAGTGTATAATAATAGTGAAATGTACAATGTACAAATTTTAAAAATGTTTTTGCATGAGGAAGAATAAAAGAATGTCATTATTGCAGGGTGCTGAAAATAGATGATAATTAATACTTTGAAATGTCACCTTATGTGTGAGACTAAAGCAAAAAAATGTTTATTTGTTACAAAATTTATATTTTGACTAGAGCATTTCTTAATATAACTCATGTAGATAGTTTGATTGAATGTCATAAGCACTTGGAATATCAGGTAGGACATGAGATTTTGTTGGTTTGTCCAGAGTGATGCCCCAATGAATCCCAGAGTGATTTGATCAGTGACTGGAAAAGTATTTGCAAGCTCCCTTTGGGGAATGGTGGGAGTGGGGAGAAATTCAACTTCCCCAAGTTGAATTCTTGATATTCTCACAAGCAGGGTGGACAACCAAAGCTATAGGCTGAGCCCCCGGTCTTGGGGTTTTTCATATAAAACTTAACCCCACAAAGGATAGGTCAAGTCTACTTAAAATTTGGGCCTAAGAGTCACCCCCAAGAGAGCCTCTATTCCTGCTCAGATGTGGCCTCTCTCTCCTGCCAACATGATGAGCAGTCTCACCACTCTCCCCCTCTCTGCATGGGACATGACTCCCAGGGGTGTGGACCTTCCTGGCAACATTGGACAGAGATCCTTGGATGAGCTGAGACTCAGCATCAAGGGACTGAGAAAAACCCTCAAATGAGCTGAGAATTAACATCAAGGGATTGAGAGAACCTTCTCGACCAAAGGGGAAAGAGTGAGATGAGACTAAGTGTCAATGGCTGAGAGATTCCAAACAGAGTTGAGAGGTTATCCTGGAGGTTATTCTTATGCATTAAGTAGATATCACCTTGTTGTCCAAGATGTAGCGGAGAGGCTAGAGGGAACTGCCTGAAAATGTATTGTTGTGTTCCAGTAGCCATGTTTCTTGATGATGATTGAACAATGATATAGCTTTCACAATAAGACTCTGTGAATGTGAAAACTTTGTGTCTGATGCTCCTTTTAGCTACTATATCAACAGAAGAGTAGAACACATGGAATAAAAATAAATGATAGGGCGAATAAATATTAAAATAAAATTTAGTTTGAAATGCTAGTGGTAAATTGAAAGTGAGGGGTAAGGGTTATGGTATGTATAATCTTTTTTTTCTCTATTATCGCTTTATTTCTTTTTCTGTTGTCTTTTTATTTCTTTTTCTAAATCGATGCAAATGTTCTAAGAAATGATGAATATGCAACTATGTGATGATATTAAGAATTATGGATTGTATATGTAGAATGGAATGATATCTTAATGTTTTGTTTGTTAATTTTTTTAATTAATAAAAATGTTTAAAAAAAGTTAAAAACATATCACAAAATCACAGTAAACAAAGTAGTATAGTATTGGCACTAGCACAGATATATAGATTAACAGAAAAGAATTGAGAGCTCAGAAATCAACCTTCAACTTATTTTATTATGGCCAACTTATTTTTGATAAGGTGGCAAAGAACACTCAATTGGGAAAGAATAGTCTCTTCAACAAATGTGCTGGGAAAACTAGCAAAAAAAAAAAAAACAGAAGAAGGTGGACCCCTACTTCACACCATACATAGAAATCAACCCCAAATGGATCAAAGACCTTAATATAAGAACCCAAGTTATCAAACTACTAGAAGAAAACATAGGGAAGCATTTTTAGGATGTTGTGTTAGGCAATGGTTTTAGTTTTACACACACTGCACAAGAAAACAGACAAAAGGAATTTCATCAAAATGAAAACCTTTTGTACCTCAAAGACTTTTTTATGAGAATAAAATGACAACCTACACAATGGGAGCAAATATTGGAAACCACACATCCAATAAAGGTTTAATATCCAGAATATATAAAGAAATCCTTCAACTTAACCAAAAAAAGATAAACAATCCAATTTAAAAATGGGCAAAATAATTGAACAGACACATCTTCAAGAAGGTAACAAATGGCCAGAAAGCACACAAAAAGATGCTCAACAGCATTAGGCATCAGGGAAATGCAAATCAAAACCACAATGAGATAACATTTCATACTGTCTGCTATTAACAAAATGGAAAATAACAACTATTGGAAAGGATACACTTATTTATTTCTGGTGGCAATGTAAAATGGTGCAGCCACTGTGGAAGACAGTCTGGCAGTTCCTAAAATAGCTAAGTATAGAAATGCCAGATGACCTGGCAACCCTACCACTAGGTATGTACCCTAAAAAATGGGAAGCATGGAATTTAACAGATATTTTCACACTCATGTCCATAGTGGTATTACAGTTCCCAAAGGATAGAAGCAAACCAAGAAGCCATCTACCAATAAATAGACAAATAAAACATGGAATATAGACACAATGGAATATCTTTCAGCCATAAAAAGGAATGAAGTCTTAAGGGGGGGTGCAAGGGTAGTACAGTCATAGAATTCTCACCTGTTGTGGGAGACCCAGGTTCGATTCCAGGTCTGTGCACTTCCACCCCCCAAAACAACAAACAACCAAACCAAACCAAACTAACAAACAAAAAAAATCAACAAATGGTGTTACAATACCGGGATATTCGCATGGAAAAATAACGAAATGTGACCCATCCACACAGCATATGGAAATGAAGTCCTACCTTGAAGATATCATGTTGAATGAGTGAGGCCCAGCCCAAAATGACTAATATTATATAAGCTCACTGATTTGAAACAAATAGAGCAAGCAAATTCATAGAGTCAGAATCAAGAATAATGATTACTAGGGGATGGCGTCAGGTTAGAGAATGGAACAACGCTTAAAATGTACAGGGTTGGTATTTAGAATGCAGGAAATGTTTCAATAATAGATGGCACTGATGGTAGCAGAATATTGTGAATGCAATTAACAATACTGAAGTTTATATCTTTATTTGACTAAAAAGGGGAAATGTTAGATTGTATATATGTTAACAGAATAAAAAAAATTAAAAAAAAATTTCCATGTAACTATTACACAGTGAAGTTCAATCCTCTAAAGTTTGAACTAAGTTAAACCATGGCCTTTAATTAATAATACAATTATAAAAATGTCCTATCATCAACTGTAACAAATGTTCCAAACCAATGCAGGATGTTGGTGGTATATGGACTCCTGTATTTATGAATGATTATTCTGCAAACCCACAATGCCTCTAGTAAAAAAAAAAAAAAGTCCCAACCTTTTTTCTCCTTCTACCAAGCCCAGGAACATGAATATTCTGGGTCAACTAGGGTGAAAGTCATGAATTAAGGGGAAAATAATATTAGCGACCCTTAAAACAGTTCTCCACTAACAAAAATGTATCTTCTCTTTATGGATAGTTTTTGGACCAGGTGGCTATGAGTTATAGTGCATATATTCAATCAATTTTTTTCTGTCTACTAAATATTTGAACTGTGCCAGGGTTCAGTTTGGGGACGATCATTCTATCATGGGTTATTCTAATCAGAAGCTCAGTCCCCTCACTCTGACATTTTCATCTTCAAGTAAGATTTCAACAAAGGAAAGAGCAACACAGAAGACCTAATATAGCATGAATTATAAGAAACTGTTTTGCTCAGAGTAGGTGTTACATAAATACTTGTGAAAATAAGTTGAAATATAAAAGACAGTGACTATGTTTTATAGAATGAATACTGACTTTATTCTATCAACCCATGTATTTTTGCTTTGGTCTTCTGAAGTTCAAACTTCTAAAGTTTGAACTAAGTTTCTCGGTGTCACTTATGCTGTGGTATCATTTAGTCCTATATTGAGACAAAGTCACTCTGATCCAAGTGATAGTCTAGTGAATCACAGAATAAAATTTGATTGGAACTTGTGAAAATATTCTAAGAAACTAGAAAGGAGAGTTAGTCTGTTATCAAAGGTTTCTTACAAAGAAGTTTTTATATACTGAGTTATACTAGTTGCAATTTTCTTCACTTACATCATTAAGGTATGCAGTGACCAGTGGCTAAAGGAATAACATTCTGGAGATCCAAGGATTGACATGAAGTCAGGGATCCTATTCCATCTACTTCCCGAAGTACGTGAAGCCTGCTTTACCATACATTTAGATAACAAGGAAAACACTTTAGAAGAAAAAGGCAACTATAATATCTTAAACACATAAGGAGACACTGGTTTCAGTATGATTTACAGGTTTTTGCATACATGGATGCACCTAAATTTATGTTTGCATTATGATCCAATTCCGGCATTGACCAAAAACAAAACAAAAAGTACATTAGCTCCCCTCATTCCTGGTTAAAAGGGAGTTATTTTGCAACAAAAAGAGTATTCAGAAATGTATTAGGGATTGATTACATCTAAAAAATAAAAAGCACATGAGGTAGTGCCGAAAAATAAATCATTCCACACAGAATTTTCTGATTTCCATTTGATTTGTACTGCCTCTAAAATTCCATCTATTTTTTACTTTTTTAATCTACTATAATCTATCTTCTAGTAATTAAGAATGCATATTTGCAGATTTTGAAGGAAGTCATTATTCCATAAATTCATCTAGCAAGTAGGAATGTATGTTCACAGTTTTTGAAGAAAGTTGTTATTCCACAAATTCAATAGGAGATATTATTTAACAGTTAATTTAGGTTAGAGAGCATTAGAGTTCACACCAAATACAAGGGTATCTTATCAACTTGGTAAGCCTCATGTACGATTGGAGAGCCAGGCATAATGAAATCTGCTGAGACAGCTCATTTTCAGGTCAGAGACATTTGGGCTTTATCACCACCCCAAGCCAACTTCTTTAGGGAAAAAATATATTTTCAGATTCCCACTCCTCAGCATGATTAGATTTCCTGGACTCCCCTAAATTATCACCTTGCTACCCAGATTTTTCATGTGAACTTCATTTCCCCTCCCTGCAAGATGTTCTTTGAGATCCTTTAACCATGCTCAGGTCTGCCTCACAATTTTACCTTATGATGGGAAAATTCTTACATAAACTAAGATGATGCTTTGGCCTTTACTCAAGTTAGGGAGTATCGGAATGGGCAGCAGGATAAACCTTTCTCTGTGTTTGATATTACACTCTATATTGGACACTTTTATGCAATATTAAGACTTGACGACCAATGAAATTCAAATAAATATTCTTAAAACACTGTGCTACGAGATTATTTGTCTTCAAACTAGAGATAGTTTTCTACAGCAGAGATCCTCAAATATAAGTTCTGTAGCTTGGGGTTGGTCCATGACCTGTTTATTTCCAGACTGTAGGAAGTGTGGAAATCGAGAGTGCTTAGAAAGTTTCACAGCAATCTGATAAAATCAGTTGAATCTCATAATAAAAATTGTTACTATTTTTAAAATAAAATGTATAATCTCATATTTGTGTTACTCCTTGTTTGTTTTTCAAGTAATTTATTTTACTGTATTTCATCAAAGCATTTTGTTGGTCATGGGTGTAAAATAAAAGCAAAACAAGCCCTTTACCACTCATATAATGAGAAGTATTATTTTAGGCCCTTGTATCCTGTAGAAACACTGAAAGCTTGGCAGACTTAGTTTTTTAAATATACCTTAGAGCAGTATATTGACAATGATTTCAACTAATTTTATTAATTTACTTAAGAGAAAATAGATTGCAATCATATGAAAGGAAGGACCAATCTCCACAATTATTCTAGGAAGAATATGAAACAACAGCAAATGAACTTAGAGATGAGTCTAACATTGATTATTCAAAAAAAGGAATAAAGTTAATATAGTGATACTGTATTTTATTTCAAAATATGGTGATTTTCATTTTTCTTTATTGGGATATATTACAACCTTGTTGTCATATCACTATTAGTTTTGGTATCATACATGGAAGGAAAGGAAGGAAAGGAAGATGAAAGAAAGCAAAACGTTGGAAATTTGAAGTTGATACCCTGGTAGATGCAATTAATGATGACATAAATATACATGTAAGAAAGTTATTCAGAAACATGAATTTTTCTAAATTATTGATAAAGAAGGAAACAATCTCTCTGAGGAAGCAACAAATGTGACTTATTAAGTCAATTAATATGCTGTGTAAAACTGGGATCCAGTGTAACTTAATTGGTTAGCTGAAGATGGTAGAACTATGCCTGAAAATTTGCCATTATGGTTTAATCAGAACAAGTTGCTACATGTACTCTCATTTTTAATTTTTGGCCTTGGAAATTAGTCTTTAATATATATTTTAAAGGTACATATTAAACACAGTTTAAGCCAAGGCTATTCTAGAAAGAAAGGTAAAGTGGAAGATGGGTATCCTTTGAGGATGCACTGGAGGGGACAGAGCCCAAGGGATATAGGAAGACAAATTTTGATGAGAAAAGGAAACCTCTAGTCTTAGTTGATCTACTGTTTTGCAACAAACTACCTGTGCTGATTTGAAATCATTGTATACCCTAGGAAAGCCATGTTCTTTAATCCTGATTCAGAATTGTAGGGTGAGATCTTTTGATGAAGTTATTCCATGGAGATGTGACCTGACTAATTGTGGGTAGGACATTTTGATTAGGTGGTTTCCATGAAGATCTGTCTCTACCCATCCAAGGTGGGACCCTTACTGGAGTCTTTAAGAGGGAACCGTTTTGAAAAAAGCTTCAGAGTTAACAGAGAGAGCCAAGGAGAGGAGACCCAGGAGAGGCAGAAAGAAAAGACCCCTGGGGAAGCTGTTCGAAATCAGAAGCCAAAGACCCTAGCAGACACCAGCCATGTGCCTTCCCAGCTGGTAGGTGTCCTGGAAACATTGATCTTTCTTGAGTCAAGGTATCTTTCTCTGGATGCCTTAGTTTGGACATTTTAATAGCCTTAAAACTATTAACTTGCAAATTAATAAATTCCCTTTATAAAAACCAATCAATTTCTGGTTTATTGCATTCCAGCAGCATTAACAGACCAATACACTATCACCAAAACTTAGAAAATTAAAACACTTTTATTATGCGGCAGATTCTAAGACTCAGGAATCTGGGCACAGCTTAGCTGGCATCTCTGCTTTACAGTCCCTTGCAAGGCTGAAATCAAGGTTTCAACATAGACTCTGAGCTTTCTCCTCTGGGAAGGTCTCCACATCAAAACTCACATTGTCGTTGGCAGGATTCAGTTCCTCATGGATGGCTGGACCTAGAGCCTTGGTTCTTCTAGCTATTGTCCCGAGACCACCCCCAGTTCATTGCCATGTGGGCTTCTCTAACACAGCAGCTTGCTTCATCAAGAGAGATGGATAGCAAAACGTAAGTACTAATCTTTTCTAATGTAATCATTGAAATGACACTTCCTCAAAATTGTCATATTCTGACCATGTTCTGTTAGTTAGAAGCAAGTTGCTCAAGGGGAGATTATAAGAACATGAATACAGGAAGCAGGAATCATTAGAAGCCAACTTAGAATTCTGTCTCCCATACCATGAAGAAGGGGTAAACAATACGGTGCTGAAAAGAAAAATAATTGATCTTTCCTTGGTTTAAAAAAAAAATTGAATTTGAAGGATTGTGTATGGCTCAAATTTCAAAGTAAGAAACATCTTCCCTTACATAGTTAGAAGCCAAAAACTTTAGATACTAGAAATGGTGGAAATCAAACACCCTGGCAAATACAGAGAGGATATTATTTTGTTCCATGATTTCAGAAAGTGAAGAACCAATGAAGTGCCACTTGCTACACAAATGTCAATTATTACATAAGCCTGTACAAGTACAATAAGGGGACAGTTAATAGCCACTGAGAATAAATTGCATTGTCACAGAACACAAAAGACCAAAAATGTAAGAAAAAATTATATAAATTATCAAAAATACTTAGATTAATGTTGTTTTATAATATAATTATATTTAAAAATAATTGCCCTATATTGCAGATAGTTTCATGAATTTAGAAGAAAAGAAATATATTCTATCAATAGTCCTTGAAAATAACCAATTACTTTTAGATTTCATTTTAATAGCATGTGTCATGAATTTTTAATTTGCATATTCTCTTAAACGAATTCACCATCTGGATTCTACACCAAGGAACTAATACAATTTACAGTCCAAAAATTATGCAAACATATTTTGGTTACATTAGGCATGACAGATCATTGGAAAGCACTTAAATACCCAACAAATACACAGATGGTACTATTGGGGGTCCCCAAGACAATCCCTAAGTTTAATGAGTTCCTAGGAAGAATCAAAGGACTCAACATACAGTCATATTGAGAGCTAAAATATATTACAGTGAAAGATTACAGAGCAAAATCAGCTAGTAGGAAAGGTGCATAGGGTAAAGCCAAGAAGAAAGTAAGTGGGTGCTTCCGTGTATCCTCTAGTCACAAAGAAAGGGTTTAATTCCTCCAGCACTGAATCTGACAACATGTGTGAGTTATTGTTTCGAGGAAATCTCATTAGAGGCTCAGTGCCCAGGGAATCCAAGTTCCTATTCCCTTTCAGTGGTCAGCAGGTCTCTCTAAGGAGCGCTGTATGTTACTTTTTCTACAGAAACGAGTAATAAGAAAAGCTGAAGATCAGAATGTCAACAAATACATAGCAAATCAGTTGTCTAACTCCTAATATTAACAGAGTAAAGGAATAGTTTAAAGAGAGTGAGGTTAATATAGAAAAATGTACAAAAGGGCAGGTAATGAGCAACTTTTGTTAAAGGCAAACACCTGAATGAGAATCTACATAAATAAATGAGTTGCTGCGGAAGGGAATTACACATGTGCAGGTAGAACATAGTTATCTAAGGGGAATTAGATGGTTAAGATAAACTCAAGTTAGGTGTATTTGGAGATGAGACTGGAGAGAATTAGGGGAGTGAATACTGTTTACCAAACTCAAATAATGAGTTGGGAAATCTTTGTCGTCCTCCTATCTTCTCAAAGAGTTTGTGCAGGATAGGTATTATCTATACTATAACTATTTGAAAGAATTTACCAATGAAACCATGTGGGCCTGGGCTTTTGTTTGTGGGAAGATCTTTAGTTCCTAACACAATATCTTTACTTACTATGGGACAATTCCAATTTTTCTATTTCTTCTTAAATCAGTGTTGGTTATCTATATTTTTCTAAGAATGTGTCCATTCCATCTAAATTGTCTAATGTGTTGACATAAACTCATTCATTGTACCAACTCATAATCCTTTTAATTTCTCTAATTAATAGTGATACTTTCTCTTTCATTACTGATTTTGGTCATTTATGCCTTCTCTCCTTTTTTCTTGGCCCATCCAACTAAATGTTTATTAATTTTCTTGATCTTTTCAAAGAGTAAACTTGATTTCATTGGCTGTCTCTGTTTTCTGTTCCATTGTATTCTACTTTTTCATTTTTTTCTTCTTCTTAATTTGGGTTTGATTTTCTATCGTTTTTTCCCAGCTTCATGGATGCTTAGATTATTGATTTTAATTTTTTCTTCCTTTCTAATATAAGTATTTATGTTACAAGTTTCCTTGTTTTAGTTGATGCTGATAATGCCTGGTATGTTGTTTCACTTTTCGTTTGGTTCAATACATTTTCTAAGTCCCTTTAAAATTCGTTCTTTTATCCATGGGTATTAAAATTCCATCATTTAATATCCAAATTTGGGGGAATTTCCTAAATTTCCACTCTTATAGTGTATAGTTTATCAAGTTCTTAGTCCTTATTTTCATTTTTTAACTCAACTTCTGAGAAGTCACTTCTGTGTTTTCATGGTTTAGTAGTCAGCTAAAATGTGGATAGGGTTTGTTCTCCAGCACATTTGTTCTTATTTTCATCCAGGTCTACTTTGGTCTTCCTTGCCATGTGCATAATTCCTTTGTCAGTCAGGGAAGTATAAAAAGTTTATCAGTTCTATCTATACTTCTCTCATTGCTAGATTCTCCCCATTGAATTTCTGTCTTATTCTCATCTCCACTTCCTTGGGATAACAGAGGTGGAGGTTTTCCCTGTATATTTCTTCCTGAGATTTACTGATAGACTACCATGCTTTTGGCCTTCACACCAAATAAATTCAACCCCCTCTGCAGCATGTTTACCAGTTTTCACAGCCAGATACATTTTGGTGAAATGACTACATCTGAGGTCAAGGGGGATAAGAGAAGTCCCAGACAAATCCCACTGTCCTTGTGAGAGTTTTATTAGCTGTTTGAAAATAAATGCTTCTCAACTTCTTGTGTGCCTTTCATTGATTTTCAGAGCTCTGAAATGGTAATTGTTTACAATTTTCTCCTTTTTTTGTGTGGGAGAAGATTCACACTGCCATGCCCCAATTTCTACTCTTAGATGCTGAATTTTGATTTAAAATTCAAATTTTAAATCTGTGAATGGGTTAATTTGGTAATAGGATTAGGATGGCTTTCATAGTTTTCACCAGATTATACAAGGGAGATATGATCATAAAATTTTAAAAATTATATAGTCTTTGCATGCATCATGAGTAACACTATAAGTGCTCAATAAATATCTGTTGATGAGAGGTTGGAGCTTAAAGAGCAGCAGGTAACCTGCAGGAGGACATGAACACACCAGAGAAAATAAAAACAGCAAAGGATTGGAAAAGGGGGTCATCTGAAAGGGATCTCAAATGAACTATGATTTTGCTTACTACCGTTGGGAGAACTTTACCCTATTTGGCAATGTTAGATGCCAAACACCAAACCTGCCTCAATCCAGGTGGCAAGGTTTAAAATCTCCATAGTGGAGGAAAATGCCTCCCAAACACAATTTGCATACAAATTCTCAATTTGATTCTTATTAACCCAAACTATAAAGTCTACAGGCTGAAACACAGGTAGAGGAGACACAAAATGAATCTAATGAGATGATACTTCATTACTGGGGATGGGTGGAGAATAGAAAAAAGCACCCAGAGTTTTGAGGTCTAGAGGGAAGTGGTTAATATGATGGACTTCAGCCTCAAAGCACATATGCTAAAATCCACCACTTAGAATCTGTGCAAAAATTGAACATTTTAGTTAACTTAGCCTCATTTTTTCCATAGAAAATTGGGACAATAGTATACATTCCATAGAGTCTTTGTAATGATTAAATGAATAATACTGTCTAAGGTGCTTACTTGGAACCATGCTAAGACCTCAGTGTGTGGTAACTATAATTTATGATGTCTCTTTCAGAGGCATGTGCATCTTTCTTTATTTGTTACTCATTAAAATCTTAGAGAGAAAATACCATGGCATTCATGTAGAACTCTGGAATTAGCCAACACAAAGGGTGTGGAAAAAGGTCAAACAGTAGACAAAACACCTGGATTCTTTAGTGAAATGTTTTCTTTCTAGAAATTCACATTGGAAATACCTATAACCTTTGGCATTTTATTCAAATTCTCTAAGATGAGGAGAATAGCATCTCTGCAACTTGTAAGTTTAGGCAAATCCTAAGGCCTTCTTGTCAAAATACTTCACGGAAATATAAAGAAATTAACTAACTTCTTGCTGTCATAATGGATAGAGGACATGGAATGAGGGAAATACAACCCTTTTCTGGCCAATGACTACAAAATCCTGTTTGGGTAAGCGCATATGCCTGAGTGTGATGAAAAATATTCACCGTTGTTTCTTACATTGTAGAAATATTATTCTGCTCAAATAGATAATATAAGCAAAGCTTTAAACTTTATAAAAACCTAAATCAAAACTCATTTCATCTATGTCTTTTTAATGGAAAATGTCATGTCCATTTTTATTATTCATTCCCACAATATGAATAATTTAATTTAGGTATTTTGTAGTGATCTTTATTGACTCTGCAATAGGCTGTAATTCTAAGAAAGCAGAATTAATATAAGAAGGCTTTAGTTTTAATTCTTCTCTCCTCCACTAGTATTTCTATACTCTCATAGGATAGGTTAGTCAATGGATCCTAAAGCTTCTAGTTTTCAAATAAAAAAGGATATTTGCATATTTAATTCTTTGCTTTCATTTTTTAAATGGCTTTAGAATCACAAACTTTACTGATGTTCTTTTCTCTCTTGCCTTAAGCTAATTGCTTAGAATTAATCTCCTTTCTCATAGTATTACCAAACACTCTTCTAAAGCACATTTAAAGTATTAGTTGACTTAAACTTGTTTTTTACTTAATTCCTATTTTCATCAGCATTCAGAAAAAAATGCCATGGTGTAATCTTTTATTCTTTTGGCTATCGAACATCTGACCTCCTTTGCTTTTTAACTGAAATTCCACAGTACTTGCAATGTTAGTGGGACAGAGCATCTCCCTTCCCCTTATAGAAACTGATGGTGTGTCTCATTGCCTTTTCTCTTGCTGTTTCCTTAGCTAGTAAGAGAGTATCACCAGGGTTTTGGATTTAGGGAAATCACAAGATGAGTTGATAGCTGGAGTGTATTCTTGGTTTTGTGGAGGCATCAGCAAAATCCTGCCCAATTATTCTTGCTGTCAAGTTCTTTAATACTTTGATTCTTATTGCCCAAGCCTCCAAAATATTCTAGGCCTTACAGCTCCCCTTTTAGCTTATATAGTCAGAGTTGGTTACCCTTACAAACAACCATCAAAAAACACCGAATGATAAAAGTGTTCTTTTCAAAACAATTAGTATGTGCCTAATCAAAATACAGCGCTAAATTTTGTTAGTATCAGGCATTTATTTTCTCATTCTCTTATATATATATATATATATATACATTATCTATTCACCTATATACCACCATGGTTTGGTGAAAGAACATATATTTTGTTGTCAGACAAACTTAGGTTCAATTCCTGACTTCAAAAATTAATATGTAATCTTGAGTAACATCTGAATAAGAGGTAATTCACTCTGAAACTCACTTTCTAGGAAAAAGAGGAATTAACTAGAAATGAGAAAATGCATTACTAGCTCTGCCTCTAAGCAACTTTATAAACCAGGGTAAGTAATGAACTCTCTGATCTTACAGGCCTCATCTATAAATGAAAGTATTGGCCATGATGTTTCTAAGGTGTTTTCTTGTTCTAAAATTCTATAATTGACATCATGTTCAATTTCACATTTCAAAGTTGTGATTATATTTTGTAATCTCTCTCTCTTTCTCTGTGTGTGAGTGTGTGTGTGTGTACTCTTACACTAGGTGTTTTATAGAAAGTAGCTCATTCATCTTTTTTTACATCAATACTAAAAATCACTATCATGATATTTTATTGAAGTGATCCTATCAGAAGGATATTCCACTTATATGACCCACAGGCCCTAAACATTCTAGGTATGCCAAGCACACCTGCCAAGGCAATCCCACAAGCTGTTCCTTCTGCATAAGGTCTCCATACATGTTTGCCTCTTGTCCTCACCTGCACATCTTTTAAGAGTCAATTTAAATTTTATTTTTTTTAGGGAAAACTTCCTAAACTACTCCCATGCTCTACACCAAAGTTAGATGAGGCTTTCTTGTGACAGATACTTATGGCATTCTCTAGTTCTGTGTAGCACTCATCACAACTGTAACCAAATGATTATTATCATTGCTCAGTTAAGTACTATGAAAGCAGAATCTTCTTTGTTCTATCTCTAGTACCTTGGTCAGTGGGTACTATAGTGGGTACACAATAGGTATTTGTTGAATTAAACAGATGAAAGTTACAATCAAAATGTAAGTCTAAAAGTCTGATCCCAACTTCCAGCTCTCTACTCAACTGTGCAGACCAGATAAAAGGACTCAAGCTTTAGAAGTGTAGCCTGTGCAACAAAGCCTTGGTAAATTTGTCATGATTTTGGCTGTCTGTTTCTTTCTCTCATGTCACGGGAATCACACATTACATATCTTGGCCAGCATTTCAAATCAGAAGTTGCCTTCACTATTCTCTCCCAGTGGCAAGCTCATTTATCTTTTGATGATTTAGATGGGCTATAAGGGCATTGTTTTGGATAATTGATGATAGCACAACATTTAAGGACACCCTAGGGTTATGAGGCATGGCGTGGGAACAATTCCAGACTCTATCACTCTAATTAAAGAAGCAATTCTCTAACACTAGAGTCCACAGTTCTTAGAGCTGGTGAATTACATTGGCACCTAGACTAGGTCCAATAATAATGTAAAAATGAAAGCCAACATAAATCATCCCTTTAGGAGAAAATGAATAGCATTGTCAAGCAAATAAAAAGTGCATTTGTAAATTACTCGAAGTGTCAAATAATTTGTATTCTTTCTAAATCTTGGTAAACAACTAGAAGGTCCAATCAATGTTGCTGAATTAAAGATTAACTGGAATAGTTCTTCTGAAGAGGGAAATTTCTCTACTTTGTATTCCTTATTGAAATGAGGGACTTATACAAAGAGTATTAATTTAATTCAAAATATTGAAACAATAGAATAAATGTGATTATAAAAGAAATAAAGTACAAGATTCATAAAAAGACGTTTAAAGAGTGTTAAGTACTTTTGATTTCTAGGGTTAAATGAGGTACATCCAAGTGACTAAAATAATGGCAGTGAACTGGCTGACACATGGCATGTCTGTGTTCATTCATTCAATAAAATATACTCATGATGTGTTTTATACTAGAGTTCACTGTCAGGACTTTATCTCTCTCCCACCCAAATATAGAACAATGATAGTTAAAATAGAGACAGAGTAATAAAAGTACAGCCACACTCAAACACATGATGAAACATGGTGGGTAAGAAATTTAGTGCTGGAGCAGCAGATCTACTGGGCTCCAGATTGGAAACTAGCAGAGACATCTGGGTATTAGCCCATGTTGGGTAATGGGGCTAAAACTGCTCCCTGGAGATGGAGGACAGGTCACATTTCACTGTTTCATGACTAGAGCTGAGGCTGGTGCAATACTTTATGTAAGGAGGAAGGAGGACCCAGGCAAGCGAAGAACCCGAGTTGGACCACCAGCTATGAGCCTACCTATATTATTTTCAGGCTCTTTGGTTTGCCTTACATCACATATTCCCTGTTTTAACACCTCTTTGCCTGACTTCTCTCTGCTCCTATGTTATCATTTTCTCCATCTCACTGTTCTTTCTTTCTCCCTTGTCAACCTTCACTCTTCTCCATTGTCTGTCTCTTTGTCTCACAAATTTCCAAAATTTTCTAAGAAAGAAATGCATACTATTACCTGACGCAGGAAAATTGTAGTTAGTGGAAATAATGACCACCAAAGAAAATATCAGAATTTATCAATAGAAACAATTTATTCTACCAAAAAAAATGGATTAATGAACTAAAATTTTCCTAAGTAATTTAGTTGAGAATGTATTTATACTAATGAAAATAATTTTAGCAAAATAAAAACATGTGAGAACAAATTCTTCATGCCCACGTGACCCATGCTGGAGTCCTCCATAGGTCTGGGACTACTCATGCGCCAGAGTGTGCTACTTTCTGCAGAAAAATGTGAGAAAATGTGGACAAAGACTGTGTTTCCAGCCCTGGGTCCTGGTACCCATCCCCACCCTTGAGGGAATCAAGCCTGATCTTTGCCTGGGGAATGGCCCCAGCCTGGGGCAGCTGGGGAAACCCTCCACCTCAAATAAAGTGGGGAACACAGCCCCACACCGAGCCAGATTTTGGCCAATGAAATGAATGCATGAGAACCCCACAGTTTCAGCCCTGCCCAGTCAGTCATTGCCTGGGTGCCAGGAGATAAACAGCTTCTGAGGACAATTAAGTCACCAAACAGCACCATTTTTTGGGCAGGCCAGAAGGTGCAGGGAAATTGCAGGGATTTGCAGAGCTTCTCCACACCCTATCCCAGACCCACTGGAGCTTGTTAACTCCCCCTGCATGGGAACTTGACCTTGTTTTGGCTGAGAAATATGGACAACCCAACAGTCAAAGTAGTGCTCTCAAACAAACCCAGGTCTTGCTGGCTGACAAAAAGCAGAGCACTCTTGGGCCAGTTGCTGGCTGGAAGAGTTGAACTTCTCAATCTCCCAGCCTGATATCTTTCTGTGTGGGAGCCTGGGAATCATATGCACAGGCAGAGTCTCAGCCAAAGTGCACAGTGCCCAATCCATCCCCAGAATTAGGGGCTTCCAGTGCACATGGAGAACTGTGGCCTTGACAGGATTGTTGCTTGGTTGGGTCCAGGAACAGTGGGCTGCTGCAGTCAGGGAGAGGCAGGGTTGTGGGGAAGAAGTGGCCCAACAGTGCTATCTGCTGGGAAGACAGGGAAAGTGTATTCTAGCAAACTGCTTTTCTGCCCAGCCCCTACCAGACTTCTGAAAAAGGTTGCAGCAACTGTATGGCTGGGAATTGCTGACAAAACAACAAGTTTCAAAGGAGACATTCAATGCAAACCGAAACAACTACAAAATCTTAGATAAACAAAGGAAGTCAACTTTTAAATTAACCTTATTAAATAATCAAATGCCAAGAAACCAGTTAAAAAAAAATTACAAAGCATATGAAGAAGCAAGAAGATATGGCCAAGACAAATAACTAAATTAAAAACCTGGAGGAGACACAGAATATGGAACAAATAATCAAAGATGTTCATACAAATCTCCTAAATCACTTCAGTGAGTTGGCTAAAGGGTTAAAAATATAAAGAAGACACTAAAAGGGCATAAAAAAGAATTTGAAGGAGTAAAAAATAAATAGCAGATCTTACAGAAATTAAATATATTGTAGATAAAATTAAAAATATACTAGAGGGTGGGCCACAATGGATCAACCAGCAGAGTTCTTGCCTGTCATAACAGAGACCTGGGTTCGATTCCCAGTGCCTGCCCATGCAAAGGAAAAAAAAAAAAAAAAAAAGACACTAGAGACACACAACAGCAGATTTGAAAGGGCAGAAGAAAGAATTAGCAAACTAGAAGATAGAGCAACTGAATTTCAGTGCACAAAAGAACAAATGGTGGGAAAAAAATGGAAAAAATTGAATTGGATCTCAGGGAAATGATGGGCAACACAAAGTGCATAAATAGAAGAATCACTGGTGTCCAAGAAAGAGAAGAGAAAAGGTCTAGGAAGAGTATTTGAGGAGATAATTGTGGAAAACTTCCCAACCCTTATAAAAGACATAAATGTGCAAATCAAAGAAGCCCAATGAACTACAAATAGAATTAATCCAAATATACCCACACTAAGACACATACTAATCAGACAGTCAAATGTTGAAGAGATGAGTGTCCTGAATGCAGCAAGAGAAAAGCAAATCACCACATATAAGGTAAACACATAAGATGAAGCTTTGACTACTCATTGAGCACCATGGAGATGAGAAGACAGTGGTAAAATATATTTAAGATTCTGAAAGAGAAAAAATGCCAATGAAGAATTCTTTATCCAGCAAAGTTGTCCTTCAAACGTGAAGATGATTTTAAAACAGGTAAGCAGATGCTGAGAGAATTTCTTAACAAGAGACCTGCACTATAAGAAATACTGAAGACAGTTCTGTGAGCTGAAAAAAAAAAGACAGGAGAGCAATGTATGGAGGAGGGAACAGAATGGAAGAGTATTAGTAGAGGTTACATAAAGGATAAAAAGGGAAAAAGAAAAAATAGATCTGACAAATGAAAATCAAAGGATAAGATGGTTGAATCAAGAACTGCTTTTACAGTAATAACTTTGAATGTTAATGGATTAAGCGCCCTAATTTAAAAAACACAGATTGGCAGAATGGATTAAAAAACATGAACCATCTTTCTGCTGTTTACAAGAGACTCATCTTAGATCCAAGGACACAAGTAGGTTGAAAGTAAAAGGATGGAGAAAAATATTCTATGTAAGTAGTTACCAAAAGAAAGCTTGGATACCTATATTAATATCAGATGAAACAGACTTTAATGTAAAAATGCTATATGAACACTATATATTAATAGAAGGGGCAATTCACCAAAAAGAAATAACAATCAGAAGTGTTTATTCACCAAGAAGAAATAACTCAATCAAGCAGCTCCAAAGTACAATCACTGGCAAAACTGAAGAGAGCAATAGATGTTTCTACAATAATAGTGGGAGATCTCAAAACACCACTCTCTTCCATAGATAGAACAACTATACAGAGGATCAATAAGAAAATAGAGAACCCAAATAGTATGATAAATGAATTAGGTCTAACAGACATATATAGATTATTGTACCCCAGAACACCAAGATATGCATTCTTCTTTGGTGTGCATGGAACATTCTCTGAGATAGATTGTATGCTGGAGAACAAAACAAGTCTGAATAGCATTTGAAAGAATGAAATTATTCAAAGTACTTTCTCTGATCATAATGGAATGAAGTAGAAAACCAATAACCACTGAAGAACTGGAACTTTTACAATTTATGGAGGTTAAACAACATACTCTTAAACAATCACTAGGTCAAAGAAGAAATTGTAAGAGAAATCAAATATCTGGAAACAAATGAAAATGAGAATACAGCATATCAAAACCTATGGGATGCAGTGAATGTGATACTGAGAGGGAAATTCATAGCTCTAAAAGACTACATTAAAAAGAAAGAAAGAGCTAAAACCAAAGAAATAACTGAACAACTGAAGAAACTAGAGAAAGAGTAGCAGACAAATACTAAAGCAAGTAGAAGAAAAGAAATAACAAAGCTTAAAGCTTTAATAAATAAATTGGAGGACAATTGAATAGAGACATTCAATAAAACCAAAAGTTGATTCCTTGAGAAGATCAACAAGACTAACAAACCCTTAGCTAGACAGACAAAGTAAAAAAGAGAGAAGATGCAAACAAATAAAATCAGAAATGAGAGAGGTGATCATTACCATGGACCTCAAAGAAATAAACACAATCATAAGAGAATACTATGAGCACCTATATGCCAACAGACTAGACAACGTAGAGGAAATGGACATTTTTCTAGAAACATATTGACAACCTATATTGACTCAAGGACAGAAGACCTTAACAAACAAATCACAAGTAAAGAAATTTCAAAAGTCATCAAAAACCTCCCTGCAAAGAAAAGCCCAGAGCCAGATGACTTCAAAGAGGAATTTTACAAAATATTCTAAGAACACCATTCCTCTCAAACACTTCCGAAGAACTGAAGAAAAGTGAACACTACCTACCTCATTCCATGAAGCAAAGATCACTCTAATGCCAAGACCTAATAAAAATACTACAAGAAAGGAAAACTACAAATCTCTCTAATAAATATATATGCAAAAATTCTCAACAAAATATTTGCAAATAGAATCCAATGGCACATTAAAAGAAATATACACTACTACCAAGTGGGATTTATTTCAGGCATGCAAGAGTTGTTCAACACAAGAAAATCAATCATGTAACACAACATATTAACAAATTGAAAAGGATAAATCTCATGATCATTTTGTTTGATGTTGAGAAGGAATCCAACAAAATTCAGCATCCTGTCTTTATACAAACACTTCAAAAGGCAGGAATCAAAGGAAACTTCCTCAATATGATAAAGGGCATATAAGAAAAACCAGCAGCCAGCATCATACTTTATAGTGAAAGACTGAAAGCATTATCCTAAGATTGGGAATAAGGCTGGTGCCCACTGGTCACCACTCTTATTCAACATTGTGCTAGAAGCTCTAATTAGAGCAATTGGTTAAGAAAAAGTAATAAAAGATGTCCAGATTAGAAAGAAAGAAGTAAACTCTCATTATTATTATTATCATTGTTATTATTATGAATCTGTAGCTTCCATACAATACCAATAAAAATTCCAACAATCTACTTTGAAGACTTGGAAAAGTTATTCATTAAATTTATTTGGAGACTTGGAAAAGTTATTCATTAAATTTATTTGGAAAAGTTATTCATTAAATTTATTTGGAAGGGAAAGGGGACTCAAATAGCCAAAAGCATCCTTAAAAAGATGAACAAAGTGGGAGGACTTATACTTCCTGACTTTAAAACTTATTATAAAGCCACAATGATCAAAACAGCATGGTATCAGCTCAAAGATAGACATATTGATCAAAGAAATCAAATTCAAAGTTCATAAAAAGGTCTTCAGTTCTACGGTCAATTAATTTTTGACAAAGTCCCCAAATCCACTGAACTGGGATGCAATGTTCTCTTCAGTAAATGGGGCTGGGAGATTGGATATCCATATCCAAAGCAATAAAAGAGGACCTCTACCTAACACCTGTACAAAATAACTCAAAGTGGATCAAAGACTTAAATATGAGTTAGTACCGTAAGACTCCTAGAAAAATATAAGGAAACCTCTTCAAGACCTAGTGATAAGAGTTAATTTCTTAGAGCTTACACTCAAAGCACAAACAACAAAATAAGATAGATAAATGGGAACTCCTCAAGATTGAACACTTCTGTCATTCAAAGGACTTTGTCCAAAAGATGAAGAGCCAGCGAACTCAATGGGTATATGGTTATTACCAAATAAGAATATTTGGTAACCATATATCTGATAAGGGTTTAATATCCAATAAATATGAAGAAATCCTAAAACTCAACAATAAAAAGACAAACAACCCAATTATAAATAGGCAAAAAAAATAAATCAGCATTACTCAAAAAAGAGAAAACACAAATGGCTAAAAAGCACATGAAACATGTTCCCCTTCATTAGCTATTAGGGAAATGCAAATAAAAACCATAATGAGATATTATCCCACACCTATAAGAAAGGCTGCTATTAAACAAACAGGAAACACAAATTTCTGAGAGGATTCAGCACACTTACTCATTGCTGGTAGGGATGTAAAATAGTACAGCCACTGTGGAAGACAATTTGGCAGTTCCTCAGAAAACTAAATATTGGGTTGCCCTATGAGCTGGCAATTCCACTACTTGATATATACCCAGAAGATCTGAAAGCAGAGACATGAACACACATTTGCACACCAATGTTTATAGTGGCATTATTCACAATTGCTAAAAGATGGAAATAATCCAAGAGTTAGCAATGGATGAGTGGATAAACAAAATGTAGTATATATACACACAATGGAATATTATGCAGCAATAAGAAGGAAAGAGGTCCTGAGCCATGTGAAAACATGGATGAACCTTGAGGACATAAGACTGAGTGAAATAAGCCAGACAAACAAAAGGACAGATATTGTAGGATTTCACTAATATGAACTAACTAGAACACGTGAACTCAAGAGTCTTAAGGTGTAGAATATAAGGTACCTGGAGATAGACAGAAGCTAGAGAAGTGGTAGCAGTTACCTAATGTGTACAGACTTGTTAATGAGGTTAAACTTACATGTTTCAGAATGGATAGAGGTGATGGTAGCTCTTTATTGAAATTTTGAGTAACAGTTCCATATTGCAAGTGAATTTGATTGAAAGTGGTTGTTTATAAAGTCATGTATGTCACTGACTAATGCTACAAATACAAATAATTTCTTGCATGAACAAAAAATGATAGAGATAATAGAGGGGTGTCATGGTTAGGGATATGTGTCAACTTGGCCAAGTTGTGGTAGCTGTTTATCTGATTGGACAAGTACTGGCCTGTCTGTTGCAATGAGGACATTTCATAGGATTAGGTCATGAGCACGTCAGCTGCATCCACAGCTGATTCCATTTGTAATCAGTCAAAGGGGAGTGTCTTCTACAGTTAGTGATGCTAAATCTAATCACGGGAAGCCTTTTAAGGAGGACTCAGAGGAGACAGGCCCCATTCCTGCTTCGGCTGGTGAGCCTCTCCTGCGGAGTTCATCCAGACCCTCCATCAGAGTCGTAGGCTTCACAGCCTGCCCTGTGGTTTTGGACTCTGCATTCCTGCGGTCACGTGAGACACTTTTATAAATTTTATATTTGCAAGTGTTCCCTGTTGGTTCTGTTTATCTAGAGAACCCTAACTAATACAAGGGGTGTATGGGGAAAACATATCTATTGCAAACTATGGACTATAATTAGCAATAATATTTTAATATTCTTTCATCAGCTGTAACAAATTCAGTACAACAATATTATGGGTCAACAACCGTGAAGGGTGAAGAGTATGGGTGGATTTGGGTTTTATTTTTTATTCTTATTTATCTTTTGGAGAAATGAAAATGTTCTAAAATTGATCATGGGTATATATCCACAACTATGTGATGATACTGTGATCCAGTGATTGTATACTTTGAACGGTTTGTATGATGTGTGAATACATCTCAGTAAAATTGGAAAAAGTGGCAAAAAATATATATGAAACTCTTTTAACAGTGATGTATAAAGAATGATATAAAATGAACTGAAGGAATTCTTCCTGGAAAACTTTCAAGATGACAGTTATTTAGGTTTATATTATTTAGATTAGATTAAAATGTTGCTTTTGAAATATTCTCAGGGTTAAAATATTCTTAGCACCTAAATGGCATGGAAAAAAACAATACTATTAAGGGATTCATAAATATTATTTAAAATGTATTTTATAAGTTGAATTAGATGACTTCTATGACCATTTCCATTTCTAAGATCTTATTTTTCCTAATTGCCATTATTCAATTTAAAACTTTGTCATGAGAAATTAAGGCATCTTTCCTTGGGAGATTTAATGTACCTTATAAGCCAAAATATTTTAATTTTAAAATTTCATAGCTCAATGGAAAGCCCGATTTTAACAGAGATGATAAATATATGGAATCTTTCAGTAAAGTTTTCAAACTTAGGTAACTAAAGAGTCCACACAAAATTGTCTATTAAAGAGAAAGTAGCTTATCATAGAGAAAAAGGTTATCTTATAACTTCAGTCCCATTCAGCAAACTGATATTTCTTTATCAGAGCACAATTGTCTCTTATTTTGTCTGAAAATGTTTATCCCCAATAGAGAAAATGAAAATGTTTCAACCTTGAAAAAGATGCACAGCTGCTCATGCCAGCATTAGTTTTCCCTGCTGGGAAGATCCAAGGTATATGATTCAATCAAGTCACTGCCAAGGCCCAGCTGTGATCATGTAGAAGAAACACATGCCCGGGGGTCTGGGTTCTTCTCAAATTGTGCACAGAGAGCAAAAAATTTCCCTTCCAACTGAGGGAAAAAACCTCCAAATACTACTCTACCCAGGAAGTAATTGCATAGATGCTGTGCTGTTTCTTGAGAGAAATAGAAGCAAATTTACCCAGAAAGACATGCCAGGCATCTTTCCCACTTCATGCCAAAGGTTAATTTATATGCAAAACTGCAAAAAACTTTCCCTTCAAAACTTTCTTTTATACTTCAGAGAAAAACAACACCCTAGATGAAGATTAGTATGCTCTTTGGCCTTTTTCCTTTAGAATACCTCTATATACTTGTGAACCTACTCTACTCCATGTGAGGCCCTTCTCATCTCCCCCTCCATATCTAGAAAGCAAAAGCATATGTGATACAATGTGCATCTTTTTCTTTGCCCAGAGGAAAACCAAACTTTTTAGTGTACATATCTTCTTCTAGGTTCTTAAGATGAAAGTTCTATGCTGCTTACAACGAAGATTGGATTTATAGTAGTGCTATGTTTTTAAGCAAGGTCATTAACATTTTATTACAGACCAGAGCATCTCAATAGGTCCAGATACTCCTCTAAAACAAAGGATCCTTATGAGGAATATGCAACTGGTTAGATGGTGCACAGATGAATAAATGCACCTTGTAGGGAAGATGAGAGGATATTGTCAGGTACTCGATGACTGGTTCATAGACACCAAGCAGTATTTAGTTTAGAAACTAAAGGTTCTCTCATTGCACTTTAAAGAGATAGGGACCACATTCTTCATTTGTTTGTGTCTCCTATAAACAGAAATTATTACAATTCCAAACCTATTATAGATCCACAATGTTTGCAATATGGCCAAGTGATTTCTCCGAGACTGCATCTTATTGCAAAAAACAGAAAACCTGGCAAAATATGGCCTAAGCAAGTAATAGGTTAATTTTTCCTCCCCTCAAAAGAGGTCCAGAAAGAGGTGGTGCAGGGTTGGTTTGGTGGTTGCATGCTGTCACTAGCGACTGTTCTAGTTTGCTAGTTGCCAGAATGCAATATACCAGAAACGGAATGGCTTTTAAAAAGGGAAATTTAATAAGTTGTTAGTTTACAGTTCTAAGGCCAAGAAAATCTCCCAGTTAAAGCAAGGTTATAAAGATGTCCAAATTAAGGTACCAAGAAAAGTTTACCTTCATTCAAGAAAGGCCAATGGGTTCAGCATTTCCCTCTCAACTGGGAAGTGCACATTGTGACAGTCTGCTAGCTTTCTCTCCAGGCTTCTTCTTTCATGAAGCTCCCTCGGAGACATTCTCCTTCTTCACCTCCAAAGGTCGTTGGCTGGTGGACTCTCTGGGTCTCTCAGCCTTGTGGCTCTGCTCGGCTCTACAGTGGCTTTCTCTTGGTTCTAAAAAAGGATTTTCTCCAAAATGTTTCCTCTTTTAAAGGATTCCAGTAAGCAACCCCACCTTCAAAGAGTGGAGACATATCTCCATGAAAATCATCTAATGAAAAGTTACAACCCACAATTGGGTGGGTCACATTTCCATGGGAACAATCAAAAAGCTCCCAGCCAACAATATTGAATGAGGATTAAAGGATGGCTTTCCTGGGGTCCACCACAGATTCAAACCGGCACAGGGACCTAGGTATCTTCTATTTTGTTATGCTACCTTGCCCACCTTAGCATTTGGCTTTCAGTTTCATGCATATCAGTCCGCATACATTGTGATGATTCCATCCCTCTATGACAGCTATTGCTAATTGTCTATCTTATAGCCATTCTCCTCTTCTTTCCAATTCATTTTAATTTGGGAGGAGACAATGTGTGTGAATAAAATTGTGATTTCCCTAAATGCTGTCTTGCAGCTAGGGCTGACATCCTGTTCCGGTAGGTGCATGGCAAGCTGGAGCAGCCTGACTCAGTATGACATAGAAGAGTCATCATCATCAAGTCTCAGCAGCCCAAATTTATCTTCCATTCACTGAAGAGGCCATTCTGTGTGACTGCAGTCATGTGTGCTTCCCTGTAACAGGAACATCCAGTTCTCCTTTGTTCACCAAGACAACTCCAATTGGTTATTAAGACTCTACTCAGGTATCATCGACTCAGGTGTGATCTTTGGCCTTATTTCTATGGAGTATCTTTCTACACTTATCAATCTACTTCTCTCCATGTGAGGCCATATGCAAAGGTCAGTTTGAGTTAGTTCCCTCTACTCTTTCATAACACACTATGCTTACCTCTTTCAAAAATGTATTTTAGACTCACCTTCTAGAAAATGAGCTCCTTGAGGGCAGTCACAGTGTCTTATTTGCCTTTGTATTTGCAATCCTTAGACCAACGTCTTGGTTGTTTGCTTACTTAGATTATATTCTATGTCTGGAGTATAGATATTACATGTTTCTTGTTAAGACATCTGAATGATAATTTAGTAGGCTTAAAGTCCGTGAAAGGAAGATACACATCTTTCTCACTAGTTTCGAAACTATTTAAATAGATAGCTGAAGAGTAACCAGCAATCCAGAGTTATAAGCCTGAAAGTAAAATTCATGAAATAAAATGCCTTTGGAGGTACAAGAGTCAACCCATGTACATAGGAAATGAGTCCTTGAAATTGGAGCAGGGAACACTGTGGTGAACCCCACCTAATGATACCAAAATTCAGAAAAAGTTTGAAGAGTGCCAGCTGAACAAAACTCACCTGTGGCTGAATTTGGCCAGCAGGCCAACAGTTTGTAACCTCTGGCAAAGGACAGTGACATAAAAATATTAGCCCAAAATTCTTTAAAAAGAGGTCTTACTAATCTTCTACATCAGATCTGTAGAAAATCACACACACACACACACACACACAAATCTATTTTTAAAAAAAGCTTACTTTTAATAATGTAGAATCCTGGTGAACTTTCCAAGATTATTCACCTATAAATCATGTATCTAGGTCACTGAATCACGTTATGTGCTATAGAGAATTGTTGGATACAAGACAATTAAATTTTGGAGAACTTTTGCCAAATAATTTGACATGCAATAGAGGTTTATATTAGTTTGCCAGGCTGCTATGACCAACACCACACAATGGATTGACTTAAACAATTGGGAATGTATTATCTCACGCTTTAGGAGGCTAGAAAGCTTGCTTCCTCCTGGGTCAGTAGCAATTTGGAGATGGCTTACCACAATCTATAGGGTTCCTTGACTTGTATTTCAGCATCCAGTCACATGCTGATGTCTGCCTTTTCTTGTGTCTCCTCTTCCAGTTCCCTCTCACTTCCGGTTTCAGGCTCCTCCCTGTGGCTTTCTCCCACTCTGGCCTCTAGTTTCTTCCCTCCAGTAACCCAGATTAAGATCCAACCTTATTTAGTTGGGTCACACCCTCAAATTTAAAATGACATCTTCAAGAGATCCTATTTTCAATGGATTCAAACCCAGAGCATGTGGACTGAAATGAAGAACATGTCAATGTTGGATAGATGGTTTATATTCAATCTACCACAAGGCTTAAAAATGGTTTTTATTGGAGGAATAAATAAATGAAGTAATAACTCTAATGTCTTGAAAACAAAGGAGTCATGCACTGTCTAATTTCACAGATGTACATGATAACCCTCAAATACTTGTTAGCTCATTGACTGCATTAATGAGTATATGAAGGAATTGATATTTATTAACCACAGGTTGGTCACACACTACCCAGCTCACATAAAGACACGGTAGGGAGGCTAGTTTAAACTGTTCTTCATCACCCCTCCCCGCCGTAACCCTGGCCATTTCCTTCCCGTGAGTGACTATACTTTTCTGAACCCTTGACCTTGGACTCAGCATTTTTATTTGGTTTGGCCAATGGCATGAAGGCAGAAATCACAATGTACCAGTTCTGACCCTAAGCCCTAAAAACCTCAAATGTTTCCACTCCCTTTTATTGTACCTCTGACATACACAGAAAAAAAAAAAAAAGCCTAACTGCTACACTGAGATTTTATCAGTTTAAAAAAAGCATCTCATTGCTACTTTAATTTAGATTTTATAGAAATTCTAGCCACATTTAAAGAAAAATTCTCATATAAATATTGAAACCAATGTCTCATTCAAGAGCTATTAATAGTTTTAATAAGCTTTGTTTCCTATTGAAATTTCTTGTGAGGCTTTTTGTATGAAGCATTGTTTGCCAAGCAATATATTTGTGAAAAATAATTTTAGAAAACATGAAAAATTAATGAACTCAATTCATTTTATATTTTTCATCCTAAAAATGTCAATATTCTCTAAGTACTCCATACTCTTACAAAGAAAGAAAGAAATCAACTTCTCTGTTAAAAAAGATAATTTCCATTGACACTTGGCTTCAAAAATAACTTATGAGGGCAACAGAACTTACATTCTGTGAGACAAATTCATACCATTCATTGTTCATATTGTTCATACTTCATTTCTCACTGAAAACTACCAAGCATTACTATTTTTATTTTTAAATAAGTTAAATATAATTAATATAATCCATCACAATAATTGAATAAAGCAAAATAAATGGTCATTTCAAAAGATTATAGTTGAGATAACACAGCATCCATTCAAGACAAAAACTCTTAGATAAGTATTCATAAGGGAATATCCTCAAATAATTTTTAAAAACCTATGTTTTTTATAGAAAAAAACCCTATGCTTCATCATACATCATGGTGAAATGTTGAGATTGAGAACCTGACAGGATCATGAAGCTAAAAAAATACATAGGTGAGAGTTGCAAACAAATCTATATGATACCAATTTTTGTACTCTCTTTCATAATGTCAGAAAAATGGAGTATGGTATAAAGCACAGTTAAATACTATAATAATATAAAACATTTCAGAAAGTATACAATCTGTATCAGGAAGTTTTGGGACAGAGAAATGGATTAAGAATGAAAAATTCGGGAAGTTCAGAAGTATAGCAGAGGAGAAGGCATTATATTGTGGATCTGGGTGAAGACAAGAAAGACTCGAGTCCACTAAATTTATGATAGTGAAAAACACATTTTATATACCCAGAGGTGGCCGAGGGTGAGCTTTCCAGCTATAATGCCATGTTCCATAACGTAGAAGCCATTGTGACTTGACTTTGACTATCTCTGCACCATTTTATATGTTTATTGGCCATTTAAAAGACACCCTTTTTCAAGTGTCTTTTCACATCTCCTACATGTTTTTAATTGTTTTGTTTTCTTTTACTTGTTTATTGATTCATAGAAATTTTCTTATATATTCTAGATGCAATTACTTTGTCAGTTATATCAGTGGCAAATATTTCCCCAAGTCTATGGCTTGCACATTCACTTTGCTTATTGTGTCCACTGATAAAAAGAAGCTCTTAATTTTAATAGTCCAATATATTAGTATTTTATTTAATGGTTATTGCTTATTTTATCTTATTTTAGAAATCATTCCCTATCTCAAAGTCATATATGTATTGTACTATATTAACTTCTAGGAGCTTTATCTTTCACATTTGGATCAGCAATTGATCTGGAATGACTTTTGCAGATGGGATGAGGTAGATTTATGCTGTGGATCCGATCATCAACTGGCCCAGAACCACGTATTTAAAAACTCTATTCAATCCTGCATTGCCTAGAGTGATACTCTCGGGTATAAACTATGTATCCATTTACTTTTACTGTCTTTCCATTAATCCATTTGTCTATTCTTGTGCTGATATGGTATTTTCTCCAATACTATATTTTTATAATCAGTCATATTCAAGAAAGAAAAACTTTCCATCTTCTATAACATTTGGTTTTCTATTGTCAGATCTTTGCACTTTATTTTAAGTTTGGGAAACGATTTGAAAATTTTAAAATTTAACATTTGTAAGTTTTCTAAATCAATTTGGAGAAAGCTGGCATCCTTATATTGCTGAATCTTCTAGTCTATGAACATGGAGTATACATATATGTTTATATATCAATTTATTTTTTAAATTTCTCTCAATAATATTTTAAAGCTTTCTATTTTGAGGTCTTGCACATATTTTATCCTTGATAATTGACTTTATACCATTGGAAATGGTACATTTTAAATAAAATTCTATAATTATTTTTGTTGGTATTTAGTGATAAATTTTATTTTTATACACAAATATTATATCCAGCAATTTTAATACATTCACTTATTAGTGTTAATACTTTATTTTTAGTTTCTTTTGGAATGTTTTATATATAGTCACATTTATCAGTAAATGAAAGGTTTATTCTTCCTTTTCAATGCCTATATTTTTATTTCCTTTCTTTTTCTTTTTTCTTTTTGTTCCATATTAGACTGGTTGGGAGATTCAGTAAAATGTTGACTGCAAGTGGTCATAGTGAACACATTTATCTCATTCTCAGTCTCAACACATCATCACAATGTATGATGTATGCCATAGTTTCTTTTAGTTATTTGAGGATAATCTTTTAAGAATAGCTATCTAAGAGTTTTTGTCTTGAATGGATGTTCAGTTATCACAAATATATATTTTTTTTCAAATTAAGGTCTGGGGTATCTTTTCTTTTATTGCTATTTGTAATTTAAGCTATTTTGCTTTTCCGTTTTTGCCATGTTTCTCAATTTTTATTTATCAGTTTATTTATTGTTGGTTAATTTTTTATACTTCTAATACTTTAGAAATGACACATCCATTTTTATCCTCTAGAGGTTACTCTTAAATTGAAGACCAAAAAATATATTTCAGCCTAGGTTTTTCAATAAATCAGGTGGTGTGATCTGGTATAAAAATCAGAAGTTCTCTAAAATTATCTTCTGTTTCTTATAGTAATTCTATTTCTTCGGGGACATTTGTATTACGTCTTTGGATTTTTTTAACATTTTTATTATATAGTATAACATATATACAAAGCAAAGAAATAGAAAAACAATAGTTTTCAAAGTACTCTTCAACAAGTAGTTACAGGACAGATCCCAGAGTTTGTCGTGGGCTACCATATGATCCTCTCAGATTTTTCCTTCTGGCTGCTCCAGAATATAGGAGGCTAGAAGACTTAAATTTTTTTCTTATCACCACAATTTATTTTTCTCTCTCTTTTTTGTGAAAAATGACATATATACAAAAAAATAAAACCAATAAATTTGAAAGCATAGTACCACAATTAGTTGTAGGACATATTTCAGAGTTTGACATGGGTTACAATTCCACAATTTTAGGTTTTTACTTCTAGCTGCTCTAAGATATCAGAGACTACAAGAGATACCAATTTAAAGATTCATCAATCAAATTCGTTTGTTAAATCCTATCTTCTCTGTATAACTCCACCATCACATTTGATCTTTCTATCCCTCTCCTTAGGGGTATTTGGGCTATGGCCATTCTAGCTTTTTCACGTTGGAAGGGTCTGTCACTAACGTGGTGTAGAGAGATGGAACTAGCTGATGTTCTGGAGACGCTGGGCCCTCTAGGTTTCAGGACTTCTCTGGTCCATGGACCCAACTGGAGGTTGCAGGTTTCTGGAAAGTTATAGTGCATGGAATCCTTGTGGAATCTTATATATTGCTCTAGGTATTCTTTAGGATTGGCTGGAATCGTCCTGGTTGGGGGTTGGCAGGTTATGATAGGTAACAAGGTCTAACTGAAACTTGCATAAGAGCGACCTCCAGAGTGGTCTTTCAATTCTATTTGAACTCTCTCTGACATGGATACTTTATTAGTTACACTTCTTTTTCCCTCTTTTGGTCAGGATGGAATTGCTGATCCCATAGAACCAGGGCCTGGGAGTCATCTCCCATGTCGCCAGGGAAACTTTCACCCCAGGATGTCATGTCTTTTTAGGGAGGAGGCACTGATTTCACTTGCAAAGCTGGGCTTGAAGAGAGTGAGTCCACATCTGAACAACAAAAGAGGTTCTCTTAGGCATGCCTGTAGGTAGGTTAAGTTTCTCCACTACCTACATAAGCTTCACAAGAGTAAGCCTCATGATGAGGGTATGGCCTATTGATTTGGGTGTCCCTAAAGTCTGGCACATTATCAGGGAATTTCCTGATGACAAAGTTTAATAATTTCATATTTTTTCTCCCATCCCTCAAAGAACTTTGCCAATACTTTTTGTTTATCTTCTTGATATGCTTTAGAATATATCCAGGCATTACATTAGGCTATACATGATTAAAATATAAGGACCTCTTTCTTATTCTGGGCTCTCTGTGTCTCAATTGTTCAAATGAATTATACAGATAGGTTGAGTTAGATTATGTGCTTCAGAAAAATTCAGTTCCAGACCAAATAAACTTTTCTTTCTTTGGTCTCAAAGAGTATGTGTGATTCTAAAATATAGACATTGTCTGCCTTACCCCTGTGTTCTGAATTACTTTAACCCCCAACCTGATGGACTTCATTCTTATCTCTAAATATCAGGTTATATATATATAACAGCTTCTTGAAATCTAGAAATAACAACTACCACTTCAGACTAACTGTGTCTGCTACAAAAGCTTACAATCTAGGCCCCTGTTTTCTTGTAAGCAGCAAATATAATATTTTGAAATAACCATATGATTACTGTGATATATTCAATTATTGTGATGGATTACATTGATCATATTTTAAAACGTTAATCGTGCAGACCTGAAATAAGCCCCACTTGACTGTGATGTATTTTCTTTTTTTATATATTACTGGATTATGCTGGCTATAATTTCAGTTACAAAGTTTCCATTGGTGCCACTGAATGAGATTGGACTTTTGTTTGCTCTGTCTATAATGTCTTTCACAGATATTTTTTTCATTAATAAAGTTATCTTGACTTCATAAAATGATATAGTGTTCCCTTTATGTAAGGGTACATTTTGGGTATGATAATTTTCCTTTCTTCCTTTGATGTTAGGAAGAATTCACCATTGAAATAATCTGTGCTTCATGTTTTACTTGTTTTTGTTTCAAATGGGAAGATTTTTAAATTATGTATTCCACTTATTCAACAGACATTAGGTAAGTAAGATTTCCAATTTCTTCTGCACTCCTCCTAATCTATTTTTAACTCTTTTGACTGTATAGTATAACATATACACAAAGCAAAGAAATAAAAAAGCAATAGTTTTCAAAGCACTCTTCAAAAAGTGGTTACAGGATAGATCCCAGAGTTTGTCATGAGTTACCATATGATCCTCATATTTTTCCTTCTAGGTGCTCCAGAATATAAGAGGCTAGAGGGCTTAAATATTTTTTTCATCACATTCAATTTTTTTCTTTCTTTTATTTGTGAACAATAACATCTATACAAAAAAAGCTATAAATTTCAAAGCACAGCACCATAATTAGTTGTAGAACATATTACAATTTCACAATTTTAGGTTATTACTTCTAGCTGCTCTAAAATACTGGAAAGAAATATCAATTTAATGTTTCAGCGTTCATATTCATTTGTTAAGTCCTCCCTATCTCCTGGGATAGGGAGATGGAACTATCTGATGTTCTGTAGAGGCTGGGCTAGGTTTCAGGACTTATTTGAACCAGGGACCCATCTGGAGGTTGTAGGTTTCTGGAAAATTACTCTAGTACCTGGAAACCTTGTGGAACTTTATATATCGCCTTAGATGTTCTTTAGGATTGGCTGGAATGATCCTGGTTGGGGGTTGGCAGGTTATGATAGGTAGCAGGGTCTATCTGAAGCTTGCATAAGAGCAACCTCCAGAGTAGCCTCTCGACTCTACTTGAACTCTCTCTACCACCGATACTTTATTAATAGCACTTCTTTTCCCCCTTTTGGTCAGGATACAGTTGTTGATCCCATGGTGCCTGGTCTGGATTCATCCCTGGGAGTCTTCTCCCACGTCACCAGGGAGACATTCACCCGTGGATGTCATGTCCTACGTGGGGGGAGAGCAATGATTTCACTGCAGAGTTGGGCTTAGAGAGACTGAGGCCACATCTGAACAACAGAAGTCCGCCAGAAGTAAATTTTAGGCATGTCTATAGGTAGTCTAAGCTTCTCCACCACCTACATAAGCTTCACAAGAGTAAGCCTCATGATCGAGGGCATGGCCTATTGATTTAGGGATTCTTAAGGTTTGACACAGTTATCAGGGGATTCCCTGATGGTTGGGTTTAATAGTTCCATAGTCTTACTCCCCTCCCTCAGGGGACTTGACTTTTTGATTATCTGCTTAATATACTCTAGGATGTTTCTAGGCATTACAATAATCTATACAGGATTAAAGGACCTCCTTCTTATTCTGTATTTCCTGTGTTTCAGTTGTTCAAATGAGCTATACAGATAGGTTGAATTAGATTATGCACTACAGAAAATTTCAGTTCCAGATCAAAAAGAACCTTTCTTCCATTGGTCTCAAAGAGTATGTGTGGTTCTAAAATATAGACACTGTCTTCTTTACCCCTATGTTCTGAATTACTTTAACTCCAACCTGTTCGGCTTCATGCTTATCTCTAAATATCAGGTTATTTATATAAAACTGCCTCTCAAAATCAAGAAATAATAATCACCACTCCAGACTTAATGTGTCTGCTCTAAAAGCTTACAATCTAGGCCCCTGTTTTCTTATAAGCATTTTCTAAAGGTGACCATACCATTGTTGTATATTTTGTTTCTGGCTTATTTTGTCTCACTAAATGACTCACATGTTCATTCACATTGTTGCATGCCTCACGACATTGTTTCTTTTTGTAGCAGCACAACTTTCTTTCATCAGTATATACCATCATTCGCCAATCTACTTCTCTGTCAGTGCATCCTTCTGCCACCTGCATTCATCGGGCATTATGTAGAGGGACCAAAGTCCACAGTCCATCAGCATTCTCAATTTTAGATAATATCATTGTTCCCAAGAGACAGAAAACCAATAAACACACCCTCACCAAATAGGAAATCTAAACCTCCTCTTAACTCTTGTCCCCCCCACCCCCATTATTTACCTCTGCTGTTGCTGTGGTTGTGCTGATGGTTTCCTTTTGAACATAGCTCATAGCATGCAATAGCAATTTTCCCCCTGTACTCTGGATTTAAACACTCTTTATACAAGAATCATATTTTTATGTAATTCTTACAAGAACTCACTCATATTTCTAGTGTGAGTTAGTGGGACACGTAAGTCTATACAACCCCTTTCAATCTTGTTCATCTTCAATATGGTTATATTACTTCAAGACCCAGTAGGGAATCCCATCAATTCTCTTACATTGGAGGTCAACCTCATTAGCTAACGGTTCACCCATCTCTAATTTGTATGTGTCATTGAGCCCCCTATATTCTGTATTATAAGCCTCTGATTATATATGCTGGCCATAAAAGTGGAATCATACAGTATCTGTCCTTTTGTGTCAAGCTAATTTCGCTCAGCATTATGTCCTCATTCATCTTGTCATGTGCTTCAGGACATCATTTTGTCTTATTGCTGCACAATATTCCATCTTATGTATATACCACATTTTGTTGATACACTTGTCTATTGAAGGGCATTTGGTTTATTTCCATCTTTTGGCAATTGTGAATAATGGTACTTTGAACATCAGTGTGCAAATGTCTGTTTGTGTCATTGCTTTCAGCTCTTCTGGGTATATGCCAAGTAGTGCTATTGTTGGGTCATAGGGCAACTCAATATTTAGTTTCCTAAGGAACTGCCAAACAGTCTTTCATAGTGGCTGCACCATTATACATTCCCACCAGCAAGGCACTGGAGGTTTTAACTTCGTAATTTGTTGCATTAGGCATTGCAGCTATAGGAGGTGTCTCTGCAGTGAGCCAGAGCAGGAGATGGAAAAACAATGGATGCATGGAGTCACCAAGAGAATTGGTTCATGGAGCACATAGGAGACACCTTTCAGGATTCTTAAATCCCAGTGTCCCCCAAAAGGGGACAAAGTTCCTCCATGGCTGATCCATGGACATATACTATTAAAACTCACCAACAGATACACACTAGGCTATGGCAGCTTGGGAAATAGTGATATATACTTTAAATATTGGGATATCCAAGATAAGAGCCTAATACCTTGATACAGTTCAGAAAAAAATGCTTTCTCCTGAAAGTTCATCTTAAGGCTAGTGTTTTAGTATGTTAATAGTACCAAAGAACCCTGAATTTTCATGAAATAAGGTTTTGGTACTGATTTTGGACATGTATGCTATCAAAATTTAGAAAATAAATTTTAAAAATCAACCACGTATTTCCTTTAGATCTGGCTTGTTTAAAACAAAGAATTTAAAGTTGAATAAAAGTGTAATAAAATGAACTGGTTTCTTTCCATCATTTGCCATAATATCTTAGACTCTGAGATAGTTGGAATAATAAATATCACCCATCTACAAATACATTTGCTTTAGAAATGTAATTACAAAATTGATCAAACACTACCTGGCTTGTTAGAGAGGAATACTTTATTTTTATTGTTCCTTTGCAACTATTTTAGCATTCAAAATGGGTGCTTTGTGTAAAGAGAAATGTCAAGAAATAAGGAAATCAGTTTATTGGGAGAAAAGATTTATTTTTTTCCCAATTTTATATTACCTTATATTTTTAAGAGCTAAATAAACTGATTATTACTAAGACAATTCAGTTAGAGAGTAGATGTTGATAGCAAAGGCAGTTAGTCATTGTTCTAGTTTGCTAGCTGCTGGAATGCAATATACCAGAAACTATTTATCTCCAGGTAGATTGGAGACAATTTAATAAGTTGCTAGTTTACAGTATTAAGGTTGAGAAAATGTCCCAATTAAAACAAGTCTATAAAAATGTCCAATTTAAGGCATCCAGAGAAAGATACCTTGGTTCAAGAAGGCCGATGACGTTCCTCGTTTCTCTCTCAGCTGGAAGGGCACATGGAGAACATGGTGTCATCTGCTAGCTTTCTCATGGCTCCCGGTTTCATAAAGCTCCCTGGGAGGCGTTTTCCTTCTTCATCTCCAGAGGTTGCTGGCTCGTGAACTCTCTACTTCGTGGTGCTGCAGCATTCTCTGCTCTCTCTGAATCTCTCCCATTCTCCAAAATGTTTCCTCTTTTATAGGACTCCAGAAACTTATCAAGACCCACCCAAATGGGTGGAGACATGTCATCACCTAATCCAGTTTAACAACCACTCTTGACTAAATCACATCATCCAGGGAGATGATCTCATTACAGTTTCAATACAGTATTGAATAGGGATTATTCTGCCTTTATGAAATGGGATTTTGATTAAAACATGGCTTTTCTAGGGGACATACATCCTTTCAAACCAGCACAGTCATTCACAGTGATTAGGTTTCATTTCTTGAATTATTTATCTCGAAACAAATTTTGTTTTCTCCAGTTACAAAATTTCCCCAATTTCTAAAGTAATATTATCATGTAATGTAGAATGAGAATTATCACGTGCTGCTCAAAAAATTGAAAGGAGTCAAACTCATTTCCCAAAAGGAAAGAACAGCAGCTTTAGAACACTGGCAAGCACTGCTTATTATTAAATTTGATTTTCAAAATATTGCAAGACCAATCATTCGCATAAATATATAATGACTATGCATAATAAAAGTCATATAGTTATCTTACAACATGAACCTCAGTCCCTTTCCCAAACAAGATTCCCAGAAATAATATTACATAAAGATTATCATTTCTATTAAAATTTCTACAAACAAAAATGTTCAAAATTATTTAGGATGAACAAATTTTCATAGGGATATCAGGAACAGAACACAGTAATAGATTCTAGCTTCTGGCTTACTGATCTGAAGTCTAATAGTTTGAGGTAATGATTTTAAATTTTAGAAAGTCCATAAAATTGCGTGAGAAATGTCTACCATGGATCTGAAGAGAGCTCTGTAAATAGCCCTTGTGGCTCAGTGGGAAAGCCTAAGTAGGGAAAGGTAAAAAGATAAGCAGTGTCTGAAGAGGGTAAAAAAGAATCCAGAAAAGAAGGAGGAGTAGAATAGGAAAAAGGTCTGGGCTACTGCACATGTAAGGAAGGGTTCAAAGTGTGGAGAGGGTCTGAGGTTTTGTTAGGGATGGAGGGGCAGAAAGTGTGGAGTGATGGTGAGAAGTTCCTAAGGGGCTGTAGAATTTGAGGTAGATTGGAGATATTTGCTTGTTTTTCAGCCTCCCTCTACCAAGCAAAATAAGCTGACCACTGAAGAAATAAGACTTTGGCGCTCCATAATTTGAGAGTGTCCCACAGATACACAGGTTCATGGAGATCTCAAGTGGCCCAAAGGGTTCTATGTTATCCTTAGGAAAATTCTGCTGTATTTGGAGGTAATGAATTTATTGTCACCAGAGTGATGAAATTATAAGTAGCAGGAGATTTTTAATGGATTGACAGTTTCCCCTGGTAGTAAGGTTAAACAAAAGCAGGCAATAAACAACACCCAAAGAACTCTCAAACAAAGAAGTAAAATCAAATCTTACCACACTAGGCAGACTGGAGCACTGGGATCAGAAGTCGGCCTTACCATCGCCAGCCAGAGAACTGTCCATCAGAGAAGGAGCATGACAGAAGGAGCATTCAAAAAGTCTTAGTATCTGGGAGGAGAAGCCCAGAGGTGGGCCTCCAGTTTTATCCAAGCCACAATGCCAAACTGTCAAAGACAAAAACTGGACAAGTAAGGAGAAGATTTTATTCAGGTTATTGCAATAGGGAGAGTAGCATATATGCAAAGATCAGAATGTCTCAGCAGGGCGGTTTTGTCTAAGATTTTTACAGGGAGAGGTAAACGCATAGCAGATGGGATGATTCACATTAGGGTTATTTTGCAATCAGGAGGATACTTTTATGCAAGCTTCAGGCCAAGATTTGCCAAACCCCAGCCAACATCATTCCAGTTAACCCTAAAGAACATCTAGAGCTCTATCTCAGATCCTATAAAAGTTGTATGCACTAAGGTTACTTTTCAGAAACCTGAAACCTTCAGATAGATCCTAGGCCAGATAAGTCCTAAAACCCAGAGGTTCCAGTCTCTCCAAGCACATTAACCAGTTCAATTCCTCTATCCCATATTGTCCACACCCCTTTTCAACATGAAAAAAAGTTAGAATAGGCATAACCCAAAAATCCCTAAAGATTGGGAGAAAGATCAAAGAAGAAGGAGGAGTCATAACAGAGAAGTTAGGATTTAACAAATGAGTATGAATGCTGAATCATTATATCGTTATTTCTTTTTAGTCTCCAGTGTCTTGGGGCAACTAGAAGAAAATGCCTGAAATTGTGGAACTGTAATCCCTACCAAATTTTGAAATCTGTCCTATAATTACTTGCTAAAATATACTTTGAAATTTTTTGCTTTTTTGTATTATGTTATATTTCAAAATTTAAAAAAACTTCATTATAAAAAAAGGAAAACAAAAAGCAAAGGCCTCAGAACTCTCCTAGCATATATGCATAATTAATATTTTAAGATGTTGCCACAATTTAATTTTGCAAAAATTAATGCTCTTAACTATTTCAAATGTTCTAATATGGTGAAGACTACCTAGACATAATCAAGTGTGAGATCATTTTAAGGAACAAAGATAATATCTTATACTTTTTCTGTACTTTAATTTATATACTGCCTAATGTGGAATAGTGCATTCAATAGTGAGTCAAAAATATTTATTGAATTTTTTATATAAAATAACGTATTTGAAAGGTAAAATTGCTCTTATATGGGCCAGTGCCATCACTTGAATTAAGGTGAGATAAACTCATTAAGCATACATGCGCCAGAGACTGTGCATCACCTAGCTCCAAGAAGCCAAAATCTTATCCTTTAAGAGATCGCACCATGTTTACAGGGAAATCAAGAAGTAGGATAAACGCTGAAAACAAGGTACATGCAAAATGTCATGAGAAAAAAAGAGAAGAGGGACTTCTTACACTCTATTTAAGAAGGAAGTACAATAGATGAAGGGAGATTTAACGGAGAGGGAGATGCCCGGATTTATTTTAGACAACGGTATAGCATATCACCAATTATTTTCCAAATGGAGACAAGAAAGGAGCCTATTGTAGCTAAGAGCTTGGCACATATAATGGAAGGCAAGAGCTGTGCAGAAAATGGCGTATTGAGGGTCTTTCAGCAGCAATGGGGAAATTGTGATGGGAAATGAGCCTGGAGAAGTAGACAAAGGACATGCTAAGGCAATTGGACCCCATCCGGTATGTGACTGAGAACACACCAAGGGTTTTAAGGATGGAATTACATTCTTTTTAGTATGATCTCCATGGTACCCCAAAGAGTAGAGAGGATGTAAGTTTTCTTTTCTTTTTTGTTTTATTTCAAAATAAGTACTCCTTATGTGCTGAGAGCTTTCTTCATTCCCTTATCTTCACCCTCACTATAAATTATTTAAGCATTCAAGCCATTTCAAAAGAAGCTAGAAAAATGCACTTGTAATTAAATAATTTTCACAATTATTATCGGATATTCCACAATTAAGTTGTAAAAAGTAAAACTGATTACTAAATATACTATTCTGAATATTCACAAAGTTATGCTAAAACTAAGAATTATTCTTAAAACCATTACCTATATTGTTACTCACTCGTATTGATACTAATTCAGCAATCTTCCTAATGTTAAAGGAAGTAAGCTCAGTGTTTCCAGTGTTTCATACTTACCTAGTCTAAACTGCTGCTTTTAAATACATAAACAATCTTCAAAATTCTCATTCCACCAACCCCCACAGGGAACACTGAGTATTATTCTAAGGGCAATAGAAGGCACGCTGCTAAATGCTGAGGGGGTTACAAAGAAGTATCAGTCACAGTCCTGCCCTAAGGAGCTTAGATTCTAGTTGAAGAGATAATGAAAGCTATAAGATATTAAAGTGTTAACTGGGGTGAACAAATAGATCTCTCTTAATTGGGTGGTGGGTAAAACCTTCAAAGATACGAGGTATTGTTGGCTCAAAGGATGCCGAAAATTAAGGAAGTATTTATTCCAAAGGAAATTGTCAGGAGCAATGAAAGAATAAGGTGCTGTGAGAGCATCTTTTGTGGAGGTAGGATACTTGGATATGACTGGAGCCTGGGACTCTGAAGGGGCACAATAGGAAATATGGTTTTAAAGATATGTTTCTGCTGTCTTATGGAATACAGAAAAGATCAAGTTGAGCCTGTGAACTAGTTGAGAAGTAGAAACTGGAAGGGAGGCCAAGACTTACCACTGTGACAATTCAAGTAAAAATTCTGACCACTGGACCTGTATAATTTCCTCTTATGTTCAACAGGTTATGTTTTAGGAGGCTACTTGTGTATTTCATTCTGAGGGACACTGTGACTCGTCTGTCATTGTTAAAGACCTCTGTGGTGAAAGCATTCTGACCACCACTCTGTCCCTGCTGTCCACTAGGGTAAATTTGCCCTCTTTGTCTCCGGAAATTGAGTGTTGCCACCTGGTCTCTGCAGCTTTGAGAACACAATACCCCATTGAAATTAGTGAGCCCATCAAATAGTAGAATCTCCCACAGTCACTACTGGACAACAAAGGACAGATGTCTTAGGGCCTTACAAGGAAACTTACATTTCTCTTATGAATGGATCACTCCAGTCTGAGGGAAGGAAGTGCCTCTGGACTCTCTCAGAGCATGTACTAACCCAACTTGGTACCAAGAGTGGGGTGAGAATTGCAACCTTGGAGGACATTGGGGAGACCACTTTTTTCTTGCCTCCACCCTCTCCAAGCATCAGGGCAGTACCTGGGCCCTCTACCATCTCTGGGGCACACACTCAACCCTTCTAGAACAATGGGGTGTCAGCCAGGCTCTCCCCAATCCCCAAGGAATGTGCTCCATCTCTTCAGGGCCTGAGGTGGCATAGCTCTTTCCGAGCATCAAGACGGAGGGTCTACTTTCTTCTTCCAGGACCAACTCACCCTTTCTATGTGTGTGGGAGGTCTCTCCTGGCCCGAGATTTTTGGCTTCAGACCTTAGCTTCCATGGTTCTGCCTCTGAAGTTATTTTTCCTTCAATGTGTTCCTTTTCTGTCCCTGTTGGTCCAGACTGGCAGTGGTTCCATTTATACAGATCCCACAACACTCTTGCTGCTTTTCCATGCACTACCTTGGGATCATGCCCATCAGACAAAAAGACTCTCCATAAATCCTTTCTGGATAACTCAGTCTCAAATCATCAATTGTCCTGTAATGGCTGAAAATGAATAAATCCTCACATGGGGCCCAATTCACTTGAGAAGAGAGAATTTTCCAGAACACCAATTTCTGTTTTCTTTATATACAAGAGTTCAATTCTCAGTTTATCTCTTTAAGGAGCAGCCAGACTGCATTTTCCAAATTTAGTTTGGAAATTTCTTCTGCTACGTATGCAAATCAATTACTCTCAAATTCTTCTACCCATCTACAAAGAATGCCTTCCTTCCAGTTTTCAATGACACATTCAACATTTCTGTCTAAAGCCTTATCAAAAGTATTCTTAGAGTACACATTTCTACCAACAGTCTCCTCAAAGCAATTTAGGCCTTCTCTATCAAAATCCTCATAACACTTCCAGAATCTTCGCCTTATCCATTTAAAACATTGGGTATTTGTTCCAATATTTTGGTATTTGTAAACTACAGCAATACCCCACTTCTCTAGTACCAAAATCTGTTTTAGTTTGTAAGCTGCCAGAATATGGTATACCAGAAATGGAAAAGCTTTTAAAAAGTGAATTTAATAAGTTACAAGTTACAGTTCTAAGCCTATAAAAATGTCCAAACAAAGGCATCCAGGGAAAGCTCAAGAAGACTGATAGGTCTGGAACACCTCTGTCTTCTGAAAGGTCCATGACTGGCATCTGCTGGTCCCTTGCTCATGGACTCCATTGCTGTCAGCCTCTTTTCCTGTGGGGGTTCCTTACTTTGCTTCTCCAGGGCTGACTTTCATCCCTTGGCTTCCCTTGGCTCTCTCCAAGTTCTTGCTTGCTTAACATCTCATGGCAATATTTGCTGGGCTCCAAGCATTTCCAAACGCTGTGTCTCTGAAAGTGCTCTAGTGCATTCAATTATAACTATCTTACTTCATGGATATTATTGTCATAATTCCTGAAATAATGATCAAATTTAGCAACTATTTGTACTCTAAGGTCCTTCCTTCTGGAGGCACTTCATTACAATCTATCACAGGTTTGATTTAGATTGATTTGATTAATCATGATGCCACTGTATTACAAGGATTTCATGGATTATTGGTAGCCCGTCCATCTGAAATAGACGGCCTGTTAAAACTATAGACTTTACTTTCAGTACTGAACTGGTTGTTGTTAGCTTAAAACTTAGTCTTTAGGTTGCAAAATATTCGAGTGGCACTGTGGCAATCTCCCAAAAGTGAATAAAGACATCAAGGCTTTGTATCTCCTTGTGTTAGGGAGAAGTTTATAGCATCTTGGTAAGAAAGAAATTACAACTTATTGAAGCACAAGTTTAGTGTTTTTTTGTAGTTATGTGGAAGATTTGAATGGATGCCAAGTAGTCTAAGTTGAATGTACTGGTTATTGAGCAACTGTCTCTCACCTTCAAACTCATCCTTCAACACTCAGCTTTGGAAAGTTGGTGCTGAAACTCTGCAAGCCTGATTTCTGCTTTGTAACCTGGCTCCTGTTAGACTTTGTCACTGGTTGCTCTGGAGGGTGACTGGAAGGTTCTGGAAGACAGAAAAAACTTGCACCTTTCTGTTTGTACCTCATTTCTGTCAATGCCACTTTAGCAATTATTCTTGCTACTCATGCAGTGTGTGGCAGTAGTGGGTTCTTATTTGACATTTTCTCCAACTCTAAAACTCGTCTCCTAATGTTTGCAGGTACCAGCACTTGCCAGCTGGCAACTCCTCCTCACAGTGTGGCTCCCACTTCTGAAAGTTTCAATGTCCAGGATCCTAACTATGCTTGCTTCCTGCAGTTACTTCTTCCCCGATACCTCAGAGTCCCCTTTAAGTGGTTAATAACTGTTTGTATTAAATTATCTCTGGTAAAATAACTAGTATGATTTCTCCTTCCTAACTGGACATTGACTGGATAATAAGGAGATTTACAGCAAGAAGTGACTTTAAATTTTAATCCTGTCCAGTAAAACAGGGCTGCAGAATTATTTTATGGATTTCATGAATGAGCCTAACCAATGGCCAAACATCAACATTTTAGGCAACTTTACTGGACTTTCTTGATTTAAAGTTACCCTTTATTGTGCATGATCTTCTGGAGTATGTGGAGGGAGATAATATCTCTGTTACTTACTAGTTGGTGAGCTTGGGCCAGTTAACAATAAAAAGAGCAAAAAAGAGGAACATTTGACCTCAAGGCAGACTGCCTGGGTTTGACCTGGACCTCCTTTACTTCACGATGATGTGACATTGGATAAAGGCTTTAAGATAGGGGTTCTCCAGAGAACCTCGTTTGTTGCTCATATGTGGCCTGTCTCTCTAAACCAACGTGGTAGATGAACTCACTGCCCTCCTCCCCTATGTGGGACATGATCCTCAAGGGTGCAAATTTCCCTGGCAATATGGGACAGGACTCCCAGGATGAGCAAGGACCCAGCATTGTGGCCTTGAGAAAGCCTTCTTGACCAAAAAGGAGAAGAGAGAAATGATACAAAATAAGTTTCAGTGGCTTAGAGATATAAACAGAGTCAAGAGGTTATCCTAGAGGTTATTCTTATGCATTATATAGATATCCCTTTTTAGTTTATGGTGTATTGGAGCAGTGGAGGGAAGTATCTGGAACTGCAAAGTTGTGTTCCAGTAACCTTGAGTCTTCAAGATGATTGAATAACTATATAGCTTTTACAGTGAAACTGTGTGATTGTGAAAACCTATGTCTGATGGCCTTTTATCCAGGGTGTGAACAGATGAGTAAAAAAAAAAAAAACAAGGATAAAAATGTAATAAGTAATAGGGGGCGATAACAAAAATTGGGTATATTAAAATACTGGTGGTCAATGAGAGGGAGGGGTAAGGGGTATGGGAAGTCTGAGTTTTTCTTTTTTCTTTTTATTTCTTTTTCTGGAGTGATGCAAATGTTCTAAGAAATTATCATGGTGATGAATACACAATTATGTGATGATATTGTGAGCTATTGATTGTATAATTTGGATTGACTATATATGTGTGAAGATTTCCCAATAAAAATAAAAAAAAAAAAAGATGGGGTTATTGAATGCATCTAATACTTAAGGTTGCAATAAAGATTAGATGACATAATTTATTGAAAAACACTTACAAATGTACCTGGCCCGTGATAACTTCTCAGCACATATTGCTGTTTTTATTATCATTTGTTGTACAAATCTGTGAATCTGGAAATTCACAGTATCTTATTGCAAACACATATCAAGTGAGGGTGTGTGCATTTCTCATTACAGTTTGAATGAGTTCATCTAACCTCTTAGCTGCAATCTGGCAAATCATCTTTCCTCACTGAACCAAATCCATATGCGCTTAGGATAAGGCAAGTGCTGTGAGCCTTAATTAGAGTCAGCAGTTCATATGCTGTCTGTGAAAAACAGTGCTTTCATTCTGGGGACATGAACTCCCCATTTTTATTTCTTTCGTATATGAAGCATTAGTAAATCAGCAAGGAAAGCATATGAAATGCATGAAGTAATTTTATGCTTTTGAAGTACATGCAACCCACAACAAGACCTTGTTCTGTGGCTGCCTAATTGCTTGTGGAAAATGAAGACTGGACTGGCTGGTCAATCTGGGATCAGAGGACAAGGTCAAAAGTGTGGTCTAGGGTGTGAATTTGTCTAATGCAGTCAACAAGGATAGTCTTCTGGAATATTGTCTCAAGTGTTGTCCCAACCATATCTCTGTAGTCTGCTTCTCAACTTTTCCCATGCCCATTTTTTATCTCCCAAAGCTAAAGAAAGGATCTGGGTAGGTACGTGTTCTCTCTCAGGAAAACTGTTCCAAAGCTGATTTCTTGCTAATAGCTCTGACATACTGGGCAGTGCTGTGTGACTTCTCTGCAAAAATTCTCAACATAAACTTTAAGTAAAAAAAAAAAATTGAGATAAATAGCTATATGTTCCTGTGTATATGTAAGTTTTAGAAGCATAAAGGATAGATATCATATAGCTAATATGGGTTATTTCTATGTGTGTTTAGGGTGGGGGCAGAGATGGAAAAAGGTTATGAGAGTGACTAATAAAATATCTTGTTTATGAATCTTTGTATTGTTAGATGAGTTATAATGACTAGGATTTCTGCTTATACTTTCAAGTCCAATGAAATAAAAAGAAATTACTTATCATATTGGATAAGAAAAATAAAACTAAAAACTTCCTTAATTTCTACATCTAATCAAGAGATATCTAAGGTGGGATTTGAATGCTGTTCTGTATGATTCCAAAGGCATTCTGGTTATTTTATACATATTTATTCTAGTATTCTTTCAAGGAAACAAGAGGAATCATTCCCAGTTCCTTCAGAAATCGCTTCCTACAGGAGTCTGTTCCACGCAGGGTTTGCGCTGTCCGTTGGTAATAAAACAGCCAGAACACACTTAGCCTGGTGCTGCTCTCTTTCTGTAACATTTAACCACAAATAGCCACTTCCAGAAGTGCCCACGATTATTGGAATAACACAGCCACAGTATCTGCAGCAGGCATGGAAAATCAGTGCACTGGGAAGGCAAGGGGAAACGGCGCTGCTTACTGATAATTCACTTCATCCTTCAGGGTGGGAGCTTCCTTCTGGGGAAGAGGAAAAAAACGTGAATTCGCAAGGAATTTGTAAATTTGCAGGAGCTCAGGCACAGGCGATATGTAAATTGCATCTAAACGCACATCCATCACACTTCCATGTGAGGGGGATAATAGGGATGGTAACTGATTAAGTCTTGTTTATCCAGTGGCTTGTTTTTTATGCAAATGCTGTCCTGTGGCGAAAGAGGAGCCCCTGAGGAATGCATAAGCAGACACAGAGCTGATGAGAAAAGCATTAAGCCTCTCTGAAAAGTCCTGCATGTTAACATATCCCCGGGGACCTCATTTTAGGAGCATTACTATGCGATGTGAATTAAATCCTCGGCACTGAACAGGCGCCTGGTGCTTCCGAGTTGATTGCTATTATTCCCAGAGGCTGAGGCTTTTTCTGCATCATCCACCCGGTGTCTAGGGATCAACCTGTGGGTACTGCGCTGCCGTATGGCACTGGGTGCAGGCGGCACTTGGTGTGCCCTATGGCTAAAAGACGAATGCTGGAGCATCATGGCATTCCCTGGTTATGAAGATCATGGCCTAAATTGTGGTCATGTAAAATTGGGCAGTCCAGAGAGGGAACCGGGTGGGAAGACATGGAGAAGGGGACGTTGTCACATAAATGAGTTTAAAACCATGGTAACCAAATACTGCATCAAAGTACTAAATCAAGGGCAGCAGCCACTGGTAATGATATGTTCATGGAGCAGAGTCAAGAAAATGCAGAGAGGACTATTCAATCCATTGTGGAAACTGCTGCATGTTTTATTCAGAATAAGAAAATGACAAAAGCAAAATGAATCAATCATTGACAGCCTTCTAGCCCAAATCTAAAATGGAAAGGGGTAGAATTTTAGTTTCTCTGTTCCTCTAATCGAACCAATTCACTTTCTCTTGAGTCATCATTTTATAAATTCATGTGGATATGGTATCAAAAGGAGCTTGCAGTCAAAATTAAGTCCTGTCATATAAAAATAAGCATTTTCCACAATAAAACCCAGAAATGGCGCCTATTATTAGCCAGGAAATAAAATTGTTGCAGGCATAAGAAGTTACAGAAAAATATCAATCCCAGCTAAATACTTGGCACACAATTATAATTTTTTCTAACGTACCTTTACTCTTGTCTTTAGGGTAAAGACCTAGACGTCCAAAAAAGTATTATCATCAAGAACTGAGTAATTAAGCAACTTTCAGCTCAATCTCAAAAATAATCTATATTCATAGCCCTGTGTAGTTTGAAATAATTTACATAAAGAACTTTTTTCCACCCATTTAAAAATTATGTCATATTCCATCCTCATTTCATGGTTTTTCTATTGTTTCAACTTGAATTTTAGCTCCTCTTTCAACCTTTCCAAAAGGAAGAATCACCAGTATTTATTCTTTCTTTTCTTTCTTCATTTGTTTTGTTTGGTTTTGGGGACACAGATTTGTGTGTCTCATACCAATGAATAATGGGGGAAATGAATACAGAAGCAGGATAAGGTTTTCTTGAGTCTTAATCTTGTGCTTTTCCAGTCAGTTCACAGCGAATCTGGAGTCCCCTCCCTTGCTCTAACTGATTGTTTCTGGAATGCCCAGATGGGTGGTGTGAGATCTTGAACTAGGTAGCAAATGACAAGAAAGCCACACAAGCACAGGCACGTGGAGCAGAAGAGAAGTTCCACCATGGAGGTCCACTACTGAACTGGAGTTTGGGCAATACAAAGAAACCCAGCCTAGAGCTGCTTTTCACTTGAAACACTTTCATCCTGCCTCCCACAGAGAGAGGATAGAAGGATAGTCTTGTAAGAGTTGACAGGGAGCAAGCCAGGTAAGGAGGTTCAAAGAATTCTCTGGATAGCAGGTCACATCAAGTTCCTTACTGCCCCCCTCTACTTGTGCTGCAACACAATCAGCAGAATTATGTGAGTTCAAAGAAAACCTCTCTATCCTCTGGAGCTTGGGACTACTAAGACTGAAGAGGCATTTTGCAAACAGAAAAACTAATTGATGCAGGTATACAGTACAGATCGCTGCAGAAACCTCAAGAAAATGGACATTTACTTCCAAAGTTCTTGTCTCAAGGTACAAACTCCTAGAGGGGAAATGTAAGGACTTCCGTCAGTTGCCTTTGTCTATATAAGTGATTTCCAGCCTTTTCAAGCATGAGAATTCCTTGTAAAAATTAAAAAGTTGTGATCCTCCCTGTGCTGGTTTGAAAGGATATATGTCCCTTAGAAAAGCCATGTTTTAATCAAAATCCCATTTCATAAAGGCAAAAAAATAACCCCTATTGAATATTGTATGTTTGAAACAGTAATCAGATCATCTCCCTGGAGATGCGATTTAGTCAAGAGTACTTATTAAACTGGATTAGGTGATGACATGTCTCCACCCATTTGGATGGGTCTTGATAAGTTTCTGGAGTCCTATAAAAGAGAGAACATTTTGGAGAAGAAGAGATTCAGAGAGAGAGCAGAGAACAACATAGTCACGAGAAACAGAGAGTCCACAAGCCATCTTTGGACATGAAGAAGGAAAATGCCTCCTGGGGAGCTTCATGGAACAGGAAGCCAGGAGGGAAAGCTAGCAGTTGATGCTTTGTTCATCATGTGCCCTTCCAGCTGAGAGAGAAACTGTGACTGTGTTCACCATGTGCCTTCTCAGTTGTGAAAAAGACCCTGAACTTCATCTGCCTTCTTGAACCAAGGTATCTTTCCCTAGATACCTTTGATTGGACATTTGTATAGACTTGTTGTAATTGGGACATTATCTCAGCCTTATAGCTGTAAACTAGCAACTCATTAAATTCCCCTTTTTAAAAGCATTCTGTTTCTGGTTATATTGCATTCCAGCAGCCAGCAACCTAGAACACTCCCCATAACACCACTTATTTTCTGCTATTAATTGAGGAGAGACATAGTGACCAAACAACTATAAAATTCAGTAATACATTAAGAGTTTAAAAATCCATCACAAGAACATCTATATGCATTTGATAAATTGCAAACAATAGTGGTGTGAGGTAGCCTGATGATTCAGCCACAGAAAATGTTTAGGACTATTTTATTTTTAATTGAACCAGGTCTAGGGTATATAAGAAAGAAAAAGAAAAACATTTGTGGTGGGGTGGCATTTTGAAGTTTTAATCACTGTTTTCTCTTTCCTGAATTCCTGAGCCTCCCTACTCCTTACTGCCACAGAGTTGGGGGTGTAGGGGGTGGGACAGTGCCATAGGTTAACAGGGGGTGATGGGGGTAAATTTAGAATGGACACACATATGTTAACTTCTTGGATTTAGGGTTTACTCTTTAAACTTTTGATATGAAAATATTCAAATGCTTACAAAACCAGAGTTCAGAAAAATAGACATCACCCAGCTCCAACAACTTGATACATATTTTAAAGAGTTTTTTATTGTTATTGTATGCTTTTTGGTTATTCATGTAAATACATTGCCATCACACTTGCCAAATTATCAATAATTTCCTTAATATTTTCTAACATCCAATCTATATTCAAATTTGCCTGATTGTCTCAAAAATGTTTTTTTTTTTAATGTTGGTTTATTTAATTCAGGATCCAAACAAGGTCCCATATTGCATTTAGTTGCCTCTCAAGTTTCTTTTGATCTTTAACAATCCCCCCTCTTTTTTACTTATTTTTGCTCTCAAATATACAGTCCAACATTTCCCCCTTTTAATCACATGAATATATATTTCAACGCTGTTAATTGGGTTCATAACTTTGTGCTTCCATTGCCACCATCCACTGCCGAAACATTTCCATCATTCCAAATAGCAACCCTGTACATTATTTATTTATTTATTTAAAAAATTAACAAACCAAATAAAACATTAACATATATAATCAGTAATTCACAGTATCATCACTTAGTTGCATATTCATCATTTCTTAGAACATTTGCATTAATTCAGGAAAAGAAATAAAAAGACAATAGAAAAAGAAATAAAATGAAAACAGAAAAGAAAAAAAAGATTATATCTACCATACCCCTTACCCTTCGCTTTCATTGATCACTAGCATTTCAAACCAAATTTATTTTAGCATTTGTTCCCCCTATTATTTATTTTTATTCCATATGTTCTACTCGTTTGTTGACAAGGTAGATAATGATATAGCTTTCACAATGTGACTGTGTGATTGTGAAAACCTTGTGTCTGATGCTCCTTTTATCAACCCTGTACATTTTAAACGTTAACTTCTCATTCCTTATCCCTATTCCACCCCCTAGAAACCTATATTCTAGATTCTGATTCTGTGAGTTTGCTCATTCTAATTGTTTCATATTAGTGACATCAGACATCTGTCCTTTTGTGTCTGGCTTATTTCACTCAACCTGATGTTTTCAAGGTTCATCCATGTTGTCATATTCATCAAGACTTCATTCCTTTTTACAGCTGAATAACATTCCACTCTATGTATATACCACAGTTTGGTTATCCATTTATCAGTTGATAGATACTTGGGTTGCTTTCATCTTTGAGCAATTGTGAATAGTGCTGCTATGGGCATCAGTGTGCACATATCTGTCAAATACCCTTCTTCCATTTTCTTTGGATATATACTTGCTAGTAGGAATGCCAGGTCATATGGTAGCTCCAAACTTAGTTTTCTGAGGAACCACCAATGTCTTCCACAGAAGCTACACCATTTTATATTGCCAACTGAAATGAATGAGTGTTTTTATTTCTCTACATCCTCTCCAACATATACTATTCTCTGGGGTGATTATATTTTTGCTTGTTTGTTTTTTATTTTGTAATAGCACCCATTCTAATATGTGTGAAATGGTAGCTCATTGTAGCTTTGATTTATATTTCTCTGATGGCTAATGATGCTGAACATCTTTTCATGTGTTTTTTGGCCATTTGCATATCTTCTTCAGAGATATGACTGTCAAATCTTTGGTCTGTCTTTAATTGGGTTATTTGTCTTTTAGTGGTAAGTTAAAATAGTTTTTTTTTAATGTATTCTGTGTATTAAACCTTTGTCAGATATGTGGTTTCTAAATATTTGCTCCCATTGTGTAGTTAGGCATATTACTTTCATTATAAAGTCTTTTAGACTCAAAAGTGTTAATTATAATGAGGTCCTATTTATCTATTTTTTCTTTTGTTGCTCATGCTTTGAGTATAAAGTCTAAGAAACCATTGCCTAAAACAAGGCCCTGAAGATACTACCCTACATTTTATTCCAGCAGTTTGATAGCTTTGATTCTATTAAAGTTTTTGATCCATTTTGAGTTTTTTTTTAAATAGGGTCAGGTAGGGGTCCTCCTTCTTTTTGTTCTTTGCAAATGGAGATCCAGTTTTTCCAGCACCATTTGTTGAAGAGACTATTCTCTCCCAATTGAGAGGTCTTTGCCATCTTGTCAAAATCAGTTGTCCATAAGCATGAGGGTTAATTTCTGAGGTCTCAATTTTATTCCATTGTTATATATGTCTGATATCATGCCAATACCATTTAGTTTTGATTACTGTGGCTTTGTAAAAGGTTTTAAGATTGGAAGTATGACTCCAAATTTATTTTTTCTTTTTCAAGGTGGTTTTAATTATCAGGCGCCCTTGCCCTCCCTTTTAAATTTGATTGTTCACTTTTCCATTTCCTCAAAGTAGGTTGTTGGAATTTTGATTAGATTCCATTGAACCTATAAATCTCTTTGGGTAGTACTGACGTCTTAATGATATTTATTCTTCTAATCCATGAACGTGGACTGCTCTTCCATTTATTTAGATCTTCTTTGATTTCTTTTAGCAATATTTTGTTTTCTATATACATGTCCTTTAGATCTTTGGTTAGATTTATTCCTAGATATTTGATTATTTAAGTTGTTACTATGAATGGAATATTTTTCTTAATTATATCATGTGATTACTCATTGCTTATATATGTAAATATTACGGATTTGGGGGCTGTTGATTTTGTACCCTACCACTTTGTTGAACTCACTTATTGGTTCTAGGTTCTTTGTTCTGGATATCTCAGGATTTTCTGTATATAGGATCATATCATCTACTAATAGAGAAATTCTTACTACTTCCTATCCAATTTGGATGCCTTTCATTTCTTTTTCTTGCCTAATTGCTCTTGCAAGAACTTCAAATACAATGTTGAATAACAGTGGTGATAAGGGGTATCTTTTTCTTGTTTCTTGGAAATTTTCAGTGTTTCAGCATCAAATAGGATATCATCTGTTTCTCACATTGAGGAAGTTTCCTTCTATTCCTAGTGTTATATGTGTTTTTATCAAGAAAGGGTGCTGAATTTTGTCAAATGCCTTTTCTGCATCAATTGAGATTATCAGATTTTTTTCCCCTTCATTCTGTTAACATGGCATATTACATTAATTGATTTTCCCATGTTGAACCAAATTTGCCTAGCATGGATAAATCCCACTTGATCATGGTGTGTACCTTTCTTAGTATGCTATTGAACTCAGTTTGCTAGTATTGTTTTGAGGATTTTTGCTTCTATATTCATAAAAGCTATTGGTCTGTGTCTTCATCTGGTTTTGGTATGAGGATGATGTTGGCCTCACAGAATAAGTAAGAGTTTTTTTAAATATATATTCTGTGTATTAAACTTTTGTCAGATATGTGGTTTCTAAATATTTGCTCCCATTGTATAGGTAGTCATATTACTTTCATGATAAAGTCTTTGAGATGCAAATTTTTGAAAGAGTTTGAGCAGAATTGGAGTTGTCCTCTTGGATTCTTTGGTGGAATTATCTAGTACTGGGCCTTTTGGAAGGTTTCTAATTACCAATTCATCTCTTTACTAATGATTTGTTGAAACATCCTATTTCTTCTTGAGTCAGTGTAGGTAATTTGTGTGTTTCTAAGAAGTTTTTCATTTCATGTAAGTTTTCTAATTTATTGGCATGCATTTGTTAGTAGTATCCTTTTCTAATCCTTTTTATTTCAGCAGGGTCGTTAGAACTGCCCCCCCTTTTCATATCTGATATTTGTTAGTATACATTTGTTGTATCCTCTCTCTTTTTATCTTTGTCAGTCTAATAAAGGTTTGCCAATTTTATTGATCTTTTCAAATAATTTTTGGTTATGTTGATTCTCTCTACTTTTTATTATTTAATTAATTGATCTCTGCTCTAATCTTTGTTATTTCCTTCCTTCTGCTCCTTTGGGTTTAGTTTGCTCTTCTTTTTCTAGTTCTTCCAGTTTTGAGGTTAAGTCTCTGGTTTGAAGTCTTTCTTCTTTTTTTAATGTAAACATTTAGAGTATAAATTTCCCTCTCAGCACTCCCTTTGCTGCCCCCCGTAAGTTTTACTATGTTATATTTTCATTTTCTTTTCCATTCAGTCAATCCCTACCTTTGACTAGAAGGTTTTTTCCATTTTACTTAAAGTCATTCCTGAGTACATGAGACTTTCTTCTGCCATTTTGCTATTTAGCTTTTTCAGTTTTACAACATTTTTTCCCCTCACTTCCATTAATGCCTACTTTTATAATTATAATTATTTCATTGTTATGTGTTGCCTTCTCATTTGTATCTGGATATATTTTTCATCTATTTTCCTCTTGGTTAAAATGGGGTTAAAATTTAACATCCTAAACATATAGCAATCATATTTAGCTATTGCATTAACTTCAATAGTATGTGCATATATTTTTCTTATATCTCTCTGGTGCCCCACCATTTTTTGTACTTGATACCATGTATATCTTAGTGCATTCCACTTCTAAAAACATAAACTTATCATTACATTTATGTGTTTGTATTTTAGCACCTGTAGGAAGTAAGAAACAGAGTTAAATACCAAACAATATAATACAATACAATTATAATATTATCCAAATGGTTACCTTTACCACAGGTCTTTATTTATTTATGCTGCTTTGTACCTTGGTCTAGTGTCCTTTTCTTTTAGTCTGAAGAACTCTCTTTAGCATTGCTTGTAAGGGAGATGTAATGGTGAAGAACTCCCTCAGTTTTTGTTCATCAGTGAATGTCTTAACCTCTCCTTCATTTTTAAAAGAGCCCCATTGAATATAAAATCTTGACTAAAAGTTGTTTTCTTTAAACACTGTAAGTATTTCAACTCACTCACATCGTGTCCCCATGGTTTCTGATGAGAAACTGAGACTTAGTTTAAGTGGGAATTCATTTTCAGTAACATGCTGGGTTTCTCTTGCAACACTCAGAACTTTCTGTCCTCTGTATTCAATGTTTCTTTATTTTCATCCTATTTGATATTCTCTGAGTTGGATGTACATATTCACATATCTGCTACATTTGGAAAATTGTCTGTCATTATTTCTTTGACTATTCTTTCTAATGTTTTCTCCCTTTCTTCTCCTTCTGGGACTCCCATAATGTATACATTGGTGCACCTGATGATGTCCCAGAGCTTTTCACTAACTGGATTACTGAAATCAATTTTAATATTTCTTTTTTCTTTCTGCTCCTCAGTCTGACTCATTTCAAGTATCTTGTCTTCAAGTTCACTGATTCTTTCTTCTGCCAGTTCTAATCTGCTTTTAAAACCCCCTTGGTCAATTTTTTGGCTTGATTATTGTAGTCTTCAACTTAAGTAGTTCTGTTTGGTTCCTCTGTAAAATTTCTATCTCTTTACTTAGACTCTCATATTATTCATTCATTATTTTCCTGATATTCTTTAGCTAGTTCTATTTGCCTTCATCTCTTTGAGCAGTTTTTTTCTTCAATGATTTTTTTATTGAGATATAATCATCCAAAGTGTACAATCTGTGGTTCACAGTATCATCATAAAGCTGTGCATTCATCATTACAATCAGTTTTTGAACATTTTCATTACTCCAAAAACAAAAATAAAAATAAAAGTAAAAGATAATACCCGAATTACTCCATGCCCCCATATCCCCTATTGCTTATTTTTTTCATCTATTTTTTTTCTTACTCATCTATCCAAACACTGGATAAAGGGGGTATTAGTCAAAAGGTTGTCACTCACATATTCACACTTTAAAAGCTCTATAATTAATCAGTCGTCTTCAAGAATCAAAGCTATTGGATTGCAGTTAAACAGTTTCAGGTATTACCCTCTAGCACCTCTGATACACCAAAAACTGAAAAGGAATATCTATGTACTACATACGAATAACTTCCAGAAAGACCTCTCAACTCTATTTGAAATCTCTCAGCCACTGAAACTTTATTTTGCTTCATTTATCTTCCCCCTTTTGGTCACGAAGTCTTTGTCATTCCCATTATGCCAAGGCCAAGCTCATTCCCAGGAGTCATATCCCACATTTCCAGGGAGATTTACATCCCTGAAAATCATGTCCCACATAGGGGGGCAGGGCAGTGAGTTAATTTGCACAGTTATTTAGAGAGAGAGGCCACATCTGAGCAATGAAAGAGACTTCCTAGAGTTGACTTTTAGGCATAATTGTAAGTAGGCTTAGCTTCACCACTACAGAAATAGTTTAATAAGGGTAAGCCCCAAGATCAAGGGTCTATTCCATTATATTGGAAATCCCAAATGTTTGTGAGACTATCAGGTCTCCCCCAGATAGAGAAATTTAATACTTCCACCTTTTCCCAAGTCCCTCAAGGGAACTTTGCAAATAGTGTATAATCATCTGTCATGCTTACTCTGGTATACTTCCACCTTTTCCCAAGTCCCTCAAGGGAACTTTGCAAATAGTGTATAATCATCTGTCATGCTTACTCTGGTATATAAAAGGGCATCACACCAACCTGTACAAACCAAAAAGATCTCACTCCCTATTCATGGTTCCATGTAATTATGATGTTCAAAAAAGCTGGCTATACAAGTTAAATTAGATGGTGTGCTACCATAAATATACATTTTTCACCAAATAAATATCCCTTCCTTTGGGCTCACATAGAAGTTGAAGTTTTAAAACAGTCAATATCATCCTTTACCCTTTAGTCTGATTTACTTTAGTCTTACCCAGATCAGCTTCATTCATATCTCCAATTGACATCTGATTACTTTTTCAGTGTTCATAACAGTTGCTGTGCAGGGAAATGCTAACTTTCATAGATGCAGAACTTTAGCTCTGTGTCTCATGTGTGACACAAATATCCAAGGTTCCATGGAATAACAAGGTACTACACAAAGAGCTCAGCATCTTAGAATTTAGAAATAAAAGTTACAACTCCAGAATAGATGTGACTGCTGTAAGAGCTTACAATTTAGGAATCTTTACAATAGGACTTCACCTGATAACCTATGTTCTCAAATTCAATACGCAGAGTTTGTGCATTATGGTTAGTCCATATTAATGAGACATTATAATATTTGCCTTTTCATTTCTATTTTATTTCACTTAACTTATTGTCCTTAAGGTTCATTCCCTAGTTGCATACTTCACGACTTCATTCCTTCTTACTACCACTCCAAGTTCATTGTATGTCCACTCTAGAATTCCCCCTTCTCAGTAGATGTACCCTTAGGTCATTTCCATCCATTGTAATTCACTAACGCTACCACAATAAACACAGTGTGCAAATGTCCCAATCTCAGCTCCTTCGATCCGTGAGCACTTTTAAGATCATTTTTTAAAGATTTGGTTCAGTGTGTCCACATTCTCTTCTTTCTTATTAGTGTTTTCTGTATTTTTGTCCTCTTCTTTTAGGATGGCCATCATTTCCTGTTTCTTGGTTTGTATTGTATTCTTTTGTTGCATATTGCACATTTCAATATTTTAAAATGTTAACTCTGGGATTCATTCCCTGAGATGTCTGTTTCTTGGTTTTGTAACCAGCTGATGATAAGACAGATATTTTGAGTTTCAGCCTTCCAATCAGAAAAAAAGTCTGCCTAAGACAAATTCAGTATGTAGGATTTCCCCTTTCTTTCTGGGTCTCTGTCTTGTCCTGGGTTTTTGCTTGTCAGTTATTTTTGAGTTCCCCTTTACACAAGTTTGGCTGTCACTTTTATTTCCCAGGTTACAGATGTCTTCTGGATGTCTGAAGCCAGCAAGCCTTTGTCCCAAACTGTCCACTTCTATAATTTCTTTAACTCCTTTCATTGTCTTAAGCTCTTTTTTTATCTGGAGGGCAAATTGTGGATGGAGGGGCACCTCAGAGATGATTTTCCCAAATCAGTCTTTCCCAGCAAAACAGAGTCAGGGACCTGCAAATGGGGCACAAACTGTATCCAAAGTGTCCTGGGGAGGGTATCAGGAAGAATGCCTAGAGCTTCTGTAATGAATCCCCAAAGCTGAGCTCTCCTGGCATGCCTAGCACATGTAGCCCTTCAGCTAACTGTCCCCAGCAGTTCTGAGGATGCCCTCTGTCTTAAAATCTCTACCAGTTCAAGCCCTGTCTGGAGAGGCTGTGACAATGGCTGGGACTGCATTTGTCCAAGAGGGGGTTGAAAACAATGGCTACCACCACCTTTGTCTGGGGCAAGTTGAAATAATATCTGCTCTCAGAGCAGGCCCCTACCCATCCAAATTTGCTCACCAAAATTCATGGTCAGTGATCAGCACGGCCCACCCCTATTTTTGAGGCAGAAGAGATTTATATCTCTTTCCATCACCAGCAAGCTAGCCAGGAGGTAGACCCCACTGCAGCCTGCCCTGAGAGTGGGGATGGCTGTTGGTAACTACCACAAGGAAAGAGCAGTAAATTACTGTTTTTTACTACAATTTATCAGCCTCTTCTTCCTGCTTTTCCCTGGCTACTGTAGAGTGTTCTTCTGGCCTCCAGAGTTTCAAAGTAGTTGTTTAAGACAGTATCTGCATGTTTAATAGTCGTTTTGATTGAAGGACTGAGTCCTAGAACTCCCTACTCTTCCTTCTTTCCTAGAAGTCCTTGTCCATCATGCTCCCCACACCTCTTTTTTAAGCTATTTGTTGGAAGAAAAAAGAACTGAAATAATTTATCCTATATCATTAAGCACATTGTGGATATGGCTAATTGCTTCATTGAGATATCTTTAACTTGTTCCTCTTCCCTCTATAATTTCTGTAAACTGAAAGTTAGTTAAAGCTAAGGGGCAGATAAAATTTAGTCTCAATTTTCTTTGAAAGCATAGATGATTTTGTGTATTTTATTACATCCCACTGGGAATCATGCAGCTCTAGCTTTTCTTTTCTTTTCTTTTTTTTTTTTTTACCATGCTAAGATTGAGTCTTAGTTTCTAGAAAGTAATGAGACAAGAATGACAAAATGAATATACCATCATAAAGGACAGATATTTTTTGAAATGAGGGGAAGGAAAAAGGGTTAACAGAGAAAGCTAGAATTTAATCCAAGTGAAACAGGCTGTCCCCTCCTCAGGCTGAAGTTTTAAGGAGAACAATATTGAAACCCTCACTTCCACTTAAGATTCTGAGGGCAGAGGATACTTACATCCTACTTTCAATATGGAAGTTTGAAAAGATATATCATCCCAGAGACAACTTCCATCACAAGACAAGTTGTCTTCCACGACTTAGCAGTAAGTTGGGAAGCCAGCCTGAAATTCACTCAATTGAAGTGCAAACATTAGTCAAAAGAGATAGAATAATGAAAAGAATATCTATAGAGGTCTGTCAAAGGTGTTGATATGGATCAAGCACTTGGAGGCCAGAGGTACAGATGCTTCAGCAGTTCTTCACACAGGAGAGTGATAATAGTCAAGAACCTAAACTCTATAATTTTACTTCTCAGAAAGTAGTCAGTGTAACTAGCACCTACTGTGAATCACCAGAATTAACCAAACACAAGGCAATCCCCAAAATGAATCAATTCCCCTATTTTCCCAATGAGATAATTTTTTAAAAATGCATTTTACTCAATTTAAATATGTGAATACAAAACATTTATGGATATAGAAATCCTCAAATATCCACTTATGATAATATTTAATTCATTAATTACACATGCACATTTACAACCCCATACTAGAGTAATTTAGAAATATAGATTACCCATTCTCATGGTTCCTGAAAGAGTTTATTCACATCATGCACATGCATCTTTGCCACGATGGATGAACTCTGAAGCAAATCATTGTTTTTTGAGGAATCCAATGTCATTTTCCAGGGAACATCACTTTTCCTCCCATCTAACTTGATGGAAGTCTTCAAACACAGCACTCTTTAACTTTTGTACAACACTGTACTTCTGTAGAATTTATCCCAAGTATCTTTTTGCAAGACTTCAGAATTGTTACTTTTTTTTCTACTCTGCAATGAGTATAAATTTTTGGTCTCTTCAGCATAACCAGTGATGCTTTAACTTTTCAGAGATAATTTTAAATGCTTGCTTGCTCTAATCACTAACAATTGTGAAGTAATGTTCTCAGGAAACAAAGATATATCTGTGTTAAATTTACTGACCACTTTTTTTTTTTCTGATTTCACCAGTGCTATCAGGTGACCTCAACAAGCATCCAAAATGAACAATGTTCAAGATATTTTCAGGCTTTGTGTCTCCTTACCTGTACTTCTTACCAAGATATTTGAATTAAAAAACAGGAAGAGGGAGAGGGAGACAGAGAAGAAAAGAGAGAGAGAGAGAGAGGGCATGCTCTCCATAGTGTTAATAATAACACTAATAACGTGGCTTCCTGCATTGGGGATTGCCAGGGGAAGTCTCTTGTCAGAGAAGGACTTTTCCAGAAGATGAAAATGATTGGCCTGCAGGGGTTTTCCATGAAAATGGGACACACCCCATAGGATCACTGATAAACAATGCCTGGTGATAAAGCTAGTTTCCTGTAGGTAGACAGAGCTTATTAGAATGGACAGCATACTACAGTAATCAGTGGATATCTGCCCCCCCCACTTTATAAGACCCCTTCCTATGTAAAATGGAATCTATTTTACATAGCCAATCAGAACACTTCCTCTCTTGCTTCCACTTTGGCTGTATGTGAGCTTCCCCTTTTCACTCCCTCGGTGAAGCTCACTTTTACTTCCTTAATGGGATTAAGAAGTAAGAAATTCATGCCTGATTCATGAATTTCTTAATAAAGTTATGAAATCCTAAACTGCATGAAATGCTTTTCTTTCATCAATACTGTGAGAGAAATCAGTGAGGGATATGAAATAGGATAAGTCCTTTCCTGAATACAGTTTGGAAAGATTTGAAAAAAAACCCAACAATACAGGTGCTTGTATTTAGGCACTTGTAAACGATGTCTTCTGCCCCACCAACTATGTATAACAATAAATGCAGGAAAGAGGAAAAGGAAAAATTATAAATTAAACATTTTTTTACTTTTAAAAATTATTTTAATTTTATTGATATATAGTCACATATCATGTAATCATTCAAAGTATACAAGCAATGGTTCACAGTATCATCATATACCTGTGCATTTATCATCACAATTCACTTTTTTCTTTTTTGTGAAAAATAACATATATACAAAAAAGCAATAAATGTCAAAGCACATCACAACAATTAGTCATAGAACAGATTTCAGAGTTTGTTATGGGTTACAATTCCACAATTTTAGGATTTTACTTCTAGCTGCTCGAAGATACTGGAGACTAAAAGAAATATCAATATAATGATTCAGCACTCATACTCACTTGTTAAGGCTACCTTCTCTGTATAACTCCACCATCATCTTTGAACTTTCTCCCACTCTTTAGGGGTATTTGGGTTATGCCCATTATAATTTTTTTCCTGTTGGGAGGAGCTGTCGATCATATGGAATAGAGAGATGGAACTAGTTGATGTTCTGGAGAGGCTGGCCCTTCATTATTACAGGACTTACCTGGTCCAGGGACTCATCTGGACATTGTAGGTTTCTGGAAAGTGACCCCAGTGCCTAAGGTGTTCCTTAGGATCGGCAGGAATGGTTTTGCTTGGGGGTTGGCAATAACAGGTAGCAATGTCTAACTGAAGCTTGTGTAAGAGTGGCGCCAGAGTAGCATCTCGACTCTATTTGAACTCTCTTAGTCACTGATACCTCATTTGCTACACTTCTTTTCCACCTTTTGGTCAGAATGGCATTGTTGACCCCAAGGTGCCAGGATCAGGCTCATCACTGGGAGTCATCTCTCATGCCATCAGGGAGACTTTCACCCCAGGATGTCAGGTACCAGATAGTGAGGAGGGCAATGATTTCACTTGCAGAGTTGGGCTTAGAGAGAGGCCATGTCTAAGCAACAAAAGAGGTCCTCTGGAAGTAACTCTTAGGCATACCTACAGGTAGGCTGAGCTTCTCTGCTATATACATAAGCTTTACAAGAGCAAGCCTCAAGATCAAGGGCTTGGTCTATTGATTTGGGTGTCTATAATGCTTGGCACAGTATCTAAGTTTCCCCGGTGGTAAAGTTTAATAGTTTCATATTTTTTCTCCCATCCCTAAAGAACATTGCCAATACTTTTTGATTATGTGCTTAATATACTGTGTGATGTATCCAGACTTACATTAAGTTACACAGGACTAAAGGCTCTCATTCTTATGCTGGGATTCCTGTGTTTGGACTGTTTAAATGATCTGTCCAGACAGGTTGTATTAGATTATGTGCTACAGAAAATTTAGGTTCTGGACAAAATAAACCTTTCTTCCTTTGGTCTCAAAGAGTAGATGAAGTTCTAAAATAAAGACAATGTCTTCCTTACCTTTGTGTTCTGGATTACCTTTATCCTTATCTGATTGGCTTCATTCTTATCTATAAATTAGACATTTTAAAATCTGAAATAACTTAGAAGAAATCACTGAATTTGAAGTGATTCATGGAAGTAACTAAATTAAATGTTTTGCTATTAAGCAGAATGGAGAGTCTAGGCAGAAATCAAGATATTACGAGAAAATTTAGTAAGTTCCATTTGTCACAAGTGACTATGTGACTGCAAAACTCTAAAACCACTCTATATATAACAGGGTGAGGATAATAAAATAATAAAGTCTGTTTTAGTACAGCAAAGAAATATGAGTTCCTCTTAAGTTCCAGATATTGGGATAGGAAATGAGCATAAAAAGATGGTAAGACAGATCCAGTCTTTGCAAAACTCACAGTCTAATGTGCTTTTACTTAATAGCCTCTCCCATTAAGATTTTCAATATTCTATTCATGTGCTGTCTTTCTCATGTCCTGACTTTCCATTCATGCACTTGGTTGCCTTAAGGAATTTTTCCGGAAGTCTCAGACCTCTTCCCTACCTATTCTCATCCCACTCTTATTCATTGTAGTCATTGCTATGCTGATCCATAAAGAGGAATTAACTAAGACTTCAATTAACACAATAAGTTAAATCATTAGCTCATTAGCCCAAGTTTATTGGAGATATTACTGCTCTGGTAGGTGAGAGAAATGGAGAGCACATGGAAGTATTTTTTTGTTTGTTTTACATTCAGTGATGCACTCACTAACATTCAATTTCCTCTTCTTTTATTAGAGCTGATAATAATATCTAGCTCAAAGAACTGTTGAGGGTGAACAAGAAAATACATATAAAGTATTTAGCACAATGCTCATTCTAATAGCCCAAATGATTGTAGTGCTCGTGGTTCTTGTAGATGATTTTATCAAGAGTTGTAGATTTCTTTTTGTGTTGATGTCGTTGTTGAGGTTGTTCTCTAAAGAAGTTTTCTCAAATCGGGGATCATGGATTCATTGTTCACACATTTCAAAGATCTATTTTTATCTCACTGCAATATGGATCAGTTCATCAAACCATCTAATTTCAGCCTGCCAAATGAACTTTTCCCATTGAACCAAATCCACCATTGCTTATAATAAGGGATATGTTTTGAAGCTTAATTAATAAAAGTATTTCAACTGTGATTAAAGAATGTGGAGATAGAAGTATGTTTACTCTGGAGATGTGAACTTAATGTTTTAATTCTTAAGCATATGTGGTACTGGTTAATTAGTTGGGAAGATTATGTAAAATATATCTAACCTCAGCTGCTGAGAGAATTCTAATTTTAAAAAGAGAGCAGCAATCAACTTACATAACAAAGTTACAGGTTTGTAATAGATAAATGTAATATATTTCAGTCAAACAACAAGGTAATATTGAGTACCTAGTGAGTGCTTGGGCCCTACTCTAGGCACTGAGGCGGGGGGGCAGTAACAAATATAAAGAAGAAGGAAAGCTTACTTGAGTAACTGATAGTGTTTGCTCCTCACAATTTCCTATTAGCAATATTTATTTTTGACAGATGAATGATTTCCCTGTCTCCAAACTGAGATTACACCCCATCTCTTCAATCCGCAAATGGACAAATATTTTCCTTCAGAAATGTTTTCAGGACTCTGATTACTCTATTTCCCATAACCCAACCTCTCTAATTTTATCCATTCCTGATTCAATGATTCAACAGAAAGTTACTAATAAAAACCTGAATTTTGAATAACTAAATAATTGCTGCATATGAACATCAATCAAACTTCAATAGGTACTACAACTATAGAAGACAGAGAAAGTCACATAGCCACATCATACAAAGAAAGTCGGTAAGAGCATATCCTGAAGTTATGATATCTTTGCAGAGATATAAATTTGGAAGTGAAGGGCAGTAAAAGAAATTCAGAAACAACAACTAGATTGAAGGATAGTCTAGAAGAGATCCCTTATTTGAAAGGAGGAAGAACAAAAATGCTTCTGATCATTTCCAACTCTGCTAAATCTTCATCTTATCTCATTTAATTCCAACAGCAAATGCATAGAGTAGATATAGACCTCTTTTAGAGAAAATGAAGCTGAGGCTCACGAAATATAAGTGTCTTCACCAAAGTCACATGACTAAAAAACGGCAGAACCAGAGTTTGACTCAAGTCCATTTGCTTGTAAGGTATACTTCTTTGCACTACACAGTGATAAAAAAAAAATAGCTACTTGACTTAGTAGCATATTTTATTGTGCTGAGCTATCATAAAATTCCTTATTTTTATGTGTACTGAAGGTATTTGACTACATATGATAGTCATTTGCAATAATCCATCAAAGAATATTAGTACAACTCAGCATCCCAACAGAAAACACTTTGCTTTGATATGAGACTGTCTTCCTATCCTTAGGTGCTGTGCATACCAACATGGACATTGTGTGTGATTGCCTTTGCACTTCCAAGGGGATATCATAAATCTGTTAAAGGAAGAGTAAAGTCCAAGGGAGAGAGAGCAAATCACTCAAGTGAACATATAAAAGTCTTCAGCATAAAAGTCTACTGTTTGCAAAGTACTTGGCTAGGTACAGACTCAAAGTGTCATGATCTTCTATGTAGAAAGACAAAGATCACAGACCATGAGCTAAGATTTGAAAGGACATACAGGGAGAAGAAAACCTTGGAGTTGAGAGAGTAAGTTGTTGAAAATAAAGTAAATATTATGTCAAGAATGAAGAATTAAATTTGTATAATAATATTTGTAACATTTGGTAAAATCTAAACACATAAAGAACCATTTGAAATGTTTAGAAACATTTGTGGATTATAGGCACTGTTCTGTCTAGAGCATCATCAAAGGTATCTTTAGAGTCCACATTTCTACCAACAGTCTCTTCAAAGCATTCTAGGCCTTCTCTATCAAGTTCCTCATAACTCTTCCAAAATCTTCCTCCTATCCATCTAAAAAGCTATTCCAACATGTTTGGTATTTGCAAACTGCAGCAGCATCCCACTTCTCCTATACATACCAAAATCTGTTCTAGTTTGCTAGTTGCCAGAATGTGCTGTATCAGAAATGGAATGGTTTTTAAAAGGGAGAATTTATTAAGTTGCTAGTTTACAGTTCTAAGACCATGAAGATGTACTAGTTAAAGAAGTTTATAAAAATAACCAAATTAAGGCACCAACAAGAAGTTTCCTTCACTCAAGACAGACCAATGAAGTTCAGGGTTTCTCTCTCAAGTGGAAAGGCACATGATGAGCATGGTGATGTCTGCTGGCTTTCTCTCCTGGCTTCCTGTTCCATGAAGCTCCCCCCAGGGTGTATTAGTTCATCTCCAATGGTCTCTGGTTGCGTGGGCTCTCCTGGTTCTTTAGGCTCTCTGCAAAATGTTTCCTCTTTTACAGGATTCTGGTAAAATAATCAAGACCCACCTGGAATGGGTGGAGTTGCATCTCCCTCTACTCCAAAGTTAATACCCACAATTGGGTGAGTCACATCTTCCTGGAGATACTCTAGTCAAGTTTCCAGCCTACAGTGCTGAATAGGAATTAAAAGAAAGGTTGCCTCCACAAAATGGGATTAGAATTAAAACATGGTTTTTCTAGGGTACATAAATCTTTCAAACCAGGACAGACACATGCAAAATTATTAGAAGGACTGCCATTAGGACACAGACCTAAACAATGAAGCTAACATTGTGAAGGATGAGCTGTTTTTATAATCTGCCCTTCTGCTTCTGAACAAAGAGAGAGCCAAGACTGTATTTACACAGATATTCTGATGTATTAAATCTATGTTTTTCATCCAGTTATTCAACAATCATTTACTAGGCATTGTTGCATGATGAATAGCACCCCTCCCTCCAAAAGATATGGTCAAGTTCTAATGTCCAGTACTTATAAATGTGACCTTATTTGAAAATAGGTCTTCATATAAGAAGGGGGAAATTTAGACACAGACACACAAACACAGAGAAAATACATGTTAAGACAGAGGCAGAGATTGTAGTGATGTGTCCACAAGCCAAAAAAAGCCAAAAAAAATTGCCTGCAATCATCAGAAGCTAGGGGGGAGAAATGGAACAGATATTTCCTTAAAAGCACAAAGGGAACATGGCTCTTCACACCTTGATTTAGACTTCTGGCCTCCAGAACTGTGAGACAATAGATTTCATTGTTTTAAGTCACCCAGTGAGTGACAATTTGTTATTGCAACCTGAGGAAACTAAGACACAGCAGGTGTAAGCAAACATCTGTTGTGTGACCATGCATTAATTTAACTGGGCCACAGACAGTTGTAGAACTTATGTCCTAGTAGGGGGCATAGACATTTATCTCTTAAACACACCATTAATGATTTAATTACATCCATAAAAGATGTTACAGAGGAGAATTGAGCCTGAAGAGAGAATACAGCTGTGTGTGACTTGACCTAGTCCATGAATCAGGACTTCTGAAGAAGTGAAGGTTAAGATTTCACTTCAATTCACCAATCTGAATTATCCAGGAAGCAATGAATTGAAGAAGACATCGTATTTCAACTAAGAATGGCATGTGCTTAAGTTAGCACAGCAAAGTCAGCGTCACTACAGTACATAGAGCAAGGCAAAAAGTGGGGGCAATCAGGGCTGAGGAGATGTGTGCAAATTCTTATAAGTCACCATAGAGATTTTTAAGATTTATACTCTGAGCAGTAAGAAGTTATTGTGCTAAGCCAAGCCATGTAAAGATGTGGAGGCATCCATGCTCCATTGTGTTCCTCGGTATTCTAGTTTGCTAGCTGCCGGAATGCAATATACCAGAAACAGAATGGCTTTTAAAAAGAGGAACTTAAAAAGTTGCTAGTTTACAGTTCTAAGGCCAAGAAAATGTCCCAATTAAAACAAATCTATAGAAATGTCCAATCAAAGGCATCCATCCAGGGAAAGATACCTCGGTTCAAGAAGGCTGATGAAGTTCAGGGTTTCTCTCTCAAGTGAGAAGGCACATGATGAACACAATCAGGGCTTCTCTCTCAGCTGAAAGGGCACATGGCGAGCATGGCATCATCTGCTAGCTTTCTCTCCTGGCTTCCAGTTTCATGAAGCGCCCCAGGAGGCATTTTTCTTCTTCATTTCTAAAGGTCGCTGGCTCACGGACTCTGCTTCGCAGTGCTGCAGCATTCTCTGCTCTCTCTGAATCTCTCATTCTTCAAAATGTTTCCTCTTTTATAGGACTCCAGAAACTTCTCAAGACCCACCCAAATGGGTGGAGACATGTCATCACCTAATCCATTTTAACAACCACTCTTGATTAAATCACATGTCCAGGGAGATTATTGATCACAGTGTCAAACATACAATACTGAATAGGGATTAGAAGAAGCGGCTGCTTTTACAAAATGGGATTAGGATTAAAACATAGCTTTTCTAAGGTCCATACATCATTTCAAACCAGCATACTTGGTAATGAGGGAGGCAGGAAACCATTAAAAGAAAAAACTGATATGGATGGAGTGCTGACCATGAGTAACATGCTCAATATACATATATATATATTTTTATTTAATCCTAACAATAAATCAAATAGAGTTCCCCTTATACAGGAAAGAAAACTGGGGCCCAGTAATGTTAAGTAACTTGAAAAAGATACTTTCTTTATCACACTTTCTAAAATGTGGGTGAGACGTGATTTCTCTCTTGTGCTTGACCCAAGGCTTATATGTGTTTCCCTTGTGCCTTATTCTTGTACCTTGTTTTACTAAGACTGCTACGTTTTGTCTCCTCTTGCTGTCTCTTCTTACTAAATCATTTTCTTCACCCATTTCCAAACCACCCACATTCTTTATGAAAAAAGGGACTTCGTCTACTTTGTTTACTGCTGTATCCCCAGCATGGGGACGAGTTCTTGATATGTGGTACATGTTCAATAAACATTTGTTGGATTAATTCCAATGTTTCATCCTCTGCCATCTGTTCTTCTTCCTTTCCATCAGTGTTATCTGACACCTTCATGCAAATGATTTACAAATATGCATCATTATCCAGAGCCTCTAACTGGAGTTCCAGCTCCTGGACATTATTTGTGGATGTATTGCCACAACTTCAAACTCAACACATTCCTCCTCTCACTCCAACACCTTTCTCTAGACCTTATTTCTCCTTTATTAAAAAGTTATCATCTTTTTCTTCCAGGATCTTCGTCTCAAAATATGAGTCATCCTCTGAGCTGTTTTGTTCCTTATGCTCATATCTAAATAACTGAGAAGTCAAATGGGTTTCCCTAATTCTTGTATATCAATGTGAATGTCACTTGAATTCTCTTCTACCCACTCACATAATTATCTCCCAACTCTTTGTTCTAATTCCAGAGCATACTTCCTCAGGCTTCTCCAACTCTGTTTATTCTTCCACATAAATCATCTCTGTTTCCTCTTACACTGGTTCCTCTCCCCACCCCCTGAAAATCTGCTCAGATAAAAAAATCTTGAGAATACGGTCCTTTTCCTGAGGATTTTAGGATGTCACATGAAAGAGACCAATTAAGGAACCTACCAGCTTCCATACCCCGTTGGCATACTCTTCGCACTCAGACCTCTTCCAAGCCCATGCCTGGGTTTGGGAATCTCCCCTCCACATTCAGCTTCCACACCCCACACAGGCCTCTACTGCTGCTTCTTAGTGAGTGGTCTGACCAGAGCAGTGTGCCCTCCCCAGGAATCTCAATGAATCAAATGTTTCCATATTGTCATAACCACTTGGTTGTCAAGTCCTGTTTCTTCCTTCTGCACAACATTTTCATGTTCGCATGTTTTCCATTATTGATGCCACTGTCTTACTCTGTATTGGCCCTCAGAGAGCCTCTTTCTGAAACCATTTGCATTTCCTAACTCTCTCCCCAGATTCTATCCCCTGAAATGTATCCTCCTTTTTGTCCCAGAGCTCTCTTCATAAGACAAATTCAGACTTGTTAGCATATTTACACCCCTTCACAAATTGACACCAATCAATGTTTCCACATTTCCAGCTCAATTTCTACTGCATGCTGCTTCTCAAACACACTAAAAATGTTGGTCATCACAAATCCATGGCCAATCTCCTTAAAACCAGTATATTGACTCACAATATCTTTGCTCATCTTTTAATTTCTTTATTCAATTCATATCCAAATACAGATAGCCTTTGGAAAATACCATCTCATGCTCTCATGGAACCTACCCTGAACCTCAGATACCTTTTTTCCCCCATCATCAGCACCATGTAACCATCTTTATTATAATACTCTTCATAGCTATCTTAAAGTCCCCGGTACTTTATAATTTACACTTGATTTTTTCACACTTATTTGAAGATATCTGAATTTAAAAATATTGTATCATTGAGTTTTTTTGTTTGTTTGTTTTCCACCTACCAGGAGTCCATAGCAGACACTTGGGGCTCAATTAAATATTATTTCAACAAAAATGCAGGAAATAATTTATCTGAATAGTAGTAGCAATTATAGGAATAGTTCCAGCCCAATGCCTTACATCAGGAACAGAATTATTCTCCATGAAATCCACTTTGACATTTAGTTTGATGAGACTTTTGTTTTGCTTTCATTTCTCGCTGCACATATGAGGGAAAAAGAATCAACAGGAGAGGCATTTACTGAGGTGTAAGTACTTCCCAAAACAAGCTAAGTTGAGATATCATGTAGGTCTCTAGATTGGAAAATCCAATCTGAAAGCTTCTCAGTAGCTCAACCAATAATGTGAAGATGACTGCTGGGTCAATTAGAACTCACTATACAAAAATATATACATAGTTGTTTTTGGTGGTGGACAACTGTACTTCTACTTAACATGGCTGAGTTCATTTTACCAATTTGCTTTTGGCTCCCCGTAGACAAGCACACTGTGTGGATCATATGTTCTCAGCTCATTGAATCACATTTAAATTTTCAATATCCTCTGAAATCTCATTTTACAGCCAAGACTTATAACCAACTGGATATATTTTGCTTAGCTCTCCCAGACTCCCATGGCTTTCTGATGTTATTTTCAGTGTGAGTTGAGTGGATGATGAGTAGGTTTCTGACAGATTGATTTGAGCTTTTTAAAATTCCTTTACTCTGAATCTTGAAGATCTGTGTCAGACAGGAGTGGCTTGGGTGACTTGTTTTTCATTATACCTGTCTATTAGGACATTTACCTTTAGATTGGAGTTTGTTTCTTTGTTTTTTAATTTAGATCAGGCCACATAGTAACAGCCACTGCCTGAGTGTCCTGGGTTCCTTCATTTTCAGATGTGGTGCAATCAAGGTGGTGGAATATACACTAATTTTCAGGCTGTTGCTAGCTGCTGTTTCTCCCCATCTTTTCTAAATAAAAATTGGGAGAACAGATGTTAAACATATTAATATGACTACTGGACACATTTGTATATCTTTACAATACAACATTTATTCCAGTAATGTAAGAAGAGTAATTGGGTAAGTGGAGGTGTGTGTGTGTGTTTGAATTGTGTTCTATCTTCAGCCATCTGCACTAATAATTGGTGATACTCATTCTGAAATATTAATGAAAAGCAACACTCCACAATAGCCTTAAACAGTGTCAAAAATAAAAGCCTCCAAAAGCTACTTGATGTTTAAAGCATAAGACAGCTTTTAAGATAGGCAGTTCGTTTTGTGAATGATGGATACAGGAAAAGAAAAGAAGAATATTTGCAAGTTATTTAAATTTGTTGTTATATGCATGCACTAGATCTTTCCTTTTAAGTTCCATGTTTGAAATATAAGTATATTTGCTGCAGATGCAAAAGAAACATGTCACTGTCACAGTTTGAAACTCAATGATGATATCTGTTCATATGACTAAACACTTTGAATCTGATTTTTCCTTGCCTCAATATCAAACAGGATAAGAGAACACCTGAATGACTTTTAGAGGATTTGGAATTGCTACCCCCCTCATCTTCCAAAATTGGGAGCCATCATAGGTACCAAAATGTGTGCTTTAGGAAGATTATCCTGGAAAATAAAAATGGTGGATTGGCGTATAAGTGGGAATAGGAAAGAAAATCAATCTCTCTCTCTTTTTGTTTTGCAAAAGATCTGTTTGCATTCCCTTTAACATTTGAACACTGAATACTAACCCCACCCTCTACATACATAGATGTTACAAAAAGGTTTCTGTCATTTGTGGCCCATGGAAATAGCCATTAAATTCACCTTGGAATTTTGTAGAATATGCAAATTCCTGGACCCTGTACTAGACACACAATATTAGAACTTCTTGTTCTCTATATTTGAGGTCTTCTGGGTAAAAGATGCCTATATGATTATTGCTGATTCCTTCCTCTCCCTGGAATTTACCAATGTGTGTGTGTGTGTGTACATTCATGAACAAGTGTTATGTTTTAGTTTACTGGGGCTGCTAAAACTGGATGACCATAAATAACAATGTATTGTCTTACAGTTTTGGAGTCTAGACATTCTAAATCAAGGTGTTAGCAAACCCATGCTTTCTCTGAAATCTGTGGTGACAGCTTGTTGGTTATCTGTGGCATAACTTGATCTCTACCTCCATCATATGGCTGTCTTCTTTCTGGCTGTCTCCTACTGCCTATGTCCAAATATTCTCTTCTTATAAAGACATGAGTCATAATGGATTAGGACCCACGCTAATCTATTTTTAATTCATCTTTACTAATAACATCTTTAAAAACCCTAATTCCATATAGGATCACATCCACAAGACCAGGGGTTAGGATTTATATGTATCTTTTCCTTGGGGGGGGGCACAATTCAATTCATTATATATATAATAAAACATATATATAAATATAATATTTTATAAATATAAATATAATAAAAATTATATATATTTTTTCCCAGTTGATCAAAAAACCTTAAAAGGGTTCCATAACCAAACTTTAGAGCCTACTCCAGACTTCAAATATCACGTCTTTCTTTCATTCATTCTTGCTTCCAAACTGCTTTAATTCCTTTTTCTGTATTCATAGCAATAATGAAGTCAGTCACTGTCAGTGTAATAAACATTCTTTTCTCTACTAGAATATTTATTCTTAAGTTCTATTTGATGTATTCTTTTATTGCAAGGAAGAACAAGTGAATCATGGAAAAAGTCTTGTTGAAACCAGGTCATGTGTTGAATTTTTCACTCATGTATACTCATCTGGATAACAGACATTCTGGAAGTCAAGTTCATGTTATTGATCCCCTGTTTACATTATACATCTATGAGCGTTCTTTTAAAAATAGTATACCTTCCAAGTTTTTAATATTTAAGCTGAAAGGAAAACTGTAAAAAAATACATCAAATAAAAGCAACAAGATCATATATATTTTTATGTCATATTGCTCAATGGAAAACACTTTTATAGGACCATAAATAAAGAAACATAAATGGAACTGATGCACATATTTTATATCTATTTCTGCTATACTGAAAATCCAAATAATTACTCTGAAAGTCAAGACTTGTTCATCTTGCCACATCTGGGGATCTTTCAGGTAAAGAAATTAAATTAGCTGCCAGCAAAGATAAAGTATATAATAAAAGCCAAAAGATACCCAACGATTTTACTGAGAAACTCTTTCAATTTACCAAGAGTGGAACAATGAGGGTACAGACAGCAGGGAATTAAGACGGGAACTAGTCAGTACTGATCAGAGTTTTAAAAAAGAATCTCCTTCAAGGAGAAGCATCATTGACAGACCCAGGGGTGGTAAAGAGGAGAATGAGTTCTAGGAGGCTCTGAAGAAGGAAGGTCTATAGAGAGGCAACCCTTTGAGCATTGGTGGAGAAAGTTATCATCTAAGCACAAAGTACTTTCCCCGAAATTCTACCAGCAAGTCATAAATCCACCAAATGCCACAAGCAAATGAAGAGTTTAAGAACTGTCAAAAATCAAATCCTGAATATATAAAGGCACCAAAGTAATCTGTCTCTTATCTCAAAATCTAGAGAGCTGATTTTTCTGGAATCATTAGATGATTGACCTATAACTGAAGTGGCAGCAGTTTCCTAGCAGTAGAAGTACAAAGTGACATAAGGAAAGTCTCTATGGGATAGAAGACTGAGGGTGTTCGTTATATGGGTGACTACATTTTTTAGAACTGAATAAAATATACACTTGAAATCTGTGTATTTTACTGTAAGTATAATTACTTCTAAAATATCCTTTTGAATGGTTTTCTAAAACAATTGATAGGCTCTAACATTTTTTAACAGAAATCAAATGAGTCAAATAGAGTAAAAATTCCAGAAGAATAATTTGGAGAACTTGCTCTATTTGATAGAAGGTCTTACTATAAAGCTATTACAATTAAAATGTCATAGTTTGGCACAAAGAAATATAAACAGAAGTGGAATGGAATGGAGTTCAGAGAGAGACCCACACATGCCTGGGGATCTATGTAGAAATTGGCACAGCAGGAGAGTAGAGAAAAGGTGATCTTGAATTTATAAAGAATTGGTTAATTGAATATCCATATAGGACAAACTGAACCTTATATCCTACTTTATATCATAATCAAAAATATAATCCTGAAATTATAGATCTAAATGTGAAAAGTAAATAATAAAGCTTTTAAGAAATAGCATAAGAGAATATCTTCAGATTAGTTTACTGGGATCCTATAAAAGACAGGACTTTTTGGAGAGAATGCTTTTAAAGAATGAGAGAACGATGGGAGAACCGAGGAGATTTGGAGAGAGCAGATAATGTTGCAGAACCATGAAGCAGAGAGTCCACCAGCTAGTAACTTTGGAGATGAAAAAGGAAAATGTCTCCTAGGGACTTTCATGAAGCAGGAAGCTGAGAGAGAAAGCTAGCAGACTCTCACTATGCTCACCACGTGCCTTCCCAATTGAGGGAGAAACACGTGCCTTCCCAGTTGAGGGAGAAACACTGAACTCAAGCTTTTCTTGAGTGAAGGTAACCTCCTGATGGTGCTTTGGTTTGGACAGTTTTATAGACTTGCTTTAATTTGGAGATTTTTTACAACCATAGAACTGTAAACTTGTAACTTAGTAAATTTCCCTTTTTAAAAGTCTTTCCGTTTCTGGTATATTGCATTCCGGCAGATAGCAAACTAGAACACCTCTGTTCCTTCCAATTTCTCCCTATGGAAATGGAAACAGGTACCCTATGATTTTCCCTTCTTTGTATACTGGCAGCAAATAACTATTCTGAATTTTATAGGTCCAGAGCCAAAGGAGAGAATTTTACCTTAAGACTGTACATGCCGATAGCTAAATTTGATAAGACTTTGTACTGGTTTTAACCTTGTATTTATTTATATTGTCACTGAAATAGTTTGAGGATTTCTGATATTGTGATGGAGTGAATGTATTTTGTATATGGAAAAACATGTCTTTTTTAGGGTCTAGAGGGTGGAATATGCTGGTTTGAAAGGATTATATACCCTTGAAAAGCCATGTCTAACTCCTTATCCAATCTTGTGGAGTAACCATTTCTTTTAATCCCTACTCAGCACCTTAGATTTGGGGGCTTGATTAAGTTATCTCTACAGAGATGCGACACACCCAGTTGTGAGTATTAACCTTTGCTAAGAGGGAGATTTGATTCCACCCATTCCAGGTGGGTCTTGATTAGTTTACTGGGATCCTTAAAAGAGGAAACATTTTGGAGAGAATCCCTTTTTAGAACCATGAGAACCACAGAGCCATGTAGCCAGAGACTTTTGGAGATGAAGAAGGAAAATGCCCCCAGGGGAGGTTCACCATGTGCCTTTCCAGTTAAAAGAGAAACTCTGAACTTCATTGGCCTTCATGAACCAAGTTGCGTGGTCCAGGAATCAAACCCAGTCTCCCACATGGAAGGCAAGCATTCTATCACTGAACCACTCGTGCACCAAATTTTTACATTTTTGAAAAGGAGAAGGTGATTACCATTTTAAACCAGTTTATGTTCACTAAGAATTTTTGACAAGAAATGGAAAAGCTGATTCTAAATTTCACATGGAAATGCATGGGAATGTGAATAGCCAAAACAGTCTTGAAAAAGAAGAACAAAGTAGAAGGTCTCACATCCAGTTTCAAAATCTACTACAGCAGCTACAATAATCCAGGCAATATTGTATTGGCATGAGGACAGAAGTATGTACAGACTAATGGAATAGAACTGAGAGCTCAGGAAAAAACCCTTATAGCTATGGGCAACTGATATTCAAAAGGTTGCCAAGACAAGTCAATGAGGAAAGAACAATCTTTTCTTGGGACGATTGGATTTCTACATGCTAAAGAATGAAGTTGGTCTCCTACTTCACATCATATACAAAAAATAACACAAACTGGACCAAAGACCTGAATGTGATAGCTAAACTATTCAATTCTTAGAAGAAAACATAGGTGTAAATCTTCATCAGATTTGAAAACTGGGTGGTGCAACTGTGGCTCAGTGGCAGAATTCTAGCCTGCAAAGCCAGAGTCTTGGGTTCAATTCCCGCACACCTCCACACACACAGAGAGAGAAAGAGAGAGAGAGAGAGAAAGAATATCTTCATGACCTTGAGTTTTTGTTAGAAAAGGAGAAAGTATGAAATTATGAGCTAAAACAGGATCCAGATTAAGAAATGAGGACAAATTGAAGAAAGAAAACAAAGATAGCTGTGCTGGTTTGAAAGGATTTATGTACCCCAGAAAACCATGCTTTAATCCTAATCCAATTTTACAGGAGCGGCCATTTCTATAAATTCTATTCAGTACTGTATGTTGGAAATTTGATTAGACTGTCTGTATGGAGATGTGACTCACCCAATTGTGGGTATTAACCTTGGATTGGAGGGATATGTGATGCCACCCATTCCAGGTGGATCTTGATTAATAGAGGAAACATTTTGCAGAGCGTGATGAGAATCAGAGAGTGATGAGAACCACCATCTTTGGAGATGAAGAAGGAAAATGCTCCTGGAGAAGCTTCATGAAACAAGAAGGCTGGAGAGAAAACTAACAGATGCCACCATGTCCACCATATCCCTTTCCAGTTGAGAGAGAAACCCTGAACTTCGTCAGCCTTCTTGAACCAAGGTATTTTTCCTTGATGCCTTAGATTGGGCATTTTTATAGACTTGCTTTAATTTGGACATTTTTGTTGGCTTAGAACTGTAAAGTAGCAACTTAATAAAGAAGCCACTCCATTTCTGGTATATTGCATTCTGACAGCTAGCAAACTAGAACAATAGCAAAAGAAAGGAACTTAAATAAGTGCCCAAATTAGTGATACTTAAAAAAAAGATATAATAGACAAAAATGGACAGGAGAAGATAAAACATGAATAAAGATATAAATGATCTGCTAAAGTAATCAGGGAAATGATTTACAAACAGTGATTTTACTCCAACCAAAAAATTAAATATCTTCCAAAGGACAGGAAAAAGAGAAGTTGCATCCACATCTGATGAGGGTGAAAATTCATTAAAATTTTGAAAAAATCTAATACTATATAATAAAGCTAGGTATACCCTAAAATTCAGCAAGTCACAATCAACGTTCATAACAGTATCGTTTGTACATACAATGGAATACCTTACAACCATGAAATCAACAACCTATACACATCCACACAGCCAATTCTCAACATTATGTTAAGCAAAAAGAACAAGGAAACTAAGGACAGACATGGCATGTTCCATTATACATTTCAAAATGACAGAATTAGAAAACACATAGTTTATAAATATACACATGGAAAAACTACTATGAAAATTAAAATTTTCCCCCTTTGCTGGGATAAAGGGGGATGTGATTGGGGAGAGGTGACAGTAATATTCTAAAGCTAGATGATTGGCTCATATCATTAATATTCTTTAAATTATTAATTTTATCTATATGCTCTTTGCATGATGTATTTTTCTATTCAAATATTAATGCAAAAAAGCACAGATGCCATGAACAAAAACTCTGATTCTGATGATATCTTTATGCTCTTGATATTGTAACCCAGGAATTTTCTCACTTTATATAGATGGAAGTTTCAATTTTATTCAAAAGTGGTACTCTATGCAGTTTCAAATAAAAAACAATTTAATGGATTTTCTTTCATTTTTTACTTTGACTTCTATTTGCTTAATGGTATATCTGGAAATGACAAACAACAGTCATAAGAGCATGTGTTATGCTCACACTGACATTCAATAAAGGAGACTTCTAGAATTCTATCAAACAAGCAGTTTTAAACCTCTGTTTTTGATAGGTACTGCATTGAAAGTTGTTGAGTTTTTACATCATTTTCGTGTAGCCTGTAATCATGTACAACCAATGGTTTCCAACCTGCTTAAAATGTCCTTACAAACTCTCACCTTTCAGGGATACTTTAAATAAGGCTTGTCATTGCATGTGACTCAGGAGTGAAGAATCGCTGATAATTCTTGGCGTTTGTGTGATTTTTTTTTCTGGTTGTACAGATTTGAAATATTACAGCACTAGATCCCAGAACAAAAGGTTCCATAGCTTATTGATTGACTTAATTTCCCTTATGTTCAAAGGCTCCTGCTTCATCTTCTGCTCTTCCTATTCTCTAGAAACATTGTGTGTCCTCTGCATTCTTTTATACCTTTGTGCCTACTGTTTCCTTTCATTGCAATTCCCTCCTAGGGCTTTCACCTAGTTAACTCTCACTTATACTCTTATATTTGCCTTGGCATCACCTCCTCCAAAAAGCCTTCCTCAGTGCCCCTGTGGATAGGCCAGGGGTCCTCAACACGTGGTCCCTTCACTAGCAGCAGTGGCATCACCTGGGAGCTTGATAGAAATGTAAACCTACTGAATTGAACACTCTGGGATAGGCCCAGCAGTCTGTGTTTTTAATCAGTCTTCTGAGTGATTCTGATACACAGTGAAGCTTGAGAATCACAGGGTAAGCAAAGTGGCTCTTTGTATTTCCATACCACCCTGTTCTCCCCTGTTTTACTGCACACTCACCATGTTATGCAGAAATTCCATGTTTCCCTGTCTATTTCTTTACATAAGATTTGGAGGTATAGGCTGTGTATTATTTGCCTCTGTATCCACAGCACCTGGCTCATGGGGATGCTCAGGAAATATTTATTAAACTGTTAGAACTAAAATTTAGAGATGGTAGTCATAGGCATAAGGAAGACAGACCAGTCTTTCTGGGCACTGGGATTCTTTGACCCAGTCTCTTACCAGAACTCCATCCCAAAGCCACTCTCTCTGAGAAATGATGACTCATCATGTGTAAACATCCTTACTTTAAAAAAAAAAGAGTCAATGTTTTTGTTTTTGTGAGTGTTACTCCTAAAACTAGATATGCCTATTTGCCCAGCCAATAAATGCAGCAGGAGAATGAGAACAATTCTGAATTCAAATGGAATTTATTCTTTTGTTAAAGACCTGCATGGTGCCTGCAATGAACTTAATCCGTCTCTTCCTTCTGTCAGTTCTGAGGGCAGGAGCATCTGCAGTCATAAATCTATGGCAAGGGAATCTTTGCACAGAGAGGTAGAGGAGAGGATGAAGCTAGGTATTACAGATCTGAGGGCTGAATCATGGTGGATAATGGTTGAAACTAGCTGATAGCTTGGAACTGAAGATGGAATTGAATAAATTATGATTAGGCAATGCATCAGATCTTGGACAGGCCAGAATAAATCAGGGATATTCTAGAAATGGAGGGAGATGACATAGATGAGCAATAATTGTGAAGATTCTAGTTTCTGGTCCATCCCTAAGTTTTTCATAAACTGATTTTGGGAATAACAATTTGCTCATGCTTAAGGGTTTCACATGCAGTGATGGAAGTTGGGTTGGGGATACAGAGGAGCACAGGTCAGGGAGTGCAGGGAGTGGATAGATTGTTAAGGGGGGAAAACAGCTAAAAACTGATACCAATAACCCTGGACCTTAGATCAACAAGATAAGTCAAATCCACTTATGTTGCAGTATCAAAACATTATTCTCCCAACAAGTAAATTGAGATTGGCAAACTCTGAAATCCAGATTCTGAATGCTATGTGCTAAAGCATAAGCTCAATTAAGGCAAGGATTGGTTCTTATGTCTAACATTTTATCATTAGAACATGTATGCTTTTTACTTTCAACAATCAACAAATATATGAGACCAGCTGTGTACTAGGTCCTGGGTAGGCACTGAGGTCCAAAAACCTGGATGTGACCACTGTCCTCAAATAGTTCACAAACAAGTAGACAGAGAAGTGGGTAATAGGTTTATTACCTATATAAGCCTCATATATAGCTATACCTCTAAAGAGTTTTAAGGCCCCACAGAAATAAGGCCTCCTGCTCTACTGCCTAGACCAGTGTTTCTCAGACTTGATTAGATTGTAAGGGACCTGGGATTCCTGATATTGTGGACAAAATGACAAACATTCTTATTTTGTATTTAAATTAACTGAAAGTATAATTTTACATTAATCCAAATAGTCCCTCATACTAGCATTTAGTATTTGTTCATTTATTCAATCAATGAAAATTTACTGAGGGATTTTAATGGACCAGGCTCTGTGATAAGCATTAGATACAGTGGTGACCAAGATAGGCATGATCCCCACTCTGAAAGTCATGAAACTCTGTTCCATGTAGACAAATGGAAGTAGAGAGGAAAGAAGAAAAATTCCTACTCAATATATGGAAAGAATAAGGAAAAAGCTACAAGTCTGCCTAGAGAGAAGGGAGAATAGAGAGAAAGATGAAAAAGAGAAGGAAAAGAAGACATTCTGACTTTAAGAAGAGGGAAATAAATGTTTCTGACTTAGATATTCCTTCCTAGCAAATGTAGTACAGTAAATATTTAAAATATGATGTATTTCCTGAGTTCAAAGTTCAAAGGTCAAGTATTAATCAGAACTCATTATGATATCCTAAAATTCATGAGTATTCAATTATGGGGGAAGCTTTAGAAAACCAGATCTTTCAAAAGACACTCAAGTAGTCCAAAAGATGTTGAGTAATTAAAACAAACAAACAGAAAAGTAAAGAAATGAGACTGACCTGGACCTGAAAACTTGAATTTTCATGAACTAAACCCTAGTTCTCAAGATGGAAGTCAGACATTCCACTTTTATTCTGTGTTCAGACCCTAGAAATATTGAACTTGGTAGCTCCAATGCTTCAAGAGACCTTATCTCAAATAGTAGCTTTGTCTAAGTTGCTGCAGAGGGAACCAATGGCCAGCATTCTTGAAAATATGGTCCAGGCCAGAATTCTGGGCCCCTGATACCCTGCTCCAAGAAATGTCCATGGCCTTACTCTAAGCACAATGGGATATTCCAATGGGCTTGGGTTTCAAAGCTTGAAAATGAGAAAGATTTCAAGTGCAACTTCAAAAGTATCAAGGCCAGGTGGAAGTAAAGAAGTGATATCATTTCTGATGCTGCTAATCAGAACTGCTGCTGGAAGATTAGTTCCCAGGGAGAGCAGGTTGGGGAACCTAGAAAAATCTTTTGGTCAAACAATGCTACTACTCTCTGAGGTTCATATAGCCAGAACTGACTAGCTACATACACAAGGTACTTCTTTTCCCTTGAAGATCATTTCACCAGGTCCAAGTTGCTCCATTGTCATTCCTTACTAATATATTTTTTCATATAGACTGTACTTCAAGTCCTTTTTTAATTTATTGACTCATATGAATATGCTCAAAAAGGAAAAGTGGCCTTTCTCTAGGTCTCACACTTCTTTAGGCATGAGGAAATTCTTATAGCTGGCCCCCAATTATCAAATAACATAGGATGGTACTTTGGGTTAGGGCCTTACTGGGTTAAAAGATATAAATATTACATTAGTATACTTATTTCATGTTTTAATTTCTTAAGCTGCTCAAGCAAATACCATGAAATAGGTCAGGTTAGACAATGGGAATTTATTCACTCATAGTTTGAGGTTGGAAAAAAGTCCAAATCAAGGCATAATTAAGGTGGTGCTTTTTCCTGAAGACTGTGGTATCCTGGGGCTGGTGGCTGCCAATTCTTGGTCCTTAGCTTGTCATATGGCCAGGTACATGACACCATCTTCTGGTTTCTCCCTTCTCTTCAAGTTTCTTTTGATGTTCAGGTGGTTGCTTCCTGTGGCTTTCTCTCTCTGTCTGAATTTTACTCTGCTTAGAAAGGATGCCAGGAATAGGATTAAGACCCATCCTGATTGAGGTGGGCCACACCTCAACTGATAGCCTCATCAGAAGTTCCTACTTACAATAGGTTCACACCCACAGGAATGGATCAGATTTAAGAACCTGTTTTTCTTGGGTACTTACAACTTCAAACCACCATACTGCACAATTTACTAATAATGACAGCCTTGGATGCCTCTTTCCAACTATCTGAATAATATTTAGAACAGAAAAGAGGGTGATTAGAAACTTCCTGGAATCCCTGATGCTACAGCACAGCAGCAGCTGCTTGAACGCTCCTATCATGCTTCATTATATTTGAAATTACATCTATCTCTTTGAATTTGTTTTTACAAGATATATTTTTTTTTTAAATAATCACATCTCTATTTCATGCTAGTCTCCTTTTATTCAGCAAGACTAAGAAAACACAAAATCTCCACTATTCACATTTGCCGCCATATATACATATTTAGGGTCGTGAACTAACAATTATCATTACTGTTTAGAAAACAAGAAAGCAATGATTTGGGAAAATTATTCTATAGGCTGATTCATGCAAAAAGACTTAGAAGCATTTTATTATGTTTGGAATAACTTACTGATGTGCAAAGTTGTTTTCCAATGAATAGTGCTATAATTAAGTCAAGAATTAGCAGCTATTTACCAGAAGGAAAAATGAACTTGGAATAAAGAAGATGTTATGGGTTTATATTGTACCATAGCACTTAAGTACCTCTATTCTATATATTAAGAAGAGTGGGGCAAATGAAATATTTCCATTCTTATGCAAAGAAATAATATAGAAAGTAATTTGCTGGTGTGGTCTAATAAAGAAAGACTAGATACCATATGGTTGTAATAATATATTATCTGGCATTATAATTTTTTAGATGAATTCTATAACAATTACAGAGCCTATCAGTTCTAATTTATGGTAAAATTCATAAGGTATAATCTGTCTGTCCTAATGACATGTTAATGGTAAATACAAAGAGTAAAAAATGTGAAATAATTTATTTAGAACCCCCAATTTATACTTTTGAACTTATAAAACATAAATACATCTATGCCTTGAATTTTAAAAATAGTTTTTATTAATTCATTTCCTCTGAAATCCACTTCAAGAGATTTAAATGGTAAGGAAATGGAAAACTAGATTAAGAAAACCATAAAATCATGAATAAGCAAAACCCACAGATTTTGTAGAGATCAACAAATGTCCAAATCACCATAAGAAGTCATTCACATACATTAGGCTATTCACAGTAAGACAGAAAAAAAAAATAGTATATCACATGCCTGAATAAACAGATGACCAGAAACAAAGCAAGTAGGCAGTTGAAAATCAATAAATTTAGTTATCAAGGGGCAAGTCCAACCCAGGGCAGCAGTTTAAGAAATATTTATTTATTAAACTTTATTAAGGGTAAAACAAGTAATGGATAATCAAGTGATTCACATTAATCAAAATGGTTTAAAAGAGACAATAACATAAAAATAATAAAATAGTAGTATCACAAGCAATAATAGACATTATTTCCTATGCCAGATATTCTCTTTGGTTTATTCACGTTATCTCACTGTATAGACCTCCGTGAGATGAATGTTCTCACCTACATTTCAGATAGGATGGAGAAGACATTTCCACCCCATTGATACTGGGATTGAGCAGGCATTTGGCCAGTGGAACATGAGTAGAAGTGACAGTTCTCAGACAATTCTGGGCTGAGTATGTATGAGTGAGCACACGTCACTTCTCTCTCTCATGCACTGCTGAGATCCACCATGGGAAGGATATTTCTCAGATAGAGAAGATACAGACCTAAAGTATGGAGTCTAGCCTGGCACAGATAAGACCTGCCAAGATCAGAAATAAAATAAACGATTATTGTTGTGAGACGAATGGATTATGAGATTATTTTTTCCACAGTTAAAGAAAAAAGACATTGATTCTGAAGGACATACTTATTACCACCAAAAGTGTCTTGATGAGGTAGCCATGAATCCAAAGGCAAATTCAGCTTAGTCTGACAGATACACCAGGGCAGACATTGCATCTAGCTGTTCTTGATCCTCTGCCCAACTCTATATCCCCCACAAATCACAAAGTCACCTACTACCAGACACATCTTACAGGTGATTCAGGTACTTATTGATTGAGAGGCATTACTGCAAGATGCCAGTCCTTATTGCCCAGGCAGACTCAGGGTGAAATCCAGACTCGTCCTCTTACTAGTTGTACTAATCTTGCAAAGCCTTTGTTTCCACATCCACAAAACAGTAAAAATAGCACCTAACTCACTGGGTTGCTGTGAAGGTCAGGTGATGTGACATGTATCCAAGACTTGCTTTGATGCCTAGCCCAGAGCTAGCACTTGACAGTAGAGGCTATGCTTGCGGTAGTTGCTTTCATCAATATCTTTTGTTAAAATCATTCCCAAAAAACTGCAGTGACCTTTCTTGATAAGGGAGCCCCCAGTTTAGTAAAATGTACCAAATAGCCATAGCTTACTCACATTTGAGCTGGAAAATAAGTATGGCAAACCTAAATCAATTCACAGCTTTGGCTATTAGGTAAAAAATACATATATTTCTGCTTTCTCTTTGAAAACCTTTTCTTTACATGTAGGCACTGTTCCTAATTACCAAGCCCCATTCCTAATGTCCCCTACAAATATACCATGATCACAGAGTTTAAGAGAGAGTTGAGACTTTTTTATTTTAACTGAGCAGAATTTAACACTTTAGCTGCAGAAATATATGAAGTGAAAATTGCACATATACATTCCCTTTTGAAGGAAAGACATGAAATGAAAGGATCTGTTACTCACCTGACAATGTTAGTAAATATCCTCATTCCTGAAATTCAAGTTTCTCCTTGAAGATATAAACCTCAAATGAGTTTTAAAGATTTATTTTTCTTTTAGTTTTATTGATTCCATGAGTTGATTTCAATAGTAAGAAGCCCACAGGGTCAGAGGTTATATCTTCCTTGATTTTAATCAATGGCTGAGTGAAATGAGATGATGCATGACAGAAATAAGATATCTGAGAACCGTCTTGCAATAACAAAATATTACCTTATAGACTGAGGTCAGCAGGTAGTTATTCCATCAAGGCATCCTCAGTAAGGGAAGGAGGGGTACTTATCTCCCCCGAGAGAATTCAGTGCTTTTTTCTTGAAGCAAAGAGGCAAAGCTAAAGGACAGCAAGAGAACCAGTAGTAGCAGAGCTCTATATGAACATTTGCTATTGGCAGGCATGTTGATAATCCCTTTGCATTATAATATAATTTAATTCATAGACCCAGCCTATGAGATAGATATTATTATACCCTTTAACAGAGAAGAAAAGTCTTTTGCCCATGATCACATAGCTACTTTCTTAGGCCACTTTCTTAGGCTGCTCAAAGCAAATACCATGAAATGGTTGGATTAAATAACGGGAATTTATTTGTTCATGGTTTTGAGACCAAGAGCATGTTCAAATCAAGGCATAATCAAGGTAATGCTTTCTTCCTGAGGACCAGCTGATGATGATCTCAGCTTCTCTGTCACATGGCAAGGTGCCCAATGACATCTGCTGGTCTCTCCATTCTCTTTGGGTTTTGTTGATTTCAGCCTCTTGCTTCCCTGACTTTCTCTCTGTATTCATTCCATTTATAAGGAATTCCAGCAATAAAATTAAGACCCATCCTGAATGAAATGGGGCACACCTTAACTGAAGTAGCTTCATCAAAAGTTCCTACTTACAATGGGTCCACGCCCACAGGAATGGATTAAGTTTAAGACCATGTTTTTCTGTGGTACATTAAGCTCCAAACCACATACCACACATAACAAAAGTTCTTGCTCTCATGGGATTTACATTCAAGGAGAACAGGGGAGACAGGGAGTAAATGAATAAACAAATATATTCAGAAAATGGTTAACGCACAATAGAAAAATAAAGGAAAGTAAGGGAATATGGAGTGTAACAGAAGTGTAATGTTATTTTAAATAAGTGGTCACCTCAATGAAGGTCTCATTGATGAGGTGATAAATAAGCAGCACCTAAAGGAAGTGAGCCCACCAGCCAAGTATGCATCTGGGAGAAGAACATCCCAGGCAGGTAAGATAGCATGTAGAAAGGTTATGAAGCCAAACCACGTTTGACATGCTCAAAAACCAGCAGGGAGTTTAGTGAGGGTAAAAGTAGGGAACAGGCAGATCATGTAAGGACACATTAAAATGACTTTTCCTCTGAATGATATAGGGGTCACTGGTGGGTATGGAACAGAAAGATGGTATAATCTGATTTATATCCCAAAAGGTTCATTTGGAAGCTGTATTAAGAGTAGGAGGGCGGGCAACTGTGGCTCAGTGGCAAAGTTCTCACCTGCTATGCTGGATACCCAGGTTCAGTTCCCGGTGCCTGCCCATGTGAAAAAAAAAAATTGTAGGAGACACATGTGGAAGCTGAGAAATCAGTTAGGAAACTATTCCAATGAGCAAGATGAGAAATGATGATGGCCCGTGTCACTGTGCTGGCAGCAGAGGGGCCTGAAGGTGGAACCTGAAGAATTTACTGATGGATTGGACATGGGGTGTGAGAAAAAGAGTGAACAGAAGGATTTCTCCAAGTAGTGGGGCTTCAGCATCTAAACTGAGTAAGTTAAATCTGAGAAAGTATGTCTATATGTAGTGTTAAGAGGTGGGCAATGCAGAAACACCTAGACAGCTCAGGGTGGAGAAAGAATGGTGAATTAGTAAGGAGATAGGGGTGGTGGTGAAATGATAGAACGGCAGGTAGATACTGACACTGATTTATGTTCATGCTGATTTTGAAGAAATGGTGGAAATACCTGGGAGCAACCCTAAAAGAGTCAGAATACTACCTATCTCATTAGAACTCTGTAATTCATGGCAAAAAGCAACTTCAGAGATAATAATGAACCAGTCATTATTATTTCATCTGAAAGATGAACAAAGTAAAGTAGAGGTGAGAATTTTCATCTACTGAAGGTCATTCTTAAAATAGCATTGAAGCTGATGTGGGGCATGGTGGTTACTTGCTCCTGGAAGATCTGGTCCTACAACTGTCTGCCATGGTACGGACATGTGCACAGGTTAACGTGTCTTTCAGGATTACTGTAATTTACTATGACATTAATTACAAACTGATGTTGCTGGCAAACCTTTGTCATCCTCTATGAGTATATTTGATTTTTATGATTCTTCTGAAGTCATTTGGAGGCCATCCCCATGACAAGGCCATGAATATTCTGGTAAGAGTTAATGGTCAGAAAATAAGAGGCACTCATAAAGCAATGGGACTATTTTTCTTGTGAGGTTCTGAAATAATTTTCAAAAATATCTTGGAACTATAAAATTAGCCAGTCTGTGAGTGTGATTTCTTTTAAAGATAGCTTACTATAGATACATCAATTGTGATATTTTAAAAATAACCCTTACTTTAAGTCTCAAGAGTAATAAGAGATTGGCAAAAGAAGTGGGGTAAATTAATTAGTATGAGTTACTCTTAATTTTCTTTCTTGATTTATTTTGACTAGTTTCTTATCTAATATATTTTTAAGTAGATGGGGTATTAAAGAGTAATTTAATACCTGAGAAATGACTGAAAATTCAGTTATAATATGGGATTCAGGGTATTACTCTCTACTTATCCTAAAAATTTTAACAAAAAATAAATAAGGTATAGAAAAAGAAGACACAGTTCCAGTCAAACTAAAATGTATTTCTCACTCCTTACGAAAGAATTATTTTCCCCCTCTGTCTTGTATTCCCTCCTTATTTACCTTGGAGAAAGGATTATGAAGAAAACATGTTACTCAAAATGAGCCTGAGACTGAAAGAAAATAATAACATCAAGTGATAGGTTACAAATGAGAAAAAAGTCCAGCAAATGAAATATCTAATGACAATGAAGATAAAGAGAATCTGTAGGAGGCAGACAAAACAAAAAGGTAGTGATTGAAAAGACATACAGATACAATCACAGACAGGGCCTGAAAATTAAATGCCCCTAACAAAAACTGGCTTGCAGACAGATAAAAAGCAAATGGGAATTGCAGACAGGAAGGGATAAGTAATGCAGTCTATTCTTTCCCAGAGTAAAATCTGGGTTTAGAGAGAAGAGGCTATTAATAAAGCTCATCCACTTGACCATTGTCAAGTGTAATCAACCCAACATGGCTCTTCAGTGAAAGTGCAAACCAGATATTTGCACAGCTGTGTTTCATACAAAAAAAAAGGAGAAAGAAAGAGCTGTGGATTAAGAAATGAGATTTAGAATCTAATTCCATAACTGTCACAACTCACTGCCATTCTTTAGTATTTCTCTCACCTCAGTTTCATCATCATGGAAGATTTTTGTTTAATACATTCTAAGATCCCTTCTGGCTCTAGTTTTTGATGACTTATACTGTGTTTGCCCTTAAATGTCTGATATCTGACCCCAAAAGAGGAAAAGGATAAATTAGTCAATGTCAGACCTCTTGATCAACCTTTTCGATTTCCCTTCACTTTTATTCCTGGGGAGCATCTTTAAAAGCTTTTCAAATAAATGCTCACCACCTATTAACTAGTGCATCCTTCAAGGCTCATGATTTATTAAATCCCATCAGTCTGGAAATACCTGTAATGAAAATGTGATGAGTCTTCCTTGTGACTTGGTAGGGAAGCATCACAAGATTTACAGATTTACCACTTACTAGAGAATTATCTGTGAAATGCTAGATCCATTTAAACCAGAAATTCTTTATCTCAAAGACTGTTGGTACTGGAATACACTTGAAAAACTTGCAAAGGTTTTACGAGTTAATTTAACAATTTTTTAATGAGTTAATATCTCTAGTAAATGTAAAATAATCTGTGTAATACATAAAAACTTAGTTTAATATATAAAAACTTAGTGATCTAAATTGTAGATCACTAGTATTCCATGCACACATGATTGGAGAACTAGGGCTTTAACCACACTAGAATAACTTTTCTATTTCATCAGCTACTTTAAAAAGTCTAGATTTTCCACCCACATATTTCACCAGAATTGTGTCTACTTGTCCCTTGAAGGCATTTAATTTCAGAAGATGATGAGGTGTTTATGTAGCTAAAACTGTAATGAATAGACGAAAGTACAGCAATAAAGTAGACAGGTTCTAGAAATAGATTCATAATTAATTATGTTATCAATTGATGCAATTATTTAGATACAAAATATAATAAAACCTCCTAGCATCTATGAGAGACAAAATCTTATCTTTCCTTAAACACTACTCATCACCGTATAATTTATTGAGGTATTTCATGTGTAAGTCTGTATATGTACAAAGTACTATATATAAAACCATTGGAATAATTGAAAACAGCTGAATAACTGATGTCATTATTGACATTAAGCAACTGTTTAAACTGTTGACTAGAAGGTAGTCATCATTTTAGAAATGCCAGAATGTAGAAAGCTAAAGTTTCTGTTATCTGGGATATTTACCTATTACCTTCCAACCTGCCCATCTGTCCAAGTAAGCAAGGTAAAAGTATGATTTTTGAAATACTTCTTTTTAACTCAGAACAGAGTTCTCTGCTTTTAATAATTGTAGTTTGATGATTACATGAGACTTGAACAAATAATTGACTTTTAAGAACTAATTAGAAATTCAATCTCTAGGAAAATGTTCTAAAAAGGAAATAAGCATGGCAAAGTTTAAACACTAAAACATAGTGGTATAGACATCTTAGTATTATGTACAATTTTTAGAAATATAAAATATATTTCTAAATTTTGATATGATATACATATCAAAAAGTAATGTACAGAAAACAGAGGCTTTTGGTCAACCAAGATGGCAACATAAGATGCTTCAGGGTTCTGTCCCTCCACAGAATATTTCTATAGCTATCTAAAACTGATAGAGCCATCTTCCTCAAAAGTCCAGAAAGTGATGAAAGGGTTTCAGTAAATTGGGCAAGCACCAAATAAAAAAATACAACTTAAAATCAGTAGGAGAAGCTCATGGCACCTTTGTTGGACCCTTCCCCACTCCCACCCGGCCCCATGTGGAGACAGCTTGTGCTCCCACTGTGGGTACCTGGCCCTGTGCTGGAAGGAGCAGAGTAACCCTAACTCACATACTGTGGTGTCCTGGATGCTAGTGCCAGTCTATCTTGTGGCACCCTGAAAGACTGAAGAAGGATATTCTCCCCAAGACTGCCCTGTCAGAACTTACCCTGCAGGAAAGAGCTTGTGGACAGTTAAAGTAGTGTAAGAAGCAAACAAATCAAAGTGCCCTGGGGGAAAGGATTGCCATCTTCAAGAAATAGAATAGTGCACACCAGAAGTAGGTAAAGTCAATTTCAGAGAGAATAGAGGAGGCATATAGATTCTAAGAAATGAAGGAATTCCTAAAGTCACTAGCTCATCACAGGACAAGATATAGGTTAAGAAAAGAGAAAGAAAAGCCAGTATATTCACCATGGGCTGATCATCTTAATAGATAGGGCTAAACTCTGAAGGAGAGTAGTAGCCAATACAGAGCCAATTGCAGAGATTGTGAAAGGTGATTTTTGCAAATGTTTGCTGTTGGTATTGTTGTTGTTAGCTCCTGACACTCAAGAAAATCTCTATCATATCCATATCTGGATAAAAATTTAAGAAACAGGCACTCAGGGAATAAATCTCAGAGACAAACATTAAAATATTAAAATGTACAGTATGCAAGAAAGACTCCAAGACAAAGAAACAGGAAATGATAGCCCAGCCAAAGGAATAAGATAAAAATTGAGAAACCACCAATGAACAAGACCAGACTTTGCAAACAACAGACATAGATTTATAAAGAAAATCTGCATAATGTTCAAAAAGATAAAGGAAGACATGGAGAAAGAACTAAAGATAAGACAAGGAAAATGATGAATGAACAATATGAGAGTCTTAATATGAGATAGAAATTTTTAAAAGGGGATCAACAGAAACTGATTGAAGACCACAATAACTGAAATTAAAAAAAAAAACCCTAGATGATTTCAATAGAATATTACTGCTAGTAGAAGAAAGAATTTGTGAACTCAAATATAAGCAATTGAAATGAGTCAGGTTGAGGAGCAGAAATTTAAATAAAAATGAACAAAGCCTAAGAGACCTGTGAGACACCATCAAATATAACAATATATGCTTTATGGGAGTACCAGAGGAGAAGAAAGAGAAAAAAAGACAGAAGGAATATACAAAAAAATAATGGCAGAAAACATCCCAACCTTAACAAAAGACATGAATCTACACAATTAATTACCCAATGAACCTCAAAGAGGAGATACACAAAGAGAGCCATGCATAAACACATTGTAATCAAATTATGGAATGCCAAGGACAAGATCAGAATTCTGAATGCTGCAAGAAGAAAGCAACATGTTATATATAAGTGAATGAAAATATGATTAAGTGCTAATTTATCATCAGAAACTATAGAGGCAAGAAGGCAGTGGGACAAAATATTTAAAGTGATGAAAGAAAATAACTGACAACCAAAAATTTTATATCAGGTGAGACTGTCTTTCAAAAATGAGGGCATTGAAAAGTCCCATGGAGGGATGGGGAAAAGGGAGAAATAGTCAACTTCTCCATTTGGAGAATTCCTGATATTCTGTCAAGTAGTGGGGACAACTAAATCAATAGACTGAGCCCTTGATCTTGGGGCTCACCTCTGTGAAACTTACCCTTGCAAAAGATAGGCTAAGCTGACTAAAAATTAGGCCTAAGAGTCATCCCCAGAGAACCTCTTTTGTTGCTCAGATGTGGCCACATTCTCTCTCTAAGCCAACATGGCAAGTGAACTCACTGCCCTCCCCCCTTTATTTGGGACATGACTCCCAAGGTGTAAGTCTCCCTGGCAACATGGGACAGTAATCCTGGAATGAGGTGGGATTCAATATCAAGAGATTCAGAAAACCTTCTTGACCAAAAGAAGGAAGAGAGAAATGAGAAAAAATTTAAGTGGCTGAGAGATTTCAAACAGAGCCAAGAGGTTATTCTGGAGTTATTCTTATGCATTATATAAACATTCCCTTTTTAGTTTATGGTGTATTAGAGTGACTAGAGGGAAGTAACTGAAACTGAAATACTGTGTTCCATAGCCATATTTCTTGAAGATGATTGTATAATGATATAGCAATATATCATTGCAATGATATTGCAAAAGCAATGTGACTATGTGATTGTGAAAGCCTTGTATCTGATGCTCCTTTTAACTATGGTATGGACATATGAATAAAAAATATGGATAAAAAATAAACAGATAATAGGAGGAACAAAGGTCAAAATGAAAACACCACAAGAGCAAATTGCACTAAGAAAATGGAAGCCTGCTCACTTTTCTCCTCTTGCTCTCTATTATGTGTCCTTTATTCCAAGATATCTCCTGTTCTTTGGGACCTGTAAAAGTTAATCTCTGCAAACGATAGTAGTTTGCTAGAGCTAGGAACTGCCATTAACATGTTGAAGTAGATTCCAAAGATTCTCTATTTGGGAATAGCCAAACCTGGACTTAGTATATACTTTTGAAAATAAGGCTTTCTTCTTCTTTTTTTTTTTTTTTTTTACTATGCTGTATGCTGGGGTACATTTCATTCTTTTTCCATGTGAATATCCCATTATTGCAGCACCATTTGTTGAATTTTTGTTTGGTTGGTTTTATGTCTGTTTGTCTGCTTGTTTGTTTGTTTTTTGGGGAAGTGCATGGTCTGGGAATGAACCCAGTTTCCTGAATGGCAGGTGAGAATTCAACCACTGAACTACCCTCACACCCACAAGGCTTTCTTTTTATACTCTCTAACTAAGATATTACACTACTTGAGTTATATTTCTAACTTTAAAATGTCTGAATTTGTGTATAATGGAAATAATTCATTTTATGAATACCTTGAGTTAAATTAGGGTTGGCCATGGGTGGAGGTTTTCAAACTCTTTTTTCATGGATGTTTCTTTAGCTAGACCAATGTATTCCATGATAAAACTGAATAATGGTTGTCTTTTTTCCCAGACAGCAGAACACATAGGCTAGCTGATTGTCAATTTTAAGTTTTTCTTAAATTTTTCCTGTACTGCTTAGCAAAGAATGAAAATAGTATACTAATAATAGTATTAGTATTGAAGATGCTGAACATGATTAACTGGTATATTTATTCCATGTATATGTGCTTGATTTGATCTTTTATTGTATGTACTTAATAGCCACGTATTCTGCTGGTAAAGTTGCTCCTAAATTATTTGATGGAATTAAATATATTCTGTGTAAAAAAAAATGAGGGCAAGATTAAGACATTGCAGATAAACAAAAGCTGAGAGAGTCTGTCACCTTAACAGACTACAAATATTGCTAAAGGGAGCTTTTCAGAGTGAAAGGAAAGGATACTAGGCAGTGGATTGAAGCAGCATAAAGAAATAAAGATACCTGGTAAAGTTAACTATATGAGTAATTATAAAGGCCCATATTATTTTGTTTAGTTTTTGTATATAATCCCACTTGTTACTTCTCACAGTTTCTCGAATGCAAATGCATAAAAGGTTAGGATAAATCTATGGATTTGAGCATATAATGTGTAAAAATATAATTTACAGAAGTAAAGCAAAAAGGTAAGGAAACAAAATGGTAGGGTATAGAAATAGTGTTTAGAGATCACGGTCAATAATGGGTAGAACATATAGGGAGAAGATCAATAAGGAAACAGAAGACTTGACTGATAATATATACCAACTAGACCTAAAAGAAATATTGAGCACTTTACCCAACAACAGCAGAATATACATACTTCTCTAGGACACATGGGTCATTCCTTACGACAGACAATCTAGGACAAAGAACAAGTCTCAATAAATTTTAAAAACTTCGAATTCTATAATGTATCTTCTGCTATTACAATGGAAGCTAGAAACAAATAACAGAGAGAACTGGAAAATTCACAAGCATGTAAGAATTAAACAACACACTCAAAGAAGAAATGGGTCAAAGAAGAAATCACAAGGGAAATTAGGAAATTAAGAAATATTGTGAGGCAAATGAAAATGAAAACACAACATGCTAAACTTAGCACTACAGAGGTAGTGCTAAGAGGGAAATTAATAGCTCTAAATGATTACATCAAAAAAGAAGTATTATCTCAAATCAGAGACCTAATCTACACACAAGAAACTAAACAGAAGAGCAAACAAAACTCAAAACAAATGGAAGGAAGTTAAGAGAGATTAGAGTACTGTGCCAGCTTGAAACTATTATGTACCCCAAAAAAGCCATGCTTTAATCCTGATCAAATCTTGTGGGGCCAGACCTATTATTTAGGGTGGAAAAGTTTGATAGGATTGTTTCCATGGAGATGTGACACACCTAGCTTTTGGTTATGGGAATGAGCTTTTGGTTAGATTACTTCCATGGAGCTGTGACACACCCAATTATGGGTGTGGCCTTTTGATTAGATGGAGATGTGATTCTACCCATTCAAGATGAATCTTGATTAGTTTATTAGAATCCTTTAAAAGGGGAAACATTTTGGAGAAACCTCAGATGCAGATGCCTGGAGAACAGTTAGTTCAGAGCTCACAGAGAAGAGACATGGATGTTTGGAGATACTTGGAGTGCTGACAGAGAGCAGATGCCTTGCTAAGTGAAAACCCACAGACACTTAGAGAAGAAACCACTGGCATCAGAAACTGGAAGCAACAGAACCATCAACAAGGACCAGCAGACACCAATCATGTACCTGCCCATGTGACCGACATCAGCCTTTATTGAGTCAAGGTATCTTTTCCTGGATGTTTTAGTTTGGACATTTTTCTGGCCTTAGAGCTATAAATGAGCAATGTAATAAATTTTCCTCTTAAAAGCTATTTCATTTCTGGTATATTGCATTTTGGCAGCTTTAGCAAACTAATACAAGCAGATATAAATGAAATAGAGAATCAAATAAATAATAGAAATAATCAATTCAATCAAATGTTGGTTCTTTGTAACGATCAATAAAATTGACAAACCATTAGCTATACTGACAAAGAAAGAAGATGCAAATAATTAAAACCAGCAATGACAGGGGGATACATTGTTACCCATCCCACAGTGATAAAAATAATTATGGAAGGATTCTATGAACAACTGTACACAAAAAATTAGATAGCATAGAGGAAATATTCAAATTCCTAGAAACAAACAAACTACCTATACCGACCCAAGAAGAAATAGAGTATCTCAACAGAGCAATAATAAATAAATAAATTAAATCAGTAATGAAAAAAACTCTCAATAAAGTAAAGCCAAGATGGCATCACTGGTGAATTTTACCAAACATTCCAAGAAGACAACTTCAATCCTGCTCAAATTCTTCAAAAAATTCTACATTAATGGGAGAAAGGTAAAAAAAAAAAAGATCATCCTAACTGATGCAGAAAGGGCATTTGACAAAATCCAGAACACCTCATTGATAATGGCACTTAGAAAACTTACAATAGAAGGAAATTTCCTCAGCATGATAAAAGGCATAAATGAAAAACCTACAGCTAATATTGTTCTCATTGGTAAGAGAGTGAAAGTATTCCCCAAGATCATGAACAAGACGGTCACCACTGTTTTTCAACATTGTATTATTTCTGTCTATAGCAAGTAGGCAAAAAAAGAAATAAAAGCATCCTAATTGGAAAGGAAGAAGTAAAACATTTCCTTTTTGAAGAAGTCATGATCTTATGTATATATATAAAAAACCCTGAAAAATCCACACCAAAGCCACTGGAACTAATGAATGAACTCAGGAAAGTGGTGTGGTAAATGTATAACAGAAATCATTGATGTTTCTATATACCAGTAACGCAAATTCTGAAGAGGAAATAAAGAAAAACATTCCATTTGCAATAACAGTTAAAATAATCACAATTACAGTAATAAATTTAACCAAGGATATAAAGCACATGTACACAGAAAATTAAAAATCACTGCTTAAAGAAATAAAGACAGACCTAAATAAATGGAAGGATATTCTGTGTTCATTCATAGATTGTAAGACTAAATATTGCTAAGATATCAAATCTACCCAATCCAATGCCAATGAAAATTCTAATAATCGTCTTTGCAGAAATGGAAGTTTTTCGTCAAGTGTGTATGGAAGAGCAAGGGGTTCCACATAGCCAAAATCAACTTGAAAAAAAAAGCAAGCTTGGATAACTCATGCTTCCCAATTTTAAAACTTATTATAAACCTATTTAGTCAAATAATGTGGCACTGGCACAAGGACAGACTTGTAGACCAATGGATTTGAAATATGAGCTCTAAAGTAAACCCTCACATGTATGGCAAATTGACTTTTGACAAGGGTGCCAAGTCCACCTAATGGGGAAAGAAAAGTCAATGAAACAAATTGCACTGGGAAAACTGGATCTCCATAGGCAAAATAATAAAGATGGACCCCTATCTCACAGCACATTAAAAAATTAACTCAAAATGGATCACAATACTAAATATAAGAAGCATAACTATAAAAATCCTAAAAGAAAACGTAGGAAAGATCTTGAGGGTCTTGCAAGGTTTCTTAGAGCTTATATCAAATCACAAGCAATTTTAAAAAAAAATAGCTAAAAGGGACCTCATCAAAATGATAAATGTTTGTGTATCAAAGAATTATCATGAAAGTTAAAAATACAATCTACAGAATGGGAGAAAATATTTGGAATATTTGATATATATGATAAGTGCTTAATGTCCAGAATATATAAAGAATTCCTACAACACAACAATAAAAAGACAAATAATTTAATTTAAAATGGGAAAAAGACTTGATTAAACATTTCTTCAAATAAGATACACAATAGCCAATAAGTACATTAAATACATTCAATGTCATTAGCTAATAGGAAATGCAAATCAAAACCACAATGAAATACCATTTTATACCCACTTGAATAGCTAATAAAAACAACTGGAAAATAGCAAATGCTGCAAAAAGATGTGCAGAAATAGGAACACTCACTCATTGGTGGCAATAATATAAAATGGTGCAACCCCTGTGAAAGAATTTGATGGTTCCTCAGAAAGTTGAGTAGAAGTACTACATGACCAAGCAATCTGACTTCCAAGTATACCCAAAGAATCAAAAGAATCAAAAAACAGGGCCTCAGATAGATATTTGCTCACTGATGTTCATAGCAGTATTTTCACCATTGTCACAAGATAACAACCCAAGTGTCATCAAGAGAAAAACAGATAAACAAAATATAGTTCATGTACACAATGGAATATTACTCAACCATAAAAAGAATGAAGTTCTAATACATCCCATAATGAACCTTGACAACATCACGTTGAGTGACACAAGCCAGACCCAACATGACAAATATGTATGATCTCACTGATAATTACAAAATATGCAAATTCAAAGAATCAGAAACCAGAATACACATTACCAGGGGCTGGGGTGCAGGTAGGGAATGGGGAGTTAATACCTAATTGGTACAGAGTTTCTGTTTGGTGTGATGGAAAAGTTTTGGTAATGGATGGTGCTGATGCTAACACAACAGTGTGAATGTAGTTAACACTGTCAAATTCTATATTTAACCACTGGTTAAAATGGGAAAATTTAGGTTGTATATATGTTACCAGAATAAAAATTTTAAAAACTCATATAACTTGGTTAAATAGTGAAAACATAAATATTAGTTAATGGTGTGATTATAGTAGTATTGTTTGATGAATTGTAACAAAAGGTATCACACTGATAAAAAGTGTTAATAAGAAAAATTGTGTACATGAGGCAGGGTGTAAGGGAAACATTGTACTTTCTCCATGATTTTTTTGTAAATGTACAATTTCTTTAATTAAAAAATAGTTTAAAAAGGAAATAGAAATGTGTATGGATGGATGGATGGATGGATGGATGGATGGACGGACGGACGGACGGACGGACGGACGGACGGACGGATGGATGGATGGATGGATAGATAAAGATACAGATAGAAATCTAGTTCCATGTGTTGGAAATTGAATCATATTTCCCACAAGACAGGTACAAGCCTTAATCCAAGTACCTGTGGGTATGAACTCATTCTTAAATAGTATCTTTAAATGTGAATTTGATTAGGAGGTGTGCTCCTTTGTGACTAGGAGCTTTGAAAATCCTATATAGGCAGGAACAAACTGCATAAGACAATAAATGTTTTTTGTTTAAGGCAACTCATCATGTGATATTTGTCAGAGCAGCTCGGGCAAACTAAGATACCCTGTAAAACTACATAAAAAGTACTTTTTTCTGTAAACTTTAATAAAGTTGCTCACAAAACAGAAGATGCCCAGAAAGTAGTGTTTAAAAGGATAAGCAAACTATAAGCACATGCACAGTGTTGTTGTTTCCTTTAAAAATGCACAAAAGGAGAGCCACGGTGGCTCAGCAGGCAGAGTACTTGCCTACGATGTCAGAGACCTGGGTTTGATTCCCAGTGCCTGCCCATGTAAACAAAAAAAAAAACCGCACACACACACACACAAAAATCAGAATAAACAGACAGACAAAAAAAACCTATAGCTCAGATGCAGCTTCATTCAGTGTTTTAACATGATTACTTTACAATTAGGTATTATTGTGCTCTTGTTTTGCTAGTTCTTTTCCTAAATCGATGCAAATGTGCTAAGAAATGATGATCATGCATCTATGTGATGATGTTAAGAATTACTGATTGCATATGTAGAATGGAATGATTTCTAAATGTTGGGTTAATTTCTTTTTTTTTCTTTAATTAATAAAAAAATCAGAATAATAGTGAAAAATGTTATAGGGGTAATCTCATGGTGTGAGTACAACTGCTTTGATTTGCTTCATTTTACAGTGAATGTGAAATATTTATAAAGGAAAAAGTAAAACTACCCAAGGGTGCATGGGTAGTTCAGTGGAAGAATTCTCGCCTGCCACATGGGAGAACTGGGTGTGAATCCCAGCTCATGTACCCCCCCAAAAAACAAAAACAATAACAAAATTCCATATGATATACACATTACATATCTTCCTCTGTGCATATATATGTATATAGAAAATACATATATGTAGGGAGAAAATAGAAATACATATATATAGGGAGACATAAAAAAATACATGAATTAGTTTGAAAGCTTTCTGGCTGAACAGGTTTCTGCCCTCAAGCCAAACGGACTTAATGTTTTCAATGCGTTCATTAGTCCCTGATGTTGGTAGGCTTTCAGTTTAGTATGGACATCACTAATTCTTGTGATCACATTGGTCACACTATTCCAACACTCTGGCTTAATATACGGAAAAAGAACATTCTACCTTTTGGTTTAAAACTCCTTCCAGTAGCAACCTTCTCTGATGCTGTGATATTGACTCATTTATTCAATAGTTATGATTCATTCTCCCTCTACTTTGGGAAAGAAGGAAACATCTCTATAGGGAAAAAAATCTAACAAAGGAAAATTTGTTGAAATTAAGATAATTGGGGTACAATTTAAAAACCATATTCAATACATTAAAAAAATCACATCTGTGATGACTGTATAATGATATGGCTTTTGCAATGTGGCTGTGTGTTTGTGAAAGCCTTGTGTCTGATGCTCCTTTTATCTACGGTATGGACAGAAGAGTAAAACATATGGATTAAAAATAAACAATAGGGGGAACAAATATTAAAATGAATTTAGTAAATTGAAATCCCAGTGATCAATGCAAGAGAGTGATAAGGGGCATAGAAAAAAAATAGGGGAAACAAAGGCTAAAATATATTGGGAGATAGAAATACTAACAATCAATGAGAGGGAGGGGTAGGGGTTATGGTATGTATGAGGTTTTTTTCTTTTTATTTCCTTTTCTGAATTGATGCAAATCTTCTAAGAAATGACCATGGTGATGAATATACAATCATGCGATGATATTGTGAGTTACGAATTATATACCAAGAATGAAATGATCATATGGTAAGAATGTTCGTGTTTGTATGTTATGTTTTAAAAAAATTTTAAAAATCACATCTGTGAATGTATCTACTTAAATAAGGGTATGGATTGCTCTTCCTCAAAAATTTAAACATCAAATTTATTTGAAATCTTAAATATCCAAAGTGAAGAAGACACAAAGTAACATTTATCCTACACTGATTTGCAAACAATATGAATTTACCCTTTAAAGTGTTAGAGTACAACTTAAAAAAAAGAAAACCCACTTACCTCCAAGTAACAAGTATAGTCTTTTTTCTTTTAAAATACTTATCAAAGAACACTAAACCAAAATGTCAGACTTTATGGCATTCTTTTTCAGGAACAAATTCTCTTCTCCTTGAAAAATGTAAAAGCTAAAGAACTTAACTCATTGACAAAAACTTGGTTTCTTGTTTATTTAAATGAAGGTTAAATCTTGTCTGCCTGAATATTCCTTTTCCATAGATCCCCAAGAAAAGTTGGGCTTTCTTTTCCCCAAGACAGGTCCAACAGCTCAAACACATTATCTAGCCACAAGAAACTATAATTTTCTGTTTCAGTTCCAATATGTCTTCTCTTCCTATTGAATGAAAAAGTCAAGTTAAAAAATATTGAGGAAATTGAGGTCACAAACCTCTCACTTGATCAGTTTTCTTTTTCCCAATATTTTCCTTAATTTTAAATATTTAAAAATCCTAAGAACTAATTGAATAAAATCAACATTAAAGAAAAGGCAGTCATTTTAGACCCAGTGCCAACCAATCTGGAGGAGCTAACATAGTGCAGAAAAAGCCAGAACACTGGAAATCCTCAAAGCCACAGTAATTTATGAGATTTAGAACCAAATAGCTCGCCTTCCTCACCAATCAGTATTTCTGAACAGGGGCAGACTAAAGTAGAGACTATTTCTAAAAGTGGGGAAATAAAAAGTGTAACATGGTGCATCTTCTGAGTGTGACATTGGAGAGGAATGTTGTTTGCGCTGGAGCCCAAGCTACTTCGTTATTGGTGGACTTAAACTTTTCCAAGTCAGTTTCTTCAGTGCTTCAATAAAAATAATGTCAGTTTTAAGGGATTATGGTGAACCACAAATAAGCTAATGATTCTACAGTACTTAGCAAAGCATAAAAAAAAGGCAAATACTCCGAACTGCTCGGGAATCTGCAAGATACTCAGAATGACAAGCTAGAAGGAAAAGCAGTTATCTTGGTATCATTTGTTAAGGGTCATTGAGTGCAGGATGACAGGCAGCAGTATCCACAGACACATTCAATGTATGACATCCTGGAAACCAAGGGCAGAGCTCCTCCCGTCAAGCTCTAAAGCAGGATGGACAAACTACAGCCCACCTCCTGGTTGTACCTGGTCTGAGCCAAAAAATAGTTGGGTTTCTATTTTTAATTTTTAAATGGTTACCTATTAAATGGTCATATAAGTACTTACATAATAACCTCCACTTTGGCTCTTGGGCCACAAAGCTTCAAACAGTCATCTTGCCCTCTAAATGAAAAGTTTGTTGACCCTGCTCAGAATTCTTGGTTACCACAAGACTCCCAGGACATTGCTTTTTAGTGTATTCACTTACATATTTCCTAATCTGACCCAATTTCACAACCTCTTTAGAACCAGACCTTCAGCCAAAGCCCTTAAATTCTCAGTGACTTTTCTCTAGCTGTTTTCCTCATCTTCTTGATCTCTTCTAATGACAGAGATTCTTCTGTTTTCTCTTCCACACAGATGGTACTGCTGAGCCTAGAATGGGGAATACTATTGTCCTTGACCTTCATGGTACTTCCAGACTATTTTTTCTTCTCTTCCAAAATTCCAAGATACTTTGAAGTTCATACAATCAAGCGAAGCATATTAACCAAGATGGGCTTAATTACAATACAGTAGTGATCAACTCAGAATCTTTGTGGCTTAAAGCAACAGAAGTTTATTTCTCAATCTTACCACATGTCCCTCTCTGGTCTCTGGTTAGTGGCATTCCATGTCACTCTCACTGAGGGACCAAACAGACAGAACCTGCACATCTCAAATGTGGTCATTCATCCTGAAAGAGGGACGAAGTCATGTACTGACTCTTTAAGATGGCTTTCTAAAGACAACATCTCATGCTCACTGTAATTGACCAAAGTAATTCACATAAGCAGGCCTAATTTCCTGGGAGCATTTCTGCCCAATGACTTGAAAGTGAAAAATTGAAAATATCTTTGACCTCACAAGCAACTACCACATTCCACTATTCACTTTTTCTCTTCTTTGTAGCCACCTGTGGAATTCATTTTCTTGAAATTTTAACATATGGTTCACCTTCTCTCCCCCCCCCCAGAATTTTTGTCCCCATTCTCAGTGACGTTAATCTCCACATAGATTGTCTTTCCAATATCACGCCATTCAGTTTGTTGCCTTAGCCTCCATTCCACCTCAGCTACTAACATTTATTGTTATAACCTAGACCTTGAAATTACTATAATTGAAACCCTTCCATACAGTCAAGAATGTCACCGTAACGTTCTCCCATCCTATGGAGACCTCTAACATATTGATCCTATCAAATTTTCACTATTGATCACCCCTCTCATACCTTCATTTCTTCCACCATTTTCCTCATATTTCATGATCTATAATTATAATCACTTCCTTGCATACTCCTTCAACTCTTTTGCCCTTCTCTCCTTTGTTTCTACTCATTTAGCAAAATACAACACAGATTAAGTCCTGATCATCACCTACTCCACACCGGGACCCAGATAGCTGTGTTCTTAGGAAAACATATAACTTTCCTGACTAACATCATTTTAAATTCCTGATTACAAACTTTCAATGGAACTTCAGAACTTCCCAGATAATTCACTCTACCATTCTCTCCTAGATTCTTGCTACTCAAAGTGTGGTACTAAGACCAGCAAAATTTGTATTAGCTGGGAGCTTTGAGTTATAAATGTAGAATATCAAATAAAATTTGCACTTAAATTGTCAGAATCTGCATTTTGACAAGATTTCTAAGTGATTCATATGTTCATTAAAGTCTGAGAAACACAATTCTAGATAACTGTTTAATATTAGCAGCAGATGATCTGTCACTTTGGATGGCTCTTGTTTTCTTGCCTAACTTCTAACATTAGAACCCCTTAGGGCTCAGTCTTCAGATCTTTTCTCCATCTACACTCAACTGGGCCACTCATCTAGTCCCATATTTTAAATACTTTCTAGAACTGTAATAATCAAATATATATCTCCAGTCACATTCACTCCCATAGATTCTATATTTTTGCATCCAATTACCTTCTACTTTTATATGTCTACAATATGTGTATCTAATATTTATATGTATATATCCATTGGGAGATCTAATAAGCACCTCAAATTAATGTCTTTCCATCCTTCCCTCCCACACTCCAAACTACTTCTCCCACAGTATTCTCTCAGTAAAGGCAACTCCATTCTTGAAGTTTTCAGACCAAAACTGGACACAAGCCTGGGTCCTCACTCTTTTGTTCCTTATATCCAATCTATCAAAAATTCCAGTTGACTGTTCTTTCAGCTAAAACCAGAAACTGACCATACTTCACCTCGTCCATTGCTATCATCTCATTAAAACTATAATTATCCTTCACTTGAATTATGTTAAAAGTATCCTAACTGGTCTTCCTTCTTCCACCTTTAAATCACCTACTGCCTATTTAAAATAGTAGTTAGAGTACATATAAAATGCATATAGAGCATATATATGAAATACATATTCATATATAATCTTTACGAAACCACATCAGATTATGCCACCCCTCTACCACAAACTTTCCAATGATTTCTCATTCTCATTCAGAGGAAAATCCAATCTTATCATGGCCTAAATTGTTTTATATATTATGGTCCTTGCTTCATTTTCTGCCAGGTTTCTTACTTTTTTTTCTTTTTTTTTTTTTAACCTTTCTTACATCCCTCCAGCCACTCTTGCCTTTCTGTACACCTTGAATATGCCAAACACACTATTAACCTAGGGACCTTTGCACTTACTCTTCTGTGTGCTTGAAATATTCCTTCCCCAGATAACTGTATGGCCAGCATTCCCATTTCTTTCAAATGTCCCAATAAACGCTTTCTACCACCTCAAGTAGCATCCTACCCTGTTGCTCGCAATTTCTTTATTTCTCATACCCTACATTCACTTATCATAATACTTATCACTACCTGAGATATGTGTGGGCATAGGTGCAGATGCTATTATTCCTAGCCCATAGGATGTATTCATTAAACATTATTTAATAAAATAATGAATAAGTGAATTAATGGTCTTTGTCATGAAGTCATGGGATTCCTAAGAAAATTTCAATAAAACTTTGAAATAAAATGCCACATGACTTTTTTCTTATTTTAAATGTAATATATTATCAATTTATAACTATTAGAAAATACAGGGGAAAGGAAATTTAGGAAAATGATATTATCCTATCACTCAGAGAATCACCATTTTGGGATATTTGTTCCTCTTCTTTTTTACTATAAATATATTAGTGTTTGTATAAACAAAATTGATATTTTTATAGGTAGGACATTATATTTTGCCTTTTCAGCTTATATCTTATATCATAAGAATTTTATATAAAAATGATTTAATAGCCATATAATGATTCTGCTTTTATAAGCACCATAATTTATGTCACCATGCCCTTATAGTTACATTCAAGCTAGCTATTTCCACATTTTCACTATTTAAAAAATCCTAAGAACCCTCCTTGTACATAAATCTTCATGCATATCACTGACTGCTTATTCAAGATAAATAATAAAAGATTGCATACAAGGTCAAAAATAAGTAATATTTTAAAGATTCATGCATATAAACTGATAAAATGTGTGATTAATAATATTTCTATTATCAGAATCTTGATAAATATCTTGATAGATCAAGGGTATCTTGATAAACATCCTGGAAAGTCTAAAATTTTAAACAGAAACTGCCATTCATATAAAGAAACAAATGCTATCTCACTGTTTTAATGAGAATCTTTTTATGACTAATGAGTTGCCCAGTTTTCCACATAATTTAAGGCCAATTCTTAAATCCATCCTCTCTCCAACACTCCTAGACTCCCAAGTATCTGCCATGGAGCTGGGATACCCTCTGCAGTAAGAAAGAAATCACTTTAATTTTATTTATTAGAACTGGCTTCTTGCCAAGCGACCCTTCATCATTCTTTTTCTAAGGTTGACCTGACCCAATGCTGTCTTGCAATTGATCAAGCCAACATCTAATTAAGGGGGTGTGCACTGATGGTAAATAAGCCTCACTGCAATTTATAATGACTTTATTTCAAGACTTGCTACCTAGGGGGAAATGAGATTTTTTTTTCTGTGAATTCAAACAGTGTCTCTAGCAGAATCTCCCAATCAACCCAAATGGATTTACCGCCAGAATTTTATGTCTAAGATTTCCCAAGGTAACAGACCAAAAGCACAATTTATGCACAGACATAATAAACTGTTACTTGTTTCAGTGTGATTTGCAGACCACTATTAAATCCTTCCTAACCAAAATAATATATATATATATATAAACTTACCTTCTTGACTGTCTTAAATTTTACCATTAGAGAGACCCTTTCATTCATAAATTTCAATGCTTCCACATATGCATCTCTGTTACCAGGGAACCAGCGTAGACACGAGGCTCTTTTAACTCATTATTAGCCTAGGTGTTTTTGATCTATCTCTAACAGCAGCTATAGTGAAGAAATCATAAGTCATAAAGAAAGTTATTTTGGAATCTAAAGCATTACCTTAGGAAAAGAAAAAGCTTTTAGTGATATTCCAAAGTGTGGTGATTTGGCATTATATGCCCCAGAAAAACATGTTCTCAATCCTCATCCATTCCTGTGGGTGTAGTCCTTTATAATGGGACCTTTTGATGAGATTACTTCAGTTAAATTGCAGCCCTACAGAATGAGGAAGAACCTTAATCTCATTACTGGAGACTTTATAGAGAAGGTCCTGGAAAGAGAAAACCTTGGCAGGGAGCAATAAGCCAAAAGTCAATGGAACCCAGAAGCGAATGGTGAAGATTCTGCAGTGTGCTTCCCCATGTGACAGAAAAGCCGAGGACCAGGGTTGCCAGCAGCCAGCTCCAGAACCACAGTCTTCAGGAAGAAAACTGTTTTGCTAACATCTTGACTGTGGACTACTTCGAGCCTCAAAACCATGAGCCAATAAATTCCTGTTTTTTTTTCAAAGATCTCTATTAGTTAGTTGGTAAAAGGACTAAGATCCAACCTACTCATTTGGGCCACAATTTAATGAAGTAATCTCATCAAAAAGTCCTTCAAATAGGTTCACACCCACAGAAATGGATTAAGATTGAGAGCATGTTTTTCTGAGGTTCATAACTTCCAAAAGAGCACACCCTCAGTCATATTAATGACCAGATAATATTAGTTCCACTTCCAGTCCAGTCACAAGTCTATCTACATATACTGTTACTTAAAAACTAAATTTTAACAGCTCTCAGGTAATATAATGGGATAAAGGAAGAGGAAAAATTGAAAAATATATAAAATATGAACACTGCAAATAGATATTAAAATAGGCATAGTTGGTGCAGTCCTCATTTCTGTAACTGACTATGAGATCACAGTTGATATTTATAACTTCTTTATTCTATATCCTGTACCATATTTTCTTTGCCCCAGCCAACTCCTCAACTTTTTTGGATTCTTTACTTGGTGTATTGACTTAAATCTTTTATTTCTGAAGGCTCTGATTTCTTATTGGTCTGCTGTTGTCAGGTTGCTGTGATCTCTAATTACCATGCATTACTGTACATGGAAGTATTAAGAGGCACCCCAGTAAATTCCGTGTTTTTTAGTTCTCTCTGCCTCCATTGGGTAACAACTTCTTATTTCCTCTAGAAAATCAGAATAATTTCTCCATCTTGCCCAGTAACCCATTATTTGTTTCTTGTTTCAATGGCCTGAAAAGCCCACTATAATCAGGAAGCATTCCTAACTGTGTGATTTTTCTGAAAACAATGTTGCAACCCCTAAAAGATGTCCTGAGATCTGAAACTACTAAACCAGAAGAGCCTGAAATTGTGAGTATGTAAAGCAAACATTAGTGTGTTGTTAGGTGCATTAGTTATAGGAGTTATTCTCTCATCTATTCCTGATTCCTAAATTCTTGCTATTAGAGAAATAGAACAATACAGCACTACTCACTCGTTCAAAGCATATACATATGCTGTAGGAAAGCACCTCAACTTCACAAAGGATCTTCACCAACATAAAAAAATTGAGCCATCAATAGTCCATTCTATCATTCTTTATGGCCAGTGGCTTCAGAATAATATAGTACATGCTATGACCAGAGACCATACTTCTATTGCTGAGGAGTCTGACCTATCTTCTCATCCAATTTATTTCCACTTTGCAGATCTAATCAAGCTCAATCTCATATAAAAACTTTTGTTTGATGCTTAAATGCTGATACTACCACTGTATCTACTGTCATCACTGATTGGAGGCATCGTCTTTTCCCTTTCTCCTACCCTCCAATCTCCTGCCAGTACTTCCCATTGACAGAGCCTAACAGAAATCCATCTGGAAAAAGAGTGAAGAAAGTAAACTTCTAGCCCCAGGAACAGAGAGGCGTCTATAGAAGCAAGTGTGGAACTGAGAATCAACAAACATCATCTAACACAAGGGCAATCCTTAAAGATTATTAGGATGGAAAAATTAGTCCTTCTCCCAGTCTCGAAGTTACTATTAACTCTATAATTTTTTCTGGAGCTAAAGCCCAAGTCCTCACCAGTGAGAAGCATTTTCTTAAAGACCAAGGACAAAGCAGAGTCTATATAATACAAAATGAGACTATCAGTAATCTAAAAATGACTGAGCCTCATATTAAAGGCCAGGAGTTTTCTAAGCATTTTACTTATTTTATATCTCAGTGAAATCTTTTTTTTTACATGGGCAGGCACCAGGAAACGAACCTGGGTTCTCTGGCATGGCAGGCAAGCATTCTTGCCTGCTGAGCCACTGTGGCCCGCCCTCTCAGTGAAATATTAAGCAAAAATCATAAGCATTATGATGGTCCCAATCTCAAAGATCAGAAAATTGAGGTAAAAAATGGTTAAATAACTTATAATAAATGGCCCTGCCAGGGTACAAGACCAGCCCATCTGGTTCCATCCTCCATGCTCTCCAACACTATGAGAAGCCTCTCTGACCTAATTTTATTTTCACACCCAGTGCCACTTATATCCAAGATGACATTTTATGGAGCACTTAGCTAGGACTAGATTTAGTTTAACTATCCAACTGAGCTTAATTGTCAATGTTTATCCAAATGAATTAAACATTAAATTCACATACATTAGATACAGGAGACCCACAATCTCAATATGATTTCTTGTTATGTGAATAAGGCCCTCAAAAATAGGCACAATTAAAGGAATAACACAATGTCTGGCACATAATAGTCATATAATAAGGGCATGTTATATGAATGATTAATCATTTCTCTGTGCAAAGGTATATGACATGCCCACAATTTCTGATATACAATAAGCCCACTCTTAAGAAACTTCTTCAAAGGTGAGATATTAGGCAGCTGTCAATTTATTTTAACTTCCTCTTCTGTCCCGTATGAGGGAACTTATCTGACTCCAATATCTATATTTTAGAAGTCAGAAATACAAAGCTTATCAACTCTTTTAAGGAAACCAGACAAGGTTACTGGACTACAAAATCCAAGATATTATACTGAGGTAAGACACCATGGAAGTAATATATCAGGGAGCCCTAAGTAAGGATTTGACTTCTGGTGCCCTCTCTAAAGTGTTGAACACACTTTAATTATCTTTGAGTTATGAATAATATTGAAGACAATTAGAACAAGATTATAGTTTTTTAGGACTAGAACCGTAAAAAGGAGCCTCTGGTTCTCACAGCAAACACCAAGAGAGTCTTTAGACATGAGATTTTCTAGTCCTGGACCTATATATAATCACAAGCTTTGATTCTCCTTGTCCTTAGCTAATAGAAATTGAAATTGTAATGTGGACATTATTATCCCTTCCTGAATAAATTAATTCATAATGAATGTCCTGACTGTCCTTCATTCCAGTAATATGTCTGGACTGAAGAGAAAGCAAAAGAGTTCTCTGATGAAAATTGTTAAATGGAAACTATTTCCCAAAGTATGCCTTCTCCAAGAATTTTCAGTGCCAGCCTTGTTTGAAGTCTAGATTTTTCCTAGAACTCCTGGGGCTGTCTGGCATCAGATGGGCTGATCAAAAATGTAATCTCTCAATATTCACAATGAAGTAAGGGAAAAAAAGTAGAAATAGTCTGTTAACTTTTCCAAATCTTACCTTCAGTTTTACTTGCTCCAATTTGGGCATTATAATAGATCCAGAGCTACATATTTGCATTCTGGCATCTTGTCTCCATTCATACCCTAATTGGTCTGAGATTTGGAGCAACTCATATTACTTGTTTAGTCACTATTTTCAAACAAAAGTGCTAAAAGTACCCAAACTTAACATTCTCCATACCAAATGTCAGGGGAAAGACACCCATTACCACTTACAAGTCAAGAGTCCTAGGACATGGAGAACAGCAAAGAGACGTCAACCCAATGCATAAAGGTGTCAAAGTCATCAACAAAAACATGATTATATGTCTCTCATATAGAGAAGAGACAAAGGGAGGTCAGTTTCACGTGTGAGTTTTCCTCCCCCATGGCCAAGATGTCTGCTCTGCAGTCTACCAGGGAGATGGTCTTGCTGCTCCCTCCCTACTGAGAACAGATAGAGCAGCTGGGGAGTGAGCCAGATGCCATAAAATTCACATAACTGGCTAGGCAGTCCCCAGTGAATGCTTACATATAATCAGGGCAAAAGGAGAAGGAATGTGCCAGCAAGTGCTAGGGACTTTACCTCCAGGCACTGCCAAGAAGGGAGTCAGCCCACATCCATCATTCTGTCCTAAGAAGTACCTAATGCATCTTGTCCTGAACACAGGGTTTATTTGTGGGTCATAGGAAAATGCTGAAGGCCATGCTTGGATCATCCCCCACCATCCCAAAGGTAAATAGACTTCACTGATAAAAGTTGGTTTCAATAGCAGCATTATCACTGTCCCTAGAAGACTGATTTTCTATTTGATGTCCTTTTTTTATTTTTTACTCCCTTCTATTCCTATTGTATTTATTATTATAATGGGATACAGAGGGTCATTATTTTCAAGTGCCTTCCCTCTAGAAGCTTTCAGTCTAGCTGGTGAGGAAGAATCAAAATGCTTGACATAATTAAAGAAACAAAATAGAATATCATAGACAAAATATGTGCTGACAAACACCAATAGCACAAAATTTAGCCAGTTAACAAAACAAAAAATTACTAGGGTTTATACCATATATTGCTTGGAGATTTCATAGAGTATTTTTTCATACCCTAAAACAAACTCTACGTAGTCACAAAAAAATTGACCTTTATAAAGAGCAGAAGATTGCAAAAAGTATAGGAAGAGCAGTGCAGATGCAAACCCTTGTCAACAGTGCCTGTTTTCACAGACAGAACTTTTTAAAAATAATTTTTTAAGTTGCTGTAATGCACAACCTAAATTTTTCCAGAAAGAATTCAAGGAAGCACTCTCTGATCTTTGAATTTACTTCCTCTCAGAAATCTCTCCATTGTATATTCATTATTTTACCAAAACACTATGACAAAAACATGATAATTATCCTATTTTCCAACTCCTAAATTCATTTGTATTTTTACCTGCTTCTGTTAATCTGAATTTCATGCTTGCTACCACTTTGCATAGCATTACTTTAGTCCACATAACAACAAATTATACTGTACAATATATTGTTTACTCATGTTCCTTCTTCAATAAACTCCTCCATGAGCACACTGATTCTGCCATGTTCATCTTTAAAACCCATCTCTTATACCGTGTTTGTTGCATAAGAAATATGAGCAGACACTATCTGTCTCTTACTTAACAGTCATCCTTCCCCCTTTTCCCTTTCTAACACAGCCCAGATTTCATTTAATCATCCACTCTTTTCCAAATGGCCATATGTGTTGGGGAGATGAGTACTCACCCCAGCCTGGGTGAATCATATTCTAATAGGAGCTATGTTCTCATTATTTTCTCTAGTGATTAAGATCAAGTGATACTTGGAAAGGAAGATTTCCTTCATTCAGAAAAATTCCTGTGGTAAGGAGTTTTTAAGTTTGGTTATATCAGCAATGCAATGATGTCATCCAGGACCCAGGCTCTTTCTATCTTTCTCCTCTGCTGTTCTCAGCAAGTTACCTTTGTTCCCAGACTGAATTTGCTTCTCTTTATAAGGTGGCTCCCAAAGTTCCTAGATGTCACCTACAAACATGGAAATGAACAGAAATTCTAGCTAATGAGTTGTTTGGAGTATTTTAGAGACATATTAAAAGGTTGTTCTTGGGTGGGCCATGGTGGCTGTATTAGTTAGGGTTCTCTAGAGAAACAGAATCAACAGGGAATACTTGCAAATATAAAATTTATAAAAGTGTCTCACGTGACCATGGGCCATGGTGGCTGTATTAGTTAGGGTTCTCTAGAGAAACAGAATCAACAGGGAATACTTGCAAATATAAAATTTATAAAAGTGTCTCACGTGACCGTAGGAACGCAGAGTGCAAAATCCACAGGGCAGGCTGCGAAGCCGATGACTCCAATGGATGGCCTAGATGAACTCTGCAGGAGAGGCTCACCAGCAAAAGCAGGAATGGAACCTGTCTCCTCTGAGTCCTCCTTAAAAGGCTTCCCATGATTAGATTTAGCATCACTAATTGCAGAAGACACTCCCCTTTGGCTGATTACAAATGGAATCAGCTGTGGATGCAGCTGACGTGATCATGACCTACTCCTATGAAATGTCTTCATTGCAACAGACAGGGCAGCGCTTGCCCAATCAGATAAACAGGTACCACAACTTGGCCAAGTTGACATCTGTCCCTAACCATGACAGTGGCTCAGCAGGCAAGAATGCTCACCTGCCATGCCAGAGGACCCGGGTTCGATTCCTGGTGCCTGCCCATATAAAAGAAAAAAAAAGTTTGTTCTTGCCATTAAAAATAGAAACAAACAAAAATTTGCTCTCCTGTGCTTCATATTTTCTTTTTTATTATGTGGCATCTGAAATTACAGCTGCTGTTCTACAATCTGTCCTAGTTTGTCAGGTTGTTTTGACAAATACCATACCTTGGTTTGACTTAAACCTTGAGAATTTATTGTTTCAGTTTTGGAAGCTAGAAGCCTTGCTTAAACAACTAGCATTTACTGTCTTATGTTTTCAGAGGCCGGAAATCCAACATAAAGATTTTGTCAAGCCTTGCTTTCTTCCAAAAGACTATGACATTCCATTGCTGGTTTGCCAGCAATCCTTAGAGTTTCTTGGCTTTTCCATTACATGGTGATGTCCTCTTCTTTCTTTTCTAGATTCTTGCTTACTTACTGCTTCTGGTTCCCTGCTGTGGCTTTCTCTTTATAAGGTCTCCAGTAATTCCATTCTCAATTCAGCTGGGCCATACCTTAAATAAAAGTAACATCTTTGGTAGGTTTTCTTTACAATGGGTTCATACGCATAGGAATATGTATTAAGATTAAGAATATATTTAAATTGGGGTACAAAATTCAATCTGCCTGAAAATTCAAAGCAGATACAGCTGGAAAACAAAGCTGAGAGAACAGCAAAGCTTTTGAGGAGAGCAGAGCAGAAAGACGGAATACTCGCTGCTGATTTATCCAATATTTGACACAGCCCTATTATAAAACTCATTATAAATAATAGATTTCCCTTTCACTGTCTAGGGTATTAATCTTACTTCATTCCAAAGACACTACAGGGCTATATAATCATCCTCTAAATGAACAAATTCTGAAATAATTATTGAAATTTAGAAAGGAACCTACATATTTTGTCTAAACCAGTCTTTCTCAACTTGGTCACTACTGACATTTTGGACTGGATATTTCTTTTTCATGGGGACTGTTTGTGCATTATAGGATATTTACCAGAATCTCTGTCTCCTACCTACTATATGCCAGTAACACCCCCTCAGATATTACAGCCAAAACTATCTCCAGACATTGCTAAATATCCCATAGGGGGGCAAAATTGTCCCCAGTTGAGAGCCACTGGTCTAAAGATACCATATTATACATAAGTAAACTCAGGCTCTGAGAATGAAGTGACTTTCTCAAGGTCACTCAGTGATAAAGTAGCAGAATGGAATAGAAATTCATGTGTACTGATTTCAAGCATATGTTCATCAAGTGGCCATTCCTCTTCTCATCCATAGGCCACAGTGCTGTGATTGATAAATTAATTAATAGAGCAACATTATGTGAATGAAATAATGCAAACATATTAGTATTAGGTTTAGCTGTGTGCGAACAAAACTCAAAATAAGAACGTTTCAAATAAGAAAATATTAATATCTTTCGCACATAAATCCGGACTGGTAGGATCCTGGCTTCTTCTTATCCTAAAACTACTGCTCTGCTTCAAAGTCTAAGATCCGGCCATCGTATCCTCATTTGAGTAAGAAAGAAGGAAAAAAGGTCTGTGTGAGAGTGGGCTGGTTTGAAAGGAAAAGCCATATTTTAATCTTGCTCCGCCTTGTGGAGGCAACCCTTTATTTTAACCCTTATTCAGCACTGTAAGCTGGAAACTTGATTAGATTATCTTCACGAAGATGTGGCACACCCAAATGTGCATACCAACCTTTGATTAGAGGGACATTTGACTCCACCCATTCCAGGTGGTTCTTAATTAGTTTACTAGAATCCTTTGTAAATTTAGAATCCTCTCTAAATTTCAGAATTCTCCATTTTGGAGAAAGCAAGAGAGCCACAACAGAGACATGAGAACCACGAGAGCCCTAAAGCCAGAAACCTTTGGAGATGAAGAAGGAAAATGCCCCTTTTTTCCTGGGGGAACTTCATGAAACAAGCAGCCTGGAGAGAAAGCCAGCAGGTATTTCATGTTTGTCATGTGCTTTTCCAGTTGAGAGAGAAATCCTGAATGTCGTTGGCTTTCTTGAACCAAATTATCTTTCCCTGGATGCCTTAGATCGGACATTTCTACAACCTTGCTTTAATTTCGACATTTTCATGGCTTTAGAACTGTAAACTAGCAACTTAATAAATTCCCCCTTTTAAGAATTGTTTTATTTCTGGTACCACATTTCTCACACCATTTCCACTTACTCCCATGGATTAGAAACTGGCTGCTGGGATGGTGGGTATAGTAGTCTTTATTTTGGGTACCTCTATGTTCAGTCAATGTTAATCATTCTATTACTGAGGAACAAGGGGAGAGAAGATATCGGAAGATGTTGGGCAGTATCATATATATTCTTGAAGAATGACAGAAGGAATAGGAAAGGAGAGAAAAAAAGGAAGGAAGGCAAAAAGGAACAGGATAAAAGAAGAATATAAATGTGAACTACCTGGCACTTATTAGATCCTCAATAAAGATGAGTTCTCTTTCCTCATCCTACACTCCTTTTCTTCTTTTGATTTGATTATTTAAGTTCAATCACTAGTTGTCCAGTCTATATCAAAAAGAGGTCAATTATTTAAAATTAATAGCAAAAACTAAATGGAACTAAACTAAATGCATTAAAACTAAATTCAACTTTTCTGATATCTTTATTCAAACAGAGAACTAAGAGTTTCATCTCTTCAAACTGTTTCTGGCAGCACTGCCATGTAAAATCTGATTATTATTATTTTCTTTTATTCTGGAGTTGGATCCTGGTGCTTTCTGACATTAATTCTTCACATCTGCTGGGCTCACAGCCTTTACTTCTAAGCTAGTTAGTGAGCAAAGCTGCAGGAACACAATATATATATTTTTTCTCATGCTCATTTCACAGCAGATGGGGTAGGAAATGTTTCATGACAGATGGTTATTAAAGAAGTTTGCTGGCCAATCACAACCCATGTGGGCTTTTTGTTTACAAGGTTGAACATGCACTGGAAGGTTACAATTAGGCAATTGCCAGAGTAATTTAGATTTGCTTTCAACTACTAAAACTTAAGGCTCAATACTTTTTAGTTTCAGATTTATGATGAGTAATTCCATTTTAGTTCCTGGTACTTAGGAAACTATCTTTAAGAAAGCATTATGCATCATTCATTTGTCTATTCATTCAAAAATTTTCATCAAATGCCAGATGCTATTCTAAATGCTCAAAGACATTGAATCCCTTTGGGACCAAATGAGATTGAGAATGTAGGACACTCAGATCTATATTACTTCCTTGTGAAGCACTTCCTGACATCCTAATCTGAGACTGGTATCCTTCCTAAAATCTTGGAAAACAGTCTGTCCTTAATGCTGAATGGACTTTCCCCACTGAATCACAATTGCTGGTTTTCTTGCCTGTTCTCTTCTTAGATTGCAAGATCTTTGCAATGGTTGATTTTATGTGTCTATTTGTCTTGGTTATGTCTGTCCAGCTTTTTGGTCTATAGTGACCTATATGTTGCCATGGAGGTATTTTGCAGATGGGATTAGCATCTACAATTAGTTGACTTAAAATAAAGGAAACTACTCTCAATAATGTGGATAAGTTTCATCTAATCAGGTGGAGGCAGTAGGAACAAAAATTGATAGTTTCAAAGAGGAGAAATAATTCTGTCTCAAAATTACATCCTCTACTCTTCCGAATTTCCAGCCTCATGGCTTCTCCTAAGAAATGTGAACTCAAGACTTTAATATCACTCCTAGCAGAGTTTCACTGCCATACAGAATTCAGACCTGCCAGCCCCTAGAATCATGTGTGCCAATCCCTTAAAATGCATCTCTTCATATATACACACACATACATATATCTGGTTGGTTTTGTTTCTCTGGAAAACCCAAATATGATTTTTAATGGAAAGATCATCTTAGTCACCTCTTGTAACTGTGTATCTGACATTCAAAAACAGTGGATTGGATGGATAAAGATAAAATTAAAACAAAATCTTCAATTTTTATCTTATTTATTTAAATTTGTTTTTAAGTAAGCAATGGGAATTTTCATGAAAAATTGATTAAAGAAAGGAAAAGACAAAGTATTTTACTGGAGCCATGGAAAGATTCAAGAAAAAAGCAATGAGAATCTTTATACAAAACAAGGCACCAGCTCCTCTCTCAAGAAACCATTTTTACTACCCTAATTAGCTTCAATTTTTCTGGCAATATGCATTGTCAAAGGAAGGAGCAAACTGAGATAGTTAATTCCATTGCCAGATGGGGAAACTGTACTATATTTGCAACTTTTAATAGCAGGCTTTTGAAAAGTTAACATTTTCTAAAGAAATGTCCTAGTAAGAGATATCTGTGTGAGTGGCTAATGCTTTCTCTTTACTCTTTGGAATAGCTGTCTTGGGATGGATGAATTCACACTGGCTGACAGGCTGGCAGCTCTGTAACTGCAAATATCAACATTTGATAGATCTGGTCAGTTGAGACTTTGTAGTGGCTCCATAGGAAATGAATTTGAAATGATGAAATGGTAGGTTACTTTATTTTATAACAAAAACCATATTCCAAACAGGTGAAACATTTATGCAAATTTAGCACATTTTGCAGACCTTAAATTGAGATATCGAAAACTTACTTAAAATAGCTTCAAATTCCAGAGTTGCTACACATTTTCTTTAGAACACTAAATTATGTTTTACTCTATATTACATCTCTAACATAAGATTATGAAAAAATCCCAGAACTGGGAAAATGTACTATACAATAGGATTGCCCTAATAAGTTTTGGAGTGTTTCATGGACAAGCAATTGAACATTAGAAGAAGCTGGTAAGAGTTCATGCCTTCTTTCTTTCTCTCCATCTTATTCTCTGTTACCTTACTTACAATTGACAGTCAAGATAAAATTTCACCCATTTAATTTGAGTGTTAAACATGGTCTACAATAAAAACAACAGCAAATTTACAATTTCATTCATTTACTCATCCTTTTCTCCTTTTTTCCTTTCTCATCATTTTATTCTAGAGGCATTTACAGATACTTAGACTGAACACATTAAACATAGCAACACGAGAAAGGCAAATTAACTACATAGTCTCCATTTGGGTCAATTTCATCTATGATGTTAACCAAAATATTTTCTGTTGCCTGGGAATTGGTGACTAGAAACTAATGGTGAAGATAAAGAGGTATCAAGCAGTCATCATTCTAAAGAGAACTCCCAAAACCAGTGGGAGATCCCATCTTATAACTTTTAAAAGGTCATTCAAAAAGCTCTGTTACTCCAGCTCAGCCACCACCTGCCACAAGCCCATTCTTCATTTGAAGAAAAATAAGAGACAAAGAGTGGAAAGAATCATTGTAGTTGTGAGTTACTAGCTGTCTGGGAATGATGCAACATTTTTACCCTCTCCATAGTGGAATAGAAAGGATGCTTTTTGGCCAGCAATGCAGATGAGGGATTCTCCAAGAAATTTCACTTACAGAAATTGGGGCTGTCTGCAGGAGGGTGACTGCTGCCTTATCCAATTTGATGTTTGCTTATGCAGCAGATTTGCAGGCCTGCCTTCTCAGTCTACAGGAGCAGCAGAAGAAGAAACAGTAAAAATATCTGGCAGGGTAGAGATGAGGGTGTGATCCTTTGGTCTAGCAAAAAATGCTTGAATTGCTAATACATCAAAGTGATGCTGTGGAAAATGATATAGTTTGAGCTGTGCAGCAAGTATCCTACACAAATGAGAGGGCAAGGGAATCTTATCACAAAGGACTGTGAGGAATTCTGCAGGAGGCTTAGAAAATGTCAAACCAGAATCCTTCATGTCAGGGAACTGTGCAGGGGAGAGGGCTCCCAAAGGGTTCCCTGAAGGACTTATGTTATATCTCACAGGACAGCCAGCATTTGTTGCCTGCCATGAAGAGGGCATCTAAGAGAGAAGAACTCACAGATTACCAGTTATCTAACTTTAAGCACTGCTCTTTTTTCCTATTCCTTTGTCCAGATCTCCAACTCCAGAGAAGAGAGATCCAGAAGTGGAAATGGAGGTGTATTAGTTGGGGTTCTCTAGAGAAACAGAATCAACAGCGAACACTTGCAAATATAAAATTTATAAAAGTGTCTCACGTGACCACAGGAACGCAGCGTCCAAAATCCACAGGGCAGGCTGTAAAGCCGACGACTCCGATGGAGGGTCTGGATGAACTCCGCAGGAGAGGCTCACCAGCCGAAGCAGGAATGGGGCCTGTCTCCTCTGAGTCCTCCTTAAAAGGCTTCCCGGTGATTAGATTTAGAATTATAGAAGAAACTCCCCTTTGACTGATTACAAATGGAATCAGCTGTGGATGCAACTGACGTGCTCATGACCTAATCCTATGAAATGTCCTCATTGCAACAGACAGGCCAGTACTTGCCCAATCAGATAAACAGCTACCACAACTTGGCCAAGTTGACACATGTCCCTAACCATGACAGGAGGGGACTAAGAGCAGACCATGACTCCCTCTATTCTAAGGTGTCAAAAGTGCATGAGAAGACCATGCCCCATTCTTACTGCAGATCCTGCCATCAACAAGACAGTCGAATGGTAGAAGGGAAGGCAAGGAGATTGGGGTTTAAGTTACAGCAGGATTGGACTTTGATTTCATATTACTAAGCAATTCTTAAATGCATTTTTTTGTTTAAATCAATAACATTTGCGTATTTCAAAAACCCAAACAATGACAAGATGAACCATCCCATTCTATCCTTTCCACACTTTATAGGTAACAACTTTTATTAAATTTTTGTGAGTTGCTTTCTTATAAAAAAGGAAAAGTCTTGTCTTTTATAACAGTTTCGTATATCTATTTGTTTTATACAAAAGTTGGTATTTCAATCCCTTGCCTCACAGGGCTACTGTGAGGAACAAAATGAGCTGATGTGTGTAGAGACTGGTCTGTGACTAATACAATATCGTGTGTATGTGTGTGTATGTGTGTGTGTTCACTATGGGTATGCAGGAAGATGAGTAGGAAAGGAGCAAGACACCCAAGCTAGCTAAACCAGAGCTACATTATGAATTCAAGGGCAAACCTGAATGCTGGGGAAGTGGAAAGAAAAAAAAAGTTAGTATTGGATATGACAGCTACACCTTACTGCATCCTGTTTTTTTCTTAGCATTTGATTATTCAGATATTCCCTATATCAGAACATAACAAATGTCCTCATTCTTCTTCATGTCCGCATGTTATTAAAAGGGGTGGATATATTAGATTTTTTTAACCACATCTGAACTTTTAAGACATTTAAGTTACTGGAAAGCTATAGGATCTACAAGAGATATTGTTACAGATTTGACAAAACATGATTAGAATTGATACTTTGGGAAGAATAGTTTATATCCTACCAAATTCTGGTTGTTTATGAAGTTTTTCCATTAAAATCTATATATTTGTTCTCAAACTTTATGCTCTTTTATCTAAAAGCCTATCTAGCTTTTAAAAAAGCACTCCTAATTGAGCAAATCTGAACCTGAACTAATTGTCTTCCCTCAACATGTTCATATTTATTCTATAATCCCTCTTTCAAAACAGGATAGAGTCAATGTCGCTGCCTAGTGAAGCTGAACACTTTGGTTCCCTTAAGCCCTCCTGCCCAGCAGGATGCTGCTAAGTTGACTGACTTTCAGACAAGTCCCAAGGTCCCAGTACTATGGACATAGTTTGTCTCTCTCTTGAAATTCTGTTCTGTAAAGGGATGGGTAATATTTGACATGCAATCCAAGAGTATAAGTCTTCAAAGTCTATCTAATCTCTCCCACTTCATTTACCATTGGAGTGTTTCAGACAGGTAATTACACAAAGGATAGATGAGACAAGTTAAAGCTTTAAATACTTTGAGGCATTTCCCGAAAAAACAGTGTTGTCCATTGGTGAGCTAGACTATGCCACATGAAGAAATGCTTGTACCTACATCTCAGAGAGATTTCAGTGATCCACAGTCAAATAGTCCTATGCAACCTCCTATCCTATTTGCCTTAACCTGCTTTTGTCTTTTACTTTAATGGTAGGGAAATGCCAATTCAGGAAAGACCACCTGGGATAGAGCAAGCCAGTCAGAGAAGTAATTATCTGTCTTATTGCTTCGAATAAGGTTGAACAATTTTGCAACAAATTCAGCATTGACCCCCTCACCATTTGCAAGGAGAAGAGAGATTCCCAAGACATAATTCTTATCTGACTGGAAATTTGTTACTCTTAACTGTATTCATTCATGAAGTACCCAGGCTATGTTCTATGTTTTCTTTAGATCTGCCAGAAACTACTTTATTTGGTAAATATTAAAATAGATGTTCTGTAGAAAGTGAGAAGGATCAATCTAGAAAGAGACCAAGCAAATGCACTGTCATATGGAAACCCAAATCAAACCCATTCTGAAGTATAAATTCAGAATGTTCTAAAATACAGAATGCACTGAGAAGAGAACATCACTTCTGTGATATTCATGCAAAATGGATAATCTCATTATAATCATGAGAAAATACCAGACAACCAAAATTGAGGGATATTCTACGAAATAGATGATCAATGCTTCTTAAAACTGTCAAGGTCATGAAAGACAGGGAAAGACTGAGGAACTTTCTTTTTAAAAAATATTTTTATTGAGATATCTTCACACACCATTCAGTCCATCCAAAGTATGCAATTAATGACTCACAATATTGTTAAAACAAGCTTGCAGGGTCCCACTGCCAGCATTTCTGACTCAATGGGTCGGGGTATGAACCATTGTTCTATTTACATTTATTATCTGGATAGTTTAACCAAATTCCAAGGATAACTAGCATCTATATGCTAAGACTTATAATTTATAACTCCAGGTCAGACTTCTCCAGTGAACTGCCAACTTAAATATCCAGCTGACTACATTTCCACTTAGATGTCTAATAGAATTATAAAATTGAAATGAACTTCTCATCCCTCTCTTCATAACCTGCTTGTTCTACAATATCCCCTATACCAGCAAATAGCAATTCAGATGTTTCCATTTATTCAGGCACAAATTTTTAAAAGTTGGCCCTAGACATTAACAAATTAGTCCCTGGATTGCATTCTTCTTATTGGTCATTCTACTTCAGCTTTCCACCCAACAGCTGGAATGATTCTTTTAATTGTATATCAGATCATGTCAAGACTTTGACCAAGTTCAACAAAGCCAATATCTTTTCAACATTTAAAAGATTCTCCATTATTTGCCTTCTGCTTCCCTAAGACAAGCTATTACCACTCTTTCCCCTTCCATTGCAATTCACCCTCTTTGGGTTTCCTCAAACATTACCGAGTATGGTGTCTTGCCTTCTCCTTGGCTTCTCCAACTGCCTAAGACATTATTCTCCCACTCCTTTAATCCTTCAGGACTCTTCAAAAATTGCTTTAAGAGTTCTTTCCATGAGAAAGAGAGTTACCCAGTCACTGTTAGTAGGGAAGTTGAGAGATGCAGTCCTCCAGGAGGCAGTAAGGTGGTTTCATAGGAGGCTATGATAACCTCATTGCTAGGTATATACCTGGAGGAACTGAAAGCGGCAACGTGAATGCACAATTGCACACTGGTTGTTATAGCAGCAATTGGATGATGGTGGCCTAAGGATCCAAAAACTGAGGAACGAAAGGGGAAACTGTGGTGTTTACATACAATGGCATACTGATCAGCTGCCAGAAGGAATGAAGTTGTGAGGCCTCCAACTAAGTAAATGAACCTTAAGGACAGAATGTTGGATAAAATGTCAGAAACAAAAAGAGGGTCTCCATGTGTACTCTAGTGTATTCTATACAAGACTGTAAACTTTCAACACTCCCCATCCCTCTTTGTTTTATTTTTCTCTGATTATACTTCTTGCACCTTGCATAGTATCTAATTAATTGTACATTGTACAAAAATATAGACAAATAGAATGGAAGGGCACAAAGACAGAGGCATTGCCTCTTTTGTTCGTTATTCTATTCCCACACCTTAAACAGCTACTGGCATACAGTAGGGGGTCAGTAATATTTGCCAAATGAGTGAGATTATGGAATGCTGTCAAAGATGTAAAAAGTCTCAGCTATAGGTTAAGGGACATGGAAAATAAAATGAGCAGATCTCATATTTGCAAATTTGGAGTTCTAATAGAGTACAATAGAGGAAATAGGGAAGAGGCAATATTTGAGAAAAAATGCTAAGAATTTTATAAGAATTGACATAAAGCATGGATATTCAGATTTAAGATCATAATTAATCTCAAACACAACAAATAAATGAGATCTACAACTTAAAATATTGTGTCAACCAGAGAACATCAAAGATAATAGTAAACTCTTGAAAGCTACCGTAGAAAAAAGGTCAGAATAACTATAAAGGAAAGCTAGACTGATAGCAGATTTTTTGACATTAAAAAAATGGGAACCTGAAGACCATGACATATTGAAACGAAAATATTGAGAAAGAAATAATGGTCATCCTGGAATTGTATTTGAGCATTTTTTAGAGATAAATTTTTTATCTCTAAAATGAAGATTTTTTTTTTCTGACAAAAAATAAACCCTCACTAAAGGATGCACTTTAGGAAGAAAGAAAGTTTGATGAAAGAATAGGTGAGCAAACCAATAGGTACATAACTGGATGAGAAAAAATTATATGAAACAATAATTTCATTATCTAACAAAATAGAACAAGATAGAAATAGAACACTGGGAAACAATTACTTGTAAGGCAAAACACAGTTAGAGTGAATCAATGTTTTCATCATTCAGGGAAGGTTAGAGATATTGATCCACTTTATAATTTGCTAAATATTTATTTAATAGTAGTTTTAAAATAAGTATAGATTGGGTAGTGGTGGGAGTAGATGGAATATTTAAAAATCAGGGAAGAGAGAGAGAAAAAAATTGAAGTCTACAAAAGCTGGAAAATAAAACATGCAACATATGATGATGGCAACAAATCATGTAAAAACAATAATTATGAATGTAATAAATACAAATTACTAAAGTCACTAATTTAAAGACAGATTATCAGATTGGATTTAAAACATCAAATGATTACCCCTAAAATATAAGGCCATAGAAATGCTGAATGTGAAAGGATAGAAAAAAATATATTAGGCAAATTCTAACCAGAAAAGATTAGTGTAGCTATATTAATATTAGGCAACATAGATTCCAGGGATTAGTATAGAGCCAGTACACAATGACAAAAATAGTCTCGGAGAAGAAATCAGTTGTAAAGCTATATGCCAGAGTTTTCTAGTCTATCATTATCTGTAATATTTCCTTGGAGAATGCTTTGCAGTGGCTTTACTATATAGCACCTTTCCTTAACCTTAGTGTATAATCACCCCAGTTAGACTATTTACCACTTCAGATAGCACTTTTTAAAAACATGAAAGTTGTTTTGCTCTGCATGTATATATATATGTACATGAATACATAAAGTATTGATTCTTAAATGTAATTTGCTTTTAATTCTCACATTTCTTCTAATATACAAAGTACATATAGTTGAGATCTTTGCCTTTACTTTGATCGGTGATGTCAATGTTGTTATCTGCAATTAGAAACTCCCAAACAGAATATAAGCTAATTGCCTTTATTTTTATCACATGATTTATAAGGTTTTAAGTCTTTTTTTTTTCTTTTTTGGTTTTGATTTTTATCAAAAAGCTCAAATCTGAACAAGTCTGACATTATCAAATTTCTAATACATTACTATTTGTTTTTAAAAATCAAGATATTTTTATAAAAAGAATTAAACAAGGGGATGCAAGGGTAGTTCAGTGGTAGAATTCTCACCTGCTATGTGGGAGACCCGGGTTTGATTCACAGTCCATGCACTTCCCAAAAAACAAACAAAACCCAAACAACAAAAATTCAACAAATGGTGCTTCAATAATGGGTACTCACATAGAAAAATAATGAAATGTGACCTTGCCATACAGCATATGAAAAAAAAAGAACTGAACATAAAATATTTATTAAACAAGGCAGAATCATCTACTGTTTCAAGTATATTATTCAGAATATTTCATGCATAAGTTTAAAAATATTCATATTTTATGAATTTTACATCAAGTATCCAATATGTGCCCGCCAGTATTCCTTCTCTTCCTCAGTCTAAATGATTCCATACAAACTATACCAGCACCTTAAAACAAAATAACTGTCTTGAGAAAAGAGAGAGAAAATATTTTAAATGTTTGCCAGTGGAAAACAAAACAAATCCCTTTAATGAAATGGTTAGAAAATTATCAGGTCAAATATGCACTGCAAAAACAAACCAATCCACAAGGAGAAATGAATAAATCTACACTTCTCTTGGTAATTGATAGGTCAACCCCACCCTGCATCCAAAAGGGAACAAACACAAGAACAAGTCAGTCTTCTATTTCTCTACAGAATACTTTCCCATTTTATTGGGTTTTATGTTTGAAATAGCTCCAGGCCATTTCTTATTCACTCCCTCCCAACTTTTGTTGTCAGATAACATTTTATTATCAGGTCAAATTACATTTTGATTCTTATCTGTCATTCTAATCCCCACATTTGTCTTCATCTGGTTCTACAGTCAAATATGTTCAATGCTCATTAACTGTCCTTTTTCTGAAGTTTCCCTCTTTACTCTGGCAAGAATGCTTTATTTAAATTTATGATCTATATTTCCTTAATCAACATATAAAATTTATCCAGTTTACCCAATTTAGTTTTAATATACCATTTTATTTATTTTAAGTCAAACTTTAGAAAACTAAATTGAAAAACAACTAAATCTTATTTAAGTAAATTTTAAGATAATGCTGGTAATATTTGACTCATAATATACATCAGTCATTTTGTTTGGATGTTTTAGGGATAACAAACATGTTTACAATAAGAATAGATTAAATAGATAAAACTCATACGGGGATTAGTAGAAAACTATTCATTTACATTTTGGGGCCAAATACATTGAAATTAGGTGTGCAAAGTATTAGTGTAGATGATTTAGTCTGTTAACTATTATTTTACTATAGTAATAGTTATCTGAAAATAAAACAAGTCTCAACCTACACTTAAAGAGTAATTAAGAAGGAAACCTAGTATTTAGATAACATAGTATATGAGAAATAAATTAGAAACTATTCACAAAACAACAAGATTTTAAGGATTGACTAAATTCTTTATCTTTTTAACAGTAATTCCAAATACAGACTTGGACTTTTTAAAATATAAACGTATATTTTCTATTGACTGGGAAATGAGGTCCTTGAAAACCTGAGTTAACAAGCCTCCCAGGGGCTTCTGAGTCACACTGAGGTAGATAATGCATTGTCAACAAAACAATATTTCCTCAAAGGGACAAAAATTGGTACTCGAGGAACAATAACCAAAAAAAACATCTTAGGTACTATGAGTTTGTGATTCACCAAATTCAACTCTACCTGGCAAAATATATTTTCTTAGTAATTAATTGCATGGAAAAAGGGGAAATATGTCTAAAAAGTCTCCTTAGAAAGGCCATGACGAGACAAAGTTGAGTGAGGCTGGGGTAGAGCAATGAGGCCAGGTGAATCATGAAATCCTTTGTGAACATAAAGAATCTCAAGGTGTGTGGAGAAAAGAAATGCAGATGACAAGAGAAGCGAATTCCAAGCCAGATGCATGTCCATTTCCCAATTGCACTGACTAGAGCTATATATACAGTATAAAAACTGGGTGCACAGGTTAGGGCAGGGGTAGTATCTTTAATTCAAGAGTCATTGGGTTGGGTCATTAACTCCAAAAGTGAGAAGCAGTTGCTGTCTTAGGGATCAGTAAAATAAAATCCTAGTTAAAACTTCTGGGTGTCCAAATTAGTAGATGTGAGCTGGAATCAAGGAACTAATAGTTCAAGATTCAAGGAAATCAGAATAAGATTGGGAAGTAGAATCCAAGACAGAATAAAGAGAAAAAATTTGAAACACATATGGTTAACCAAATATGGCAAGCTTGCCTGATAGCTGTCTGGCTTTTAATGGGTATGTGTGTGTGTGTGTGTGTGACGCAGCTTAAATTTATTCCCTTCACAAGTGCAAAGGTCACATGTGGCTTTCTGAATGTTATATCCCCAGCATCAAGGGAATAATAGGTATTCATTAAATGTTTGCTGAAAGAATAAATCTGGACTGCGTAAGATAGTGGTTGCTGTCTTTGAAAATTTAGCATCTTCCTTTGAGCTTATACATCTTAATTTTAAGGGACATAAAATATTTCAGAATCTAGTGCAATCCACACCGATGTATAATAACTGCCATAATTTTCCTGAGCTCTTATCATAAATACCACACAATGGGCGGGGGTTTAACAATGGGAATTTGTTGTCTCAGAGCATTGGAGACTAAAAGAAGTCCAAAACTGAGGTGTCAACAAGGTGATGCTTTCTCTACGAAGTCTGTAACAATCTGGTGCTGGCTGCCAGTGATCCTTGGGATACCCTGACTTGTATTTCTGCCTCATGTCACATGGCAATGTCCTTTCTGTCTCTTCTAGGTGTCATTTCTGGCTTCTGGCTCCTCCCCAGGGCTTTCTCTTTTAAAAGTCTCCATTAATCTGGATTTAAGCCCATCCTGCTTCAATTGGCCACAACTTAACTAAAAATAATATCTTAAAAGGTCCTATTTACAATGACTTCACACCCAAAAGGATATGCATTAAGACAGAGATGATGTCTAAATTGGGGTACATAATTCAACCTACAATAACCTGTTTTTGCATAATTTGAGAGACCCACAGGTGCCCAGAACCCTTCCCTGGAAGAACCTTGAAACAAGTGCTAGCTTCTGGGTTAACATTTAAGAAAAAAAAAATCTATTTTCTCCTAAATGGTAGAAAATGGGAAAATCACGTGATCTGATCCTGTTTTTGCATTGGCCTTTAAATTTGGTGTTTCATCAGGACATTTCCTTGCTTTTCCCTTGAAATGATGTGTCCCATACTGTACAGAAACTACTACCCAGAATATCTTGCTAAGAACCTGGAAGTCAGAGAGGTTTTATTCGATCAGTGGCCATTGGCAAACTAGATCAATTTTCTGATCAGAATCAGTACCAGATCAAGCCTGTCCCTCCTTCCCCAGAACAATGTGAAGGTCTTAGACACCTGTCTTTGAGGCTCTATCTCTTACTTTTTTAACTATAAACTTTTAAATAATTTAAATAACCCCTGCTGGAACAGTAAGAATCCCCAGAAAAAACATAGACCTTATCCTTCTTAGTGGAAATCATAATAAAGGAGAATTGCTTGGTCCCAAACCATTTCAGTACATCAACCTAATAGAATTCAACAGAATTTCCAGGTGGCTGGAATGTCAAAATGACAAATTTCAAGTGCAATAATCCTTTCATAATTCCTTCAAGAGGCACAAAAAGAAGAAAAGGGAAGGCATGTAACACAAAGCTTTCCTTCCCTTTCATTTCTTTCTCCCTTTATTTACTACTCATACTGGCTAAGTCTTTTTAGCAAGAGTAATTTAAGAACTTATAGCTACAGAGGTGCAACATGAACTGTACTCTGTTTAAAGAAAGAGTAAGTTTAGTGATACAGTCCACACACCTGGGCACCAGGGCAGGATGGGCCTGAATAAATCTCATGCTGGTCTAGAGAAGCAAGACTCCGGTATATAATGGATGTGCGACAAGCCTCTGATGAACTACTTTCTGGAGACCTGTGTCTATTTCTAAGAACAAGAAGTTTGAAATTCTGTGATACAGTACTTGTTCATGCATTCGACAAGCTTATTTAGCACCATCTGTATGCAGGTCACTTTCTGTAAGCTGGATGATTTAGAACATTGACTTACTAAGAGCTACCGACTGCATCAATCCTACATGTAGACAGAGGCAATGGTTGTTAACACATCATGATTTAAGGGGTGTCAGCAGGCCTCCTTGCCCAAAATTGTCCCTTCTCAAGGCTTCTGTGGCTTTATCCCCCAAAAAATCATCTTTTTTGCTTCATTAAGTTCACTGGGTTAAATTACCAAAAGGCAGAAGTATCATTCAATAATTTTTTATTAATAATAAAAACCTTATGAGTATGTACTCTATTCTAGTTCTAGTCCTGTGATTCCATATGTAGTTCCTACACAGGACCCCATAGCCTTTCCGCATTCTTCATTTTTGTAAAAATAAGCAGGGCATTCAAAAATCCCTAACAAATACAAGTGAGGATCAGTTTAGTTGACTGCTTTAGTTAATTATTTCCTAAAACCCTTCAGTGTACACAAAGATCCTAGGATTTTATACAAGTCAGTTCATGTGAAAACATGGTCACAATAAGAAAATTTAGTTAGGGAAGATTTAGCTGCCAGAAAGCGTATTTAGTCCACAACAATTGGGAATAGAGAGGAGAAGAAGTTAACAGAATTTGAGGATTCACTCACTCAACAAATATTTATTCAGCTCTACTCTATGCCAGGTGCATCGTAAGTGCTGGCAAAACAACAATGAAAATGATGGACAGGGCCCCTGAGTTCATGAAACTCAGAAACTAGTGAAATAGAGAGACTGAGAAAATCAAGAAAACACGCAAATCATAAAATAAGTATGTAGTTACCGTTATGAAGAAAGCAAATGAGAGGCAATGGTAGGAAGATACATTAACGATTATACAACCAAAAGGACAGTGAATTTAGGAGTTATTTACCACCTAATACAAATGAAGGAAGGAAAGGTGTTGAACCTCAATTGGTGCCTTGGATCTCAAATTTATAGCTCCCAAGCTCTTTTGATTAAGGGACTCAAATAATTTGATGTCCATAGGTGGCTAGGAATCTATAAGAAGGCATATCTGAGAATTAGCCCAACTGTATTGGGATTGGCAATGAAAACTTGAAGAATTGCATGACGGGGGCAGAGTAAGTAATTGGGAACTCATACACCATGGGCAGAGAATTTAATTCAATTCTTAAGTACATCTATTGCTCTGGTGCTTCAAGAACTATAAGATGAAGCTGTATTAGTTAGGATTCTCTAGAGAAACAGAATCAGCAGGAGATATCCACAAACATAAAATTCACAAAAGTGTCTCATGTAACTGTGGGGATGCAGAGTTGAAGGCCCAAGGCTGAAAGCTGGCAGTCCAACAAAGGTCTTCAATGAACTCTCAAGAGAGGCTGGCTGGACAACCATGAAGATGTAAGGGTCCAAGATCTGTAGGGCAAACCACAAGCTAGCAGCTCTGATGAAGGTTCTTAACAAACTCACAGGAGAGGCTGGAAGCAGGGAGAGTGTTGGAAGCAGGAAGAGTGCTGGAAGCACAAAGAGTGACTGTCTCTTCTGAATCCTCCTTAAAAACCTTCAGGTGATTAGATTAAGCATCACTTATTGCAGGAGATATTCCCCTTAACTGATTGCAAATCACCTGTAGATGCAGCCAGCATGATAATGACTTAAGTCCATGAAATATTCTCATAGCAAAAGACAGGCCAGCACTTGTCCCACCAGACAAGAGGTACCACCACCTGGCCAAGTTGACAAATGAACCTGACCACGACAGTCCACCCCTTGTCTACTTGGCAGCTATGCACATCACTTTAAACTATATTAAACTCTAAATAGAAAACAATAATAGATGCATTTTTTTTCTTGTCTAATAATAGTCAACCATACAACCAGAAATGCATTAGATCTCTCCAGAATAGGATTCAAGTCCTTGAGTAATAGTCACTCTTAAGATTGATATCCTTTTTTTTTTTTAACTTGATATCTTACAACTTAAATACTATAACATGAGCAAAGCAGCATTACAGTCCTCATTTCTGTAACTGATCACATGGTCATAGTTCATATTTATCACTACTTTCTTCCATGACCCATTTACCCTCATCCAGCACTTCAGCTGGCCATGGTTCTTTGACTGATGGGGTGACCCAAACCTTCATTCCTGAAGTTCCCAAGCCATTGGTAGTCCCGCCGAGACTGTTTTGTTGCAGTTTTCCACTGATTTTAATCACAGGGCATGGTAGTACTAAGAGACACACTACGGGATCTCCTATATTCCAAGAAAACTGTTCTCTACCTCCATCATGCAGTTGAAGTCCTATTTCCTCCTGATAGTCAGGGTCAATCACCCCACCCAGTAAAGTAATCTCCTTCTTGGCTTGTTGATCCAGGGGTAAGAGTACCCCGAAATGATCAGTTGGCAGTCTTAGATTCCAATTCAATGGAATCATTGTTGTTTCTCTTGGTGGAAGCACTCTCCCTTCTGGAACTAAAACCTATAGATTAGCAGAGCTCAAGGTCACAGGGACAGGAAGTAAAAATTTTCCTAGTGGATCACTAGGGGTAATAGTGAGTGATGCCACTCCCATTTCCACCCTTTGGTTCCTGGTCCCATGGATCCTGGCTATCGGAGAAAGAGTATCTTACAATGGATGCTGATTCAGAGCAAACACAGCCTCCTGAAGAACCTCACCCCAGCCCTGAAAGGTAATTGCCACCTAGTTGGCACTGGAATTGATTTTCAAAAGGCCATTCCACCATTCTATCAATTCAGCTGCCTTGGGATCATGGGGAACATGGTACAACCAGAGAATTCCATGATCATGTGCCCATTCTTGAACTTCATTTGCTGTGAAGTGGGTTCCTTGATCAGAGTCAATGCTGTGTGGAATACCATGATGATGGATAAGGCATAGTGTAAGTCCACAGATGGTAGTTTTGACAGAAGTATTGCAAGATAGGAAAGCAAACTCATATCCAGAATATGTGTCTATTCCAGTTAGAACAAATTGCTGTCCCCTCCATGATAGGAGTGGTTCAATATAATTAACCCTGCCACCATGCAGCTGGCTGATCACCTTGGGGAATGGTGCCATATCGGGGGCTGAGTGTGGGTCTCTACTGCTGGCCGATTGGGCACTTAGAAGTGGCTGTAGCACAGGCCAGCCTTGTTGAGTGGAAGTCCATGTTGCTGAGCCCATGGATAACCTCCATCCTTACCACCATGATCACTTAGTTCATGAGCCCATTAGGCAAAGACAGGAGATGCTGAGGAAAAGAGGCTGACTGGTATCCACAGAACAGGTCATCTTATCCACTTATCCTTCTTATGCTGAAGTCACCCTCTGTTGTGCATTCACATGGGACACAAATATCTTCATGTTTTTAACCCACTCATAAAGGTTTATCCAGACTTCTTTGTCATCAATTTTCCAATCATGCTCTTTCCAAGTTTCTGACTCTTCAGTCAAACCATTAGCAACAGCCCATGAGTCTGTAGACAAATGCATCTCTGACCAGTTCTCCTTCCAAGCAAAATGAACAACCAGGTGTATTGCTCAAAGTTCAGCCCACTGGGAGGATTTCCCTTCATCACTGTCCTTCAGCGCCATCCCAGAAAGGGGTTGTAGTGCTTCACTTTTGGGTGGTAACTGCATATCATGCTGAACCATCTGTAAACCAAGCCCCAGTTTTCTCTTCCTCAGTCAATTGACTGTAAGGAACTCCCCAAGAGGCCATAGCTCTGGTCTGGCAAAAAGAAGGTAATGTGGCAGGAGTGCAGACCATGGGCATTTAGGCCACTTCCTCATGTAACTTACTTGTGCCTTCAGAACCTACTCTGGCCCTATCTCATATATACCATTTCCATTTTATGATGGAGTACTGCTGCGGTTGCCCAACTTTATGGCTTGCTGGGTCAGACAACATCCAGCTCATGATAGGCAACTCAGATCTCATGGAACTTGGTGGCCCATGATTAAGCATTCAATATCTACTAAGGCCCAGTAGCAGGCCAAAAGCTGTTTCTCAATAGGAGAGTAGTTATCTGCAGCAGATGGTAAGGCTTTGCTTCAAAATCCTAAGGGCCCGCATTGTGATTCTCTTATAGGAACCTGTCAAAGGCTCCAGACAGCATCTTTATTTGCCACTGACACTTCCAGCACCATTGGATCTGCTGGATCATATGGTCCAAATGGCAGCAATATAATGGACCAGTGTGATTTTTCCCTCGTGTGGGAGGTAAAAATGATCAAAGTCCCTGCAGACAAGATTATGACATAGCTGGAGAGTTGATATATCCCTGACGTAGGCCAGTTAAAGTGTATTGTTGAGTTTACCAGCTGAAAGCAAACTGTTTCTCATGGTCCTTACTGATACCTATTGAGAAAAAAGTGTTTGTCAGATCAATAGCTGCATACGAGGTACCAAGGGATGTATTGATTTTCTCAAGCAATGATAATACATTTGGAAGAGCAGGTGCAATTCAAGTTAACACCTGGCTGAGCTTATGATAATCCACTGTCATCCTCAAGACTCATTGGTTTTCTGTGCAGGCCAAATAGGAGGGTTGAATTGGGATGTGGTGGGAATCCACCACCCCTGTATTCTTCAAGTCCTTAAGAGTGGCAGTAATCTCTGCAATCCCTCCAGGAATCCAGTATTGCTTCTGATGAACTATTTTGCTAGGTAGGGGCAGTTCTAGTGGCTTCCACTTGGCTTTTCCTACCCTAATAGCCCTCACTCCATGACTTAGAGAGCCAATGTGGGGTTTCTGCCAGTTGCTCATTGTGTCTATTCCAATTATGCATTCTGAAACTGAGGAAGTGACTACAGAATGTGTCTGAGGACCCACTGGACCCACTGTGAGACAGACTTGAGCTAAAACTCCATCAATCGCCTGACCTCCATAAGCTCCCACTCTGATTGGTGGACCAGAGTGATGTCTTGGGTCTCCTGGAATTAATGTCACTTCTGAACCAGTGTCTAATAATCCCCCCCAAATATCTGATCATTTCTCTTTCCCCAATGTGCAGTAACCCTGGTAAAAGGCCATCAGTCTCCTTGGGGAAGGCTTAAAGGAAAATTAATAGTATAAATTCATGGCAGTGTAATAGGGTTCTCCCCCAAAGGGGCCTGGCCTTCCCCTCATACAAGGGGCTCTAGGTCTGTAAACTGTCTCAAGTCTGGAAATTGATTAAGAGGCTGTGACTCTCTCTTTTTGTAATTCAAGTTAGACTTCCATTCATTTGACTAAGAACACTTTTGCCTATACAGCTCAAACAAGAATTTAGCAGACTACCCATCTGTTGTACTTCTAGGTACCCCATGATCTATTCTGAACTCTCTGTGAGTCAGATTATTTTGACTCCTGTTTTGAGCTGCTATCCATTTTGATAGCCACATCCACATTGTCTTTGACAATTAAGTGCAGCCACCTGGTTTCTGCTAACTTGGGATCTGATCATCCCCATATTGTTTAAGGATTCCAGCTCAGTGACAGCAGTTCCCACAGTAATATCTGACCTACAGAGAAAGGCAACTACAGAGCTCTTCAGAGATAATGGAGCTAGTCTCAAATTTATTTCTCACAGTACTGGTAAAAGGTGCATCCTCCAGACATTCCTGGGACATATGAGCAGGCTCTCTATGATAAATCCACTCTAACATTCCAATCTCTCTAAGCTATTGTATCCCCTCATTTATATTATACCAGGGCAGTTCTGGCATTTCAACCTGAGGTAAGGTCAGCCACATTTTGATCCATGTTTCAGCCAAACTGTTAATGCCTTTTTTAATCCCTCAAGCTGTAACACTGAAAGCAGAATCTCTGCTTAGTGAGTCCTTATCAATAAATTCAGCATGATCCAGCTTTATATTCCTTCCACCATTATCCCACACCCTTAAAATCCATTGCCACACATATTCCTCTGCTTTCTATTTTTATAAATTGTAAAACTCATGCAGTTGTTTTGAAGTATAATGGATGCCCTTATGGGTAACACTTAGTACCTCACCTATTGGGGCCTGTTAGGACCTCAGTCTAGTTATAGGTCTAGAAGAAATCAGGGGTGGTGGGTATGGGTCATGAAAAGAATTACAAGTATCTTCCAAGCCAATTGCTTCAAGGCATTCATTTGCAGTTTCATCTGGTGAAACTCTAGGGTTCATCCCTTCAGATGGAGATTGGATGGCCAACTCCTCAGGGCAGGCTAAAAGTGGGGCGGCTATGTCCTCAGGGCAGACTATCAGATTATCTACAAAACCCTCAGCACAATCTAGGGTTTCAACTTCTCCACCGACATCATCAATCCATACGTCACCATCCCATTTTTCAGGGTCATACTCATTTTCAATCAATGCCCTCATTTTAACAGCAGATGCCGTGCAAGATTGAGATTTCAGTTTATGTTCTAAAGTTGCTACTCTAACAATGAGACTCTGAGTCTGATTTTCAGAAATCTCAACTCTGTGGCTACAGGAAATAAGATTTTCCTTCAGAGCACTCATAGAAACTTTTACATGTTGCATATGGCTTGAAAGCTTCTCATTTGAAGCTTTCATCTCATCCCTTTCCCTTATCAATGTACACAGCATATCTAACAGCAATCAGCCAACATCTCTGTCTCCTATTTCAACAACATTCTGTAAAGGTGTCAAATACATTATCCCCCAGAAGCTGGCTTTGTATAAGCAAAGCATTGGTAGAATCCAATGGTGATATTTTGACTACCTCTTCTGCCAGCTCACCCCATGGATTGGCAGTGTCATTCTGAATACAGGAAACAGAGTTCTTAGTGCCTTTGAGTCCGGTCAGAGCAGTAAACCAATTGTAAAAACCCATTTTTAAGTTTCTGTTTCTTAAGAACCACTCCCGGAACCAAGCTGTATTAGGTAGTGTTCTCTTGAGAAACAGAATCAGCAGGAGATATCCACAAACATAAAATTTATAAAAATGTCTCACGTAACCATGGGGATGTGGAGTCCAAGTTCTGTAAGGCAGGCTGTGAGCTGGCAACTCTGATGAAGATCCTTAACAAACTCTCAAGAGATGCTGGATGGCTGAAGCAGGAAGAGTGACTATCTCTTCTGAATCTTCCTTAAATGCCTTCTGGTGATTAGATTAAGCATCACTCATTGCAAAAGGCACTCCTCTTAGCTAATTGCAAATGCAATCAGCTGTGGATGGAGCCAACATGATCATGGCTTAAGTCCATGAAATGTCCTCATAGCAAGAGACAGGCCAGTGCTTGCCCGACCAGACAACTGGGCACCACCACCTGGCCAGGTTGACACATGAACCTGACCATGACAGAAGTCAAGTCATACCAACCATTAAACACTGCTAGATGAGTATGTTTTCATGGCAATTTATGCATAATGATTCTAGATCATTTGTTAGTGGCTTATGGTGGGAAGACACAGTGTGTTGCATTTTAAAATGTATAAGGTTCAAATGATAGAATCTTCACATCACAGGGATCTGTTACAAACTATAGGGGGAAAAGGATATCACCCATGTCCCACTTCTTCCCATACTGGCCCCCATCAAGGAGAGGTTGTGATAGAATGGGGTCAGGTCTGCTCCCAGCAGGAAAGAGGAGAACAACAGTGCAGCAAAACCTATCTCAGAAATAACCAAGTCACATAACTATCATGTAGTAAAAATGACAGCTCCCAATAAGTAACTCAAGTCTAAATGATATAGCTGATTTATATGATACTATAGTATACTATACGTTAGATATACTATTTATATACTACTATAATAAAACAGTATTTATTACTATTTAAATAAAAGAATAAAATGCAGGGAACCCTGGTTTTGAAACCCTCTGAACTGGCAAATCCTGAACTCTGCATAAAGCTGAGGCCCCTGAGTTCCAGCAGGCCCTCTTTGAGAATCAGGGAGATACTTGAACACAACCATGTGTGCTTTCCTGTGTTGCTTATTTGTTGGTTAAATAAGAAAACAAAGGAAAATAATGTCCGTGAGATTGACTTATCATTCCTCCCAAACACTGAGAGAAGGGCAATAGTTGTAATCTAGCCTAGGTCAATGGGAATTATGGCATCTCACCTTAAAGATGCTCCCCTAATCAAAGAGCAGCATTTGGATTTTTTTCCCAAAAGCCATAGAGCATAACCCCCACGTCTTTAAATGTGTGTTGTCTTCAAAGTACAGCCATTATGGAAAGTACAAATCACCAAAATATTTGTCAAGTATTTGTTATTGAGAGAGGAATGGTAAGGTCCACTAGGGAATGGAAGAAGCTGGCCAATCTATTTATAATTTCATAGAAATTAAAGAAAAAGGACTGTATTACAAAACTGTGGATAGATATTTTCATGGCTTTGTTACATAGGATGCCAATTCTGTGGCTTAAATAATCTCATTTTTGGCAGAATGCCAGAGTAGAAAGAACATGAGCTCTGTGATCAGCCACATCCCAGTTTGACTTCTTGTTTTGTAACTTGCTCTTAGTTTCTCATTCAGTCCACAGATATTTATTAGCGTTTACATGGATCTGCTAGAGACAGAGATTTAAAACAGGGCTATGCCACTGGCTCACAGACTAGTGGAAGAAAATAGATTTAAAAAAACAACAACATACAAACATTTAAGAGATATAGGAAAGATATAGGAAAGATATATGGCTCTATGAGCATGAAAGAGAGCATCTGGTTTAGTTTGAGAATCAGATAAGCTTTCTTTAAACAACTAATGTCTGAGATTAGAAGGATGAGGAATTAATTAGGCAATTCTGGGGCCATGACAGGTAAGAAAGTTCCACACAAGAAAAATGACTGTGCAAAATAGCTCAGATCTTTTCATTGGATTGGCAGATACAATAAAGTTTGGTGATCTACTTGAGTAAGCATATCAGTAAGCAATTTCCTCCTACCTATTGAATATATATTGGTAAAAGACCTATAAATGGCAATTGGGAAATTTTAAAAAAATTACTAACCCATATACTTTTTTTTTTTTTTTTTTTGCATGGGCAGGCACCAGGAATCAAACCCAGGTCTCTGGCATGGCCGGTGAGAACTCTGCCTGCCTGACCCATGTACTTTTGATCCATTGATTCAGCATCTATAACTGTAGCCTACTGTACTCACATGGACAATAAAATAAATATATTTATAGGAACATTTGGAGTGTTATTATAAAAAGTTTAGATATAGCCGTGTTTATCAATAGGGTGTTAGATAAATAAAATGCAATTTATCCATATTAAGGAGTACCATGATAGGAAGCATCATACAGTTATTTAAAAAGAAATGATAAGCTATTATATATATTGATATGTTCTTTTCTCTGTAATAGACTCTGTCTAAATCTTGTCCAGGCCTCTTTATTGGGCTGATGAACATATTCCCCTAGGATGAATGTTGGCTACTAAAAAATCACCACTATACCCTTCTCTGGAGAATTACTTTCAGCCAAGAAAATCTCCCACCTCCACCAAAGATGCCAGGGAGCACACACCTTTCAAGGAGTAGGAAAGAGTAGCCTGCAGCTTTGCCTGAAGGCAGAAAAATCTGTGGTTTGATTACTATATCAGAGCTTCCCTCTAGTACAGAGTGAACAGTGACCTCAACAGAGCCAATGCCCAGCTTCTTCTCTTGCCCTATTCTGCATCCTTCCGTCTCTTAAAGGTCCCCATGGAGAGGACTCACTCAATAACTCACTTAGAAAAAAATGCCCATCTCAGGATCTGCCTCTAGGGAGGCTGACCAAAGAGGGCTTCTTTTATTTTCAGACTGCCCATGCCAGAAAATATATGAAACCACATGTTATGGAAAGATTGAAAGTAATTGAGAAAGGGGAAAAAGTGGTTAGATCTGTGAACATCTGGGCTAGAGTGATCCATCTGCTTTTCCAAAAGAGTTTTAAAAATTTACAGCTTATTCTACAAGTTGAATAATCCGTCCTAATCCTTAAATGCCCCAATAAACTTTTCCCTAATAGATCAAAACTATCAGTGAACTTTCTGCAGCAGTTCTTGGCAACTTGTCACCCACCCTGTGGGAAACTGGATTCCTAGAGCCCCTCACAGCAGAAAGCCATATCCATACAAACTTCCTGACAGAGCACACCACTGGGTTGGATGGAGAAAAACACAACAAGCTCAACCAAAAGCAAACAAACCAAAGATCTCACTCCTGCAACAACATCCATGGCATATACTCAGAAACAAATGATTAGAGACAGAATGTACACTTGTTCCCATCAATTCTGAGTCCCACTCCATTGCTAAGTCATATTCTATCCCTCCTTACAGGCCAGCAAATTACATTTCTAGAATGGTTATTTCAAGTTTTATACAAACCTTCATTATATATTCTTGCCCACTGGAAACCTATAACTGAAACAATCATTTCAACAGTACTGAGTTGCCTTTTAGAATATATTAAGCTGGTGGAGACGAGCTACCACATATATAGTTCACATTTTTTGGTATAAATTTGAAAATTATAAACTATACCTAAGGGTATTAGATGGTATGCTCCCTTACCTGTGTTTTAAAAGCCTGTTTTGTAAGAGTCCAAAAATATCCTCTCACAGGCTATTAAATGTTTTGGGTTCCTAAACAATGGTGATTGATTTTGCTTGGTCTGGCAAACACAAATTAGCCCATAATCATTTTAGCCTGCCAGCCCTGCTTACATTGAATTGTTTGTGTTTTAGAGAAGAAAATGCAGTGACGCTTGTGAAAAATGGAAAGGGTTAGAAGCAAATAAAAGATTTCTCTGTGCTGAGGAAAAATGCAGCTACTTTAATTTTCTACATCAAATGTGTTTCATTTGATATCAAATTGAAGTGAATTTGAAAATAAAAAAGGGTGCTTCAGTTTTCAAGTAAACTGGTCCTTCAGACAACCATTATATGCTTTTTATTTCAAGGTTTGCTCCATACAAAAACTGGGCAGACATTAAATGGAATGACATTTCTTTCCTTTCTGATCTTAAAAACGTGACTATATATAATGATGTAAAAAAGATTCAATAGTGGGTTTAACACCCATACAATATTCTCATAAACCCCTTGTAAACAAATGACAGAAATGTACATTAAACAAAAATTATTGGAAGAAAACAAAAATGGGAAGAAGGAAAGAAGAGAAGGAAGAAAGGAAAAGAGGGAGAGAGGGGAAGAAAAAAAATCAAGGAATATCTTTACATTTCCATAGCTGAACTTATCCTATATCATGTAATGGACAATGTGGTATAGAGAAAAAATTAGGGCTTTTCTCTGCCACACACTGCCTCCAAGATATTTTGAACTCCAGTATTGTTTTCTAGGTATCTATTTCCTTATCTGAAAATGAGTAAGCAGAATTACTTCTCCTAGTGTTAACCTCCCATGATTCTGACGTAATTTCTACAACAGCAGGCATTTGATAAATACCCTCACAGTACCACCTGGAAGGCTGATAAAGTCAGTAGGGTACAAACTTTCCAAGGAACTTGGAAAAGTAAGAGTCATTGAAATGTTTCAACAAAGAAGAGAAAGATGTCAAGTCAGCAATATGAAAATACTCTTTTGGGTAAAATAAGAAACAATTATACTACATCAGACATTTCTGAGCAGTTCAGCTTGACAACCTTTGCCATTTCAGTTTTGTCTCTAAAGCACTCACTAACTACATGTGATCTAATTGCTCTTCCTTTCAGATATAAGTTCCTCTGACTTAACTGGAAAAGTTTAATTGTAAAGTATCATCTACTTTCACAAAGTTCTTTTTCATTGTTTGACTCATTCGTCATATAGGCATAAGGATAATATGGCCAATTGTGTAACATTCTTATTAGCAAGTCCTTTACCCCAAAAACAAAACAAAACAAAAGTAATAACATCTATCAAGTTCTTTTGGTTTACAGTGTTTCTGAACTTGCTTCCGGGACCAAATTTGAGTAGGTTATTGACAAAGTTTTTGTCTCTATAACGCTGATATGTATGTAATTATTAACTTCATAATCCCTGATAATATGAAAAAGCTTGGATAAACAAAATCTTGGATCAACAAAATCTTGGATGAAATGGGTGTGTAAGATAATAAAATAGTTTATAAGGGTTAAGTTTTAATGTGATTATAATTTCCTGTATTTTATTTCTCAAAGGTCAATCATATTTATCATCCCTTTTGTTCCTTTGGCAAACCTGAGATAAGCAATGCAGGAATTATTTCTCCCTTTTAACAGGCAGAAAAATACCTAGAGGGACATGACTCACCCGAGTCATTGCAAATCTGTGGAGCAATCATCATTAAAACACAAGGCTGCTTAGAAACAGCAGAGGTTCTTCCCTACACACTGGATTAAACCCATATTCTACCAGGTTTGTATATAATGAGATAAACATGAAAAAAAACAATATTATGGAAAATAAAATACTGCATATATGAGGCAGATAAATCACCTAATTAAATTATTCGAAAAAAAAGTATAGGAAACATAATATGTACCAAGCCCTAAACTAGACACTGGAAATAAAATTATGAATGAGACATAATTTCTATCCTCCAGAATCTTACCAATTGCTCCCATTATGGAAAGCAGAATAAATCACAAATCAGACCAGGAGACAGGAATTCAGTAGTAATACTTCAAAACTGAAGACTTACCTTTGTGATCTTAATGAAGTAGTCAGTACAAGATTTTATAAACTGTCATAGAAAACTGGCAAAAAATATGAAATATTGCATTTAAAAATACCACACAATAAGCAATGTAGAACTGTGATCACTGAGAAGAGAAACAAATGAGATGAACCCTACAATAGCTCCAGTTTTCTGTAAAGAAGCACATTCTGGGTTGTAATGCAAGGATGGGAAACCCAAGCAAGCACTGCAAGTTACTTTGAAACAGATGGAGTATTTCAGAGAAACTATGGTAACTCAGATTTACATGGCAGAATACTGGACAACGGATAGAGTAAGAGTTTCAGAAATCTCTACAGGATTTGCCTTGAGTTTTTGGCTAAATTCCAAGCTGAATACACATAAAGTAAAACTTCACAAATCTGAGCATAGACCAACTGCTAAAGAGCTCTAGTTTTTAAAAAATTCCCAGAAGTCATACAGGACTGGAAAAATTTGAGATTGAGAAGAGAAAACTCAGGGAAGACCCAGAGCATTCAGCAGGGACCCCAGAAGTGTCACACCTTAGTAGTGAGTTAAACAAACCTGAGAATAATGCTACTCTACATTTTAAATAATGAAGCTTAAAAATAACAAGATCAAGCTGATCCACTTGTAGCTTTGTTATTTGCCAAAAAAACACATAACATTGCACAAAGGAATACAACAAAATTTAGACATTCAGCATGTAATAATCACCATATTTGGCATCCAATAAAAAATTATTAGATATGCAAAGAAACAGGAAAATGTAACCAATAATCAGGAAAGAACATGGTCAGTGGAAATAGAGGCAGAAATAATAGAGATTTTGGAAATAGCACAAAAGAACTTTAAAACAGGTACTATAAAATGCATAAAGACACAAGGAGAATTAGGAATATAGTGAAAGAAAACTAAAAGCTATTAACTGAAAGCAAATGGAAAGTCAAAATCTAAATAATGCCATATCTCAAATAATAACTCAGTGAATGGGCCTAACAAAAGGCTGATTTCAGAATAAAATAACAGGGAACTTGAAGACACAAATAAAAACTATTTAAACTAAAGCAGAGAGGGCGGGCCGCGGTGGCTCAGCGGGCAGGAGTGCTTGCCTGCCATGCCGGAGGACCCCGGTTCGATTCCCGGCCCCAGCCCATGTAAAAAACAAACAAACAAACAAAATATATAATAAAATAAGAAAATGTTTAAAGATGTTTCCCTTTCTTCCTCCCTTCCTTCCTTCTCTGTCTTTCTTTCTTTAAAAAAAAAAAAAAAAAAAAAAACTAAAGCAGAGAGAGAAAAATGTGATTTAAAAAAATAGAGACTTAGTGACCGATGGGGTAATATCGTATTCCTTAAGGATTTAAAATATTACTCACAGAAATAGAGTGCTTGATAGAACTTGGAGAGAATACATAAAACTTTTTTTAAAAACAGCAACAATTTACTTGTCATAGTTGGTATTTATTGAATTCTAGACCTAACAATGGCAGAATATACATTTTTTGTAAGTTGATCTTTTAGAGGCATAAAAAATCAGTTGACAAAATTCAGCATCTGATTGTAACAATAACTTTCAGCCAACTAGAAATAAAGGAAATTTCTAAACCTGAAAAAGAGAATGTGGAAAAATCCTACACCTATCATCACTCTTAACAATGAAATATTGAATGTTTTTACTTCAGTTTGGGAACAACGCAAAGATGTCTGTTCTCATCACTCCTTTCAACAATGCATTGCAAGTTTTCATCACTACAATAAGGAAATAAGACAAAATAAATGAAAGGCATACAATTTGGACAAGAAAAAGCAAAAAATCTTTTTTCACAAACAATATGATTGTGTATATAAACAATTCTAAGAAAACAGCAAATGAGCTATTAAAATTAAAAAATAAACTTAGGGACACCACAGGGCATATTTCTACCAGCAGTGTTTGAGGGTTATAATTTTTCCATATCCTTGGAAACTCTGGTTATTTTCTGTTTTTGTTTGTTTGTTTTTCTTTATTGCCAGGATAGCATGTAAAGTGGTTTCCCATTATGGATTTGATTCGCACCTATCTAAAAACTAATGATACTAAACAACATTTATATACCTTCTTTGGCCATTTGTATATTTTCTTTGGTGAAACATCTATTCAAATTTTTCCCATTTAAAAATGGGTTATTTGTCATTTATTGTTTTGTTGAATTTATTTATTGTTGAATTGTAACAGTCCTTCATATTTTCTGGATATTAAATCCTTATCAGTTATATTACTTCCAAATATTTTCTCATTTCTGTGGGTTATCTTTTCACTTTCTTTACAGCATTCTCTGACATGCAAGGTTTATAATTTTGATAATTCAGTATCATTTTTACTTTGCTTTCTTGTGTTTTATTTTATGTTTAAGAAACTGTTTCTAAATCAAAGGTCATGAAGATTTCTACCTATATATTCTTGTAAAAGTTTTATAGATTTAGCTCTCACATTTAAGTCTTGATCCATTTTGAGTTCATTTTTATTTCTGGTATGAGGTAAGGTTTCATATTAGTTCTTTTTCATGTGGATATCCAATTGTCCCAGCACCACTTGTCAATAAAAGACTATTCTTTCTCCATTGAATAATCTTAGCACCCTTGTTGAAAATTGATTGACCATAGATGTATGAGTTTATTTCTGGAGTTGCAATAATATTCCATTGATCAGAAAGTGTATGTTTCCACAAATACCACACTATCTTGATTACTATAGCTTTGCAGTTGTTGTTTTTTTCTTAATATTTTTTATTTTGATATGGTAGCATATATATAAAAAATGCAAAAAATTTCAAAGTACACTGTAACAAGTTGTTATAGAACAGATTTCAGAGCTTGGTATGGGTTACTGTTCCACAATTTTAGGTTTTTCCTTATGACTGTTCCAAGACACTGGTGACTAAAAGAAATATAAATATGACTCAGCAGTCATACTCATTTGCTAAATCCTATCTTCTCTGTTATCACTCCACCTTCTCCTTTCTTCCAATCTTAAGGGGAATTTGGACAGTGCCCATTCTAAGTTTTCTCATATTGAAATGGGCTGTCAACAAGATGAGATGGGAGATGGAACTAGTTGATGTTCTTGGGGAGGTTGGTCCCTCTGTGTTTCTGAACTTACTTGGCCTATGAACCCATCTGGAGGTTGTAGGTTTCTAGAAAATAATCTTAGTGCATGAAACTTTCGTAGACTCTCAGATAGCGCCGTAGGCATTCTTTGGGGTTGGCAAGAATGGTTTTGGTTAGAGTTTAGCAAACTATAGTAAATAACAATATATTTATCGTTATTATCCAGAATAGCCTCTCAACTCTATTTGAACTCTCTCAGTCACTGATATATTTTGTTGCAGTTAAGTTTTGAAATTGGGAAGTATGAGATCTCCAACTTTGTTCTTTCCCACAATTGTTTTGGCTATTCTGCACCCCTTGAAGTCTATTGTTTGCTCCAATGTAGGGAGCCATGATGTTAAAACATAAGACAAAAATCCCACCTAAAAGAAGCTTTTACCACTGGATGAGTTCAAATGAGGTTAAGACAACTGTAGACTTCCAGGGAACCACCAGATAGGTCAAATAATTACTCCTCTGGAAATAAAGCTTTGAAAGAGCTCAATCCCCATTCTGCTCCTTCCTACAACAGGAATGCATGCTTTCACTTTTCAAGACTGCCACAGAGCTGAGGAGCAGAAGATATGATGGAGGCAACTTAAAAGATCATAAAGTTCACTGTTCTTATCAGCAAATATTTCTCTTAACCAAATGCTCACCAGTTTGCTGGGAACCTTTTGTTAATTTCCAGAGTTCTGAAAAATTTGAACTTGACATTTTTGCCAATTTTCCCATTGCTTTTTATGGAGGAGTGGACTTTTGAATGTACTTTCTATGCTTTTTTCCCTGACATACAGATACATCCATTTCTCAAACTGTATTCATAAATTAAGTTTACTTATCATGTATATTTTACATCAACACTGTTTATTTTAATAGAAAAAGATAGTATGCCCACAAAAATCATATATGGAACCAAATTTAGATTCTATTTTTCCTCTTTGATACTAAAAGGATGCTTGCTAGCCGTTATGTTTAGGACTTTGATTTAATTGGAATGCCAATAAATTGAATTTATGACCAAAGGAGACCCACAGAAATTATACCCTGGACACAAATAGGAAGGGAAAGGAAGGCAGGGGAAGGGAGAGGAGGGGGGGGAAAGGAAGGGAAAGGATAATTGTAACAATACATTTATAAATTCTCAGTTTTCTTTGTCCTATGAGTTTTTTTGAGGATTAAATAATATAATCTGCATAAAGTATTCAGCAAAAACCTGTCATTTGTTAATATCAGATCAATAACATCACTGCTGCAATTATTAACATCATACTTAAAGAACTAAGGGAATGATATTTGTTTAGAAAATACGAGATTAGAGAAAAGGAAAAAGAAGAGGCTCAAAACTGTTGATCTTCTCTAAGACTTGCCATTAGACTACAGTAATCATAAGTGTACTTTTGTATAAATAAATTGTTTTCTACCCCAAATGGTTTAAATTGCAAGATAATCCCAAGTGTAACAGAAATATTTTGGAGAATATAGTGTCAAGTATAACTATGAAAGCTCTCTCATCAGGAAAGTGACAGAGACATTGGCTAACAATGAATGAACTAGTTTTTTTCTAGTATATATAATTACACAATCAGGCAATTATTTGAAATAATGTCATAGACTATAGATTCCTTCAGTGGGCCTTGTTTTTATCCGTAGAGAGGAGAAACTACATTTAAAATCTTATCTCTGGATGGAAATAAGAGTTTTATTCTCACTTGAAAGAATATGGGGAATTAACGTGGGGAAACATGCCCTAATAACATTGTTTAAACAAATTTCTACGTATGCATGAAGATATTGAATCTTCTGAAATGACCTAGTTAATAGTGTTATTGAGCATAGAAGCCTGTTCTATTAACATTCGCCTGGTTCACCTTTACATGTTCAGTCCTCAAGCTCTTTCAGGCTATCCAACATATTAAATTCTATCTTCTGGTGGGCTTTATGCCAGAACTTTTGCAGAATATCTCCCCAACATTTTCACATTTAGCACTCTAAACACTACATAGCAGAACAACAACAAAAAATTATTTAGCTATAATATCAGACAGTAATCTTGGAAATGAGGATGATGTAAATAACAAATTCTGTTTGTTTAATTACAATTATTGATACCAATAAACCACGCCCCAACTCACACTTTGGAATACCATTGCATTGGACTAGGGGTCAGCAAAATTTTTCTATAAAGGGCCAAATAGGAAACATTTTAGGCTTTTACTGGCCAAACAATTTCTGTTGTAACTATACAATTCTGCAAAATTAGAATTATTTAGTGCAAAAATAGCAGTTGACAACAAAAAGAAGACATGGCTATAGCTGTTACTAATAAAAGTTTTTTTATAAATATAGGTAGCAAGCTAGATTTGACTGCAGGAGGTTTGCTGACCTCTGCACTAGACCATACTTCCAAACTTTTTTCTGCAGACAATTCATATTCTTGTATATTGTTTTTGTTTGAGAATTTTATATTACCTTTACATACTAAATATTTTGTCCTTGTAATTTTTACCAGTTTGTAGAACTGTGTCACTTAAAAGGCTATCTACATCATATATGTGTATATATGTGTTTGTGTATATCCCATAAAGAACATAGCCAATGACATTTATTAAGCAACAACCATGTGTGAAGTTGACTGCCACAAAGGTACCATATTTATTATTCATTCATTTATTGATCAACTCAAATATTTTAATAAACTGAGGCATTGATAAATTGAATACATTTTCTAATAAAGCCTCAAATTCATCCAGGAAAAGTATACAAGGTGAATGAACCCTCTACTCCCATTTTCTGTATTAACTTTTTAATCTTTCATTCCTCCGGGATAGTTTACATGCAGTTATACCACAGTTAAGAAGGTCTAGAAAATGACCTTTGATAATTCCTTATTATCATCATGCATATATAATTATATAAAATCATTAAAGAAGTCAAATATACTATTTATGCCTTTAAGTTATGAGATGTTTAATCTGTTTAAATATATTTGCTCACATGCAGCCTATTTCCCTTATGAAAAATAGTTCAGTTAAGAAAAAACTTTTCTTTTTGGAATGAATATCATTGACATTGTTTTACTCTGTACCACATCAAAGCTAGATAAAAGATAATCACAGGTGTGGGAACAAAGGTGGTTAGTTTAATTGGAGAGACATTTATGAGTCTCTGGATCTTACCAGAAAATTACAGAGTAGGTGATACAAAATTCTTATCCATTTATAAACTCTCACTGAATTCAAAATAATTTCTGATTATCAGTAATGTTTGTGAATACTTTACTTTCTCAATATAAAGACAAAATATTACTGAAGGGAGAATTTGGACAACAGGACTTTGTTTAAATTTCATCACTAAAAGGTAAGACAAATTCTAAATGTAAATTCTGAGAGTCATGTAATGCTTATATGAGTAACAGTTACCTGGAAATAAGAATAAAGCAGTCATCCAAAATAATACATGAAGTAGAACCCGTTGTTTTAGTTATTACTTAATAGGGTAATATACAGTAATATTTTTTGACACACAGAGAAAATTTCATATTCCCATTCATTTCAGGACCAGTGCTTTTATTTGTATTTATTCTGCAAGCATTATTGAAGCACTGACTGTGAGTGAGTCAGCCTGCAGTGCTTAGTATACAAATCTGTATAAGATACATTTCCACAGGGAATCACTAGGATGATAATACACGTCTAGGTTCAAATGTGGTTAAATGTAGTAGTTTGGAGGGGTTCTGGGTCTGAGGAGAGTGGTGGATAGTGGTGGTCATTTGAATATGACACTTTCTATGTATCTTCAAGAAAAACAACCATAAGGTTTTAAAAATTCAAATAAATTCATTTATTTACATCCTCATCATTATTTGGAAACAGAGAATAACATAAACTTCAAGTTATCTTTAGGTAGAGAAATAAACAACACATTTCATAGCCTCTTCAAGTCTGTCCATGTGGATAGCAGGGTAGGGGGTCCTAAAAGGCTTCTTCAAAGAGTGGGGGGAAGAGAAGGTTTATTTGAAGCAAACACAAAATCATCCCCAGAAAGAGAACATTCAACAATAAATGCCAAAAATAATAAGCAAATGTCATTGTTTCATACATATGTCCATCAACCTAAAAACCTATACACATTGGGTACATGGGTGGTTCAGTGGTAGAATGCTCACCTCTCATGCAGGAGATCTGAATTCGATTCCTAGACCATGCAGCAAAAAAATAAAAACAAAAAAAACTCCTATACATACTGTCTATTTCCTAGGGAACAAGAGTTTTCCACTGTGTTTGCAAGGAGCCCACCACTCCTGTTTCTCACTGCTCACATTCTTGCATAGTGACTAGTAACATGGGCTTCAGAAATTTAGAATATATTGAATTTGAATACTAGCCATAACACTAAGGTGTGTGCTTAGAGTAATAACTTAGACTATAAGATTCTTAACATCAACAGATGTTTAAAAAAGTGAGGTGAATCCTGACTCCAAATATACAATAAAATTTAATATATTTTAGCTAACTTTGCGGCAAAAAAATCAAGAATTTTCGTTATGCGAACAGAATCATTGATTCTGCCGGGGGAAGATGGCAAAGTACGGAGCTCTGGGACTCACTCCTCCTCCAAAACAGCAAGTAGAGAGGCAGAAACTCTCTGAAGTAAATGTTTCAGGGTTCCAGAGGCCAGGGGAGCCCTGCACAGCATACAGGAAAAAGCGGGAAGAAGAGGCTGAGAAATGGCAGTAAAGAACCGTGAGGAGGTCGATCTGTGCTAGCTGCCAGTGCTCATTCCCCATGACCAAGACAGGATGCCCCAGTTGTTGTATGTGGCAGTGCTGACTTTCAGATCTGCAGAACTGTTAACACATATACTAAACTCTGAAATCTGTTTCATAACTACTTGTTGCAATGCCCAACTCTGCAATATATATATATATATATATATACAGAAAAATTGAAAGCAAGGACTTGAACAGACATTTTCACACTGATGTTCATAGCTGCACTATTCACAATTTTCAAAAGATAGAAGCACTCCAAGTGTCCATCACTGATGAATGGATAAACAAAAATGGTATATACACATAATGGAATATTATTCAGCTGTAAAAGGGAATGAAGTACTTATGCATGCAATGCAGATGAATCTGGAGGACAATATATTACATGATATAAGCCAGACACAAAAGGACAAATACTATATGATCTCACTGATATGAGCTAATTATAATAAGCAAGCTCATAGGGTTAGAATTTAGAATATAGGTTACCAATGGATAGAATGGAAGTAGAGATTGTTATAAATTAGCTGATGCTTAATTTATGCAGAATTTCTGTTTATGTTGATTATAAATGTTTGGATATAAATAGTGGTGATGCCTGAGACTCAGAGTAGGAATTCTGCAGATCTGAAAGTCAGCACTGCCACATACAACAACTGTTATAGAAACTGAAAAGGATATGAGGTTTCAATGAGAGCTAAGAGCAAAGCCAATTTGGGTCAAGACTAAGGTAAATCAGAATACAGGAATAAGGACATTGCCTGTATTTTAGAAGATCACCTATAGTATGAGACCAAAGAAAGAGAAGTTTATTTTGCACAAAACCTAACTTTTCTGAGCACATAATCTAACTCAACCTGTCTGGGTAGCTCATTTAAGCAAGAAAAACCCATGGAACCCAGAATGGTAATGAGGACTTGTAATTCTGTACACCTTAATGCATTGCCCAGGTACATCCCAGAGTATGTTGAACAGATAATTCAACACTATTGGCAAAGTCCATTGAAGAGCAGGAGAAAAAATATGAATCTATTAAACTTTACCACTGGGGAAAGCCCTGACACTGTCTCATATATTAGGAACTGTTCATAGGATAAGCCCTTGATCTTGAGGCTTGCTCTCGTGAAGTTTATTTCTGTAGCAGAGAAGCTAAGCTAAACTATAGTTATGTCTAAGAGTTACTTCCATAAGACCTCTTTGTTGCTCAGATGTGGCCTCTTTCTTTCTAAGCCCAACTCTTCAAATAAAATCATTAACCTCCTACCTACATGGGACATAAGATCCAGGGGTGAAAGTCTCCCTGGCAACATGGAGATGAGCCTGGTGCTGGCATTGTGGGATCAACAAGCCCTACTTGACCAAAAGAGGTGAAAGAATTGTGACAAATTGTAACAAAATAAGGTATCAGTGGCTGAGAGTGCAAACAGAGTAAGGAAGCTATTCTGGAGATTACTCTTACAGAAGCTTCAGCTAGATATTGTTATTTACCTTGATTTTCCAGACTCCAGCCAAAACAATTCCTGCCAACCCTAAAAAACATTTAGGGTGTTATTTGAGATTTCTACAAAAGTTTCATGTACTACAATTACTTTCCAGAAATCTACAACCTCCAATCTGGCCTGGTTCCTAAGCCAGGTAAGTCATGAAACCCAGAGAGGCCAACCTTTCCAGAACATCAACTAGTTTCATCCCCCTATCCCGTTTTATCAACAATCCGTTACAACATGAAAAAGTTAGAATGGGCACAGTCCAAATACCTTTACAGATTAGAAGAAAGATCAAAGGAAAAAGTGAAGTTATAACAGAGAAGATACGATTTAACAAATAAGTATGATTGCTGAATCATTATATTGGTATTTCTCTTAAGTGTCCAGTGTCTTGGAGTAGCTAGAAAAAAAAATTGTGGAACTGTTAACACATATACTAAACTCTGAAATCTGTTTCATAACTAATTGTTGCAATGTACTTTAAAATTTATTACTTTTTTGTGGATATATATTCATAATAAAGAAAACAAAGGTGATCATAGCACATTACTGTGAGTGTAATTAACAGTATTGAATTATGTTTGTGGATGTGGTTGAAAGTAGAAGTATTGGGTCATGTATACTACTAGAAAGAAAGTTAGAAGATAAAACATGGCACTGTAACACAGTGAACCCTGTTGTGGATGATGGGCCTGTGGCTAATAGTACAAATATATGAATATTCTTTCATGAATTATAACAAATAGGATATTATTACAAGATGTTAATAATAGGGTGGTATGGGGAAAACAATATAAACTATGCACTGTCATAATAGCAATATTTTAATATTCTTTCATCAATTGTAACAAAGGTATGACACTACTGCAATGTGTCCACAATAGGGGCGTGTATGGGAATGCTGCATTTTTTACATGACTTTTCTGTAAAGCTACAACTTCTCTAATTAAAAAATAAATTTAAAAACTATGCTAAGTGAAAGAAACGGTATGCAAAATACTATATATTGTATGATCCCATTTATATAAAAGGTAAATATAAATAAATTTATAGAGACAGAATAAGATTAATTGCTATGTAGGGCTGGGAGAGGATAGAGGAATTGAGAGGTGACGTCTAAGGGATATGGGGTTTTTCTTTTTGGAATAATAAAAATGTTCTAAAATTGATTGTGGTAATGAATGCTCAATCCTGTGATTATACTAAAAGCCATTGATGCTACACTTTGGATGGATTGTATGGTATATGAATATTTCTCAATAAAATTGTTTTAAACAATAACAAAAAAACAGAAACATTCCTGTGATTATTACATTTCCTCTTGTCACGGAAAGCCAACTGACTATGCAGATATACTTTTCCATGGGTTGTGTCAGTCATGGATTTCCCAACCATGAATCATATCCATCAGTGATTTCCATTTACCCTGAAAGTGTAATGCAATTACATTAGTGATATTCCCACCAATGCATTTAGTCCTTAATTCACCTTGTAAAATATTTTTATCATCTATACTTTTTTTGTATTTCCAGTGGTGTCTGGAACAAAGATCTTTTTACATCTTAAATTCTGGCTCTGGCTGTCAGCGATCTCAAAGAATCATCTTAATATTGTTTACCTTCAGTATCCTTGTCTTTTCTACAGATGTAATATTTCCTACTCTGTGTCACCACGTTTGTTGTAGGATCTGAAATATTCTCATGAGAAATTGCATTGAGAAGTTAACACCTTACATTTTATATGGATTTTATTTCTTGGCTTAGCTTTGAGAATGTCTGAGTTATTAAATCCATTTCTTAAGTTTGACTAAAATAACAGTTTGAATTACTTTAATTATTAGCAATAAACGTGTTGATATGGCTGGAAATAGGGAAGAATTAAAAGTAAATAATAATGACATATGACAGTGCAGAGACGTGGGAATTAGCTCAGTTCATTCTAAAATGTTTGGGCTTATTTAATTAAGGCAAAATAGAAGAATAATGGAAATAACTAAAGCCTTGTTCCAAGTAAAACAGTAGCCAAAAATTCACTACTCAGTAAATCTAAAGGTAGTTTGAGTTGTTTATTCACATTATAATTAAAATAAATTATTTATATATCAACAAACCCTGAAAAGATGGTGGAATCACTAGATATAAATTACGCAAAATTACTCCAAACAAATTATGTTCAACAAACTTTATGGCTCTGCAACTACTATTTCCAAAACAATGAAGAAAATGCATCATGAATTGTTTATTGGGAGCTTACTAAAGCATTTGATTGCCATGGTTCATAAAATTTTACTGGGAAAAAAATTAGTAAAATTAGTTTTATGTGAGCAGAGGAATGTGGCCTGAAACCTGATAGAAAAGAAAGGAAGTCAGAGGGAATACCCAGTGACTCTGGTTGGTCCATCGAGAGGCCACAAGCTCTACAGGGATTTTAATAGACTGTACATACATACACCCATACGTCTATGTCCTGTCTGAGGTCTAGTAAGGGTTAATTTCAGTAGTGTAACTGCGGAATCTATACTTTAAGAAGATATCTTAGATGATCCTAATGTACAATCGTGTTTGTAAATTATTAATATGGCCAAGTTTATTGGGAAAAGAATAGTCTAAACCCAGCCAATAGCCAAAATGCAAAGTTTTTGTAAAGTATTTGTGCATGTTTATGATCCAGGAGAAAGGAGTAGTATAATTAGTCTGAACCAATAAGCAGTACTGTGTTGCCAAACCAATCTCCAAGGAACATTAGACCCATCGTCACTCTCTGCCTGCCAAAAAAACACACGTTCCCTGCAGAAACAGACCTTTATATGCACCTCTGGTTGGGCCAGCTCTGCCACAAGGATGTATCCTCTGTATTCCCCCTTATTAAATCAGAAATATGCTTCTCAGAGATTATTTTAGGGGAGATAATAAGTGTTACATAAATGAAAATGTTTTATGATTAAATACATGTGGGAAACAAAGTCTAAGAATTTGTCATATGTAAATGTGCAGTGCAGGTCTCCAAATATAAGTATGCAGTGTTTCCAAAATGCGTAAGCCCACCGAATACTTCTTCATTCCACAGAATATCTCTCTATCTATGCTTCTGTGGTATGTACTTTTGAAATCACTGTTCTTTGTCCAAACAAAATCTTTGTTCCATTTGTAAAGAACACATGGGCAGTGAAATCAGGAGAGCTGGCATTGTATATTAATCATATATTATTTATTCTGGATTCCTATCACTAAAGTTTTCTTTTTACTTGAAGGAAAAGCTCTCATTTTGTCAGTCTTGGTAGGAGGTAAGGCCTTAATGCAAAAGGAGTCAGATAATACCTTGTTCCACTCCTGGAAAGTTAAATCATAAAAAGATGTGCTAGGCTCAGTCAATTAGATACTTCTAACTGGGGCTTTTGAAACATAAATGGCCAATTCTTACTTATTCAAATTCATTAATTAATTCTTACTCAAGGTAAGAATAAATTTAAGACAATGACATCTAGTATCTACAACAGGGGTGTCTGGCAGGGGTGTCCTCTAGCAGAGATGGTGTTTTGTCATGGTTTCTTTTTTTTTTTTTTTTGACATTTAAAACACTGGCTTTATTCACATACTACCCATCTGTACATTAAAAAACAAGCAAGTTAGAAGTAAATGTTTTATTCTTCCAACTAAATTCCAGTACTACAAGGGCAGTAAAACAATGATACACTGGGGGGGGGGGGGGGGGGGGGAAATGCTGCAATAAACATTTGTTAAAAAGACTAATAGAATAAATAAAAACTACCAAAAAAAATCATATAAACCCATTCTGAAACCCCAAGAAGTCCTGGAATACAGAAATGCCCTCCTCCTATTTCACAGGAAGCACAGTAGGCTATTTGCTTAATACTGTCCTGGGATTACATTCTAAATTATCAATGACTGGTTACAGCTTGGTTGTAGTGCACAATTAAAATCACACTAATTTTCAGCCTGAAGTGACATTCTACAGTTTTATTTACACAACCAGTGAAGGGCATGTTCTAGAATACCAGCTTTAATCCTTTTCAAACATATTAATAAAAGAAGCCAAATTGTAACGATATAGCACACGAGGCCACTGGTATTAATACAGGTAGCAAAGGTCCACATCCAGGTGATACTGACATTAGGGAAATTTCCAAAACCAGATGCTGCCTAAGAGTGGTTGCCACTGACAAAAGCTTGAAATAACCTGTATTCACAGGGGGGTATTGGCATTGCTGCATGTCATAATTGGGACCTCCTGCAACAACTCAAAAGGAACAGGCAGCCCACAAATGCAGAAAACGTGATTCATGAAACATAACTAGCAGGCTGTTCACCATATCGTCGCATTATCTGATCATGCGTAAACCTCACGAATGCATCATATTGTTCTGCAAGTTTTGTATTCAATATTTTTTCATACTCTTCTCGAACTTTCTCTTCACATTCTTTCAACAAACGTTCACAGATCATTCCAACTTGCCGTACAGTGAATAAAGGCTGTTCTTTTTTTAATGGGGATGATGTTGTAGATGAAGTCCCTGGTGAAGCTGGTCCACTGAGGAGAAATGCATGTGACTGTGCTTCAGAGGCACAACATGGATCTGTCTGTTGGAAACTAGTTTCTAAATGTCTTCTCTTCTGCATGCGTTTATACTCTTGTTTTATGTTGTACAGAATTTGTTCTGTGGTGAGGCGGGAAGAGACGTCGCCGAAGGGGGAAGGCTCCATTCGGAGATACTTCTGCGGCGAAGTGGCGGCGGCCGAGAAGGAGGCAGCAGTGGCCGCGGCCGCGGCAGAGGGGGAGGCGGTAGCCGAGGTGGGCACCGACAATGGCGCACATCGCCTCCGCTTCGGGGACGCCGGGCTCAGCAGCGGGTCAAAATCTAGAGTCCTTTTCAGAGTAGCTCCGCACGCCATGGCCAGGGGCAGCCCAAGCGCCCGGCTCGGACGGGTCGGGGAAGGGTGACGGGAGCGGGAGGGCGAGGGAAGCGGGAAGGGGAGCGGGGACTCGGAGAGAGCCTAACAGACGGGCTCAGGAGAAAGCAGGTCGCGGACCGCCGGTCGAAGACGAAAAAGCTGCCGCCATTGCCTCCGCGGCAGGGGCAGTGCCGGGCCCGCCGGGGCGAGAGCCGGAGGGGCGGTGGCAGCAGCTCATGCCAGTCACGTCAGGGGGCTCTTCCGCTTCCTCAGGCGCTGCTCCCCCGGGAGAGGCTCCCGCCGCCCCCGCTGTCCGTGCGAGCGTTTGCGCCACGCCTGACCAGTCCTGCGCTGAGACCGGTTCCCTTCGGAAGTTAATACCAGCTCTGTGAGGTGTGTGGCTGGAACACGGGTCCTGAAGCGCCCGACAAGGGTCAGTAAGTGGGCAGAGGCGGTCGATGCGGAGGGATTGAGAAGTGAAGCGGCCGCAGGAGCTCAAGTGAATATGTCCAACCACTTCCCCTTCCACTGTATGACCTTGTCATGGCTTCTTGACCAGACAGTTTTCCACAATTCCTACAGAACCTGTGCTATGAAGTGCCATTTGTTCCTGCACAGTTTCTGAGACTGGCTCACCAAGTTACTAGTTTCTATGCATATTACTCAGAGAATTCCTGGCAACAAATTTCTTTACATCTTAGGTTATCCAAGGTGTCTGTTGCACATAATCAAGAAATATGACTATACATTTTACTTAAAGACGTTGTCACTCAGTTTCTTTTCATGAAGTAATGGAATTAGGTCCTTACCTTTAAAATGACTTCTAGCTTTAAAAATTTAAGGTTAACAAGTTTTTCTAGAAAAACCAAAGTGTGATATAAAGATTTAAAATCAAATTAAAACAGCTACAGATTTGTTTGATGCAATAAGAGACTTAAAATCAACAACTTCCAGATTGATAAATTGTGATGCAAGTAATTCAAGTTAACAGGGCATTCAGGATCTCTGCTTCCATTCAAGATGAAATTACAAGTTTGAGGGAATAGTGTGTGGGTAGAAAAGAACTAACTCAGCAGTTCTAGATTGCTTAAACTCTGTACCTTCCAAAGAAAGGCCTGTGTTCAAGACTGACCCTTGGCTGGCTCCTGAGAGATATTTTCTGAGCCCTTAAAATATTCTGCCTGAACAGAATGTTTTTATATATATTATGCCTTGTGCCATGCTGCATTAGTTCGGCCAGATAAGTTTGCTTGAGAATGTGATTTATGGTGAAAACCTTTTTGTGCCTTGGGGGGTGGGAGAAGTGGAATCTGAGTAGCTGACATCAGCCAGAGGGGTGTTGCATGCCTATACAACTGATCCCCAATAAAAACCCTGGACACCAAGGTTTGGGTGCACTTCCCTGGTTGATGACAATTTGCACTTGTCATACATCATTGCTGGGAGAATTAAGCACATCCACATATGACCCCACTGGGAGGGAACATCTGAACACTTCCTGTCATGGTCAGGTTCATGTGTCAACTTGACCAGGTGGTGGAGCCTGGTCGTCTGGTCAGGCAAGCACTGACCTGTCATTTGCTATCAGGACATTTCATAGACTTAAATCATGATTATGTTGGCTGGATCGACAGCTGATTGCATTTGTAATCAGCTAAGGGGAGTGTCTTCTGGAATGAGTGATACTTAATCTAATCACCAGAAGGCTTTTAAGGAGGATTCAGAAGAGACAGTCACTCTTCCTGCTTCAGGCAGCAAGCCTCTCCCATGGAGTTCATCCAGACCTTTCATTGGAGTTGCCAGTTTCACAGCCTGCCCTACAGATTTCGGACTGTTCCATTCCAACAGTTGTCCAGCTAGGCTTTCTTTAGAGTTCATTGAGGAACTTCTTTGGAGTTACCAGCTTGCGACCTGCCCTGCAGACCTTAGACCCTTACATTCCTACAGTTGCCCAGCCAGCCTCTCCTGAGAGTTCACTGAGGACTTTCATCAGAGTTGCCAGCTTGCAGCCTGCCCTACAGACCTTGGACTCTACATTCCCATGGTTATGTGAGACACTTTCATAAATCTTGCATCTATGGGTATCTCCTGCTGATTTCTCTAGAGAACCCTAGCTAATATAGCTTGGTACCAGGAATGGCTTTTAAGAAACAGAATCTTAAAAATGGGTTTTTTAAGATTGGTTTTCTATTCTGACTGGACTCAAAGGCACTAAGGACTCTGCTCCCATAATCAGAATGACAATTTTCAAAACATTCATCATGAGTGAAAATCAGTTGAAATAATGAACAGAAAGAGACCACAAAGGACATACATACTGGATTTAACAAAATATAAATTTAACTAAAATATTTAAAGGCTAAAAGATAGGATAAAAACACTAGTATGGTAGATTTTAAAGAGTAACAATCGAATTCCAACAAGAATAATCATTGAAGTTACACACTAAAGAGATGGATTAAACAACACATGATATTAAGTTGAAGAAAAAAATCAGTGAACTGAAAGGTAGATCTGCAGAAATTATAGAAAATACGTCAAAAAAAGAATTTAAAATAAGCAAAACAAAAGATATTAAGAGATTTGGAGGATATAAAATGTTTCAACATGCTTCTAATCAGAGTGACAGTAAGAGAGATTAGTGAGACTGTGGGGAAAAACCAGTCAAAGAAATAATGGCTGAAATGTTTCTAGAATTGGCAAAAAGCATGAATATTCAGATACAGGCAGCATATCAAGTCCCCAAAAGCATAAATAAATCCAAGAGTCACCACAATAATGACGTTGTTGTAAGATATAGTACAACACTATCAATAATAATTTCCCATATCATATGCTTGAATTACTGTCAGAATTTTCAAATGGTTTACCTGTTGAATTCCTCTGTGAGGAGGGACATTGTCATTCATTTAAGACCATTTAAGAATTGAATTAAGAATACTCAGAAGCTGTGTGATAAATCAACAGGAAAAATGAAGCTATATATTGTTTCTATATATATATGTATATATACACAAGAAGCAGCAGTGTCCAGAGAAATGGAATGCAGATTTTTGTTCCAATTCTACTTAAAATTTATAATTCCATCACTAAGAAGTTAATTTATCATTTTATACATCCCTTTCCTTTTTGAAAAAATGCATTTAAATTACTTTACCTATTGCTCAGGTTGTTAAAAGGCAAAATAATATCAGATGATAAATGCTAAAAGGATTTGGAAAAAATATAACACAAAAATGCTACCTATTTCTTTAATAGTACAACTGAAGTTTTTTTAATTGAGTATTCTGTTTTAGCTAGCTTTCCCTATAGAAACAGAACCTCATATCTTTGCTGCCATTTCATATGTATGATGCATGTTGTACTAGATAAGGGTTTAAAGAGATTTTGCTTCTAGGACATACCTTTTGTGGTGGTTCGAAGCTGTGTGGACCCCAGAAAAAGGCCGTGTTCTATTTTTTTTTTTTTTTTTTTTTTTTGACATGAGTAGGCACCAGGAATCGAACCTGGGTCTCCGGCATAACAGGTGAGAAATCTGCCACTGAGCCACTGTCGAACTGCCCCATGTTCTTTTAATCCACTTCTGTGGATACAGAGCTGTTGTGGGTGGGACCTTTAGGCTGGGTTATTTTAACTGAGATGTGACTCACCCCATTCAAGGTAGGTCTTGATCCTTTACTAGAGTCCTTTAAGAGAGATGAGATCAAGAGAAGCTCACAGCAAAAAACCTCAGAGTAGCTAAAAGAGGACACACAGAAGCTCAGAGAGGAAGTCATTGAAGTCAGAAAGCAATGAAACCCAGGAGCTAAGGAACAGCAGATGCCAGCCACGTGCCTTCCCGTGTGACAGAGGTGTCCCAGCCGTCAGTGGTCTTTCTTCAGAGATGGTATTGCCCTGTTGATGCCTTAATTTGGACATTCCCATGGCCTTAGAACTGTAAATTTGTAAGCTAATAAATCAACATTATAAAAGCCAACCCATTTCTGGTATATTGCATTCTGGCAGGATTAGCAAATCAAAACACTTTTCCACTTACAAGCAACATGCCTTGAGTCAAGTTAGAGAATCTCAGGATTGGAAGGGATGATAAAGGTCATAGTTGAAGCTCAATAAGCATTTATTAATTAACATAATTTAATCTTTTTATTCTAGCCTTATCAATGAGTGTTTCAATTTAGAGCTGAATATGTCTCATAATAAGAAACTCAATAGTGCCCAAGGAAGCCAATTGTCAGTGGTAAAAAGCTGTTTCCTGTTCTGGCTCTCCCAATACATGTGAGACTCATTTTCCTCAATAGAAATAATGGAGTGATAATAAAAGCAACCATTTGTTGATTAGCTATTATCTGTCAAGCATGAGATTAGGCAGGTTATATATTTAAATTCCACACACCACAAAAAACATGCAAAGTAAATTACTATCGTCCTTTGACATGTGAGGAGACTGAGATTCAGATTTAAGTGGCTTGCCTAAGGCCATCCACTAGTCATTAGCAAAATCACTCGTGCTTCTGCCAAAATTCTGTCAAAATTGCTGCAACAACCTAAATGAAATCACATAAGAAAAAGAGATTTGTAACCAGAAAAATTCTTTAAATTAGAAGCTTCTTTTATAATTATTGGAAATGCCTTTAGGCTAGAACAATGCCCATTTTCAAAAAGCTTAGGATGACATTGGCATGACAGATAATCAATAACAGTTCATTTATTTGAGTCTTTTTAATACAGATGAGTGCATTGTTATATTTATATGTAATATTGATACAACTTATATTAAGTAATACTGAAATCTACCAAGTCTTCATTCCGGTGGGGAAGTTCATAAATAAGATAAGCAGTATTTCCATAAGAAAAAACATATATCTAAAAATGAGGAAGAAATATTCTTTCATAATCATTCTTGTATTTATTTGGGTTGTATTTTTCAGGATATATGTTATATTTCTCTTCTTACATGAAGTTGTAAAAAGTTAAGGAGTCCGGGGAAAAAAACCCACCCTCCCCAGATGGGCACAACTATATGAGACTGTCATGCTTTCTGAGGTTTCAAGATTTTAAAATATGAGAAAGTGTCAAAAAGATAACTTTTTAAAAATTTAGCTTAAACATATTTTTATCAAAATACTCTCCCTCTATAGAGTTGGCTAACTATAAGGTCAACTTGATAACTCTCCCCAGAAGCTATAAAATTGTGAACAGTGGAAGACGTAAAATGCAAAATTCCTCAGAGAGAACTGAAGAAAGAAGAGGAATTCTCACCCTGCCTTGACCTTTTCCCAGACGCTGCATGAACTTCCAAACAAGATGGCCATCTGAAGCCAGCAGCAGCACAAAGCAGTCTGGCTCCTACTCGATGCCCTCTGGTGGCTCAGGCCCTTTATGCGGTTATCTCCACCCCACTCAGACACTGAACTCAGGATCTTTTCTTCCATCCACTTCTTAGATGTCTTTGTTAATCACCTCCTGCCTGAGTCACACACACAAACGCATACCAGACTCTAACCAGCTGAGCTGAATTCAACGCCCTGAGTGTGTCTGGATTATTGGTTCATTTTAACAAATATTTGTTACATCCCCCTTATTCTCCAGATTCTTTGGTAGACTCTGGAGACAAAACAAGAAGCAAGAGAGACAGAGTCCTGATCCTCAGAGTTCATAGTTTAGTGGGGAGTGAGGCATTAGTCAAATGATCATATCAATCAAGGTGAAGCTAGAACCTGAGTGCACTGGAGGAGAGGGCCATGTTAGCACAAGTCCCTACATCAGGGGGAAATGACTAAATCAAGCAGTCCATGAAAAATTAAGCCACAGACTTGAACAAACACACTGAGATCGGCAGTGAAGCTAGGTATTAAATGAATCAGGAACCTAAATCTAAAATGGCTGAAAAATTACCAGGAAAATATATTTATACTTCTGTTCACAGTTTCTTATTTATATACTTTATCAGTGTATTAATTTTCTGTGGCTTCTGTAAAAAAATATCACAACCTTGTGGCTTAAAGGAACACACATTCATTCTCTGACAATTCTGAAGGACAGAAGGCTAAAATTGCTTTCACTGGGCTGAAATTGAGGCATCAGCAAACCTGCATTCCCTCCAGAAGCTCCAGGGGAGAATCATTTGCTTGCATGTTCCGGTTTACAGATTCTGTCCTCATTCCTTAGACCATGGCCTCTCATCACACAGCTTCTTCTCCCTCTGCTATTCTCCTCACATTGCCCTCTTCCTCTTCTGGAGTCAAGACTCCCTATACTTTCCTCATAAAAGTATAATTGTGACTGCATTTAGATCCCACCTGGATTATCCAGGATAATTTCACCATCTCAAGATCCTTAATCAATGTGCAAAGTCCATTTTGCCACACTAAGTAACAGATTTCAGAGTTTCAGACATGGATAGTGTAAGTGGGTCTTTATTCAACCTATCACGATCAATAACCATATCTTCCCACATTAAAAAAAACAAAAAGGACTGCATGTACTCTCACTGCCCAGAACGAAATTGCTCTGCATGCTCTGGTACAGTGCCTAGATGCTCCCTTCAAGCCAGAGCTCCTTGTTCCTGAAAAGGCTGCAGCTTGCCTGCTGGGGCTCACAGCAAAGAATTGCCCTTGGCCCTAGGCACTTGCCTTGCGCAAGCCCACTAGGGTGGGCTGCTCATACTCTATGATTGGTCCATACTGGAGACAAAAACACTCCCTTCCTTTGCTTCAATTCAGGGCAAATTTGAAGGACTATTCCAGCCCTTGAGCTCTCAGTGGGAGGACCTGGGGACCCTGTTGAGCCTGTTCAGCTTCTTCTTCAGCCCAATTCTGCATGATCCACTCCTCATCGGTGTTGCTCCTGAGAGTTCTGTCCATTAAATCTCCTGCATGCAAATCCTTGTCTTAGAGTTCCCACAACACAGCCTACAGCGTGAATCATTCAGAATGTCAACTCTAACTTTTTAGAATGTTTGGGTCTTGTTTCCCCTCCTTTGTTTAAAAGCACAAAATAAAAACATTGACTTTGCTGAGTTATCTGATCACCCTTACTTCACATATTTCTTGTCCTTCTCTCTTAGACTTATTTTCCTTTTCAATGACATCTTTCAAAAGTGTTTTAAAATGTTTTTATTTTTTAGTGGCAAACTTTCTGAGCCTTTTAAGCCTGAGTTTATTTTAATTATCCCTTAAATTGAAACAGTAGTTTTTCTGAATATTAAGATCCTAAGCTCAGAGTGATTTTTCTTAAATATTTTGAAAATATTACTCCATTGTATTTTTTTTTTTTTTTTTTTTTTTTTTGCGTGGGCAGGCACCGGGAATCAAACCCAGGTCTCCAGCATTGCAGACAAGAACTTTGCCTGCTGAGCTGCCGTGGCTCACCCTCCATTGTCTTTTTACATAATAGAGTGATGACTGAGAAGTGTGATGTCTAACTAATTCTTTTTCCATTGTATTTGATCTACTCTTTCTCTCTGAAGCTTTTATAATTTTCTCATCTTTAATTTTCCTAAATGTCATTATAATGCATGTAGGTGCAGATCTTTATCTCTCCATGTTTAACCCACCATAGGCCCCTTTATCATAGGTCCATAACATTATTTTCTAGAAGCTTTATTATCATTTTTCAAAAAGCATGTTCTTCCTTTTTCATTTATTTTAGTATTCCCTCTAATTCTGGGAATACTACACTTAGATATTGGTACATCTCTTATCCTTCGTGTATGTCTCAAATTCTTTTTTTCATATCTTTCATCTTTTTTTTTTTTTCTTTCTGCTGCCAACTAGAAGAGTTATTCAACTAAAAATATCTTCCAACCTGCTGGCTTGTTCTTCAGATGAATCCATCCATTATTTTATTTATCCCATATTGTGTCCTTTAATATAACTATTTATATTTCATAACCAATATTTCTACCTGATACCTTTTTAATTATTTCAAATTCTGTTTCATAGTATCAGTATGTTATTTAAAGATGTTTAGTATGTTTGCTTCAAATTACTAGTCTACGTGGTTGATTTATCCTTCCTCACTTGATAAAGATTTTTCATAATTTTTTTCTTTCACAGTGGTTATACTTAGCAGGTGTCCAATTACTTCTGCTTATTAATTCACGTTGCCTTGGGACTATTTGCTATCTTTTCAAGTATAGTATATCAAGATATGATCAAATGTCCAGGGCCTAGTTTGCATCCCTTCTGCAAGTTTGAAAAGATGGAAGGAACTGTGCTACAGAAAAGAGAACCTCAGGCACCCTGATTTTAATTTACTCATTTTTGTTTACTGCCATTACATCAAAGAATTAGCCTCTGAAAACTCTTTGAAAGGTAACAGCACTGGTAGACTGTCATCTCCTTACACTCCCATCTTCTAACCTTGAGTGTGTGGAGGAAAAGGGAGAGAAATAAATATAAATAAATGCATTGGTTTAACACACTCCCCTCAGAACATAATAGATAAAACAGATAAAAATTAGCAAAAACATAGACAATCAAATAATAAGATATTCATAGTTAGAAGAATTAGAATAAGCAATCACTTAACATTTATTAAAATTTAAAAGAGCGTACCCATGTTATAGGCCACAAAAGGAAATAGTAAATGCCAAAGAATGAGCATCATACTTAATATATTATCTCTTCATAATGCCATTAAATAAGAAAGTTGCAAAAAAAGTTAGATAATTTTTCTCCTTCAAAAATAAATAACAGGGCCACGGTGGCTCACTGGCAGAGTTCTCACCTGTCATGCTGGGGACCCAGGTTTGATTCCCAGTGCCTGCCCATATAAATAAATAAATAAATAAATAAAAAGATAACAAATAAATGTAATAATAATCATTGACTTCAAAGTAAATTAGAGAATACTTAGAAGGAAACATTAAGAGAACATTACTTTTGGCAAATATAAGCAAATCACTAAATGAAATATCTGCTTAAAAAAAAGAGAGAACATTACAAGCCAAAAATTGTGGAAATCAACCAAAGTAGAATTTAGAAGAAAATTAATAGTTGTAAATAAATGTGTAGAAAGTGAAAATGAGTAAAAATAAATGTGTGGTATTAAAATTGAAAATGGTTGAAAATACACAAAACATGGTCCAAATAAAAGAAGGAACTAAATGAAGAAAAGGACAGAAATCAGTGATAAGGAGGAAACAAAAGTGATGAACTCAACAAAGCCCAACTTGATTTACTTGAAGAGATTAATGACATCAGAAAGAAAACTATCAAGAGACTGCAAGTTAAAAGAGAGAAAATTCAAACAATGAATTGTTTCTATTTTACAAATATAAATGACTAATTTTAAAAATAAAAAATAGTGTGTACAACTACATACTAATAAACTGAAAATATAAGACAATTAATTATAGACCCATTTCACTTGTAAGAATATACACAAAAGTTTTGAAGTCACTTATTGGTACCAACTAATAGCAAATTAAATCCAAAACTGGTTTAAAAAGTATTACAGGGAGGTGCACTGGTGGCTCAGTGCCAGAATTCTCACGTGCTCTGCTGCAGACCCGGGTTTGATTCCTGGAGACTGCCTATGCCAAAAAAAAAAAAAATATATATATATTACATTGTCAGTTATTAAACCAGTTTTATTCTAGAAATGCAAAAGTGATTCAATATCAGAAAATCTATCAATGTAAATGATCTCGTTAATTCAAGAGATACAGTGATAGCATTTGATTAAATTTAAATATTAAAAGCTGAAAGCCAAATAAGAATAGAATTTATTATATTCTTTAATTTGAAAAGATCATCCAACAAAAAATCTGCAGCAAACATCTTACTTAAAGTTCAACTTTATATGAGTTTCCATTCATATCAGAAACAAAAGAAGAATACATACTGTCCAGCTAATGTTCTATATGTTTCTGTAAATTTGGTAATTGCGTTTTGACAAGTATAAGAAATAAGATGTATATCAATAGAACAGGAAGAGGTTAAAATATTCACATTTGCAAACAGTATGATTATTTTCATAGAGAAGTCAGTGCCCTTCACTATACTGTTATAATTCATTAGAGAGTTTAGCAATGTTTCCAGATACAAGTTTAACTTATGAAAATCACTAAATTTCTCTACACTAATTTTAAATCAACTAGAAAATATCATTCACAATAGCATAAAAGTTGCAATAAAAAGCATAAAATTTATATGGACAACTTTTATTACCATATTTAAGTATATAAGAAGGTTTGCATAAATGGTGAGATAGTTCTCTTGTATGGAACAACTTAAAACTATGAAATACCAATTCACTCTAAGTTAATCTATAAATACAATGTTCCCCTCAACTAAGATATAGCTCTATTTTTTAATGAACTTGGCAAACTTATAACTTACATCGAAGAATAAAGGTTCATGGAAGCTCAGTCAACTAAGAAAAGATTATCAGAGAGAAGGGTGTGTCAACTCTGAATCAAGTTAAACTTTAAAGCCAAAGTAGGTAAAACCATATGGTTGTGGCACAAAATGCAAAAAACAAAAAGTCCAGTGGAAATGAGAGAGCTCAGAAATAGACCTAAGTATATCTGGGAACATGGCTTAAGGTAAAAATGGCATCAAAAGACAACTGGCTCATTATAAGGAGAAAAATAAAACCAGATCCCTACCTCACACCAATGGAAGCATCTAGATGAATTGAAGATCTCATGTGAAAGTTCAAACTCTAAAATGAACAGAATAAAATATAGCAAATATCTTTGTTTCAAAGGGTTAGGGTAAAAGGTCATGATTACAACCAAAAGGGAAAATATTTTATGGATTTGACAACAGTTACAAAGGACAGCTTAGAGGAAGTTAACCTAGAGATGTGTGATTAAGAAAAGATGTGTGTAATATCTAAAACTGATCAGAGCATAGACAGAAATGTTGCAAATCAATGAGGTTATCAATAGGTAGATAATATAGAGAAGAGGAAATTCAAATGGCCAAGAAATTCTCAACTTCATTTGTATTCAGATAAGTGAAAATTCAGAAGACAATAAGCCATCACCTTGGTAAAGCATTAAGTTGGTATAAATATTGCCAGATATTGTGGGAAAAGAGAATATTTTCATGAACTCTCAAAGGGAGTGTATATTGGTGCTACCATTTTTAAAAGCAAGTTTATTAATAACAAATATATGTATAATCAATGACCAGCAACTTTATTGCCACAAAGTACCACAAGTTGACATATGTGGGATTGTTTATTGTGTGCAGTTTCTTTGGTAGGGAGGTAGAGGCAGTGTAGGTATTCAAAATCAGCATGCAGGGTGTGAAATGTTGTGGATGGACACCATGAGAAAATGTGCAGCAACAAAAGGAAACTATATGTACACACATAGAATAGGAGATTTCGCAGTAATGATGCTGACTTAAGAAAACTAAGAGATGGTGGTTTATCATTTATGTGTGATTTAGAAATACACATGAAAACAGGACAACATTTATAAGAATACATACAAATGCAAGATACTTATGGGATAGGGACTGAGAATGGCATATGTAAATAACTAGACAAATAACTACACAGTTAAGAGCTAAAATTAACAAATAAAAATTAAAAACAAGAGTGGAATCTTGAATGCCAATGATGAGACCATGATATGAAGTGAAGTTCCCTTCATGTGTGCACAATGCACACACACACACACACACAAACATAAGCTCCTTGTTCATAGGAAGAAACCAATGAATGAACAAATGGGCATACCTAATGCCACCAGCAGCACAGAGAATGCTGAAAGCATCAGAGGGCTGAAATAGCTCCAACAACCCAGGGAAATGATTTTCATTCAAAATCCACCAGGAGGGGATGAGAAGAGCCGACACACATGTGGTTTGAAAGGAGAGAAGAATTAAAGTGCAGATGTCATCACATCTCTCTATCCTATTGTTGCTTCGGCAGGGCAAGTTGTTTCTCCAAGGTGAAACACCTTGCTTGTTATTCCTGCTTCTGGTGCTGCCTGGTGAAAGACTGTAGCTCAGCAGAGAAGAAGGCCTGGGGAGAAGGCCAGGGCATAGCAAACATAGCTGAGCTGTGCACATCATTCAAAGAGAAGGGAAATCATATAGTCCTGTGCTTTGAAGTCTTGTTCTTAAGTTGAATATAAATGTGAAGCCAATGACATAACCTTTCTATCAATAGACAGTTCTTTGAGGTAAAAGAGTAGTTCTCTTTTTATTTTATTTTGAAACAACAAAAGAACAACTATTAAAGAAGACTTTTAAAATAGAGAAATGACTGTGCTACCATGCTAACAGAACTATACCAACTTTTGTGTATTCTTCTTCTGTGCTAGTCCACAGATACCTTATTATAGGTTGTAATAAACATTATTTATATGGTGCTGTTTTCCCTCCTGTGGATTTTCTTTCTTTGTGGGACATAATAAGTATTAGAGAGAAAGTCACTTTATCTGAAAACTAAAGAATTCAATACGTATTTGCATGCATTTGTCATAACACAACATCTGAAATCCCTCTTTGCTCCTAAAATATTGGTCCCAATAGGGCAATTGTACTCACTTTCAAATTTCCCCTGGTTTTATTCCAGTTCCTCTGAGCTCCTCAGGGTTCAATAACACACTCTACAGAGATTCCCAAAACAATGGTCCCTTCCTGCAGTAGAAAGAGGTGAAGGAGATTGAAAGGACAGGAAAGAGTGAAAAAGCAAGAGGGGAGCGTGAGAAGTAGATCTGCACAGACTATCAGAATTACAAAAGAAATGTCAGGGATAAGCTAGACATTTGGTAACTGTGATTTTCTGGATTCAATCTTCAGAAATGGCAGACCTGTTCTATTGTCAGGAGGGGAGATTATATATATATTATATATATGTATGTATATATACTTACTAAAAATTAAAAAAAAACTATCATCAATGTTTCTCCATTACCGAATTTCTCTGAAAGTCCCTAAAATCACACTGCAAAAATGAATAAGCAAAGCATCCGCCAAGATTCTACAACATTCTAATCAGGCCTTCTCCTCGGAAACTTATCATAACCTCTCCCACGTATGTACATGCCTCAGAGGTAACAGGCTTTTTGTTATTTTAAAGGAGTTGGAGAAGAAACTCCAAGGTCTTTAGGTTAGAGCCAAGGGCTGCACATCGTTATCACCATAGGCACCTTTTTAACAAGAGTGATACTTGGGCTACATACCAGATGAATTAAATCAGATTGACTGGGGATAGGACTGAAGCAGTTATGCTTTTTAAAAGTTCTCAGGTGGTTTGATTTCTGAGGCTCCTTAAAGCAGACACTATGTGGAGCAGTTAAGTTCAGGTGTCAATCTGGCAAGGTGAAGGTGCTTAGTTTTGTTACTGAGAACATAAGCCAATGGCATGTGAAGCTCATCTGTTGCTGATTATATCTGCAGTCACCTATAAGGTGTGCCTTCTGCAATGAATGATGTTTGATTTAATTGGCTGGAAGTTTAAATGGGAGAGCTCAACATAGCACAGCCCAAGCAGCTCAGCATACCTCATCTCAGCACTTGCAGCTCAGCCCAGGCCTTTGGAGAAGCAGAAAGGAATCACCCCGGGGAAAGCTGTTGGAACCCAGAACCCTGGAGAGAAGGCCAGCAGAGATTGCCCTGTGACTTTGGGTGTAAGAAAGAACCTCAAGTGAAAGTTAGTTATCTTTCTTCTGAAGAACTATACATTTTTAATTAAATAAATCCCCTTTTATTAAAAGTCAATCCATCTCTGGTGTGTTGCATTCTTGTAGCTTTGGCAGACTAAAACACCATGAAATGGGATGGCTTAAACAATGGGAATTTATTAGCTTACAGTTTGAAGCTAAGAAAATGCCCAAATCAAGGTATCATCAAGGTGATGCTTTCTCCCAAAAAAACCAGCTGCCAGTGATCCTTGACTCTTCTACCACATGGAAGAAGGCACAATGGTGGTCTCTCCTTTCTTTTCCTGGTTTTGTTGCTTGCAGATTCTTGCTTTCATGGCTTTCTCTTCTCCTTTAAAACCTTCAATTGATTGGATGAGATTTTCTAATTGTTGAAGGCAATCTCCTCAATTAATCTTGGATGTAATAGCCATAGATGCAATCAAATTACTGATGATTTAAGTGCACAAAATCTCATCACAGTAACAATCAGGCCAGTGCTTGCTTGACCAAACAAGTGGACACCAAAACGTGGCCAAATTGATACATGAAATTAATCATCACACCACGTGATTCTAAGATGCAGTCAGGTCTGGGAACCACTGAGTCACACAACAGACAGAAGGAGTAAAAAGCAGTGGTCCCTTTGGTTGAAGAAAAGTTGCAACTTGTACCACAATCTCACACTTAAGTTCACATGGCCTGGTCTGTATTTTCTTGTGTATATTGTCTTATAGGAGATCATATTCCCTCATATTAATCTCTCCCCCAGTTCACTCCCTCTTTATTAATTAAGCTCCTGCTCTGCCCTGCCAAAAATCTTCTTTAATCAATTATTTAAAAATTCAGTCACTTTAAGACAGTCTCAGTCATTTCAAGTTATATGCACTTCAATTCAGGTTGCCCATCCCCTTCCTTCTCCCAGGTAATGTTATATTTGGGAGGAAGAACTGGAGGAACAGGACATTAAGGCACCAAGCATTAAGCCATTCTATGCTGGCATTTTCTAAGATATAAAATTGTCCTACTGCATACTTCAGTTGTCAGGCTCCCCTCTCACTCAAATATTCTGTGCTTTTGGCCTCCAGTTTCATGACTTTCCATGGCTATACCCTCTGACAAAATTGGAAGCTAGCTCTCACTCAACATGTGCTTGGACCTAAGGATCCTATATAAATTTTAGCTGTTATTTTTAATGGAGTCCTGAAATTCTCTTTGCCCTTGTATTCCCTACTTTGCTGTTTCTATTCAACTGCTCTTTACTTCTGCTCTTTGGAACAAATGTGCAAGATTGCCTTTTTTCCAGGGTTCTAGATGGGAATAGCCACACCTCATTCTACTCTACCCACATTAGCACAGAGAATTTGTTGTGAGGTTTCCTACCCCTTGACTTCACACCAAGGCCAAGGCACATGCTTTCTCCGTTCAGGCATCCCTACAGCATATCCCCCAGAATTTTGCCCAAAAGGGGGGGAGAACAGAGGGCAGAATTCCCACTCCTCATTTGCCTCTCTTGATTCTCCTTCAACAAGTACCCAAATTGAACAGTCCATCCTAGTAGGGTAGAGAAGTTGAAGAACTTGCTTCAAAATGAACTAATTTATCCTCATACTATTTATCAATTTTCTAAACATTTGAGAGTAAGTTGAGGGGATACAAGGGTAGTTCAGTGGTAGAATTCTTACCCGCCATGAGGGAGACCTGGGTTCATTTCCTAGTCCATGGACTTCCCAAAAAACAATCAAAGAAGCAAAAACAAACAAAAAATTCAACAAATGGTGCTGCAATAATGGGATACCCATACAGAAAATAATGAAATGTAACCCCTCCAGACAGCATACAGAAAAACACAAAAAACAAAAAACAGAGAGTAAGTTGGATACATCATTCTTCAACACATAATGTTTCCATGTACGTTTTGTAAGAACAAAGATATTCACTTATGTAACCTCATTAAGTATAGTTATCAGGTTCAAGAACTTTAACATTGAAATGAAGTTTTCGGTCTATATTCCAATTTTTCCCTCAATCTTATTGTCCTTTGGAGCTTTTCTCCTCCATTATTAGATCAAGTTAAGGACCTTGTATTGTATTTAATTGTTATTTGTCTATTTAGTTGCCCTTATTCTTAAATGTGGAAACCCTACCTCAACAATACCCGAGCATGCCATTCAGTGGGGTTCAGCACAAGGTTGTGTTACCCTCACCAGTGTTCATTTCCAGAACTTTCCCTGCGAAGGCATTTTGAATTCACATTTAACTCCTATAAATTTGACTGACAATGTTTGGGGAAACAAAATATGAGTTTTTTTTTTTTTCAGAGCAAGCAATATGAGAGAATATGCAATATCCTCTTAATTTCTTTTTGTTGTATTAGGTCTTGCTCTACACCAAGAGCTTGCTTTTTAATTGCTTGCAAGTGTTTCACTGGCATTTTTTTCTACTCATTAAATATATCACATTAAATTAAATTTTATCATATTATATTATATTTATTATATTTAAATTATATATTTAAATAATATAATATATAATATTATATTTATTATATTTAAATTAAATATATCATTCTTCTCCACATATCACTTGCTCCTTTGTTGTTTTTCTTTCCTACGAAGCAATTATCAATTCTTAGTCCCCACAGACAATGAGGAACACCCCTGACTTTGTGGATGTGTGGGTCTGTCACTCTGATGGAACTTTCTCAATCTGGTCTAGAGTGTAGCAGGAACACTCTTCTTGACCATTCCTAGTCAAAGACTTTCTTTCAGATTGGAAAAGGTAATATTCCACACGCTAAAGACTCTGAAGGGCTGGGGAGCTTGACTATTCTTACAAAAATATATTGTACTTGCAGAGATGGACCTGGAGTTTTAATTTTTGTAAGAGAATGGAGGAAGGAAGGCATTTCGTTCTTCTTTTTTTTTTTTAGGAGGCAGGTACTTAAAACTTTTTAATATTGTTTTTTTTTCCTAGTTGTTGCTTTTTTTTTCCACCTATGGTTTTTATTTATTCAGACTGCACATAATTAGAAATAAATTTGATGATACATTCATAAAGCTTTTGAAACTGCATTTTTTAAAGAACGGCTTGGCCCAAAGCATTTCTGGATATCATATAGGTCAGCCTATTGAATTTAACAACCAAAAATGAGCAGAAGAGCAGTTACTATTATAATTTTTTATCCCAATTATTATTTCCTCAAATAAACTATGAAGACTTTGAAGAAAGCTAGCTTGTCTTACTCATATCAACATGTTCAATATTTATCCTAGATGACTAAGGGTTTATAAGCGTTTGTCCAATCAAAAGATCTCTTCCTGCTATGACCTCCTTCTGTCCATTTTGTTTAGTTTCTGAGTATAATGCCTTTTATATTCTCTAATTTCCACATTGATTCACTTATGCATTACATATTTATTCAAAGTTAGCCTGTTCCATGGTTGGTGGCAGGCAATAGAGATACAATATTTCTTAAAAAGTCCTTGCTCTCAAGGGATCCATGGGGAAACTAGTGCATAGGCAGTTACAAAGCAGTATGGAAACTTCTGGGATGGAATTTCATACTCAAGCACTGAAGTATTGGCTCTATTCTCTGCAATTAGATCGTAGCCTCCTTGAAAATATATATTACTCCCTTCTAAGGTCTAGATTCAGGTTGACATTTACCTATTCAATATTTATCTAATGCCATGTACTGCACATACAGAAACAAAAATTTAGGGTAATTACCAAAATTAATACAGCCTATCTTAAAGAGAGGTGCATGCTGTCTCTCACTTTTTAAATTAAATCATTATGGTGAAGAGTGAAAAGTTTTTAATCCCAAGCTTTAAATAATGATTAGATTTTGTTCGCTATTGCTAAAAAGCAAGTTCAATAATATCAAAATGTTTTTCAACAAGAGATAATAAAAAGGACTTTCTGATTATGCCTTTTGCCCACAAAATTCAATTTACTATCTCCCCATTCTCTTAAAGTAAGCTTTGTGGAATCTCCTGAGATATTTATGAAAAACACACATTTTGGGATCTCTAGCAGATGTGTCCAACAAGAATCCCTAGGGAGTTGGAGACCAGGCTTTTATATTTTGTGAACATAGCAGTTAATTCTATTACACACTAAAGTGTGAGAACCACTGCCAAGCTTTCTATTTAATTGACATTTTACCATATTTGGCCAGCTAGTGGTCAGTTTTAATCTACTCTGGGTAGCCACTGAAAGAAGATGGTCTCTCTGGTCTGAAAAAAAAATTATTATATAGTGAACAAATAGTTAATATCCTCACTTTTATGTCTTTGCTTGAAGAGCCAACATTTAAACCTAAGATATCATTCCCAATTAAAAAGTGATAGAGGTGACTAATTGGAAGAGCAATAAAACTAAATTTATTGAAGTAAGTACTAGAACTATGCTAATAATTTTCTCATACATTATTTCTCACAAGAGACCTTTGATGTACATAGTATTACTTCTCTTTCATTAATGAGAAAACTGGTATTCAGATAGTTAAGTACATGCCTAGTATCAAGTCATACCATTAATAAGTTGAAGAGCCCTGATTCAAACTCAATTCTAACATATTACAATTCCTCTGCTTATCCCATGTGGAGAGGTAAACTGTTTTCTAAGATCAATCAGTCTCAGATTTAAGAAAAAAAAAAAAAACAGCAAAGAGTAACCTCTATTTTATAGAATCTGTGTGTATTAAGTCCCAGAGAATAGTACAAATCAAAATTTTAAGGCAGCTGAATCTTCTTCCCTTGATGCCCCCCTGTGCTGGTTTGAAACTGTTATGTACCCCAGAAATGTCATTTTAATCCTGATCCAATCTTTTGGGGGCAGCTGTTTCTTTCAATCCTGACTCAAGCTTTTGATTAGATTATCCCCACAAAGATGTGGCGTGCCCAATTGTGGGTGTGGGCTTTTTGATTAGATGGTGATGTGACTCCATCGGGGTGGGTCTTGATTAGTTTACTGGAGTCCTTTAAAAAAGGAAGCATTTTGGAGTAAGCTCAGAGCTGAATTAATACAGATGATTGGAGAACAGTTCAGAACTGACAGAGCCGACACAAGACCCAGACATTAGGAGATGCAAGCCCAGCAGATATCGCCATGTGCCTTCCCATGAGATACTACTCAAGCCAAAACTCAATGTTGTGTTCCAGAAGAGCTAAGTGAAGGCCCACGGATGCCAAGTGAGGAACCCCCACAGAAATCAGAGGCTGAAAGCAACAGAGACCAGAAGCAAGGGACCAGCAGATACCAGCCACATGCTTTCCCATATCAGCCTTCCTTGTGCCAAGGTATCTTTCTCTGAATAATTTAATTTGGACATTTTCATGGCCTTAAAACTATAAACTTGTAACTGAATAAATTCCCTTTTTAAAGCCATTCCATTTCTCGTATATTGCTTTCCAGCAACATTAGCAAACTAATACACCCCCTCATCACTAGAATGATTTTACTTGCTTATTGTATTCACAAACATCCATTCTATACTTGTAAATGTTTATCAATTAGGATGAAGCTTTCATGGGACAATAGGTTGAGAAAGATAGATGGAGCTTCTCAAACTATGGGCCATTTGGCCCAAGAATGAGACCTTAACAATGGGCATGATGGATTCAACCACCAAATTTCAATGTGAAAAGCTAGTTTTTGTTTTTTGTTTTTTTTATATTGCTTGTTTTCATAAGGACGATGATTAAAGAAAAGTTACCCAGTATACAATATGTGTAAAAGTCTGGTTCTGTGACAAAACAGATCAACTTTAAAGTACATACTTTTTTCTATAAAGTACATTCTCTACATAAAGCAAGGGTAAAAAAATATAGCTAGGAGTGGCAAATCATATTTTAAAAAGCAGGTCGAATTCCACAGCCCAGAATACGACAATTGTAACAGCCTTCTTGGATGCCACTGTTTATAGGCTGGGTTTCCCCATACCTTGATGAATTGCATCATATATTCTTTTATTTATCCCTAAGAGAAATGATATCTTTGCCCTTCACTTATGTGCTAATTCCGTACAGAAATTTCACCAAGAAACCATTAGATCTATTTCTGCAGTTTGGTCCACGACTTCTTATCCTCAGGTGTGACCCACACAGAATCTGCTGATATCAATCAGTGTTTCCTGTTTAGGATAAGACAGACTACAACACTATGATCCTGAATCTCCTTCCTAATCATTTCTAGATGTAGGCTAGAAACATGTATATAGATGGGGCACGGCCGGCGCGCGCCGTCGACATCTTTGGTCCAGCCTGCTTACAATTTTATCTGCCTCTGAAAGCCTCTGCCCGTTGGGCAGTGATTGAGGTTATCGGAAGTTACTTCAGTTTCTTCCCGCAGAGCTGAGGCGTCACGGCGGTTAAGGCCGCTGACGAGAACGTGCACGGCGCCATTAGGGTCGAGAAAAATGTGCTCCGTTCACTGCCCCCCTCCTGAGGAGACGGTGACTGACATCCCTGTACTCAGCCGGCTGAAAGGAATTTACTCCATGAATTTACGTCGTGTTGGCCTTGTGTGCCTACTAGTCTCCCCTCACCATCTCGTCGGTCCCCGGGTACGGGCGCGAGAGCCGCTGTATGTCGGGCATTGGAGGACCTACCCTGATGTTTTCATCTTCGCCCCTGGGAGGATGAAACGTTCAGGAAAACATGAGGTGTAGCTGCCTGCCTGGTTCCTGAGGTACAGTAGGTACGGGAGTGAGTGGGAGAGGAGGGGTGTACTTTAGTCCTTACAAGGCTTCTTGCAGGGAAGAGGACAGGACCAAGAGTGAGTGTGTGTGTGTGTGTGTGTGTGTGTGTGTGTGTGTGTGTGTGTGTGTGTGTTCATGAGCAGATAATCACACTGTGCCTAGAGTTCACACATGGAATCCATCCTGACAAGAACGAGGCAAACCTGAAAAAACAAAACAAACAGAAAAACCAGGATGCCTATTAATCCTGTTGTTGGGAATCATTAAAACTCAGAATTGAAGCCCATTCATTTATTGCACAAGATCGCGGCTGATCATGTGGCATGTGCACGAGACTCTGAGTCAAAAGCCTCAACTGATTCACGCTGAGGCCTCTGGCAAGTCACTTTGCCTTAGTTTCTGAAGCAGCCACAAAGGAAAAAGGGTTTTGTTTTTTTTGTTTTTAATATTGTCCTCATTTAAGTCTCACATGGCTAAACTTCATCAGATGAGGGTAAATGTTGGGAAGGAAATCAAGACCCTAGAGAAGAACACTGAGTCTCCTTTTCTTTCCAAACACCGTGTGCCGCCTCAAAGGGCAAAAGAGCTAGGGAAAAAAATGCTGGCAGCTATATCCTGCTGTACTCCTAAAGGTCATAGGATAATTGTAAGAAAAAGTAGGGCATGATTTAGGGACCAGTCTCCTCCCCAGCTCTTCCTCCCACCCCCCAAACTCAAGGCAAATGTATTTGCATCTCCAGAAGAGGGAGTACAGATTTCCTCGGCTGTCAGGCTCTAAAGCCATTTGATCCCCAGTCTGAAGAGGGGAGATTGGAGAGGCTGGTTGTACATAACGGCAATGGCCCAGGTGCCCATTCCTTAACTCCAGCACCTATAAGAAGTGCAAGCAATATGCAACCCTAGAACTGGCTAGACTAAAGCAAGGTAGCCTTGATCTAGCTGATGTTATTTTGAAGTGTCCAGTGTCCATTCAGTCCTCATTACCAGCAAAATGGATTGGTAGAAACCAGGATATTGTTCAATCTCCTAGTTTAAAAACCTCCAATGTCTTCCTGTCATTGCATCTGGAATAAAAGCCATACATTTTTTCTCTAACTTAAAACTACAGGTGATCTGACCCAGCCTCCCTCTGAGTCACCACCTTAATCTCTCTGCTGACATGTGCCAGCCCATATCAGCCTTCTGTTTCTCAAACATAGCTAGTTTATTCAGACCTGAGGGCCTTTGCTGGGAATGCTCTTTTGTGGTGTGGCAGAAGCCTCTAGGGGTTCACCCAGATCTCTGTTTTTACATGATATGATTGTAGCTAGGTCCAGCACTACACGATACTCCCCTTGCAGTAGGCACTTCTGTATGATGGCGTTCTCTACAATGGAATATGGAATGATCCACTTCTGGTCTGAGCTTCTCAACCAGTGGATACTCTTCCTCCATGTTTCTTCTCCTACCATATTGTTTGAGAAAGATTGTCTTCCTCAACTCACATTAATCCTACAAAAGGCTACACAGGAAATTTCACAAAAAGAAATATTAAGCAATTATCATACCTATGCTATTTTGACCAAGTAGCTAAAAATGGGCTTCAAAGTAAATGTTGTGATACATTTAATATTTTCAACACTTTTTTTATACTAAAGATCATTTCTATGTTCTGTAAAACACAGTGTTTAACCATGATTTGGTGATCTAGAACAAGATGGCAAAATGGAGTAAGTTTCTGTTTATTTTATGAATCAAATATTTCAGGATATAGGAATATATAGAAGAGAAACAATATTCAGTTCACTTACAACTAGACTCATCAGTGTTTATACATTTTTTTAAATCTTGTTGAAACTTTAAGTAAAGGGACTGTCAGAGTTATAAAATGTAACTGACTCACTACTTGGAGGGGAATTACCTGCCAAACACCTTAGACAGTAACATAGGCAAGATACAAACTTTTTTGTTGTAATAAACCATTGAAAATCTGGGGCCTCATTGTTCGCTGAGCCTAGGCTAACCTAATACATCCCAAATCCTCACCTGGCAGGGTCCTTCTTGTGAGCCAGGTCTCAGTTTAAATGTTGCCTTATCAGAGAGATCTTTCTACCTGATTACTCAACATTAAGTAGCCACGAGTCCCTCCCAGCATGTCAGTTTACTATTTTCATCATAGAATTAGTTGCTACCTGGCATCTACTGGTTTGTCTCTCCAAAGAGACTGCTATAATGTAAGCTCTATGGGAATAGGCACCTTTGCTCAGCTCATTCAATGCTTGTATTCATAACGTCAACACGGTGTCTGTCCTATGATACTCAGTGTTTACTGAATGAATATCTTCTCAGTAGTTTTTTCTTTCCATAGCATATTTTTATTACAAGACATTTTAAAATTTCGACAGGTACAATTTGTGAGAATAAACCACCTCATACAAAAAATGCACTTTCAAATACTTTATCAAGCAAATAAAAACAATCTTCATTTGTTCTTTCCAGAAGTTAATGTACAATAAAAATTTAATATTGTACATGACAGACATGAATTAAGCGTACATAGAAAATGAGCAAGTTCCAGATGTTCAGAAACAAAAGTAAAAATAAATAGCAATGAAAGACATTTGAAAAAAATAATGCACATTTTAGTTGTGGAAAATATGGTTTCTTAATTATACATATGTGCTTATACTTAACAGAAAGTCATCTCTTTAAAATTGCAAAAAACATGGACCTAATAAAGCATGTTTTATGGCATGCAGTATTATAAATCCTAAGGCAGGTTGTTGTGTTATCTCCATAAAACAGATCTGTAGTATAATAAAAAGTATGTAATATTGTTTGAGAAAGATTGTCTTCCTCAACTCACATTAACCTTTAGTAATCCTACAAAAGGCTACACAGGAAATTTCACAAAAAGAAATATTAAGCAATCATCATACCTATACTATTTTGACCGAGCAGCTAAAAATGGGCTTCAAAGTAAATGTTGTGATACATTTAATATTTTCAATACTTTTTTTATACTAAAGATCATTTCTATGTTCTGTAAAACACGGTGTCTAACCATGATTTGGTGATCTAGAACAAGATGGCAAAATGGAGTAAGTTTCTGTTTATTTTATTTGCATGAATCAAATATTTCAGGATATAGGAATTTATAGAAGAGAAACAATATTCAGTTCACTTACAACTAGACTCATCAGTGTGTTTATACATTTTTTTAAATCTTGTTTAAACTTGGTTGTAAGAAAATCAAAAGTAACATTTCTGTTTGTATTATGGCACAGCCATCCATTCAGAGAAAAATACACTTTGGGAAACTGAAAAGATTGCACAAAGATTAGGGGTAACCTGAAAACCTCTTGATGAAAAACACTAAAGTCCTCTAGGGCAATAAAAATGTATGTGCTGACTTAATTACAAATTTTTATATTTTAAAACAGAATCTTGAATCAGATGTTCTACTGCTCAATACCAACAATTCACAGGTACTTTAAAAGGTATGATAATGTGTCCACAATATTTGTGGCCACACTTGAGTGCATAGAATACAGTAAGTATTGTGGTTCTTCACTCTCTTACCCATCATATAGTTTATATTTTGAAAGCTGTACAACCAAAAAGAGTGAGAAAATATTTTTATTTCATAAAATACACTTTAAGTACTACTGATTTCATTCATTTGTTCAACAACTTGTCTTAAAATCTCATCAACTACATCAACATCATAAATTACTTACTGAAGATCTAGATCAGGTATAATCATGACCAGCAGTTGTCTTACATTAACTTGAAGAGATCAAAGTTTGAGACTTTCTCTGTCAGTATAATTTACAGGCTCCTTAATGTTACTTGAAGTTGAAACATCTGTTCCTATCTGGTGACTTGTAGATTTTAATTGTTCAATTTCAGTTTTGAGTTCTTCACATTGTAAATGGATTTATGATTTTTCCATTTCCAGTAATTAAACTTCATTTTTATACTGGTAAAAAAAAAAAACATGTATATCAAGTAATAAATAAAACGATTGATTTTTCTTTAACCTTGTGAAAAACCCCTTCTGAAACTGGATTTATGGCTACTTTATAAATCCCAATAATAATAATAAAATTTTACTTATATTTATTATTTACAGTAAAATAATAAAAAATAATAGATTTTTTATTTATGAAAAAATAAAATCTTTTTAAAAAGAATAAAAATTATTTTAAAAAGAGAAAAGAAAAGTCTCTTTTTATATTATAGTCAAATGATTTGGACCCAAATTCATTTTTCCTCCTACTACTTCTGAAATCACAAAGAATGAAAAGTCACTCCTACTACGGATACCCTAAGGAAAACTCTGAAAGCAATTCCAAAATCAGAGCTCCCAAAATGCTCTGAATAATTTGTCATAAGCAAGTTACTAGGAAACTTTAATTTGGAAAGGAACAGCACTCATTTGGAAATAGTTAGCAAAAGAAAATGAAGAAGCCCATTTGACTTCAAAGGATGTAGATAATATAAACCGTCTAGAATGGTGCAAAAATGAAATATGGAAAGACTGCATTTTAGTGCAATGGAACCCTCAACAGAGATTGAAACTGGTGATGGCTGTGGTTGGTTCCAGCCACTGTCTGTTGCATGTTCTCTGTGCTTACCTCAGGCACAACATTTATCAAATGGCATTATATTTGTGCTTCCTCCACTAGATCATGAGCTGCTCAGTGACTGGAATGTTATCTTATTTATCGTGAATTCCTTTAATTCAATATGACACACCCAGAAGGCATTCAATAAATATGAAGGTGACAGATATTGACTGTTTATTAGTCAACCTCCACAGCAATGATGAGGCTAGCTCAATAAACATTATCAAATTAATTAATTAATTGACAAGACTGTTTTTCTTTCTCTGGACCAATTTGCCAGTCTTCCTACTGTTGCACTCCTACGAACTTCCCTCTCCAGTCCAGACTACCATGAAATTAACTTTGCAGCTGTGGAACTACAGAGAAAACCAACTCAGACTGAAGGGGTCAAAAAGAAAAAGGAAAAAGGAAAGCCTCAGGCAGAACTATTGTAAATATTAATCCCACCCCCAAAACTCCCTCTCCCTTTTTGCTCTCACCCCAGAGACCCAGGTACCAGAGAGGCTCCTATATGAAATAGCTCCTTATCTCCCTTATCCCCCTTCCCCTTTTCTCCCAGTCCTTACAAATTCTAGGTGGCCTAAATACTTCAAAAGAAAATATTCTCAACCAAGTTGTCCTAATCACAACCTCAGTAAGTCCCTCAGTAAATTATTCATCCAGTGACCAACTATCCTTAGTATCTTCCAGTGCTTTTCCTCCAACCTACTCTCAGCTCTTAACAAGCCACCTGTCATCTCTTCCAATGGAGTTGAATTCTATTCTCTGCCCCCTGCCATAGCAGCCCCTGAATGAAGTCATCCTTGTTTGTTTAGTATTTTCTGGTGGAGTTTTTTCTCTGAGAGAATAAGTGATATGTTTATTTTTCAAATAGGTTGAATGAATTATAAGTTAGACTTTTATGGTGAGAAACCAACTAATTAGGGAGTTTTACTTTGATCAATCAAAAGGGACCAAGAATACACAGAGCTAGAGCTAACTCAGGTTTCAGGGTCTCAAAATTCATTTCAGGGAGTTATAGGGGCATTTATATAATAGGACAAAATAGGTTTTTGGTTTCCTGCAGACCTGGGACTTGCCCCAGTTTTGCCACTCATTGACTGTGAAACTATGAAGGAATCATTGTCTTAGTTTTCTAGGCTGCTCTGACAAATACCACACAACATGTGGGCTTAAACAATGGCAATTTATTGTCTCATGGTTTTGAAGCTAAAAATCCAAGCTCAAGGCATCAGGAAGGTGATACTTTCTCCCAAAAGTCTGTAACATTCTGGTAATGCCTGTTGGCAGATCCCTGGGGTCCCTCAGTTTATATTCCTCCCTCGTATCATATAGAAGCATCTTCTCCTTTCTCTTCTGGATTCCTGCTGACTTCAAGTTCCAGCTGCTCCCCATGGCTATCTCTGACTATGCCTGAATTTCTTCTGCTTATAAAGTACTCCAGTAATTCAGAGCAAGACCTAACCTGTTTTGATAGGACTACATCTTAAAAATAACACCTTTAAGAGATCCTATCTTACAAGGATTCACAGCCATAAGAATGTGGATTAAGATTAATAACATGTCTAAATTGGGATACATAATTCAATCTACTATATCATTTCACCTCTTTAGCTTTAGTTTCCTCACCTATAATATGAATATAATGAAGCTTCTTACAACATAGGTTGTTGAAGAAATTAAGTGAGGCTAATAAGATGACACATATGTGCAAGCACTGCCATATAATAAATGTTTAAATGGATTATTCCATCGATAGACAGGAGCATGAAGTACAATACCACAGCTAAGAGGTATTTTCAATTATTTCTTCTCTTGGCCTATCAAAGCTGAGCTTGAGAGAAAATATGTCAAGAAAAAATGTCTGAGATTATGAATAGAGAAAACATGGATTTCTTCATCATAGTTCAGTATACTACACATCAGCTGTCACAACCCTTAAAGCCTTAAAAGAGGTAATGTTAGAACAAAGTAATGGAAAAAAACTTAAGCATGCATTTATCCTTGTAATATATTCATATGGTTCCTCCCACCCAACTTCAGATTTGTGTCAAACTTCCCCTTGTGAGATTGCATTACCATGTCTAAAATAGTGCTCCTATGTCTCCTTAACTTGCACTAATTTTCTTCATGTTCTTATTTTTATCCATGTTATATTCTGTATTTGTTTGTTTTCATTGTCTATTTCCATTCTACAGGTTAAATGAGGACACACATTAGTCACTCAATTATTGACAATGAATGGAATTAATAAACCAAAAATATGGATTCCAAGGATTTGTGAAGGATTATTAAAGGAAGATGGATGATGTTTGAAATACATCTCAAAGTTTTAAAGTGAGGCTGCATAAATGGGAAAGACCACTGAACTGAGAGAAAGGAAATCCCCATGAGCTCAAGCACTACCCATAACTAGCTGAATGCTTTGGGGCAAATTCCTTTTGAGCCTAAGTTCCTTACCTGAAAAATGAAAAGGTTGGACTAGGCATTTTCTAATTTGGAGGAAGCCAGAAGGAACGACAGTGGCACGCAGACTACAGATGGCCCCGGAAGAGCTAGTATGTTCATCAACCAAGAAAGTAAATTGACATCCACTGATGACTTTAGCTTACAGTGACTTACCATCTATCCATTGCCTTCCATGTAACAATGACCTCTCTTCATACAGAGAGAACACCTGTGGGTGTCAGAAACTGCAGCCCTCCTAGAGTTTGAAAAATTGACATTAGCTATATCACCTTGTTACTCCACATTTTTATTATATCCTTAATCTTGGCTGTAAGACTGTCTCTTTCAAATATAAGCCAGCCCTGTCTTCAGAGCCCATCCTGCTCCTTCCCTTCTCAGCCAGCAACTAGCAAATGTACGTTAAATTGTGATTCATCTAGCCAAGATTTCAGTTTTCTCTGGTGTCTCGGGTATTTCATTATCAGCATATTCATTAAGTACTCTCAAACAACGTCATTGACTTTCTCTCACCTTATAGAAGCCTCTCATCACTTTCCATTACCAAATTCATTCTCCTATCTGAATTTGTGCCCTGGTCTCTTGGCAATTGGATACAAATGTGTTTCATTTGGTTTTAACTGGAATGCACACATTTTCCTGTGACTTTTGCCACTTCTTAATATCAGCTTCTTTCTTTCCTTTATCACTTTCCTCTTTTGATATGCTCCTTCCTCCACTTAATTTCTCTCCCATGTCACTTACTGATTAGCTGGTAAGGCTTCAGTTTCACTGACTGTGAATAGCTTGTTCATTCCACAATTACTGACACAGAATTACTCTTGGTCAGAGCATTTATGCACTCAATAAGCCACAGACAGGGGAAGACTTCAGCAGGCAGTCAACAGCTAGTACATGTCGTCAAATTAATGTGGCTTGAACAAGTGCTATGGGAGCCAAATATTTCCTCTCATGTTATTCTGGCATGGCTGTAACATGCAGTATCCTAAGCTTTTTATTTCCTGTAGGAAATTAGGAGATTATGGTAGGATTTCTTAGCACTACTTACAGTTGCTCTCAGCCAACACTATTAAACTGTTACCTAAGACATGCCCAGCCCTTTAAAACAAACAAACAAACAAAAACAGTCTGGAGTCAAAGACAGGAGGAATCTTCTAGCCCAGATACCTTGCTGTCAGATAAAGAAATCAAGGCCCACAAAGCTGTGCTTACAGATCAAGGTTACCTCTTAAATCAATGCCTTAATTAAACTTAATTATTCCCAGAAAGCAGATAGGAGAATTAAAACAAAAATATGTTTTAAAAATGGGCTGAGAGGACTCAGGAAGGTATGGGAAAAAAAAATTTTAATTTGTAGGAAGTTGGCAGAGTTGTCAACTCTTAGCTCACCGCAAGCAGAGGTCCTCATCAAGAACAAAAGAAAAGAGAAGGAACTTGTTTGGGGTCAAGGCTCAAGATGTAAAGAGGGAGCCATTCCCATTGGAATTGCTCTCGTATCTCAACTGGACCCAGCCTAGGTCCATGTTGCAACCAGCCTACATGCATGATTGTCAATGCTTTTATGAGAAATTGTTGGGATTTCTGAGAGCCCCTTCTTTCATATCTCTCCACTTTGAGTTTAATTTTTTAACTATTAAAAAATTTTCTATTATATGAAATTTGTAAACACATATACATATACACTGGCTATATATGTTTCTCTTAAGCAATTTGGCTCTTTCACTAAGCAACATCTTTCCATATCATGACTGTACATCTAGATCTACTCTATTCTCTCCTGTTACATAGTATTTCAACATTTACTTTTTTATACTAGTCATTTTCAAATAATATAAATAATGCATGCTCTTATTGACAAAATAATTTAAATAGAGAAACTAACAGAGAAATAAGCTTACTTTCCTTCAATCCTTTTTCTACTCCCCAGAGATAACTCTGCCAGGAATTTTGATCTTCAGTCCTCAGTTTTATGACCTTAGATAAAACACTTGGCACTTGCTTAGTTCTAACCAATTTAACAGAATATTTATTGATGCCTGCCATCAAAAGTGTGGCACTGGTCAGAGCTGCAGCCACTGAAGTACCTGCACTGAGGAGGAGCAGCCGCTGCCACTCAGGACTGAGCCTTTAGGGAGGAGAAGGTGAGAAGATGGTGTACGACCCCGGTGTTACTGACAGAAATGTGGAGATCTGGAAGATCAAGAAACTCATCAAGAGCTTGGATGCAGCCCATGGGTGAGCGTCATGTCCAGCCCCCCAGTGTCCTCCTGCGTCATGGACCCCTCAGGATGGCCACTCTGTGCTGCACGGCCAGATGAGGAGAAACAGGCAGTAGCCAACCCCTGCCTGCTTGACCTCTGGCAACGGCACAAGCATGATTTCATTGATCCTTCCTCCAAAGACCAGATTTTATAAGTGGCAAAAATGTTAGCAGATGAGTTTGGAACTGCATCTAACATTAAGTCAGTTAAATACGTAATGTTAACTGCATCTAACAATAAGCCTTTCAGTCCCAGGAGCCATTATATCTGTACAACAGAGACTCAAATTTTATAACAAAGTACCTCTGAATGGTCTGGTTGTTTACTGTGGAACAATTGTAATGGAAGAAGGAAAGGAAAAGAAAATCAACATCGACTTTGAGCTTTCAAATCAATTAATACATCATTGTATTTGTGTGACAACAAATTCCATATGGAGGCTCTTACAGCACTACTTTCAGATGATAGCAAGTTTGGCTTCATTGTAATAGATGTTAGTGGTGCCCTTTTGAGCACACTCCAAGGAAACACAAGAGAAATTCTGCACAAATTCACTGTGGATCTCCCAAAGAAATGTGGTAAAGAGGTCACCCTGCCATTCATTTAAGAATAGAGAAACAACATAATTATATTTGGAAAGTAGCTAAGACTGCTGTGCAGCTGTTTATTCTGGGGAAAAAGTGAATGTGGCTGGTCTCATTTTAGCTGATCAGCTGACTTTAAAACTGAACTAAGTCAGTCTGATGTGTTTTATCAGAGGTTGCAATCAAAAGTTTTAGAATTAGTTGATATCTAATTTTAATGGTGGTGGAAATGGATTCAACCAAGCTATTGAGTTATCTACTGAAGTTCTCTCCAATGTGAAATTTATTAAAAACGAAATTAACAGGAAAATATTTTGATGAAATCAGCCAAGACAAGGGCAAGTATTGTTTTGGAGTTGAAGATACACTAAACACTTTGTAAATGGGAGCTGTAGAGATTCTAATAGTCTATGAGAATCTGGATATAATGAGATACGTTTTTCATTGACAAGGCATAGAAGAGGAGAAAATTCTCTAACTCCAGAACAAGAGAAGGATAAATCCTATTTCACAGACCAAGAGACAGGACAGGAACATAAGCTGATTGAGAGCATGCCCCTGCTGGAATGGTTTGCTAACAACTATAAAAAATTCGGAACTATATTTGAAATTGTCACAGATAAGTCACAAGAAGGATTCCCATTTGTGAAAGGATTTGGTGGAATTGGAGGTATCTTGAGGTACCAAGTAGATTTCCAGGAAATGGAATACCAAGGAAGAGACGAATTTTTTTACTTTGATGACTACTAGGTAGTCGACCTGAGTCCGGTAAACTGCACCTCAACTTCCAGCATCCAACCCAAAGAGCATATCCATGGTGGAAGCCAAAAAAATCTTACAATTGGAACACTTCCAGAACTTAATCCATGAGCATTGAATAGTGAAAATGAAAACCTAAACAAAATGAGACCCAACCCTTCACTTTGGTTGTCATGCTGTCAGTGCAGCAGCCTACAACTAAATTCCTAAATGCCACTTGGTACTAATTTCAAAAAGAATTCCAGTGTTTACTTTTACTTATTGGTAAAGTTGGTTGCTCTTGTATTTTAGGGAGAAAAAAATGATTTTTTAACCTTCATGCATAGAAGCTAAAATAATTTAACTGTTGTAAACCTTCAAAAATTAATAGAAGTGAGATCATACTGGTTTGTTTCTTATTTTGGTTGGAGAAAAATTAAATTGCTGCATTTTTCTGTGACCCATTTACATGGCATTCTCAGTTTAGACTGCATAAGAACAAATATATGTGGTAAAATATTAGAACCAATTCCATCTTGGTCTCTGTTTAACGTTGAAAGGGTGAGCTAATAGGAGACATTGTCAACTCTCTCTCACACCACTTCTCCCTCCAGACTGTCAGTTTCAAGGGTACAAATTGCATTTGCAAGTCCACTGACTTCATAAGAGTTGGGCCAGTGCACCATTTCTTCTATCTGTTGTACAGACGCATTTGTGCCCACAAGTTGAGAGCCATCAGCACCAGTTGCTTTGACAAGGGTTCCCATAATCCTAGCCTACTAAAAACTGGTTTGGAATAGGTATGATTAGGTTCTGTGCTTTTGCTGGGATTGTGAGAAATAAAACATGGAATTTAAGCAGAAGGAAAAAATTTTAAAGAAAATTTTATTTCATTTTGCTTAGGTCTATCCTTGGTAAAATGGAGGTTCTGTTTTCCTTGTGTTCCATGGCATGAGATTATGTGAATGTTTTGATCTTAAAAAATGAACTCAAGTTTTTTCACAGGAATGACAGACAAGACATGTATTACTGTGCATGTAAGTATAAGCCCCTAACCTCCTCATGGGGTTGGAGCATCTGTTTTGAAAAGGGGACTTACAAGCACCTCTCATGAGAAATTACAGGAGTCGGGTGGGAAGGGTAGGGGGTGGGAAGGGAGATGGAACACAGCTTCTGGCACTAAGGACTTAACCTTATTGGATCCAAAAGTGGGCCTGAAAACCTGAAGCTTATGCTTCATGGCTGGGCTGTAAATTGTACTTGAACTCAGATGATATGCAAGGTTGGCATGCCTGAGATGGTGACAGTTTTCAAAGTGTATAGGATTTGCCCAGTGGTAGCAGTGGAAAAGTATACCAAGTGGACTTTGAAGGACCAACGGTTTAAAGAGTCAATTGGTGTCCCCACATTGACTAGGGTAGTGGGGTCTATTTGGTTTTCAAATTGGTACTTTTAAGCCTTTAGTCTTTGACTGCTGTTCTTCACTGACTTTTGACTCAGTCACTTGTAGCTTTATTGGTCTGAGCCAGCTTCTTGTTCCCAGGTTATAGCCCTGCCTATCATTCCAATAACCCTGTTTCACTTGAATGGAGTATGTCTTATAATGTAAAGCTTCTGGTTCTCACACTGTATTCTGAGGGCCAATGACTCTTGATGTGCAACCTGATGTCTCAAACCCCAGTGAGAAGAGTCAATTCTTTGGTCTTTACGTATGTGGGAGGCTTCACTGGAACAGGATTTTGCTTTGGGCTCTGCTGTTTGTTTGCAGAAAACCCAAAAGCAAGCAAGCATGCTCTCTTCACAGCAGTATCTTAGGTTTTCCATTGTAAATGGGTCTAATGTGATGTGACAAGACCAGAGAAATTGGATGTAAATTTACATTTTTGAATTATGCTTATTGTTTCATATGATACATTTAGGGTATGCAGCTCCCTTTTCAGTTTTTATTTTTACTACTTAAGTTTGGAAATGATGCCAAATTTTTGTATTTCTTTATCAATGTGTTCTCTTTGGTGATTTACACTGCATTATATATCAATGTGTATATCAATATATACTGACGTATTACACTTACGCATACAAACACATAAACAAGAGGGGGCAGAAAACATAGTTTTTACACTCTCTATAGCCTCTGCAGAGAGATCCTACACAGCAAAATCCTGGTGTTGTGATGTACAAAAATGGAGAAGAGCATTAAACCATATTTAAGAATAAAAATGAAAAAAATAAGAGTGAGGTGCATACCTCATTAATTTTCCTTTGCATGCCCTCTACATTTCAGTGCCATATTTGCTGCATTTTCAGTGTTCATAATATTTATATTTTCTTCTAAGTCTATAACTTTGCTTCCTTTTTACTTCATATTTAGGTTGTAGCTAAAACTCATAAAATAAATAATCAAAATTTTCGTTATGTCTTTATAATTTTATACCATGATTGTTTATTAATTGGAGGAACACTTTCTACGTATAGATATACAGAAGATACCACATTCTCTTTTTCATTTCTTTTGCATTTTGGAGGACACAGTTAACTGAGACTATTTTTTATCATTCTTCTTCCAGGATTCATTTTTCTTTTTCTTTCTTTTTTTCCTTTCCTGGAATGTACTTTAAAGTATAGTTTTTCATATAGAATAACTGGGAGAAAACTTTTCTGTAGTCATATGTTCAAAGATGTTCTAGGTAGTAAGCTGTTGGAATGTTATATACCAGAAATGGAACAAATTTTAAAAAGAGGAATTTATTAAGTTGCAAGTTTAGAGTTCTAAGCCTATGGAAATGTCCATATCAAGGCATCCAAGGAAAGATACCTTAATTCAAGGAAGGCCGATGGGTCTGCAGCACCTCTGTCGGGTGGGAAGTTACACTGGTGCATTGCTCTTGGGCTCCATTGCTTTCAGCCTCTATTTCTGTGGAGGTTCCTCACTTTAACTTCTCTAGGACTGGCTTTCATCTCTTGGCTTCCCTTGGCTCTCTCCAAGTTCTGGCTTGCTTAACATCTCATGGCAATGTCTGCTGTGCTCGAAGCATCTCCAAACACCCCTGTCTCTGTTCTCCACATGTCTACATCTGTGTTAGCTCTGCTCTGAAGTTTCTCTTGGCTCTGAGGCTTCTGTCATGTCTGTAGTCTCTGTCCTTTTTGAGGTTTCTCCAACATGTTTCCTCTTTAACAGAGTCCAATAAACTAATTAAGACCCATTTGGAATGGGTGGGGTCACATCACCATCTAATCAAAGTTAATACCCACAATTGGGTGGGTCACATCTCCTTGGAGAAAACATCATTAAAAGATTCCAGCCTACAGTACTGAATCAGAATTAAAAGAAAAGGCTGCTCCCACAAGATTGGATCAGGATTAAAACATGGCTTTTCTGGTATACTTAATAGATTCAAACCAACACGCAAATATTTTTATATTTTGCTCTCAATCTTTTTGAAAACTGTCCTAGAAATAGTATTCTAAGTTCAAATTTTTTCTATCTGATTTTAAAGATATTGAACCAGTATATTCTTGTATTCAATCTCTTATCAGTCTAATTCTTAACCCTTTACAAATAGTAATTTCTTTCTCTTTATGCTTCACTTTCTAAAACTATGAATAGGCATAATTTGAGTGATTGCTTTGTCATGATTAGATTTAGGTTAAACTCATTTTCTTTTTCAAAATTACTTTGGCAGTGATATTTACTACTACATTTAGCATAATATCAAGAAGCACATGATATAGGTTGCCTCACTATTAGTGATGCTAAGTTTGATCATTGGTTTAAGTGATGACTGCCAGATATCCATTATTAAAGTCCATGTTTTCCCTTTGTAGTAAGTACATACTCTCTGGGGTGGTAGTTTTACACCATATGTGTATATCCTGTTTTCCAACAGCCTTTCATTCACTGGGTTTAACATACTCTAATGGCCAGTGCTTGATGCCATTTTTATATTGTAGAACAATTCTAAATTGTCCATTGCTTTTGTAAAAAAAAAATAATAATTAATTATATGTTTCTTTTCCTTGTCTCTCTCATTATTCTCATACACACATGCATGTGCTTTACACACACATGTACACACACAGATATCTGTTCACAAAACTATTTTTATTCAATATGTTATCATCCATTTTCTGATTCTAATATGAGGAAGTAACTTTTTTTGGAGTTATTCCTTCCATAGCTAACAAGTATAATATATGGAAAAAACTATGAGAATATCTGTTTGAAAGCCCTGTAGACAAAATCTAACCCTTGAGAGGTCAGCACCACACTGAGCAAGTCCCATGTTTATCTGGCTGTACCCTGAAGGACGTCCCAAGTTCACAGGACATTGGACAACTATAATTCAACACAGAGCGAAAGTAGTGTTAGTCTGGGGAATCAAGGGGGAGTTTGGAATGACCAGAGCTGTATGAAATTGAAAGGAAAACTCTAAAAAAGGGAGAGGCATGGATGAGCCTCAAAGTCTATATATAAACTCTCTTCAAATTCTTGGTGGACCTCCGAACTATGCATATTTGGGAGAGACCAGAGATATCAAGGAGAAAACCACAGCTGATAGGCTGAGAGGGATGAGTAAAGGTTTCAACAGATGAGACAGAGTCTGGAGTTTGAGTCCCAGCACATTAAAGAGTTTGGTATGAACCTCAAGTTTTCCAGTGAAAGCTCATAAGATCCATTCTTAAGGATTAAAGACTAAAGGCTTAACAGCTTTGCTTTAGGACTAAGGGAAAATCTAAAATAGGCCTACACTAACTAAAGACAAAGAAAAAAAATACTAAAATCTTCCAAAGGCAAGCTAAAAGATAAATTAGAGAGAGGAATCATAAAAAGAATGACAAATGATTTCTCATCAGAAACAGTGGAGATCAGAAGAGTATCTCGACATCACTAATTTACCTAGAGAAAAAACACCAACCTAAAATTATTTATCTGTGGTATACAAAATAAAGCTATTTAAAATGTTATTGAGATTGTTATAACACTTTTATAAGCAATTTTGTTCACACAGAAGGGAAATTGTACCAGATGAAAATCAGATTTAAGGTCAGAAAAGAAGAACCCTGGAAATATGTCAATAAATATAAATAATCAACTGACTATTTAAAGCAAAAGTAGTAGCAATGTATTGTAGGATTATGATATAAGTAGAAGTAAACTAGAGGACAACAGTTGAAGGAGGGATAAGAGAAGACATAAATGGTTTATCCTGCTGAAAATAGTTCTTCGCTCACAGGTGCTGTAATACTATTCTGCTAATATTTTCATTATTATTTCCCATTGCAATTCCTAATTAATATTGGCTTCGTTTTCTTTTTTGAGCTAATTTACCAGGTTTGGATATTAATCTTTTATTTGCTTCATATACATGATTATTCTGTACTCTGGAAGTTTCTATACAGTCTTGGAAATTTTGGTAAAATTACCCTGTAACATCATTGGTGTTTAGTAGACTTAAGGAGAGTAGATTTTTTGTTGTTGCTTGTTTGATAACAATCTCTACTTTCATAGAAGTTGGTATATTGACACTTTCAACTGATACCGGGGTCAATTTTAGTAAAATAGATACATAGGAAGCTGTTCTTTCTTTCTCAGCTTTCAAATTTATTTGCGTGAGGTTATACAAAATACTCTTTTATTATTTTTAACTTCCTCTGATTCAGTATATTTCTCCCTTGCCATTTTATATTTTCTGTATTTGTGCTTTCTCCTTTTATTCAATATCAAGTTAACTAGTTTCTGTCTATTTTATTTAAATTATTTTCAAAGAACTAGTATTTGATTAATTATGCTTTATTTAAATAATTAATTTAATTATTTATGAATAATTTAATTATTTAAAATAATAAATAATATATTATTTTTATGCTCTCTTTTGGTGTAATTTATATTTCTTTGACTAGCTTTTTGAATTGGGATTTTAATTCTTTTTATTATGCATCCATTTTTATAAATGAAATTAATTATTAATTTCTGTAAGTATATAGGCTATGAATTTTTCTAATCACTACTTTAATTGTATCCCACAGATTTGAATGTGTTGTGTTTTAATTTTCATGCTTTTTAAAAATGGAAAATTTATTTCGTATATCCCTCATTGCCCCAAATTTGTTTAATCTAAGGGTTGTTTTGCCTTTTGATTTTGTTACTTACTTCTAGTTTCCTTTGTAATTGATGATGTGGCCAATTGTTTTTTTAAAATGTATTTTCTATGATGGGGCATAGATTTGATATATATCCATAGGCATGCTGGTATATTGTCCTCACTGGGGAAAAAAAAAAAGCTTGATTCATGCCATTTGCCAATTTCCACTGTGTAAATACTCCTACCATGGCTGATTTTCAGTTACCACATGTTGTTTCTGAACACAGAGTTGAGAAGAGATGTGTAGAATAAGCTCTGTGGTACCTGTAAAGCACCAGCTCAAGCACAGCAGATGTACATTAATAATCATGTTGTTTGGGCCTTGGTCATTTTTTTGTTCCCTTGACTTGTATTGCGTTAAATATGGCTTTAAAAATCTATGTGAATGTTTTTGCCTATTTATACTTATGTGGCTCCTGTAGCTTTTGCTTTTAGAAGGCACGTGTTGTATTAAATAATGTGCTGTATTCATAGCTTTGAAATCATCATGAATTGTGATCTCTAGCACTCTTTTATTTTCTTTAGCTCATACAATTTTTTTTTTTTTTTTTTTGCATGGGCAGGCACTGGGACTCAAACCCAGGTCTTCGGCATGGCAGGCGAGAACTCTGCCTGCTGAGCCACTGTGGCCTGCCCCTCATGTAATGTTTTTTGGCCTGAATTTTACCTTGTCTGATAGTATTTGCCTGATACAATTTGCCCATTCCTTTATTATTTTCTAGCATTTCTGAATCATTTGGTTTTCTGGAGGTTTTTTGTTTGTAGAACAGACTGGGTTTTTCTCTGCAAGACTATGTGAAAAATTTTTTTAACTGCTAAGTTAAAGTATTCATTGACCTGACTGAAGCATTTGGTCTCAATCCAGAAGATATTAAGTTATATTTACTGTGGGTATTGTGTTATAGCCACTATGTTTCTTTAGGTGATCTTGGTTTTTTCAAAACCTTTTTTTTTTTTTAATTTCTTGGGTCTTTGGAAAAGTTCATATTTTTCTTCTAATGATTGCTTTTATATATTACCTTTGATGATGCCCATCAGTTCCCTTGCTTAGGTTTTTACTATTTAGGTTGTCAGCTTTACATGATAACCTCTACAATTAAATATAATTAATACTAACCACCATTCCTTTCGCTGAAGCTTTCCTAGTTATCTCTTGGTTTGATGCAGTTTCTCCTGTATATATCCCTCCATAAAATCTGGGGAGCACAGTATTCTCCACATTTTTACAGGTTCAAAACTTTTCTTCTATAGCCTTGATACAGAAAAATCTCCCAGGAGAGGAAAGTCCATGTCTTTTTGTGATTCGCATATCCCCAGAACATTATATGGAGCCTTACACAAAGTAGACAATCAACAAATATGAGCTGAATGAAAGTTTGAATGATGGCATAGATCACTGCAGTACAGTCATTATTATAACTTCTGCAATGCATATTTTCTTCAGCATTCAGGATCCTGAAATATAGAAAGTTGAACACTGTACATTACTAGTTTTCTTTTTAAATCATAATGTCATCATGGCATGTGCCTTCATCCTTGCAGGCAACTAATATCTCTGAAATTCCCACATGAATCATAATGCAACAATTATCCTTTGTTATTGCAGAGGCCTTAACTAAGTGCATGTCCTTGATCATAGCTATCTTCCTCTTACAAGAAGGGTGGTTTTCCTGTTTTAGTGTATTCTCTCATTTAAGAAAAAGAGATAAAGCAGTACAAAATAGACCCACAGGTGAAATATTTGTCACCTCATGGCATTTGGATTTTCATTTCTCACCAAAGACATGCCCAACTCCCAGCTACAATGCTTTGGAGTTGTTTTCAAGGGAACTTGAGTATTGCACATGAGGAACAAGAAATATGGGAGCAAGTGCTGACACATAAAAATAGTGGGTCAGGAGGAAGTTCAGGGAAAAGAAAGTATGGCACACAATTGACTTTTCTGTTGGATCCAAATTGAAGAGAAGTCTAAAGAAACAGCAGTAATATCTCGCTTACTCAGAAGACTGGAAGGAGGGCCAGGAAAATTAGAAAGATTAGTCTATCAGATCGTCCCATCAATTACAGACCCCACCCTGGCTCACTGAGGAAACAAATCTTATGGCACAGAATTTCCTCTGTAAGAGGTCACGGAAAGAGAAAAATATTTATTAAGCATCTGTGGTGTTTTGGACACTGTGTTGGAGCTTTCATATGAATTTGATTTCTTGTGATTTCAAAAACTTATTTCCATTTTCTACATGAGGAAACCGAGATGCACAAAAAGTAATTAACCTGCCTAAGATCACACAGCTATCAACTGCTGGCAAAGCTGAGACTTAAACTCGTTTTGTGTGATAAAAAAAACAACACTTTCACTGCTCCCCATTTCCAATGAGATAATTGAGCCCAATAAAATTAGGAGGTTAGAACTGAGGATGAATACTATAATATAGAGATGTTCATGCACTAGAGAGGAGGAACAATGCTCCAGTGTAAGGAGACCATGGCTACCTCTTCAGGGTCCCAGCACTTCCATCATAGCCGAGCCAGGGCAGAAATTTCTAAGGCAATGTATCAACAGCTGAGTCAGCACAATTTAAAGCACAGAACCTAGAGATTTTAATATTTACATGTGTTTTACATCTGAGCTGTGAGGCCCTTTGCTCAAGATAAATCTGATAAGGAAAATATGCAGTACAGCTGTCCTAACTATCAAATTTTTACGTGCTTCCTCAGCATACATCTTCCTTTGGCTCAGTCACTTGCCTCTACACTGACTTTTGGCCAAGTCAATAAGCAGCTTTCTAGACTTGGGACATAAACTCCCCCAGAGCCCAAACCTGCCTTACAGCCACCATTCCATACCTCATCCAAAGTCCACAGTTGCCCCCAAATGTTAAGCCAGCCATCCCCACCATCCTCAGACACCCAGTCCCTTTCTCTTTTCACACATTTTTGCTTTCAACCTTGAAACCTGTGAGAAATTTACTAACTTTTACCCTAGGACCGCAATAAAGGCACAAACCCATGAGCTCCTCTTGCTCTGCATGTCTGCTTCCCACCCTCCAATTGAGCCTCCCCCACCACACCCAATGTACTTCCTGTGGACCCTTCATGCCCCACTCACCATCTCTGACGGTGAGTTACTCTATGAGTAACAAACTATCTCTTCTCTTGCATTGTGGTCTGGGTTTCTCATTGTGTTGCACCTGACCTCCACTGGGACCCACATTTTAAAAACAACTTAACTAACTGGAAACAACAGAATAAGATTGGAGATTGGAGATCCCGGAGCAAGGCCACCTAGATCCACCATTCATTAGCTATGTGACTTTAGCAAGCAAGTTAAGGTCTTTGCCCCTTACTTTCTTCTTATGTAAGTTTTGGACTACTATATTACCTAAATATAGGGTTGTGAAGATTAAACTAAATTAAATGAAATTAACACCAATGAAATAGGCAGATCTGATCTTGGCACATATTAAGTACCTAATAAGTGTTATCTGTTATTTTTGAAAGAAAGTTGGATAGGCCCAGGATCCTGAACAATGACAATTCCTGGGCACACTTTACAGAACCCGTTAAGGCTCCACAAAGCACAATGATATTGCAACTGAGACGTTAGGATTTAACAAATGATTAGGACTACTGAATCATTACATAAGTATTTCATTTTACCTTCTAGTAAATTGGAATAGCTACAAGGAAATATGTGAGCTTATTGAACTGTAATCCAGTTGCTTTGATCTTTGATAGTGACTGTGTAACTATATAGCTTTCATCTTGTGACCTTGTGATTATAAAAACCTGGTGACCAACCCTCACTTGTAGACCTCCTTTTTTTTTTCACTTTAGAAACTTCTAATCACAAGGACAACCCCCCTAATGCTAATAGAGGAAATTAAATCAACTCAGAAGTAAACATTGACTTCCATCACTGACCTAGTCTTCTGTATTTGTAAATTGTTTCTGCCCATATTTATTATTGAGATAGAAATAACCCCATCTCTCCTTGTTTGAATCCATAAAAACCTTGAACTCTTTAGACTGAAAAAGACAGATTTTTAGTTCAATAAGCCATCTGCTCTCCTGCTTTGCACCTAGCAATACATTCTTTCTCTCTTTGAAACCCTGGTGTCTTAGGAACTGGTCATTTGAGCATATTAGGCAAAGAACCTACCACTTTTGACTGGTATCAATATAACATTGTTTTCCATCTTCTCATTTACAGAGGACGAAACCAAGTAAAGAGGATGAATACTTATACAGAAGCATATTGCAATTTATTCACAAACTACAGTAGAATCCAGTTCTCTGGACTTCATATCAAGAATGTCCCTCTGTTTCATATTTTTATCTCCTACTATTATACTTTTCATATTACATTTTCTAAACATAGTTTATGCACACATTTACTATAGTAGCATACCATATGCAAACTGTCCTACAATATTTTAATTGTTAATTTCACATATTAGAAAAAAGAAAACCAATTTATAGAAATAGAATTCCAATCAATATGAGTTTGATAAGTCAGAAAAGCCCAAGAATTTACAGTAACAGAAACAACCTAACCCAACTTGACACCTCGCTGCTATCAGGCTGTTTATCATCATTTATTCTATGTATTAAACTCTGGAACATACATCAAATTCCTGAAACAGTCAGGCATAACAGCAACAGAATAGTAAAAGCTCTATCTATATTCATGTGTCCAAACTGAGAGAGTTTCTTAAATACTTAGTGGAAAGATCCAGGGCACTAGGGTCAGGTCATTTTACTAGTAAATTTTTATCAAACCATAAAACAACAAAATGATCTCTCATGTTAAAAATTATTGTCAAAGGTATAAAAATATGAGATTAAGAAGAAATAGAATAAAAAGATTAAAACAAGAAAAATATGTCAACTGCTACAGCATAAATAAAATCATTACCATATAATCTTAGCTTTCATTAAATTTATTCAGGTATTCTTTGATGCTCTTAAAAAAAAGTTCTGTACTTTCTTCTTAAATGGCCTACACAAATTTGTAAGATTTATTCTGAACATCTGTGTATTTTTATGAGATTCTAAGATTAATATCCTAATTAAAATACTACTAAACATAATGCAGCATACTAAAATTCATGACCAAGTAGAGCATACCTCAGAGTGTCAGTGATGGTTCAACATCAGAAAAATCTATTAGCGATTACAAATTCAGAGAGTAAAGGGGGAAAATCATGTAATCTTCTCAATAGACACAGGTAAAAGCATTTGATAAAATGCAACAGTCATTCATGGTACAAATCTAAATAAATTAAGAATGAAATAGTTATTCTTTATCTTGGCAAGAGACATCAAAATCATTTAGTAGCTATTATACTTAATAGTGAAACTCCAAAACAAACCCATTAAAGTTAGGAAAGAAATAAACATATGCTCTACCGTACTGCAAATCAATATTATACCAGAGGTCTTGGCCAATGCATAAGTCAAAAGAAAGGAAGAGGGAGACAAAGCAATTTAAAAGGAAGAATAAAAGTATCAATATTTGCAAATTTATGATTATTGCTGTAACAAATCCAAGGGAATCTACAGATTAAACATTAATAACAATTTAGCACAATTGCTAGATGCACAAAAACCAATAACATCCTTATATTACTATCAAATAAGATTAATTAGATGTAATTTATACTAACCATGTATTAAAAAATAATATTAAACAACACCTTAAGTTGCAGAGTGGCAAACATAATAGCCTATGATTCTAAAAGGATTGAAAACACATATTTTATTGGGGTCATATACATAGAAAGTTTAAAGTATAAAAGCATCCATGGATATGATGGCCAACAAAATAGGCAAGTGCTGACCCACAGAATAGAAAGATGGGAAGGAAATAGAAGCAGAGAGCAATTGTTTCTGTAAAATTTTTGTTAAAAAATGGAATTTCTGGGAAGATTGTGGTGTAGGGGAAGCTAGATTCAACCCTGTTCAATAGAACAAGATAGGGGATGGGGAAAAAATGACTGGGACTGCAGCCCTGTGTGTGAGTGACTAAAGAGGGTCTTCAATATTTCATAGGGAGCAGAGAAGCAGGGAGATTGGGATGGGGAGAGCAGGGTGGGTCTGATTGTCCATGACCCACTCCAGGTCAGGTGGTGGCATGTGGAGAAGTACAGATCTGAGGGAGCAGCTGTCCCTCTGTTCTAGCCTACCCAGCTACTACTGGCTAGTGAAACTTCCCTGTACAACTCCCAAACAGCAGTGCGCTTCGAAAGCCTAGAGGCGGGCCTCGCCATTCACCGTGAAAATGACCTCAGGCCCTGGGATCAGTTGTCCAGCCAGATGGCATGAATAGCCATCCTGTCAGGCAGGGTGAACAGCAGATCCCCTGGATGCTGGGCACTGCAATCAGCTGCTGTGCCAGGCATGGCAGTTGCCTCCCAATCCCGCACACCAAGACAAGATGTCTCACCACTGTGCACCAGGAGTTAGCCCTCCTGCCACATATGCCATCTTCCCAACCTGGCAAATTCCCTATACCTCAGTTTAAAAATATATTTATTTTTTCTACATTTATTATTATCATTATTTTATTCACCTATTTTATATTTTTTAATTTACTTTTATTTTTTTAATTTTCTCTCTTCTGTGGGCACGAGTCAGAGTTTATTCCCAATATATCTTGGGGTGTCTTCTTCTGACATGGGGGCCTACTACTAATGAGGTGGGGTTTTTTTAATTTTTATTTTTTGGATGCCTGGGTAGGGAGTTGAACCTGGGTCTCCCACATGGAGGGTGGGCATTCTGCCACTGAATTACCAGTGTAACCCTGCCTAGATTTTAATAGACCCTCAAAAAGAATTGTACCACCTACTTGAGATCCGGGCCTTTATTTGGTGCAGAATTACTGACAAGCCAAGTGCAAAAGGAACCTTCAACACAAAATTAAATAATACAAAACTTCGTATGAGTAAAGGTAACCAACTTGCAAAACAACCTTATTAATATAATCATATGCCCCAAACACAAGAAAATACCACAAAGCACAAGGAGATCCAGGCAGAAATGGCCAAGCCAGATGACCAAGTCAAAACAACAGAGGGGGCACAGAATATAGAACTACTCAAGGATATTTACAATGAAATAAAGGATATCAGGAAGATACTAGAAGGGCATAAACAAGAATTCAAAAGATTAAATAGAAAACTGGCAGTGCTCAAGGAGATGAAAGATAAAGTACATCAAATTAGAAATATACTACAGACACATGAAGGCAGATTTGAAGAAGCAGAAGGAAGAATAAGTGAGCTGGAAGACAGAATGTTTGAATTAGAGCGTACAAAAGAACAAATGACAAGAAAAATGGAAAAATGGAACTGGATCTCAGGGAAATCATGGACAATAAAAGTATCCAAATACAAGAAAAATCAGTGGCCAATAAATAGTAGAGAAGAGTAAAGGACTGGACAGATTAGTTGAAGATACAATTGGAGAAAGCTCAATCTTTATAAAAGATATAAATATGCAAATCAAAGATTCACAACAAATCTTAAAGAGAATAAATCCAAATAGACAAGACAAATACTAAATAAAATGTCAAGTTTTGAAGAGATGCAGAAAGTCCTGAAAGCTGCATGAGAAAAGCAATCTGCTACATACAAGGAAAAACAGGTAAGACTGAGTTCAGACTGCTCATCAGGCACCATGAAGGCAAGAAGGCAGTCATATGATATATTTGAGATCCTGAACAAGAAAAGCTTCTAGCCATGAATTCTTTATCCAGCCAAGTTGTCATTCAAAACAGAAGGGGAAATTAAAATTTTCAAACACAAACAAAGACTGAGAGAACTAGTAAACAAGAAACCTTCCTCATAAGAAATACTAAAGGGAGTCCTGTGAGGTGGAAAAATAAACAAAAAAAACACAGAAGAGGAAGGTCTGGAGGAGGGCATAGACTTGGAGAGCACTAGTAAGGGTAATTTAAAGGATAAAAAGAGAAAGTGAGAAAGGAATATGTAAATAAGACAGATTAAAAACTAAAGGATAAGATGGTAGATTCAAGAACTGCTTTTCCAGTAATCACTTTGAACATTAATGAACTAAACTCACCAAATAAAAGATAGATTGACAGAATGAATTTAAAAATATGCTCCATCTATACACTGTTTACAATAGATGCATCTTTGACACAAGGGCACAAATAGATTGAAAATGAAAGGATGGAAAAAGATGTCCTATGCAAGCTGTAATCAAAAGAAAGCAGGAGTAGCTATACTCCTATCAGACAAAATAGACTTTAAATGTAAAGAGACCATAAGAGAAAAAGAAGGACAACACATATTAAAAAAGGGACAATTCACCAAGATGAAATAACAATCATAAATATTTATGCCCCCAATCAAGCAGTTCCAAACTACATGAGGCAAACACTGACAAAACTGAAGGGAGCTAAAGAAGTTTCAACAATAACAGTGTGAGACTTCAATACACCACTCTCTTCTACAGATACCACAATCATGCAGAGGATCAACCAGAACTAGAGAATCTAAACAATGTGATAAATGAATTAAACCTAATGGATACCTGTAGATCATTATACTCCAAAACACCAGGTTATACATTCATCTCTAGTGCACATGGACTATTCTCAAGGATAGATCATATACTGGGACATACAACAGGTCTTTGTGAATTTAAAATGATTGAAATTATTCAAAGCACTTTCTCTGACCACAATGGAATGAAATTGGAAATTAATGATTACCAAAGAACCATGGCTTTCACAAATATTGAAAATTAAGCAGCACACTCTTAATCAGTGGGTCAAAGAAGAAACTACTAGAGAAATTGGTAAATATGTGGAGATGAATGATAATGAGAATATAACACATCAGAACTTATGGGATGCAGGAAAAGTAGTGTTGAGAGGGAAATTTATTGCCCTAAATACCCATACAGAAAAAAACAAGAGGGCAGTGCGATGGTGGCTCTGTGGCAGAATTCTCGCCTGTCATGCTGGAGATCCAGGTTAGATTCCCAGTGCCTGCACATGCAAAAAAAAAAAAACAAAAAAAAAACCACAAGATGGAGCAAAAATTGAGGATTTTACCTCTCATCTGGAGAAATTAGAGAAAGAACATCAAACTAACCCTAAAGCAAATAGAAAAAAACAAAGAGCAAAGATTAAAGTAGAAATAAATGAACTAGAGAATAACAAAATAATGGAAAGAATCAACAAAACCAAAAGTTGGCTCTTTGAAAAAATCTATAAAATTGATGGACCCTGTGGAAGTTAGATTTAGGTGTCAACTTGGCCAGGTGACAGTGCCTAGTTCTATTGTTGTGGACATGAGCCAATGATACATGAACCTCACCTGTTGCTGATTACATCTGCAGTCGGCTAGGAGGCGTGCCTGCTGCTGTGAATGATGTTTGACTTAATTGGCTGGTGATTAAAGGAGAGAGCAGACCATAGCACAGCCCAAGCAGCTCAGCATACCTCATCTCAGCACTCACAGCTAAAGCCCAGGCCTTTGGAGATGCAGAAAGGAATCACCATGGGGACAGTTGTTGGAACCCAGAGGCCTGGAGAGAAGGCCAGCAGAGATTACCCTGAGCCTTCTGACATAAGAAAGAACCTCAGATGAAAGTTAGCTTCCTTTCCTCTGAAGAACTAGCAAAATAAATCCCCTTTTATTAAAAGCCAATCCATCTCTGATGTGTTGCATTCTGGCAGCTAGCAAACTAGAACAGATTTAGTACTGAGAGTGGGGTGCTGCTGTGGTTTGCAAATACCAGCTGGTTGGAACGTTTTTGTTTTTGAATAGCTAAGGGGAAAATTTTGGAGGAACTGTGAAGAGAATGATGCAGAAGTCCTGGAGTGTTTGAAGAGACTGTTGGTGTAAATGGAACCACTGCCAATCTGGATAAAGGGGGACACCAAGGGACAAATTGGAGTTTGCAGAGTGAAAACCATGGAAGCTCAGGTCTGAAGCCAAGAAACCTCAGCCAGGAGAGGGGACCCACCCATATACATGGAGTGGGTAAGTTTACACTGAAGCGTGAGGATGAGTCTCCCACCTTGTTGCAGTGGAAGAGTTATGCAGCCTCAGGCCTTGGAGAAGGTAGAGCATGCCCCTTGGGGACTGGGGAGACCCTGACTGACACCACATGGAGGGGTTCAGCGTGTGCCCTGGAAATGGCAGAGAGCCCGGGGTGGCCCTAATGCTTGAAGAGAGTGGAGCTGAGAAAAAGGTGGTCTCTTCAATGTTCCCCGAGGTTGATTTGGAAAGAGGCAGGCCACTGCATAGGCCCTTGGAAAGGGTGGAACTGCCTCTTTCTAAAGCTGAAGGATAAATGACTTTCAGACTTTGAAATCCAATGGTGTTTGCCCTGCAGGTTTTCTTTCCAATTTCTCCCTATGGATCCTGTGACTGTCCCTCCTTTGCATATTGGCACCAGGCAACTTGTTTTGAGATTCACAGGTCCACAGCCAGAAGAGAATTTTTTTTTCACCTTAATATTGTGTGTAGTTGCCAAGTTGACAAGGGGTGGACATGTGGTAGTTAGATTCAGGTGTCAACTTGGCTAGGTGAAGGTACCTAGTTCTATTGCTGTGAACATGAGCCAATGGTACATGAACCTCATCTGTTGCTGATTACCTCTGCAGTTGGCTAGGAGGTGTGCCTGCTGCTATGAATGATGTTTGACTTAATTGGCTGATGAGTAAAGGAGAGAGCAGACCATAGCACAGCCCAAGCAGCTCAGCATATCTCATCTCAGCACTCACAGCTCAGCCAGGCCTTTGGAGATGCAGAAAGAAATCACCGCGGGGACAACTGTTAGAACCCAGAGGCCTGGAGAGAAGGCCAGCAGAGATTACCCTGAGCCTTCTGACATAAGAAAGAACCTCAGATGAAAGTTAGCTGCCTTTCCTCTGAAGAACTAACAAAATAAATCCCTTTTTATTAAAAGCCAATCCATCTCTGATGTGTTACATTCCAGCAGCTAGCAAACTAGAACAGACCTCTAGCTAGATTGACAAAGAAAAGAGAGAGAATGCAAATAAACAAAATAAAAAATGAGAGGGGTATTGTTAGTATGAATCCTAAAGGAACAAAAAAAATTCTAAGAGGACACTGAACAACTATATGTGAACAAATGAGACAACTTAGAGGGAATGGAAAAATTCCTAGAAACACACAAATTACCTATATTAATTCAAGTAAAAATAGAAGATCTTAAAAAAATAATCAGTCATAAAGAATCTTTCCACAAAGAAAAGCCCAGGATGAGACAGTTTCACATGGGGAATCTTATTAAACATTTCAAAAAGGCTAGCATCAATGCTGCTCAAACGCTTCCAAAAACTTTGAGGAAAGAGAAATGCTACTGTGTTGGTTTGAATCTTGTGTACCCCTAAAAATGCAAGTTCTTAAGTCCTCATTCAATATTGCTGGGTGGGAGCTTTTGTATTGTTTCCATGGAGATATGACTCACCCAACTGTGGATGATAAGTTTTGATTAGATGGTTTCTGTGGACATGTGTCTCCAGCCATTCAAGGTGGGATTGCTTATTGGAGCCCTTTAAAAGGGAACCATTTTGGAAAAAACCTGAGAGCCAGAAGAGCCCACACAGCCAAAGACCTTTGGAGATGAAGACGGAAAATACCCCCAGGGGAGCTTCATGAAACAAAAAGCCAGGAGAGAAAGCTAGCAGACATTGCCATATTCCCATGTGCCCTTCCAGGTGAGAGAGAAACCTTGAGTTTCATCGGCCTTCCTTAAGTGAAGGTAATCTCTTGTTGGTGCCTTAATTTGGGCATTTTCATAGCCTTGCCTTAGTTTCGACATTTTCACAGCCTTGGAACTTGCAACTTAATAAATTCCCGTTTTTAAAAGGTTTTCCATTTCTGGTATATCACATTCCAGCAGCTTGCAAACTAGAACAGCTACCAAACTCATTTTATGAAGCTAATATCACTTTAATACCAATACCAGAAAAAGATGCTACAAGAAAGGAAAACCACAGACCAATCTCCCTAATGAACATAGATGTAAAAATTATCAACAAAATGGTAGCAAATTGAATCCAATGACACAAGAAAGAATTGTACATCACAAACAAATGAGGCTTATACCAAAAATGCAAAGGTACTTCAACACAAGAACATTAATCAATGTAATGAAGCACATTAACAAATTGAAAAAGAAAAATCTCATGATCATATTGATTGATGCTGAAAAAGCTTTTGGTAAAATCAGCAACCTTTCCTGATAAAAACATTTCAAAAGGGGTGCAGGGGTGGTTCAGCAGTAGAATGCTCGTGTTCCACACAGAAGACCCAGGTTCAATTCCCAGACCATGCACCTCCTCCCACAGGAAAAAAAAAAACATTTCAAAAGCTAGGAATCAAAGGAAATTTCCTCAGTATCATCAAAGGCATATGTGAAAAACCCATAGCCAACATCATGTTTATCAGTGAGAGACTGAACACATTCCCCCTAAGATGGGGAATGAGACAAGGATGCTCATTGTCATCACTATATTCAACATTGTACTAAAAGTCCTAGCTGATGCAATTAGACAGGAGAAATTAATAAAAGGTATCCAAAGTGGAAAGGAAGAAGCAAAATTTCATTATTTTCAGATGCTAGGATCCTATACTTGGAAAATCCTGAGAAATCTATGGCAGAGCTACTTGAGCTAGTAAACAAGTTGAACAAAGTGGTAAACACAAGATTAATGTAAAAATCATTAATGTTTCTATATACAGTAATGAACTATCTGAGGAGACAATTAAAGAAAGAATTTCATTCAAAATAGCGACCAAATGAATCATGTATCTAAGAATAACCCTAACCAGGGAAGTCAAGGATTTGTACATAGAAAACTACAAGGCATTGTTAAAAGAAATGTAAAATGACCTAAATAGATGGAAAACATTTCATGCTCATGGATGGGAAGGTTAATGTCATTAATAAAGTCAATTTTACTCAAATTGATCTACTGCTTTAATGCAATACCAATCAAAATCACAACAACCTACTTTGAAAACTTGGAAAAGCTAGTCACAAAATTTTTTGGAAGGGAAAGAGACCCATAATAGCTAAAAATATCATAAAAATGAAGAGTGAAGTGGGAGGACTATCACTTCCTGACTTCAAAGTTTATCATAAAGACACAGTGGTCAAAACAGCATGGTACTGGTACAAAGAAGTAGTGACCAATAAAATAGAATGCAGGGTGGGCCACGGTGGTTCAGCAGGCAAGAATGCTCACCTGCCATGCCAGAGGACCTGGGTTCAATTCCCGGTGACTGCCCATGTTAAAAAAAAAGAGAAGTAAAATAGAATGCAGAGTGTGAAGATAGACCACCAATTCTACAATTGATCTTTCAAAATGCCTCCAAATCCAATGAACTGGGACAGAATGGTTTTTTCAATAAATGGGATGGGAGAATTGGATATCAGTAGCCAAGAGAATGAAAGAGAACGCTACTTTACACACTATAAAAGAAAACTAATTCAAAATGGATTAAAGACCTAAATGTAAGAGCCAGTACCATAAAAATTCTAGAAGAAAATGCAGAGAAACATCTTCAAGATCTAGTAATAGGAGGTAGATTCTTAAAATTTACACCTAAAGCACAAGCAGCAAAAGAAAAAATAGACAAATGGGAATTCCTTAAGATTAAGAATTGTGTCTTAAAGGATTTTGCCAAAAAAGGGGAAGAGGCAGCCAGCTCAATAGGAGATATATGGAAACCGCATATTGGGTAAAGGCTTGATATCCTACCTACATAAGGAAATTATACAACTCAACAAGAAAAGAACAAACAACCCAATTATAAAATGGGCAGAGAATATGAATAGACACTTTTCTGAAGACAAAATATAGATGGCTAAGAAGCACATGAAAAGATCCTCATCTTCATCAGCTATCAGCTATAAGAGAAATGTAAATTAAGACAACAATGGGTGATCACTGCAGACCTATAAGAATGGCTGCTATTAAACAAAGAGAAAACTACACATGTTGGAGAGGATGTGGAGAAATTGGAACACTTACTCATTTTTTATGGCAATGTGTAATGGTGCAGCCACTGTGGAAGACAGATTGTGGTTCCTCAGAAACAAATATTCAGTTTCCCTATGACCTGGCAATACCAATACTCAGTATATACTCAGAAGAGCTAAGGGCAGTAACACAAAAAAACAGACATTTGCACACCGATGTTCATACCGATGATATTCACAACTGCCAAAAGACAGAACCATTCCAAGTGCCCATCAATAGAAGAGTAGATAAACAAAATATGGTATATACACATGATGGAATATCATGCAGCAGTAAGATGAAATGAGGTCCCAAAGCAATGACAACATGGATGACCCCTGAGGACATAATGCTGAATGAAATAAATCAGACACAAAGTGACAGTTACTGTATTTTTGCTATTATGACTCTAATAAAGGTAATCTCACAGATTACACTGTACAGTAGAGCAGACTTAGAGGTACACAGAAGCCAGAGTTGGGAGAAAGGCTACCCAATGAGGTTGAACTTAAATACAAGGAAACAAAGAGAAGTGATGGTAACTAATCAGTGAGGTTATAAGTAACATTGCCATATTGAAGGTGAATATAACTGAAAGGGAATGTATAGTGCCATGTATCCCACTGATTAAATCTACAATTATAAATAAGTTCTCACATGAACTATTTCAAAGGTTTGATATTGGACAAAAAGTGAACAGTTAAGGGGTACAGGGGGAAACTAAAATTGATGCTGTTTTAGTTTGTTAAAGCTGCCAGAATGCAGTATATCAGGAATAGAATGTCTTTTAAAAAGGGAATTCGTTAAGTTGCAAGTTTACCATTCTAAGACCATGGAAATGTCCAGATTAAGACACCAACAAGAGGTTACTTTCACTCAGGAAAAGCTGATGCTGTCCTGAACACCTCCGTCAGTTGGGAAGGCAGTTGGCTGACATCTGCTGGGGTCTTTGCCTTCTGGACACCTCTTGTAATTTGGGAAAGCACATGGCAGTATCTGCTAGCTTTCTCTCCCAGTTTCTTGTTTCATGAGGCTTCCCCAGGGGCATTTTCCTTCTTCATCTCCAAAAGTCTCTGACTGTGTGGGCTCTGTTGGCACTAAAGTTTTTTCCAAAATGGCTCTCTCTGAAAGGACTTCAGTAAGCAACCCCACCTTGAATAGGTGGAGACACATCTCCATGGAAACCATGGCAAGTGCTGGCCTATCTGTTGCTGTGAGGACATTTCATAGAATTAAATCATGATCATGTTGGCTACAGCCACAGCTGATTCCATCTGTAGTCAGCCAAGAGGAGTGTCTTCTGCAATGAGTGATGTTTAATCTAATCACTGGGAGCCTTTTATGGAGGATTCAGAAGAGACAGGCTCTCTTCCTGCTTTGGTCAGTGAGCCTCTCCTGAGGAGTTCATCCAGACCCTCCGTTGGAATCATCAGTTTCACAGCCTGCCCTATGGATTTTGGACTCTATGTTCCCATAGTTATGTGAGACACTTTTATAAATTTTATATTTGCGAGTGTTTCCTGTGGACTCTGTTTTTCTAGAGAACCCTAACTAATATAAAAAGCATGGTTTTTCTGTAACTACCTGTTGAAGTATATTTTGAAAATTACTACTTTTTCTTTCTTTTCCTTGCATATAAGCTGGGAAGCAGAATTGCAAACTGTGATACATTTTTGTGATGGAATATGGTGCAGCTACAAAAAGGAAGGATGTCAACAGGCAGGCAATGAATTGACTAAACCTTGGGGACAATGTGTTGTGTTAAATAAGCCAGAAACAAAATGTTAAGGTCTTTTTCAGAAAAATACTTATAAGAAAATTGGAGCCTAGATTGTAAGCCTTAGTAGTAGCCACATGTAGTCTGAAGATGTAAATGTATTTCTATATTCTGAGACACTGAGCTATATGTATCAGCTGGTATTCCCCTGGAACTTTGAGTAGCTCTGTGACATCTAAATGGAGTGCTACAACCCTGAAAGCTAGCACAGCTATATATAATAACAGTTAAATTAACCAAAAAAGAGATCAGGCCCCAATTAGAGATAAAAATGAAGCCAATCTGGCTGGGACTAAGGTAAATCAGAGTACAGGTAGAAGATGATAATGTATATACTCTAGACCTTCACCTACTATATGAAACCAAAGGCAAAGAGGTTCATTGTGTCTAGAACCTAAATTTTCTAAAGCACATAATCTAAAGCATCCTGTCTAGATAGCTCATTTAAGCAATGAACTTAAATGAATGGGATTGAGGCCTTGTAATGCTGTATAGCTTAATGTAATACCCCGATACAACCCAGAGTACTTTGAGTAGATAATTAAAAAGTATTGGCAGAGTCCCTTGAGGGTCCAAGGAAAAAAAAATATGGAACTATTGAACTTTCCCATGTGGGAAACCTTCATACCCTCTCAACCATTGGGGACTCCCAAGAAAATAGACCAAGCCCTTGATTTTGAGGCTTGTTCTTATGAAATTTATTTCTGTAGAGGAGAAGTTAAGACTACCTATAATAAGGCCTAAGAGTTGCTTCCAGGAAACCCCTTTTGTTGCTCAGATGTGGCCTCTCTCTCTCTCTAAGCCAAACTCTGCAAGGAAAATCAATACTATCCCCCCATAGGGAACATGACATTCAGGGGTGAAAATCTCCTTGAAGACATGTGACATGACTCCCAGGGATGAGTCTGGCCCTGGAACCCTGAGATCGAGAACACCTTCATGACCAAAAGGAAAAGTGTAATCAAATAAGGCCTCAGTGGTTAAAAGGGATCAAATAGAGTCAAAAGACTATTCTGGAAGCTGCTCTAATGCAACCTTCAGTTAGATAGTACTAATTGCCATTGTTTGCTAACCCCCAACCAACATCACTCTTGTTAATTCTTAAGAACACCTAGGGCTCAAACTGAGACTATAAAAGTTTCATAAACTAAGTTTGCTTCCCTGGAACCTATAATTTTCAGAGTCCCTAGGCCAGGTTATCCTGAAACTCAGAGAGACCAGCATTTCCAAAATTATCAACTAATTATATCCTCCTATTCTTAGGTGTCAATACCCTCTTTCAACATGAAAAAGTCAGACTGGGCATTGCCTAAAAACCCTTATAGATTGGGAAAGCAATCAAAGGAGAAGGAACAGTTATAACAGAGAAAATATGATTCAACAAATGAGTATGACTGCTGAATCACTATATTGCTATTTCTTTTAACCTTCAGTGTTTTGGAGCAGCTAGAAGGCAAAATCTGAAATAGTGGAATGGTAACCCATATCAAACTCTGTAATCTGTTCTGTAACTACTTGTTGAAGTATATTATAAAAATTATTACTTTTTCTTTCTTTTCCTTGTATATATGCTATGTTATACAATTAAAAAAATTTTGAAGTACCTAAGAAGAAAGGTGTAAAGCTGCCTGTGATAGCTATAGAATCATAACCAGCTCCTTAAAGCAGGTACTCTTCCTTAGTGGTACTTAACCACCTACTCACTGATAACTTATTTTAAAAAGAAACATTTTCTTCTGCCCTAGCCAATGCATCAGACAGGAATTAAAACCTAATTTGAAGTAAAAAAAAATGTTCATTAAAAAATGGAACAAATGTGACAAGATTTATCCCATCATCTCTGGGAGCCATGTCACATGTTGTGTTGTCAGTGAGAATTTCACCCGTGAATGTCATGTTCCACATGGGGTGATAGTATTGATTTTTCTTGCAGAGTTGGGCTTAGAGAGGGAGAGAGAGGCCACATCTGAGCAACAAAAGGGGTTTCCTGGAAGCAACTCTTAGGCCTTATTATAGGTAGTCTTAACTTCTCCACTACAGAAATAATTGTCATAAGGACAAGCCTCAAAATCAAGGGCTTGGCCTATTTTCTTGGGAGACCCCAATGGTTGAGAAGATACCCAGCATTTCCCACATGGAAAATTTTAATAATTCCATATTTTTGGGAACAAATATGATAAGATTTGATAAAGCTAACTATTATGGTTTGCTAAAGTTGCCAGAATGCAATATTCTAGAAATGGGTCAGCTTTTATAAAGGGGATTTATGAAGTTTTACAGTTCTAAACTGTTCAAACTAAAGCATCCAGAGAAATTCCTTGACTCAAGAAAGGCCAATCTGGGAAGGCACATGGCAGGCCTCTGCTGGTCCTATGGCTTCTGGTTTCAAACAGCTTCCATGGGGGAATTTTCTTTCTGTATCTCCAAACATCTCTATGTTCACTCTGAAGCAACTGTTCTCCAAGTGTCTGAGCTTCCTCCAAAATGTTTCCCCTTTTAAAGGACTCCAGTAAACTAATCAAGACCCACCTTGAATGAGTAAAGTCACGTCTCCACCTAATCAAAAGGTCACATTCACAACTGAGTGGGTCAATCTCCATGGAAACAATCTAATCAAAGGTTTCCACCCATCCTACAACATTGAATCAGGATTAAAAGAACAGTGGCTGCCCCCAGAGATTGGATCAGGAAAAAGCACATGGCTCCTCTGGGGAACATAATACCTTCAAACTGGCACACTGGGTGAGGGTAAACCTGATTTCACATTACTCACTTCTGTAATTCTCATATATTTATAATATGTAATATGTTCAAATGTTTTTACTGCCAAGAAATAAACAAGCAGAATAATACTATAAGAGAAAATGTGTGTTAAATTTTTAAGGGCATTACCTCTCAACATAGGTGAACGTACTGCAAATTTCTGCTAGCATGAGGGATATTTGCTTCTCTCTTTCCAGGCAATGGCAATCTACAGCTTTAGAAAATGGCACAAAGTACAGAGGTATCCCTACTCTGCCAGTAATTCATTTGCCAGAGCTGCTGGAGAAACCCGCAGGCCAGCACAGCTGCCAGAGCAGGTAAGATCTGTGGTGCATCTGGGATCCCTTTCCTCTCTGGCCATGGATTATTGCTTCTCTTTTCTTCCCCAGAGGAAAACAAAAGAACAACAGATCCAATGCTGGATGGAGACAAATGATTTCATCACTTAGAAAATAAATGGCTTTCACTAAATATTTTCTTTTCTACTTTTGCGTTGTTGTCATCCCTGCTGTACTCAGAACTTGTCTTGCATTGAGCACTGCGAGTTTCTGAATATTTGGAGAAGATGGAGTACATGTCCTTTATCTCCCATTGTTTAATAGAAATGCTGCAGGCCAATTCATTTTGTCTCTACAGTGATCTATCAAGGAGACACAAAGTTACCTTCTCACAGTCTTTACTGTGTGACCTTCTAAGCAAAATGTCTCTTCGCTTGGGGTATAAAAGAACCCAAACCAGACCCCCTGAGAGAGCAGAATATAATATGTGACATTATCCTCAAGAGCTCTCAAAACATCTACTGGATAAAGCAAGTTAGGAAGGCAGAACCTGCAGAGCATTCCTGAGGATGCTAATAATGAGATGCAAGGTCTCAAACCCCTAAGGGCAAAGCTCACATCAAAATGACTAACAGATGATCAATTGATAGATTTCTATTGTCCTCATATTGTAATAGTGTAAACTTACCCTAAATCAGTTCAACATTGAGCCCTCCCTTTTTAAGGGAAGAAAAAACTCAATTTCTATCTGATCAGGGGTCCTCACCCCCTAGGCTTATATAAATACCCATGGCATTTAACTAAGATGGGAAGGGGTCTAGCCCTTATGTTTCAGTGGCAGGTGGCATCATTGCTGTGCCTTCAGCCACTTAGGGCATCCTGCCCCCAGTACCTTCCACTTTCTGTGCTCTGATGTCTTTGGCTGGCTCAGAGATGACCTCCTGGCCACAGATTAGGGCACCCAGAGGTCCAGGCTACTCTTTCATACCCCTTTGCACCATACAGTCATCCCATTTTCCCTTGGAAATCCTAGAACCCCAGCCCCCCTCCCAGTTCTAGGAAATATCTATTTCTCCCTTCTGGATTGAGCCATTTCTAATACCTGACTCTCTTTCTCCCTCCACTGACTACAAAAAGCATGGGTGATGATGAAGGGATTCTTATGAGTGCCAGGAAAATTCTAGTTTTGGTTCTAAAACACATAGGCATATAAAATGGTCAGAAGCACAGTGTAAATGTCAGCATCTATATGTTTCAGGCTCTATTTCACTAAAATGAGATGCTTTGATAAAATCAGTTCTTTATAAATTGGGATCCTTAGAAGACTAGTATTCACTGCAGTGCCTTGCAGCTGCTTTGGGAGTCCAGGGTGGTCTAGTAGATGGGGGTCGGAGGTCCCTCCCTTATTTCTTATCCCTGCTGTACTCAGTTGCTCCTTTTGAAGCAGAGCACTTTTGCTTCATTAACACCATTTATGTAAGTTTCATTGGTAAATGGAGTACTTTTCCTTTATCTCTCACTGTTTAATAGATGGGATAGATGTGCAGACAAATCTAGATTAATTGCCCTCTATAAGTCATTAATGCCAGAACGTACTATATGCTGTTAAAATATTCTTGGTGCTATAACATGTGGAAGTTTGTGTAGATTTTTGGCTCCTGGTCTTTATCACACCTCCAAGTTTCATTGTCAGTCCTGAATGTAAGACATAATATTTTCACCTCTAGAGTTTTATCTTATAAGCACTGCCAAATTTGTTTGTATAGACTTTAGGTGTCATGGAAGATTATCCGATATACCTCCTGAAAGTATTGAATGAAGTTGAGAAAAAAAGCTGTAATTGTACCCCTATTTTCATTTACACTGCAATAAAAGGCCAAAAAGCTAATAGAATAAAACTGGGTTGTGACAGTGTATCTGCCACTGTACAGCCGTCCCATCAAATAAAGCAGCAGTGATTCACTGATAGCCAACCGTACCATCTTCATCTATTTTTATCTGTGGCTTCAGCTTGCTGCCTATTTTCTACAGAACCCTATGAAAAAAGAAAAAATTCCCAGCAACAAGCCCAACCAGTTTCACTGGCTTATAGAGCACTGCCACACTTTATATTAGCCACATTTCATGAGAAAGAAAGTCTGTACCATTCAGAGAGCTGCCTATTCTACCATCCATCATATATGTTGGATGTTAATTTTTATAGATTTGAAATAAACAGTAGTTTATAGACTGCCCCATAGAAAACCCCTTTGGGGATTTTCTAATAAAAGTAGTACAGCAAAAGTTCACACCATGCCAGAAGATCAGTTGTCACAATTTAATGATCATTCATGTGCCCCTAGATAAGGTGTAATGAGATTAGGAAGAAATCTGGATATAGAGGCCTAAGGATGCTAAATTTTACACCTCTGGATTTCTGATAATAAGTATATAGGATGTGCTGTTTCACTTTATGCTGATATGTTACATGGTTTTTATGGATTTCTGGTTTATATTCCTCTGGAAAGTGGATAGCTCTCGAGCTTCTTCACTCAAAAGAGACCTGCTCTGCCTACTGGGTAATGAGAGAAAGCCAGCCAATTTGGAATCCTTTAGAACTGCTGCCTCAAGGCCACTTCTTTATTCTGCATTTAAAAGACAATGGTTTGGTGGAATCCAACAAAATTAGTCTATCTGATTCTTCTCCTTATTCAGATTCTTTTAAATGTAATTGATGGGTATTTCAGAAGATCATGGAAAAAACATTAGTAAAAGGGTGTATGTTTTATTTTTTGTTTTGTTTTTTACTGTCCCATTATTCCCTATAAGTTACATTGCTAAGCAGTATTTAAATTTTATCATCGTTGTATCATTTGGATTTCTTTGGGAATCCAAAATGTCTATCAGTTTGGGTTACATCCAATTAGGGGTTGCTATTTCTTGCTGGACAGGCAGCGAGAGGTTAGCAAGCCATACAGGTGCAGTGGCTCCATGATGCTACCAGGAAACCAGGGGCCTTCTTTCTGTAGAGCAGCCTTTAGAGTGCCTCTCATCCTATAGTGACAAGATTCTAATCCATATGCATTTGTGTTCCGGGAAAGCAGCTGGGGATAAAGGAAAAAGGTGAAATGTGTGGGACAGCCAAATCAGGAAATAATAGCTTTCCTGGAATCTCTACTCAACCAATCCATCTTAATTGCTAGAATTAGATCACTGGGCCATCTCCAGCTGCAAGGGAGTCTGAAGAGGTAAGTTTTTAGGGTGTAACTGGATACACTGGGTGGATTTTGGTTGGAAATAAGAGTTTAAATGTTGGGTAAGCTAATAGCAGTGTCTACTTATTCCCTTCCTCCCATATATGAAATATAGCCTTCTCTCCAGAGGAGACAAACCCAAGTCCCACCCAGTTTCTGAATACTGTTCAAAGTGCAGATATCAGGGTGATATGTAATCCTCTCTGCCTGGACAAGAGGAGGCTCCTCATGGTCTCTTGAGGTTGAAGAATAAAAGACAAGTAATCTGCTCCCAACATACTCCGTACACATTGGTGAAAAAGGAGTTGGATAACAACCATAACTATTCCCACTTGGAAAATGGGAAATGAGAAACAAACATTCCTCTTGGACAGAAATAGTGGGGACTCCAGGATGTGGAGCTGGGATTAGTTCCCTGCTTAGTCAGTCTGACTGGCTCCATTTTACAATGTAGGCAAATCTCCCTCATTCGTTGTCTACCACTATCCTGTTTCTGATATCTGGATGGGATACTTTTAGTATGTTAAACTCCAAGGCAACATCTAAGATGAGAGTTAGAGAAAATATCCCTATAAGGGACTTCAGAGATTAGGGACTTCATAGACTTCTTTCTAAGGGTTGAGTTGAGAGGCTCATCAGTCATTGGATTTAGAGCTCACCCTAATTCAGTATTACCTCATCTAAGTTTAACTGATTACATCTGCAAAGATTCCATTTCCAAATAAGGTAACATTCTGAAATTCCAGGTGAGCATGAATTTTGAAGATTCCAGGTGGACATGAATTTTGAAGAGAGATATTATACTCCTACCTTAGTCTTCTCTACTTCAGGCTGAACACCCTGAATACCTTCAAGTCTTTTTAAATTATTATAATTCCAAGGTCTCCACCATTTACCATCTGGGTCAATCAATCTCCTTGAGTTTCTTCAAAAGCATCTATAAATTCACATTGTGAACCAGAGATGGGTAATTTTATTAATTTTGAGCAAAACTGCCTAACAAAAACACAAAACTTTAAAAAAGGATTAATTACAAACTTTCATATACAAGAAACAGTGTGATTTTTGTCCAATTGATCATTTTTCCTGGTGAACAAATGCCTACCTCCTGTATCCTTTATTTGGTGATCCAAGATGGGAAAGATATTACATCTGAAATCATCTGCACTGTCCTGATGCTGACTTTTATACTCCATTGGGTGCTTTTTAGATTGTATTTTACTACCTATGTCAAAGACCAATACTGGTCAAGACTTATTGCCCACCAATGAGCTGTAAAGAGACTGGTGAAAAGGGCATTGGATGCTACTGAAAACATAGATCACACTCTATCAGGGCAAAAACGCCCCTAGCCCAGGACTTTATTAGCATTAGAGTTTCATTACTGCCCTTTCTGCTCTGCTCCAGAGCCTCCCATTGCAAGCCAGTCTTTGGAGCTTCAAGGATTCCAGAAGTAAGAGAATACTGTAAATATGTCTGCCCTTAAAACAGCAGAGCCATGACCACATCTCAATGAATATAATCCAAAGTTTTTGTTCCTGGGCACAGGGCCCTTGCTAAATACTATGGGAGAATGACACAATATTTATTTAATTTCTAACATATAGTGGACAAGATACTGTCCCTCATTGGCAGTGTAATGAAATGATGAAAAACAACATAAAAAAGTAAGGAGTGATATAGACAGAAGTTGAGATGAGTGCTCAATATCTGAGATAAACATACTTGGATTAAAATCTTCAATCTACTACTTACTAACAAATTATGACCTTGGCCAATTTACTTAATCTCTCTAAACTTAAAGTTATTCATCTAGAAACTGGGTATAACAAATCTATATATTTTATAGAGTTCTTGTTGGGGGTTGAATTGTGTCTCCCACAAAAGATATTTTCAATCCCAAGCCCAGTTCCTGTGGATATGAACCCATTTGTAAATGGGACCTTTGAAGAAGTTGTTATTCATCAAGTGTGGCCAAACTGAATAAGGGAGGACCTTAATCTAATATGGCTGAATTTCTTATAAGCAAAGGAAATTGGACTCAGAAGTAGAAGCAGAGTTAGAAGACAACAGAGAATGAGGCAGATTAGGCCATGTGACTGAGGCTTAAATGCAAGTCAAGGAACCTCAAAGAATGCAACAGAACAACACTGAATGCTACAGACTCTAGGGAAAAGGGCAGCCTGTAGAAACAGCCTCCAAAACCATGAGATAATTGTTGTTTAAGTCAACCTGTCCTGTAGTATTCATCACAGAAGCCCTGGCAAGTTGACACTTGTGAGGGCTAAGTGAAGAAAGGCATGCAGTATGGTCAGCACAATGTCTGGTATTTTAATCTTTCCATTTGTATCAGTTGCTTCTATGATAACAGTGCAAAACAGAGCAAAACAATTTTGAAAAATAAGAATAAAGTTAGCACTCACACTACCCATTTTCAACACTTCTTATGATGTCAAAATAATCAAGGCAGATGCACTAGAGTAACTTTCCAGAAACCTACAACCTCCAGATGGAGGTCCAGATAAGTCTTGAAACCTAGCCCAGCCTCTCTAGAACATCAGATAGTTCCATCTCCTTATCCAATATTAGTGGTAGACACTTCCAATATGAAAAAGTTAGAATTGCCATAGCCCAAACACTCCTAAGGGAGGGACAGAAAGATCAAAGGTGATGGTAGAGTTATATAGAGGAGATAGAATTTAACAAATGAATATGAATGCTGAATCATTAAATTGATATCTCTTTTAATCTCCAGTATTTTAGAGTAGCAAGAAGTAAAAACCTAAAATTGTGGAATTGTAACCCATGTCAAACTCTGAAATACACTCTACAACTAATTTTGGTGCTGTGCTTTGAAATTTGTAGCTTTTTTGTATACATGTTATTTCCCAGAAAAAAAGGAGGAAAAAAGTCAATTGTGATGATAAAATAATATTTAAGCCCTCTAGCCTCCTATATTCTGGAGCAGCTAGAAGGAAAATCTGATAGGATCATGTGGTAGCCCATGACAAACGTGGGATCTGTTCTGTAACTACTTGTTGAAGAGTGCTTTGAAAACTATTGCTTTTTTATTTCTTTGCTTTGTATATATCTTATACAATAAAAAAGTTAAAAATAAAAAATAATAATCAAGGCAGTTTGGTGTCAACATAAGGATAGACACAAAGATCAACAGAATAGAATAGAGAGCCCAGATACATACTTATGTTTACAAGGTTAACTGATTTTGACAAAAATTCTAAGGTAATCCAATGGGGAAAGAATAGTCTTTTGAATAAATAATACTGGGCAACTGGACATCCAAAAAACAAAGCAAGATTAACAAACAAAAGATTTTCAATAAGTATCTCATATGACATGCAAAAGTTAACTTGACTTATAACATAAACCTAAATTTAATAGAAAAATATAAAAATCAAGAGAAAAATCACAGGAGAAAAATCTTTGTGACCTTGTATTACATAAAAATTCCTTAGGACAAAAGAGCAAAATTTATAAATTAAAAAAAAAAAGAGGTAAACTGAAATTTATCAAAATTGTAAACTTCTTCTCTTCAACAAAGACTGTTAAGAAAATGAAAATACAGCCATGACTAGCAGAAAATATTTGCAATGCACAAATCTAAAAAAGGACTATATTCAGACATTAAAGAATTCTTCCAATTCAATAATAAGGAAAACAACCGAACTGTTTAAAAAATGGGAAAATATTTGAAGTGATACTTTACCTAAAAAAAAAAAACATGAAGGGCAAATAAGCACATGAAAATACAGCCAATATGATTAGTCATTAGGAAAATGCACATTAAAACCACAGCAAGATACCACTACACAACCACTAGAATTCCTAAAATTTAAAAACCTGAAAAATACCAAGTGTTGGCAATAATGTGGAGAAATTGTAACACATATATTATCAGTGGAGATGTAAAATAGAACTGCTTTGGAAGACAATTTGGGCAATTTCTTATAAAGTTAAATATATACATACCATACAACCCAAAATTCTTACTCCCAGGTTTTTACCCAAGAAAAATGAAAACATGTCTACATAAAGACCTGTACATAAATGTTCATCTAAAATAACATTCATAATATCAAAAAAATGGAAACAACACAAATGTTCATCAACTTCTGGATGGATGAACCAATTGTGGTATATTTATATAATGGAATAATACTCAGCACTACAAAGGAATAAACTGGTGGGTGATACATGCAATAAAGTGGATAAATATCAAAAGCATTGTGCTAAGTGAAAGAAGCTAGGTACAGAATACTACATGTTGTATGCTTTTGTTTTATGGCATTCTAGAAAAGGCAAAACTCTAGATAAAGAAAATAGATCAGTAGTTGCCTAAAGCTACTGTTGTGGAGAAGAAATTGACTGAAAGGATACAGGGGATATTCTGAAGATAATGAAAAAGTTGTATATTTTAATTATGATGTAGGTTATATAACTGTACATATTTATCAAACACATCAAATCCACACTTAAAAGAGGGTAAATTTTATTGCATGTAAGTTATACCTCAATAAAAATAGTTCATCAAAATTATACAAGAGACATTATAAGGCATTTTTTTATTTATCATCAAAGGAGACAGAAAATTAAAGTACATAATGACCAGAAAGTTGAAAGGCATCTTGTCCAACAACCTCGTTTTACAGTGCAGATACATAAGTTTAGAAAGTAGAATTGTTTACTAGTTGATTACCCACAAATTGACCTTTATTCTCTTGGAGGGTTTTTAAACCTAACACAGTTGCTAGAGAAATGAAATGCCAACTTCCAGCAACTAAGTAAATGTGCAGCATCCCCATTACTCCTACAGAAAATTATGAGTATGTTTTAGTGGTTGGATAGGAACTGGGGAGCAGGCATGTAAATAAGGAATTGGTAAAAGGAAATTCTACTTAGTCCCAGAAGACTTTCTTTACAGTGATTTCAGGGGCTACCATACAAGGGAGACAACCTGGTGAAAACCTGGACAGCTGACGTGGGCACACCAAAATGGATAAATTATATGAAAAAAAAGATACTTGGGGTTAGTAGAGTATGAATAAGAAAACACAGAATTATGAAAGTCAGAGTCTTGTAAGGAAAATGACTTTGGAAGTAAAGGTGTGGCCCTTGGTCCTATTCTGAATCAAAAGGGAAATATTTTTCTCAACTTCATCACAGGATTCTCTCCGTTAAGAGGTCTGAAAACTGTCATTTGACTGGCCTATAACTAGGGAGGCACATGATGGAGTGCTTTCTTGATTAGAAAAATGAGATGAATAGTTTGAGAAGAATTAGTACTTAATGAACCCACTATGAGTGGGGTGATGGGGGGTAAGCATGTAAAGAAGGACTAGGTCAAGTCCTGGCCCTGACAGTTAACCTATGCAAACTTCTGAGCCTTATCTCAATGGTAAAAGAAAAAGAGGTGAGATAGTGATACCAGAGATACATCTAATAATGGACTGATTACAGGAACAGCAGAGCCTTCTATAAATGGTACATTGGGATGACGTTCTAGTTTGCTAACTGCCAGAATGCAACACACCAGAGATGAATTGGCTTTTAATAAAAGGGGATTTATTTCATTAGTTCTTCAGAGGAAAGGCAGCTAACTTTCCACTGAGGTTCTTTCTCACGTGGGAAAACACAGAATGGTCTCTGCTGGCCTTCTCTCCAGGCCTCTGGGTTCCAACAGCTTACCCCAGGATGATTTCTTTCTGCATCTCCAAAGGCCTGGGCTGAGCTTTGAGTTCAGAGATGAGGTATGCTGAGCTGCTTGGGCTGTGCTACATTGAGCTCTCTTATTTAAGCACCAGCCAATTAAATCAAACATCATTCATTGCAGCAGGCATGCCTCCTAGCTGACCGCAGGTGTAATGAGCAACAAATGAGGTTTACGTATCATTGGCTCACATCCACAGCAACATAACTAGGCGCCTTCACCTGGCCAAATTGACAACTGAATCTAACTACCACAGATGATGATAATGTGAATACTTGTAACCTGTTCTCCTTGAATGGAGCAAAAAATATCCCAGAAAGTGGCTATTTGAATGGATCCTTGTGTAATTCAACTAAGGAATGATTTCAAATAGGTAATCAAAAATTAATGCATGTGTTCAGGTAACTCTCCAATGAGCACTGAAGGTAAAGACAATGGATATACAAAGGAGGAAGTATGTTTGCATAACAAAAGATCAACATGAAATGGTGGCTTAGATCTAAAAATGCAGTGTCCAAGGGGAATAACCCCAAATTGAGTGTATAAGGTTAAAGGAAACCAAATGCCTTTTTAGTCACATTCATAATACAGAAATATTTTTTTTAAATCAGAGATAAGCTCTGTGGAGCCTTTGGCATAATGTCTGTGGATGCTCTAGAATATAGAACTGCTCACTTCCCAAATGGCTGTCTTCCTGTCAAAGTAATAAAGAGGGCATGGGCATCCATAAGATGAACAGAACTTCAAGTTGGGGAAGAAGGGTCTGTTCACCTGACAAGCACGCCCTTTAAAAATGTGGGGAGCAGAATTCTCACCACTGCAACTGAAGGAAAGTATGAGAATCTCATGTGAGAAAGAATGCTGAAGTTCTCTACTAATCAACTGAAGAAGCCTCATGAACAGAAAGTCTTACAAAGAGAACAGAGGGAAACTCATCTCAATTGTATTATTTTGCTACTTTCACACAGAGTGTGACCAAATAACATGAATCTCATATCAAAACTGTAAAAAAATGTACTTTAAAAGAGGGAACTGAAGGACTCAAATAAAGCACAGTCCCTAAAATTGAAGACTTATTTTAGCAACCAAAATTCAATTTAGTTACCAAATTGAATTTTAATAACAGCAATAATTCACATAAAAGTAGTTGGGAATCTTCCTCACAGTAGCCCATCTGATGAGATTGGCCTATGAACAAATACAGTTTCTCATAAAACACACCATCTATCAATAGTTTAAAATTTAAGTTGGAAGCTGAAGCACATAATGACAGATGCAAATGAAGGTGCAAGGTGTTGGTTATCATGGATTCTAGGAGAAAGTGAAACAAGGAGTTCAAATTTACCAGTGCTCTCCAAGTGAGATTGCCTAACAGACCAACAATGCAGTATCTTAGGCACAAAAGGCAACAAATGAAAAAAAATGGGAAAAAAGGCAATGATGACTGTGGGAACGCTGTGCAAATGTCAGATGTGTGTCAGTGTAAAGTGCTCTTTTATATTATTTTCCCTGTCTAAAAATAATCTGCTTGGCAATTAAATTTCTCTTTAGAAACTTGTATTTTAGGGCTTTGACTGGTCAACAATAAATAGTGGCCTGTTTATAATCTGAATAATAAAAAAAAAAGGGAGGGAGGGAGGGAAGGTGGGAGGGTGGGAAGGAGGTAGGTAGGTTAGTTGGTTTTGTTTTGTATGTGAAATGCTGACAAACCCAGAAACTGAAGTGACTCAGCAGTTACAGCATAAAAATGCTGCATAAACTTAACCAAAAAGACCTGCCAGGGTTTCCTAATACCTTTGCTAAAATATTGCATTACTCCAAAATTATTTACCATCTGTCTTACATTATCTTGGTTATAAATAATAATTAAAAAATGAGAAAAAGTGAGTTAAGGTGACATGTGCATGATTCACTTCCTCTCTATAGACCGCTTTCTCTGTTTCTCTGCGTACATGATAGAATAGGGCCACCCCATAACTCCCAAGGTAATAAACCTCAATTCAAGGTTGCAAAGTACACAATAAACTAAAAGCTCTCATCCACATTTCCAAATTCTGCAATTAGTGAATTTGATTATCCCAGCTTAGGTCAAAAGTTCACTCCTGGCCAAATAATTGTGGTCAAAGAGGGCTCATGTAGTACCACAGGGTTGTAGAGAAGGATTGAGAGGAGGAAGTTCCCTGAGGGTGGATTGGTATCACTCCAAGAAAGAGTTTGCATGTCTTCAGGAGTGCAGCAAAATATCCTGTTCATCCACACTTTGCAACCATTAATACATCTATGAATTACCTGAGGATTTTACTAAAACAGATTTGATTCAGTAGATGGGGTGAGACCTGAGGTTCTGCCTTTCTAGGAAGCTCCCAAATTATGTCGATGCTGCTGATCTGCAAAATACACTTGCCCCTCAGTCTAAAGTACCTGTCTTCCTGTTGACTGCACTCAATTAACATTATCACAGGGCTTCCACAGAAGCCCTTCCATCCCCAAGCCCAAATCTCCTCTTGAGAGAGCTTCTGCCACAAGGGGCAGAGCTAGCCAATAGCCCCCAACTGTGGTGCCTTCAGGATTGTCTCAGCTTTCCAGCTGAGGCCAAGTACCACCTGGGCAGCTACCAGCCAAACAGTGAGCTCCCACAGGGCTCTGAGTTCACAATTTAGTTTCACTTCTCTGGGGAGGTCTTTCCCTCCCCATCCTCTTCTGAGTAGTTACCTTTGTCACTGCTGTCATAGAATCATGAAACTCTCCTTTTGTACCATTAGTCTTAACTTGTTACTGTCTACTTGTTTGTTGAATTATCTGACTTAAGCCTGTTCTCCCTTGACAGAATGTGATTATAATTGATAGCAGGCACCATGGCTGGTTTTACTGAATGTTTTATCACCAAAATCTAGCACAGTGCCTACCATTTAATAAGCAACGTTCATTGAATGAAAGAATAGATTGTTTCAGTATAACATGCGTGTCAGCTAACTGATGGCCCACTCAAAAGGTTTAAATTAAGAGAGTTTAAAGCCACATCAATAAAAGAACATAGTAACTTCCAAAAGTAAGATAAGACAGGGAGAGTGCAGGATAGGGTTTGAGAAATAAATACCCTGATCTCTCTGTTCTTGCTTTCTGATTTCTTACTGGGATCTTCTATAGGCTGAATCTTCCTGGAATTTAGAGGGTAAAGGAGACTAAGTAATGAAGTGCATAGAGAACAGCCTCCTGGGGCATGCCACAGGGCAGGGAGGGAAGAAAATTGGTCTGGAGATTGGAACGAAGAATTACCAGCCCAGAGGGCAAATATGGCACATAAAGTATGAACAGGGAACGGTAGCATTGCAAAAGAATAAGAATGACTATGGAGAAGGGTGATCTTCCTGAAGAAGAGAAGAGTCAGAGCACAGACTTATTTTTTATCATTACTTTTTCATACATTTGCATTTTAGAACATGTAAGAAGTTAAAAGCAGGGTTATATACAAAAAATAAATAGTAGTACTTACATTTACAATTACCCATTTGTTTACCTTTACCAGAGATCTTTCTTTATGCTGCTTTGATCCACTCTCTAATCTCCTTTCTTTTCAGTCTGAAAAACTCCCTTTAGCATTGCCTGTAGGGCAAGTCTAGTGGTGACAAAGTCCCTCAGCTTTTGTTTATCTGGGAATGTCTTAATAGTCCCTCTTTTTTAACAGTCTCAATGGGTATAAAACGCTTGGTCAGTAAGTGTTTTCTTCTAGTTATTTAAATATTTTGCCCCACTGCTTTCGTGCCTCACAGTTTCTGAATAGAAATAAGCACTTAATCTTATTGGGGCTCACTTATACATAAAACATTGCCTTTCTCTTGCAGCTTTCAGAAGTCTTTCCCTGTCCTTGACAGTAGACAGTTTGATTACTGTATGTTTGGGCATGGTTCTTTTCAAGTTTATATCATTTGGGGTTTGTTGGACTTCTTGGATACGTATATTTATGCCTTTCATTAAATGTGGGAAGTTTCTGCCGTTATTTCTTTGAATATTTCTCCTACCCCTTTCACTCTTTTTTATCCTTCTGGGACTCCTACAGTGCATATGTGACTTTGGATGGTGGCTGGTTTAAACTGTTGTGTACCCCAGAAAAGCCACGCCCTTTAATTCTCATTCAATATTGCCAGGTGGGATCTTTTTTATTGTTTCCATGGAGACATGATTGACCCAACAGTGGGTGGTAACTTTTGGTTAGATGGTTTCCAAGGAGATGTGTCTCCACCCATTCAAGGTGGGGCTACTTACTGAAGTTCTTAAAGAGGGAACCATTTTGAAAAGAGCTCAATACCAACAGCCTACACAGTCAGAGACACTTGGAGATATGGAAAGAAAATGCCCCTGAGGAAGTTCTATGAAATGAGGAGAGAAAGCCAGCAGATATCACCATGTGCCCTCCCTGCTGGGAAAAAAACCCCAACTTCATCAGCCCTTTCTTTGGAGAGCCTTAATTGGACATTTTCACAGCCTTAGAACTTTAAACTTGTAAGTTAATAAATTATCTTTTTTAAAAGCCATTCCATTTCTGGTATATTGCATTCTGGCAGCTTTTACAAACTAAAACAGATGCTGTCCCACAAGCCCTTAGGCTACATTCACTTCTTTTCTGTTCTTTTTTTATTTTTCTGCTCTTCAGCATGAATCATTTCAATTGTTTTGTCTTCAAGTTCACCAATTCTTTCTTCTGACAGCTCCAATCTCCTGTGAAACCTTGTAGGTAATTTTTCATTTCAGTTATTGTGGTCTTTAAAAACAATATTTCTGTTTGTATGATTTTTAAAAATTTCTCTTTATTGAGATTCCTCTATTATTGATTCATCATTTTCCTGATATTCTTTCATTCTTTTTCTATGTTTCCCTTTTCTTCCTTGAGTATATTGAGGTCATTATTTTAAAAGTCTTTCTCTGGTATGTTCAAAGTCTGATCTTCATCACTGATGTTTTCAGAATTTTAACTTGTTCCTTTGGATGGGCCATCATTTCATTTCTTTGTTTGAAGCCTTTTGTGGCAGTGTACATTTTAATATTTTGATTCTGGGATTTAGCCCCTGATCTGGCTGCTCTTCAAGCTTGTATCCAGCTAGTGATATAACAGAGATTTCCTTGAGTGCCAGGAGCTAACAAATCAAGCAAAACAAAGCACAAGAAAAACCAAAAAAAATGCCACAACACCTTTCTCAGTCTTTCAGAATTGACTCTGCATCAGCTGTGCTCTCCTTCAGAGTTTAGCTCTTCCATCAAGAAGATCACCCCAAAGCAAAAGTGAAACTTGGGTCCTCTCTATCTTTTCTGAGCCTGTATCTTTTTAAAAATGTGGTCATATCATTTTTAATGCAATTTTAATGAAGTATACTCACACATCATATAATCCACCGACAGTATCCTCATACACCACATGGCTCACAGTATCATCATACACCACAATCAATTTTAGAATTCTTTCATTACTCCAAAAACATAAATAAAAGTAAAAGAGAAAACTCAAAACATCTCATACCTCTTTTCCATACATTTTATTTTTAATACTTTCAGTCACACATCATACAATCCACCCTAAGTGTATAATCAATGGCTCTTGGTATAGTCATATAGTTATGCATTTACCACTACAGTTAATATGAGAAAATTCTCACTTCTTTTGAAGCAAAAAATCCCACATCCCTTAAATCCTGCTATTATTAACATTTTTAGTTTTGGCATAGTACTTTTGTTACAACTGATGCAAGAATGTTACATGTTACTTCTAACTTTAGACTTAGTTTTTATTAATCATATTTTTTCCAATATTCCAACCCATTATTAACATCTTGTAATAGTGACTTATGTCTGTTCTAGTTCATGTAAGGACGTTCTTCTCTTTATACAATTAACCACCATCATTGTTAATAGATTTCAGTAAGTTACACAGTCCCAGTTTTTATCCTCTAGCTTTTCTCTGACAACATACATGACTCTAGCCTTCCTCTTTCAACCATATTCATACTCAGTTTTGTTAATTGCACCTACAGTTTGTGCTATGCTCACACAGTACTGTGCTATTCATGCTCAATTGATTTTTAATCCAATTTTATTGAGATATATTCACACACCAAGCAATTCACCCAAAGTATACAATCAGTGGCTCACAGTATCAGCATACAGTTGTGCAGTCATCACCACAATCAATTTTAGAACATTTTCATTACTCCAAAAACAAAAATCAAAGTGAAAGTAAAAAAGAACTCCCAAAGCATCCTATACCCCTTATCCTCCCATAAATAAAAATTTATTTATTTGTCTTTATTTTATAACTCATCTGCCCATACACTGGATAAAGGGAGTGTCAGTCACAAGGTTTTCACAATCACACAGTCACACACTAAAAGTTATATAGTTATACAATCATCATCGAGAATATAGTCTACTGGATTACAGTTCAACAGTTTCAGTTGTTTCCTTCTAGCTATTCTAATACACTAGAAATTAAAAAGGAGTATCTACATAACGCATAAGAAAAACCTCCAGAATGACCTCTCGACTTTATTTGAAATATCTTAGCCACAGAAACTTTGTTTTGTTTCATTTATTGCCCCCCTTTTCATGAAGAAATTATTCTCCATTGCATGAAGGCAGGCCCAGGCATATCTCTGGGAGTCATGAACCACGAAGTGGGAAGGGTAGTGAGTTTATTTGCAGAGTAGCTGAAACTTCATCTTGTCCTGACCTTGTGCTTATTTGTTCTGGGCTTGTGTTTATTTGTCATAGACTTGTCATGTTAGGAATTCCCCTGTTTAAAGGAATTCAAATATCCCCTCTACTCTCTATAAAATATAACCACCACCACCACCACTCATGCCCTATTTTATGTCTTAAAGCTGGTAATCTTTTGCCCCAGACTTCTTTGACTTAGTTGTTTCTTAATTCTGTCCACAAAATGCTTCTGCCTGCAAGGCAAGTTCTGGGAGGGGGAGCCAGAGAAGAGTTTCCTGGTTCAGTCTTTCAGGCTGCCACATGACAGACTAGAACTCACATACAGGCATCTTAATATGCTTATAGGGGTGACTCTGATCTTTCTAGAACAGAGACAAGACCCACAATGTGAGTGCAATTTGGCTCCATACCACACTGGGGGTGGGGGGGGTGGGGGTGGAGTGGGACCAAAAGTGCTATCGTGAGCTTCTGCTGCTGTTTTTAAAACTGTGTTTTTCTGGGTTTGTACTCTCCCAGTTATCACAACCCTTTAACTATTTTCCAGAATTTTGAGGAAGAGGACTCCGACATTTTTTCCTAGTTGTTCAAAGATTCTGTGGAGGTATGGCACCCTAAAACATCTCATTACACCATCTTGGTCAACCAGAATCTCTCAATATCTTTTTTCCTGTATGCTTCCAAATACCTTTTGATATATAATTTTTCCATTATTTTCTTTGTATTTTTACTACATGCTAATAATACTGTACCTGTAATTTTATATTGATTTTTGCTGAATATTATCTGCATTACAGTCTTTATAACCATTGTTTTTGAGATTGCTTAACATTATATTTTAAACTTTTTATTAGTTAATTTCAAAAGTTCCCAACAAAAAACAGCACAATTCACCCATGTGCTTCAACAATTATCAACATTCTCCTGCCCTATTATTAATAATTGAATGGTTATCTTTTCTGCATTGGCTTGCAATTTTAAATAATTTTGTGAAGAACAGTGCTTAAAGCTTAAACTGAATTTGAATCATCTCCTTGACATAGATACCCAGAAGCAGGATTTTTTAACTAGCCCATCCTATCTTTATGAACACTTACAGAGGGTATTTGTAACTCCCTCAAAGTCAGAGTTAACCAAGGGTTCATTGGTCCTATTTACACTCAGGCTTTGACCCACCAAGGATAAGATTTCCTCTCTTTGATTGTTTTATGGATGAGTAATAACCCAAAGTGGTCTCCAAAGCTTGGCATCAAGGTTGTGTTTACAGCATGGACGAGTCTTTTGAGCTTGCTTTTTAAATATCACTTAGATTTTTGCTGTGACTGGCTGGAAATATGAAGAACACAGATCAGAGTCATGTCAAAGTTGCAAATAAGTTCTTTGTACAGTTTAACCAGAGAACAGTTTGAATGCAGGCACTTTTTTTTTTTCTCTTTCTCCCCTAAGCCCTTCTTGACAACACAACAAATGATAATCTGAAATCAAACACGACACTCTACCTGCAGGACCCAACTCTGACAGATGGAGCTGTGTTTAAATAGCTTCATGTTGCCAGTTCCAATAAAGGAAAAGTACACAAATGCCTAGGCCTAACGGGAACACAGAAAGTGCTCTGAATTTGAAAAGGAGTCAGGTAAGCATAATGGTGTTGAGAATCTTCAGATCCCTCATAAGCACACAGCAACTTTTCCTGTGAGGTTAACTGAAATAGCCATAGCTGTGGTTGGTGGCTAACTCAGCATGGGTGGGTGGCAAGGCATTTGGGGATGCCAAGGGCTTTCACTGAGCTCAGATGGGGGGCGTGAGGGAAAAACCTGCCAGATTTTTTATCCATGTGGGGCTGGTGGGTATGTAACAGCTGTTTTTGTTATCTGAGAATGAGGCATTCTGAGGCTGTGGGGCTGCTCTAGGCTTAATGAATTTGGGGTTTTGTTGAAAACAGGTACTCATGACATTCCAGTAGAGAATGAGGCCTCAAAAGGCTCCAGAAAGAAAAACAGCTTCTTGCTTGAATGTTTGATTTGGCTCCAATGGGGCTGCAGTCATGTATCAAGTTGAAAGACATACAAAATGCTTTGTAAAAAAAAAAAAAAGCCTTTTGTCCCCAACTTTATTTGAATTGGTTCCAGTGCCATCTGGAAAGAATGTTAAATTTGGTCTCATTGATAATATACACTAAAAAGCCTTGTTTCACTGCCTGTAGCCTTTTTAACCCTCATCTTCCAGAAACCAGCCATATCTATTCCATAGCACCCATGCCTATCTTGGATGTTTCACTGCTTATGGTTGACTTCATCCCTTTATCCTTCAGTTATACTGTAGAATCATTATGTACCACTGTCTCGGTCTTCAAAACCCATTGATATATTGATACTCAAAATATTTATTGTTAAATATTATTGTCGCATTCTGTGGGCATCACTTGGGTTGCAGAGATGAATAGGATAGATTTTTAAGGTGCTCACAGGAGGTGTAGGAGACATTAAATAAATAATTACACTATAATGTGAAAGGCCAAGAAAGATGTAAGGGAAGTAACTACCTTTATATTATGGAAGCTGCACAGGAGGTCTTGGGGAGAGTCAACAGCTGATCTGCAAGGGAAAAACAGTCAATAAATAGCTAATATTTATGGAGAACCAAAGATGTGCCAGATATTAAACCAGCCAGTTCAATTTACTTTATTTAATATAACAACCCCTACACGTTAGATACTGTAAATTCCAATGTCAGATAAGAAAACTAAGCACAGAGAGATAACAAGCTAAAGACACACAGCCAGAGAGGGTCAGAATATAGACATGAGTCTAAATTTTTCTGACTTCAAAGCCATGCTCTACACCACACTGTTACAGACAAAAGAAAGTGACAGAGATGTATATGGGCAGAGACATGGAATTGCCTTCACCAACTTTTCCCAGAAATACCTTCTGTTCCCAGGCCAGACTCTATCCTGATATTTTTCCCTGCTTTCTCAGTCACTTGATTATGGCAAACAAACAACATTCTCCCAACACACTTCCATTCCTTCCCAAAACACTTTCCTTAGAGAAAACACCAAGACATATCTCAAAAACACAGATTCCTATAAAAGAAAAACAAAAAAGTGAACAACAAACAACAACCCCACAAAAACGTCTGAAGGGTATCCAGTTACCTCTAGAATTTTGACCACTTTTCTATGACTATGTTCATGGCAACCTAGTATCAAAGCATGATTTGTGAATTTTTTGAGAGCCCACTGCTGCACTTGATTAATCAAAAGAACACCTTTACTAATTTGATCACGGCTTTGCATGGGCACATGGAATGTTTTTGAAGAATAAAATGAATTTAAATTTTTATAACCTGTGACAGATATACCAAATACAACACCCAATTCCCTCCAGCCAGAAGCCAAGAGGATAGGGACTTTGATGCAATATCAGATTGCCAACCCAAAGACCACAGCTATTGACTAATTTTTTTTCCATTATTTTAGTTGCATATGCTAACATAATTTTTTCAGTAATTGTCAGATTGAGCAGGAAGAAAATCAGTAAGTTTATAATTGACCTGACAGCACTATCAAATTAATTTTATATCATTGACATGTATAGAATATTTCATACAACAGTTGAGTCTTCTCCAGTTTTCATGGAATGTTCGTCAAGAGAGACGACATTTTGTTACATATAATATTCTTATCAAATTCTAAAACTAGAAATCATATGAAGTCTGTTCACAGATCATAATGTAATTAAACTAGAAACCAATGAATGAAAGGGGGCTGGAAAATCTCAAAATATTTGTAGATTAAACAGCACCCTTCAAAAAATTAACTATATATTGATCAGCTGAAGAGAACCTCTCTGTCCACCTTTGAGCATATCCTGTGTATTTTTGTTTGATTGGTTTTAAGGGAATTATTGATCAAATTCACTTGACCAAAGGACATAGGAATGCATGTTGGTTTGATTGCTCTTCAGGTCTAATAACTTGAACTGAAGGATCCCAGTACATTTTTTTAAACATTTTTTATTGTGAAATATAACATATACCCAGAAAAGTGATAAATCCAAAATATAATTTAACAAGTAATTATACAGCAAATTTCAAAGTACTGTATGAGTTACAGTTCTACAATTTCATCTATTTCTTCTGGCTATTCTAATACACCAGAAAATAAAAAGAAATACCTATAAAATGAGTCAGTAATTATAATCCTTTGTCAAATCCTAACTTCTCTATTACAACTCCTTCCTCTCATTTGATCATTCTCTCAATCTTCTGGAATATTTTGGCAATGACCATTCTAACTCATTCATATTGAAAAGGGGTGTTGAATTATGAGGTATGGAAATGCAACTGGTTGACATTCTGGGAGAGACTGGTAACTCTAAGTTTCAGGACTTACCTGGCATAGGAACAGTCTGGAGGTTTTAAATTTGTGGAAAATAAAATTAATAAGTAAAACTTTCATGCTCTGGGTTTTTTTTTTAAGGCTTTCAGGAATATTGTTGGTTGGGGCTTGGCATACCATGGCACTTTGTAAAATCTGGCTAAAGCTTGCATGAGAGCACGTCCAGTATATCCTTTCAACTCTATTTGAAATCTCTTAGCCACTGAAATATTATTTGTTACATTTCTTTTCCCCCTTTTGGTCAAGCAGGCATTCTCAAATCCACATCAGGGCCAGGCTCATCACTGGAGTTATTTCCCATGTTGCAAAAAGACCTACATCTCTGAAAGTCATGTCCCACATAAAGGGGTGAGTAATGAGTCTATTTGCAGAGTTTGGCTTAGAGAGAGGCCACATCTGACTAACAAAAGAGGTTCTCTTGAGTTTACTCTTAGGTGTATTTATAAGTAGGCTTAGCTTCTCCATTACAGAAATAAATTTCATAAGGGCCAGCCTCAAGATCAAGGGCTTGGTTTATTAAATTGGGAGTCCTTAATGCTTGAGAGAATATCAGGAATTTCCCAGTGGGGAAGTTGAATAGTTTCTCATTTTTTCTCCAGCCCCTCAAGGGACTTTGAAAATACTTTTTTATTATCTGTCAAAAATACTCTGGACTATATGATGGTATTACAGTAAACTATACAGAATCATCAGATCTTATTCCCTATTCTAGGCTCCATATATTTAGATTGTTTAAATAAACTGGCCAGACTGGTTAAGTTAGATAGCGTGCTACAGAAAATTTAAATTTGGGGCCAAATAAACGTCTCTTCCTTTGGTCTCAAATAAAAGTTGAAGTTTTAAAATACAGACAATATCATCCTTTACCTTGTATTCTGATTTATTTTATTCTCAACCATATCAGCTTAATTCATATTCTAATTAAAGTCTGATTTCTTTTTCATGTTCTTTAGCAGTTACTGTATAGGGTAATGCTGGCTTTCAGAGCTGTAGAACTCTAACTCTGTGTCTTACTTGCCACACAAGTATTAAAGATCCAGGGAACTAACAAGTTATACACAAAGAGCACAGCATCTCAGGATTCAGAAATTACACTTAAAACTCAGGAATAAATGTGACTACTCTAAGAGCTTACATCTAACCCTAGCTTTTTAAAAGAGACCATACAACATTTATCCTTTTGTTTCTGGCTTATTTTGCTCAATATACTGTCCTCAAGGTTCATTCATGTTGTTGTATGCCTCATGACTTCATTCCTTTTTATAGCTGCACAATATTCCATTGTATGTATATCTCATAGCTCGCCCTTCCACTCCTCAGTCTTTACCCATTCGGCCACCTCCATTCATTAGCTATCATGAACAATGCCGCTATACATATCAGAGTTCAAATGTCTATTCACATCTCTGCTTTCAGTTCTTCTGAGTATATTCCTAGTAGTGGGATTGCCTAATCCTTTGGTGATCCTATATTTAGCCTCCTGTGGCTCCATTACCCTCCAGAGGGGCTGCACATTCTACTTCCCTACCGACACTGAATAGTAAGCCCTCTTTCCATATCTCTTCTGTAGCACTTGAGTCCTTCTATTGGTTTACTTATTTCGACTATGCATATTTTTTAGATATATTCATAGTCACATACTAGGTACTCTATATGAAGTATTCGATGTCTCACAACATGCTAACTTTGCTGTACAATGATCCTCAGTCTCAATTTTGACAATTCGCAAATATTTTCTCCCATTGTGATGGCTATCTCTACACCTTTCTGGCAAAGTCCTTTGAAGCACAGAATTGTTCAATCTGGAGGAGTTCCCATTTACTATTTTTTCTTTTGTTTCTTGTGGGTGTAAAGTCTAAGAAGCTACCTCCTATTAGTAGATTGTGGAGATGTTTTCCTATATTTTCTTCTAGGAGTTTGATAGTACTGGATCTTATGTTTAGGTCTTTAATCCACCGTGAGTTAATTTTTGTATAGGATGTGAAGTAAGGGTCTTCTTTCGTTCCTTTGGATATTAATATCCAGTTCTCCCAATCCCGTTTATTGAAGAGACTATTCTTTCCCCATTTAGTGGATTTGGGGGTCTTGTCAAAAATCAATTGACCATACATTTGGGAGTCTATTTCCAAATTCTCACTTTGTTTCATTGACCAATATGTCTATCTTTGTGCCTGTACCATGCTATTTTTAAAAAACATTTTCATCAAGAAATCTTCAACACATACAGTCCATACATGGTATATAATCAATGGCTCATAATATCATCAAACATAGTTGTGTATTAATTACCATGATCACTTATAGAACATTTGTGTCACTCCAGAAAAAGAAAACTCATACATCACATACACCTTACTCCTCCCTCTCACTGACCACTAGTGTGTCTATCTTTTATTTCTTTTTCTTCCCTAATTGCTCTAAGTAGAACTTCTAGCACAATGTTGAATAATAGTTCTGACATTGTGCATCCTTGCCTTATTCCAGATCTCAGGGGGAAGGTTTTCAGTCTCTCATCATTGGGTATGATGCTGACTGCGGGTTTTTCGTATATGCCCTTTATGTTATTGAGGACATTTCCTTTGAGTTTTAGATTTTTTATTTTATTTATTTTTTTTTAACATGGGCAGGCACCGGGAATCAAACCCAGGTCCTCAGACATGGCAGGCAAGCACTCTTACCTGCTGAGCCACCATGGCCTGCCCTGAGTTTTAGCTTTTAAAGTGTTTTTATTATAAAAGGATGCACAATTGTGTCAAATGCTTTTTCAGCATTAATTGAGATGAGCCTTTGATTTTTCCCCTTTGATTTGTTGCTGTGTTTTATTATACTGTTTGATTTCCTTGTGTTGGAACATCTTTGCATATCTGGAATGAACCCCACTTGGTCATGGTGTATAATTCTTTTAATGTGCCTTTGGATTCAATTTGCGAGCATTTTGTTGATAATTTTGCATCTGTATTCATTAGGGACATTGGCCTGTGTTTTTCCTTTCTTGTAGTATCTTTATCTGGTTTTGATATTTGGGTGATGTTAGCTTCATATAGGAGTTAGGTAATCTTCCTTTTCCTCAATTTTTTGGACGAGCTTGAGCAGGAATGGTGTTAGCTCTTTTGGAAAGTTTGGAGTAAAATTTCCCTGTGAAGCCATCTGGCCTTGGGATTTTCTTTGTAGGGAGTTTTTTTTTATGATTGAATGAATCTCTTTACTTCTGATTGGTTTGTTGAGATCTTCTATTTCTTCTCCTGTCAGTGTAGCTTGTTTGTGTGTTTCCACGAATTTGTCCATTTCCTCTAAGTTGTTTAGATTGTTGGCATATACTTGTTCATGGTACCTTCTTATGATTTTTTCTTCATTTCTTCAAGGTCCATGGTAATGGCCTCTCTCTCATTTCTGATTTTATTTGTTTGCATCCTCTATTTTACTTTATCAGCCTAGCTAAGGGTCCATTGATTTTAAAGATTTTCTCAAAGAACCAACTTTTTATTTCATTGATTCTCATTATTGTTTTTTGCTTTTCAATTAATTTATTTCTGCTTTAATCTTTGTTATTTCTCTTCTTTTATTGGCATTGGGGATAGTTTGCTGTTCTTTTTCTAGTTCCTCTGGGTAAACAGTTAAGTCCTCAACTTTTGTTTTTCTTTATTTTAATATAGGGATTTAAGAGTAATAAATTTCCCTCTCAGCACTACCTTTGCAGCATCCCATCAGTTTTAATATGTTGTTTTCTCATTTTCTTTCATCTCCAGATATTTGCAAATTGCTATTGCAATTTCTTCCTTTATCCACTTTGAAGTGTGCTATTTAACCTTCATATATTTGTGAGAGTTCTGGTTCTTTGGTGGTTATTGATTTCCAGCTTTATTCTATTGCAGTCTGAGAAAGTACTTTGAATAATTTCAGTCCTTTTAGTTTTATTAAGGCTTGTTTAGTGCCCCCATATATAATCTATTCTGGAGAATGTTCTATGACCACTTAGAAGAATATATAGCCTGGTGTTTGGGGGTGAAACGATCTATAGTTATCTGTTAGATATAATTAATTTATCACATTGTTTAGGTGCTCTACTTCATTATTGATCCTCTCTGGTTGTTCTAGCTGTAGAAGAGAGTAGGATATTAGTTAGGGTTCTCTAGAGAAATGTAATCAACAAGAAACACTCACAAATATAAAATTTATGAAAGTGTCTCATATAACTGTGGGAATGCAGAGTCCAAAAACTGCAGGATGGGCTGTGAAGCCAATGATTCCGATGGAGGGTCTGGATGAACTTCACAGGAGAGGCTCACCGGCCAAAGCAGGAAGAGAGTCTATCTCTTCTGAATCCTCCATAAAAGGCTCCCAGTGATTAGATTAAACATCACTCACTGCAGAAGATAATCCCCTTGGCTGACTACAAATGGAATCAGTTGTGGATGCAGCTGACATGATCATGGTTAAATTCTGTGAAATGTCTTCATAGAAACAGACAGGGCAGTACTTGCCCAACCAGACAAACAGGTACCACCACTTGGCCAACTTGACACATGAACCAGACCATGACAGTCCACCCCTTGTCAACTTGGCAGCTGCGCATACCACCTTAAACCATACTTAATTTCTAAATAAAAAACAATAAAGCACACATTTTTTTCTTTCACCTAATAATACTCAACTATCCTGCATATAACTGGAAACACATTAAATCTCTCCAGAATAGGGTGCAAATCCTTGGGTAATATTCACTCTTAAACTTGATATCTTACAACTTAAATAGTGTAACATGAATAAAACAGCATTACAGTCCTCATTTCTGACCATGTGGTCGTAGTTCATATTTATCACTACCTTCTTCAACTACCCATTCCATGTTCCCTTTACCCTCAGCAAACACTTCAGCTGGCCATAGTTCTTTGCCTGGTGTGGTGACCCTAAACTTCATTCCTGAAGTTTCAAAATTGGTAGTGCTGCCTAGATTAGGTAGTTGCAGGTTTCCATTGATTTTAATCACAGTGCATGATAGTACAAAAAGGCGCCCAAGGGGATCTCCTATATTCCAAGAAAAACTCTTCTTTACCTCCATTGTGTAGTTGCAGTCCTATTCCCCCCCTGATAGGGTCAATCACCCAAGCTAGTAATGTAATCCCCTTCTTGGCTTGTGGTCCAGGGGCATGAGTAGCCCAAAGTGACCAGGTGGCAGTCTTACATTCCAGTTCAATGGAATCATTGTTTCTCCTGGTGGAAGCACTTACCCTTTTGGAACTAAAACTTGTAGACCAGCAGAGCTCAGGGTTGCAGGGACAGAAAGCAAAAAATGTCCTACTGGATCACTAGGGGTAATAGTGAGCGGTACCATTTCCATTTCCACACCTTGGTTCCTGGACCAATGGGTCCTGGATATGGGAGAAATAGCAGACTATGATTCAGAGAATATACAGCTTCACGGAGAACATTTTTATCCCAGCCCTTCATGGTGTTGCCACCTAGTTGGCACCATAATTGAGTTTTCAAAAGGTCTTTCCACCTTTCCAACAATACAGCTGCTTCTGGATGATGGGGATCATGGTAAGACCACAGAATTCCATGAGTATGTGCCTATTCCCACACTTCATTTGCTGTGAAGTGTGGTCATTGATCACAAGCAATGCTGTGTGGAATACCATGATGATGAATAAGGCATTCTCTGAGCCCATGGATGGTAGTTTTGGCAGAAGCATTGCCTGCAGGGAAAGCAAACCCATATCCAGAGTATGTGTCTATTCCATTTAGAACAAATTTCTGCCCCTTCCATGAAGGTAGTGGTCCAATGTATCAACCTGCCACCATGTAGCCACCTGGTCACCTCAGGGAATGGTGCCATATTGGGGGCTGAGTGTGGGTCTCTGCCGTTGGCAGATTGGACACTCAGCAGTGGCTACAGCCAAGTCAGCCTTGGTGAGTGAAAGTCCATGTTGCTGACTCCATGCATAATCTACATCCCTACCACCAGGATCGCTTTGTTCATGAGCCCATTGGGCAATAACAGGAGTTATTGGGAAAGAGGCTGACTGGTATCCACAGAATAGGTCATCTTATCCACTTGATTTTTAAAACCTTTTTCTGCTGAAGTCACCCTCTGGTGTGCATTCACATGGGACGCAAGTATGTTCATGTTTTTAGCCCACTCATAAAGGTCTATCCACATACTTCTTCCTCAATTACATTCTTTCCAAGTCCCTGACCATCCAACCAAACCATTAGCAACAGCCCATGAGTCAGTATACAAATGCACCTCTGGCCAGTTTTCCTTCCAAGCAAAATGAACAGCCAGGTGTACTGCTTGAAATTCTGCCCACTGGGAGGATTTCCCCACACCACTGTCCTTCAAGGACACCCCAGAAGGAGGTTGTAGTGCTGCAGCTGTCCACTTTCAAGTGGTACCTGCATACCAGGCCTGAGTTTTCTCTTCCTCAGCCAATTCACTGTAAGGAATTCCTCAAGAAGCCACAGCTCTTGTCTGGGAAAGGGAAGGTAATGTGGCAGGAGTGGAGGCCGTGGCATTTGGGCCAGTTCCTCATGTAACTTACTTGTGCCTTCAGGACCTGCTCTGGCCCTATCTCATATATACCATTTCCATTTTATGATGGAGTGCTGCTGTACATGCCCAACTTTATAGCTTGGTATGTCAGACAACACCCAGCTAATGATAGGCAACTCAGGTCTCATGGTAACTTGATGGCCCAAGGTTAGGCATTCAGTCTCTACCAAGGCTCAGGATTATAATAGCTATAATGACCAAAGCTATGTGACTGACTGATGAGTAAGTGATTAGGGATTTTATATTTGTGAATATTTCCTGTTGATTCGGGATTCTTTAGAGAATCCTAACTGATACAACTTGGTACCAGGAGTGGTTCTTAAGAAAAAGAATCTTAAAAATGTGTTTTTATGAATGGTTTTCTAAACTGGCCAAAAGCTGTTTCTCAAAAGAAGAGCAGTTATCTGCAGCAGATGGTAAGGCTTTGCTCTAAAATCCTAAGGGTCTGCATTGTGATTCCACTATAGGGGCCTGCCAAAGGCTCCAAACAGCATCTCTATTTGACGCTGACACTTCCAGCACCATTGGCTCTGCTGGATCATAGGGTCCAAGTGGCAGAGCAGCTTGTATAGCAGCCTGGTCACAGAGCCTCCTCTTGTTCCAGTCCCTGCTCAAAATTAGCAGCTTTTCTGGTCACTCAATAAATCGGCCAGAGTAGCACATCCAAATGAGGAATATGTTGTCGCCATAATCCAAAGACCAACAAGACATTGTGCCTCCTTTTCGGTCATAGGAGGGGCCAGATGTAGCAACTTATCCTTCACTTTAGAAGGGATATCTCGATATGCCCCACACCACTGGACACTTAGAAATTTCACTGAGATGGAAGGCCCCTGTATTTTGGTTGGATTTATCTCCCATGTTCTGACAGGCAAATGCATTACCAGTAAGTCTAGAGTAGTTGCTGCTTCTTTCTCACTAAGTCCAATCATAATGATATCAATATAATGGACTAGTGTGATGTCTTGTGGAAGGGAGAAATGATTAAAGTCCCCGCAGACAAGGTTATGACATAGGGCTGGAGAGTTGGTATACCCCTGAGGTAGGACAGAGAAAGTATATTGCTGACCTTTCCACTTGAAAGCAAACTGTTTCTGGTGGTCCTTACTAACAGCTATTGAATAGAAAGCGTTTGCCAGATCAATAGCTGCATACCAGGTACCAGGGGATGTATTGATTTGCTCAAGCAATGATGCCACATCTGGAACAGCAGCTGCAATTGAAGTTATCACCCAGTTGAGCTTATGATAATCCACTGTCATCCTCCAAGGCCCATCTGTTTTCTGCACAGGTCAAATAGGAGAGTTGAATGAGGAGGTGTTGGGAATCATCACCCCTGTATCTTTAAACTCCTTAACAGTGGCAGTAATCTCTGCAATCCCTCTAGGAATCAGATATTGCTTCTGATTTATTATTTTGTTAGGTCCGGTCAGTTCTAGGGTCTTCCACTTGGCTTTTCCCAACTTAATAGCCCTCACTGCATGAGTTAGAGAGCCAATGTAGGGATTCTGCCAGTTGCTCAGTATGCCTATTACAATTATGCATTCTGAAACTGGGAAAATGACTACAGAATGGGTCCAGAGGCCCACTGGACCCACTGTGAGATGGATATGAGCTAAAACTCCATCAATCACCTGGCCTCCATAAGCCCCACTCTGAGTAGAGAACCAGAGTGATGTTTTGAGTCCCCTGGAATTAATGTCACTTCTGAACCAGTGTCTAATAACCCCTGAAATATCTGATCATTTTCTTTTCTCCAATCCAAGTATGCTGGTAAAAGGCTATTGGTCTCCTTGGGGAAGGTTTGGAGGAAGAGAAACAGTTTAGATTTGTGGCAGTGTAACAGAGTTCTCCTCCAAAGGTACCTGGCCTCCCCTTCATTCAAGGGGCTCTCTGTCTGTAAACTGTCAAAGTCTGGAAATTTTTTAAGGGGCTGTGACTCTGTGTTTTTGTAATTCAGGTTAGACTTCTGTTCACTTGACCTAGAGCTCTTTTGTTTATTCAGCTCTAACAAGAATTTGGTAGACTGCCTATCCATTGTATTTGTAGGTACCCCATGATCTACTAGCCAATGCCACAAATCTCTGCAAGTCAGATTATTTTGACTCCTTCTTTGAGTTTGCTGTCTATGATAATAGCCACGTCCACCCTGTCTTTGGCGATTAAGTGCTGACACCTTGCTTCTGCCAACTCGGGATCCAGTCATCCCCATTATGTTTAAGGATTCCAGTTCAGTGACAGCAGTTCCTACAGTAATATCTGACCTACAGAGAAGTGCAACTACAGAGATCTTCAGGGATGATGGCGCTAGTCTCACAAATTTATTTCTCACTGTTCTGGTAAAAGGTGCATCCTCTGGACATTCCTGGGATGTAAGAGCCCCTCTAACATTCCAGTCTGTCTAAGCCTCTGGATCCCCTCATCTGCATTATACCAGGGCAGTTCTGGCATTTCAACCTCAGATAATGTCAGCCACATTTTGATCCATGTTTCAACCAACCATCCAAACAAACAGTTAACACCTTTTCTAACCCCTGAAGCTATAACATTGAATGCAGAATCTCTGTTTAGTGGGCCCATATCAATAAATTCAGCCTGATCCTGCCTTATATTCCTCCCACCATTATCCCACACCCTTAAAATCCATTGCCACACATATTCCCCTGATTTCTGTCTATACAAATTAGAAAACTCACACAGTTCTTTCGGAGTATAACGTACCTCCTCATGTGAAATACTTTGTACCTCATCTTTAGTTAGGGGCCTGTTGAGACTTTAGTCTAGTTATAGGTCTGGAAGAAATGAGGGGTGGTGGAGGTGGGTCCTGAAAAGAATTAGAAATATCTTCCAAGCCATCTGCCTCAGGGCATTCATTTCCAGTTTCATCTGGTGAAACAGGATTAATCACTGTAGCCCTAATCCCTTCAGGTGGAGTCTCCTCAAAGCAGACTGGATGTGGGGCAGCTATATCCTCAGGGCAGACTATTACAAGGTTATCTAGAGAAGACTCGGCATGACCTAGGGTTTCAACCTCATCCCCGACATCATTGTCAATCCATATGTCGCCATCCCATTTTTCAGGGTCCCACTCCTCTCCAATCAATGCCCTCACTTTAACAGCAGACACCATGCAAGATTGAGATTTCAGTTACATTGTAAAGTTGCTACTCTAACAATAAGATTCTGAGTCTGGTTTTCAGAGATCTCAAGTCTACAGCTACAGGAAATAAGATTTTCCTTCAGGACACTCATAGAAACATCTACATCTGTCAGATGGCGCTTAAGCTTCTCATTTGAAGCCGTAAGCCTATCCCTTTCACTCATTAATGTATACGGTGTATCTAACAACAACTAGCCAACACCTCAATACTTACTATTTCCACAAAACTCTGTAAATGTATCAAAAACAGTATCCACCAGAGCCTGGCTTCATACAAGCAAAGCATCAGAAGAATCAAAGGGTGATATTTTGACTATCTCTTTTGTCAATTCACTCCATGGATTAGCAATGTCATTCTAATTATGGGAATCAGAGTACTTAGTGTGTTTGAGTCCAGTCAGTTTAGAAAACCATCTATAAAAATGCATGTTTAAGATTCTGTTTCTTAAGAACCACTCCTGGTACCAAGTTGTATTAGTTAGATTCTCTAGAGAAACTGAAGCAACAGGATATATTCACAAATATAAAATTTATAAAAGTGTCTCACAGAACCATGGGAACATAGAGTTCAAAATCTGTAGGGTAGGCTGTGAAGCTGATGATTCTGATGGAGGGTATGGATGAACTCCACAGGAGAGGCTTGCTGGCTGAAGCGGGAAGAGAACCTGTCTCTTCTGAATCCTCCTTAAAAGTCTTCCAGTGATTAGTTAAGAATTACTCTTTAAAGAGGACACTCCCCTTGGCTGATTACAAATGGAATCAGCTGAGGATGTAGTCAGTGTGATCATGCTTTAATTATATGAAACGTCCTCATAGCAACAGACAGGCCAGCATTTGCCCAACCAGACAAACAGGTACCACCACCTGGCCAAGTTGACACATGAACCAAAACCTGACCATGAACCCATTGTAATTCAACATTGTGTTGGAAGTTCTAGCCAGAGCAATTAGACAAGAAAAAGAAATACAACACATCAAAACTGGAATGAAAGAAGTAAAACTCTTACTGTTACAGATGATATGATACTGTATGTCAAAAACCCCCAAAAAAATCCACAGCAAAACTACTACAGCTAATAAATGAGTGCGGCAAAGTGGCAAGTAACAAGATCAACACTTAAAAATCTGTAATGTCTCTATATTCTAGTAATGAACAATCTGAGGGGGAAATCATGGGGAAAAAATTCCATTTACAATTGCAAGCAAAAGAATAAAATATTTAGGAATAAATTTAACTAAGGATACAAAAGACCTATACAAAGAAAACTACATGAAATTGCTAAAAGAAATCACAGAATATCTAAATAAATGGAAGGGCATATCTGTGTTCTTGGATTGGAGCACTAAATATACATACGATGTCAATTCTGCCTAAATTGATTTATAAATTCAATGCAATACCAATTAAAATCCCCAAAATTTATATTTCAAAAATAAAAAAAAAACCAATAACCAAATTTATCTGGAAGGCAGGGTGCCCCAAATAGCTAAAAATATCCTGAGAAAGAAAAATGGAGTCAGAGGTCTCACAGTACCTGATGTTAAGGCATATTACAAACCTACAGTGGTCAAAACAGCATGGTACTGGCATAAAGGTAGATAAATTGACCGATGTACTCAAATAGAGTTTTCAGATATAGACCCTCTCATTTATGGATAATTGATCTTTGATAGGGCAGTCAAGCCAACTCACCTGGGACAGAACAGTCTGTTCAATAAATGGTACCTAGAGAACTGGATACTCACATGCTAAAGAATGAAAGAGCATCCATATCTCACACCCTATACAAAAATTAACTCAAAATGGATCAAAGACCTAAACATTAGATCTAAGACCATAAAACTTTCAGAAGAAAATGTAGGGAAATATCTACTAAATCTTATAAGAGGAGGCAGTCTCCTAGATCTTATACCCAAAGCATGAGCATTGAAGAAATAAATAAATAAATGGGAACTCCTCAAAATTAAACACTTTTGTGCATCAAAGAACTTTGTCAAGAAAGTAAAAAGATAGCCTATACAATGGGAGACAATATTTGGACACAATATATCAGATAAAGACCTAGTATTCACAATATATAAAAAAATTGTTCAACTCAACAACAAAAAGACAAACAACCCAATTATAAAATGGGTAAAAGACATGAACAGACACTTCTCAGAAGAGGAAATACAAATGGCCAAAAGGCACATGAAAAGATGCTTAACTTCCCTGGCTATTAGGGAAATGCAAATCAAAACCTCAATGAGATATCATCTCACACCCACCAGAATGGCCATTATCAATAAAACAGGAACTGACAAGTGCTTGAGAGGATGTGGAGAAAGAGGCACACTTATCCACTGTTGGTGGGAATATAAAATGGTAAAACTGCTGTGGAAGGCAATTTGTTGATTCCTCAGGAAGCTAAGTATAGAATTGCCATATGATCTGGTAATATCATTGTTAGGTATCTACTCAGATGACATGACACAAATGAACATTTGCACACCAATGTTTATAGCAGCATTATTTACAGTTGCCAAGACATGGAACAACCAAAATGTCCATCAACAGATGAGTGGCTAAACAAGCTAGGGCATATACATACAATGGAATATTATGGAGCTGTAAGACAGAATAAAGTTATGAAGTATGTAACACATGGATGGACCTTGAGGATATTATGCTGAGTGAGATTAGCCAGAAATGAAAGGACAAAAACTGTATGGTCTCACTGATATGAACTAACACTAGTGAATGAACTTGGAGCATTTCAGTTAAGAACACAGATCATCAGGAGGTAGAAATAAGGTAGATATTGGGTAATTGAAACTGAAGGGATACAGATTGTGCAACAGGAGTGATTTTAAAAATTCAGAAATGGATACCACAATGCTACCTAACTGTAATACAATAATGTTAGTACGCTGAATGAAGCTGAATGTTAGAATGATAGACGGAGGAGGACTGAGGGCACAAATGAAATCAGAAGAAAAAATGGATGATAACGACTGAGATGGTATAATCTAGGAATGCCTAGAGTACACAATGATGGTGACTAGATGTACAAATTAAAAAATGTTTTTGCATGAGGAAGAACAAAGAATGTCAATATTGTGGGATGTTGAAAATAGATGGTAATTCATATTTTAAAACTTTAACTTATGTGTGAGACTAAAGCAAAAAGCTTATTTCACATAAAATTTATATTTTGACTAGTGCATTTCCTAATGTAACTTATGTGGACAGTTTAATTGGACACCATAAGTACATGAAACCTTGAGTAGGGCATGAAATTGTGTAGGTTTGTTCACAATGAGGCCCCAATAAATCCCAGAATGATTTGAACAGTGAATAAAAAGTATTTGCAAATTCCCCTTGGCGGAATGGAGAGAAAGGGAGAATATTCAACTTCCCCATGTGGAGAATTACTGATATTCTCACAAGTAGTGGGGACAAACAAAGCAATAAGCCAAGCCCTCAATCTTGGGGTTTGTTCATATGAAACTTATCCCCACAAAGGATAGCCTAAGCCTACTTAAAATTAGGCCTAAGGGTCACCCCCAGAGAAACTCTTGTTGCTCAGATATGGCCTCTCTCTCTCTCTCTCTCTCTCAGCCAACACAAGTAAACTCACCACTCTCCCCCTCTGTATATGGGACATGACTCCCAGGGGTGTAAACTTTCCTGGCAATGTGGGACAAAAATCCTAGGATAGGCTAGTACTCAGCATCAAGGGATTGAGAAAACCTTCTTGACCAAAAAGGGGAAGAGAGAAATGAAACAGAATAAAGTGTCAATGGCTGAGAGATTTCAAACAGAGTCAACAGGTTATCCTGGAGGTTATTCTTAGGCATTATATAGATACCACCTTCTTGGTTAAGGTATATTGGAGAAGCTGGAGGAAAGTGCCTAAAACTGTACAGCTGTGTTCCAGTAGCCATGTTTCTTGAAGATGATTATATAATTATATAGCTTTTGCAATGTGACTGTGTGGTTTTGAAAACCTTGTGTCTACTGTTCCTTTTATCTATGGTATGGACAGATGAGTAAAACATATGGATTAAAAATAAATAAACAATAGGGGGAACAAGTGTTAAAATAAATTTATTGGATTGGAATGCTAGTGTTCAATGAAACGGAATGGTAAGAGGTAGAGAAAAAATAGGGGAAACAAAGGCTAAAATATTTTGGGTAGATGGAAATACTACAGTCAATGAGAGGGAGGAGTAACTGGTGTGGTAGGTATGAGCTTTTTCTCTTTTTTCATTTTATTTCTTTTTCTGAATTGATGCAAATGTTCTAAGAAATTATCATGGTGATGATATTGTGAAATTTTGATTATATACCAAGGATGGAATGATCATATGGTAAAAATGTTCATGTTTTTATGTTGTTATGTTTAAAAAAACTTTAAAAATTTTTTTTAAAAAAGGAAACCATCAGCGCTACCCCAGCAACAGCAGAGGTAAATAATGGGATGAGGGACAAGAGATACAAGGAGGTTTAGATTTCTTATTTGGTGAAGGTGTGTTTATTGGTTTTCTTTATCTTAGGAACAATGAAATTATCTAAAATTTAGAATGTTGATGGACTGTGGACTTTGGGCCCTATGCATGATACCCAATGGATGCAGGTGGTTGAAGGTTGCACTGATGGAGAAGTAGATTGGCAAATGATGGTGTATACTTATGAATGAAGGTTGTGCTGCTTCAAAAAGGAACAACATTGCAAGGCATGCAACGATATGAATGAACATGTGGGACATTTGGTGAGTCAAAACAAGCCAGTGACAAAAGAACAAGAATGGTATGGTCACCTTTAGAGAATGCTTATAAGAAAACAGGGGAATAGATTGTAAGCTTTTAGAACATGCACATTAAATCTGGAGTGGTAATTATTATTTCTGGATTTTGAGAGGGTGAGTCAGATATATATATACATAACCTGATATTTAGAGATAAGAACGAAACTGAACAGATTGGGGTTAAAGTAATTCAAAGAATAGGCTAAGGAAGACAGTGCTATATTTTAGAACCCCACATACTCTTTGAGACAAGTGGAAGAAAGGTTTATTTGGTCTGGAACGGAAATTTTCTGTTGTGCATAATCTAACTCAACCTATCTGCATAGCTCATTCGAACAACTGAAACACAGGGAGCCCAGAATGACAAAGAGGACCTTTAGTCCCTTATAGTTTATTGTAATGCCTGGATACATCCTAGAGAATATTAAGCAGATAATCAAAAATTATTGGCAAAGTCCCCCGAGGGAGGGCAGAAAGAATATGGAAGTATTATACCTTACCATCAGGGAATCCCCTGATACTGTGTCAAACCTTAGGAACATCCAAATCAATAGGCCATGCCCTTGATCATGAAGCTTACTCTTCTGAAGCTTATGTAGGTAGCAGAGATGATTAGACTACTGTGCTGGTTTGAAATGATGCATGTACCCTAGAAAAGCCATGTTTTAATCCTAATCCCATTTTGTAAAGGCAGCTGTTTCTTCTAATCCCTATTCAGTATTGTATGTTTGAAACTGTAATTAGATCATCTCCCTGGAGGTGTGATTTAATCAAGAGTGGTCCTCAAGCTGGATGAGGTAGAGGCATGTCTCCACCCATTTGGATGGGTCTTGATTAGTTTCTGAAGTCCTATAAAAGAAGAAATATTTTGGAGAGAGAGATATTTCTGAGAGAGTAAAGAATGAACTAGCCATGAGAAGCAGAGTCCACCAGCCAGTGACCTTTGGAGATAAAGAAGGAAAATGCCTCCTGGGAGCTCCATGAAACAGGAAGCTAGGAAAATAAGCTAGCAGATGATGCCATGTTCGCCCATGCAGATGAGAGAGAAGCACTGACTGTGTTTGCCATGTGCCTTCTCACTTGAGAGAGAAAACCTGAACTTCATCGGCCTTCTTGAACGTATCTTTCCCTAGATGCCTTAGATTGGACATTTATATAGACTTTTATAATTGGGACATTTTCTCAGCCTTAAAACTATAAACTAGCAACTTATTAAATTCTCTTTTTTAAAAGCCATTCTGTTCCTGGTATATGGCATTATGGCAGCTAGCAAATTAGAACAACTACCCAAAGGCGTGCCTAAGACTTACTTCTGGAGGACCTCTTTTGTTGCTCAGGTGTGGCCTCAGTGTCTCTAAGCCCAACTCTTCAAGTTACATCCTTGCCTTCCCCCTTATGTGGGACAAGACATCTAGTGGTAAAAGTCTCCCTGGTGACATGGGAGATGATTCCCGAGGATGAATCCAGACCTGGCCCTGTGGGATCATCAACTCTATCATGATCAAAAGGGGGAGAAGGAGTATAAGTGATAAAGTATCAGTGGCAGAGAGAGTTCATATAGAGTCAAGAGGCTACTCTGGAGGTTGCTCTTATGCAAGCTTCAGTTAGACCTTTCTATCTATCATAACCTGCCAACTCTTAAGCCATTCCAGTCAATCCTAAAGAACACCTAGGGTAATATATAAGATTGCACAAGGGTTCCATGCACTAGAGTAACTTTCCAGAAATCTACAACCTCCAAATTAGTCCCTGGTTCAGATAAGTTCCAAAACCTAACCCAGACTCCAGAATGGATAGTTACATCTGCCTACCTCATATTAGTGACATACCCTTTCAATATGAAATATATAGAGTGGTCATAGCCCAAATACCACTAAAGTGAGGGATGGAAAGATCAAAAGTGATGGTGGAGTTATACAGAGAAGATAGGATTTAACAAATGAATATGAATGCTGAATCATTAAATTGATATCTCTTTTAGTCTCCAGTATTTTAGAGCAGCTAGAGGTAAAAACCTAAAATTGTGGAATTGTAACCCATGTCAAACTCTGAAATATGTTCTACAACTAACTGTGGTACTGTGCTTTGAAATTTATTGCTTTTTTGCATATATGTTATTTTTGACAAAAAAAGAAGGAAAAAAAGTAGATTGATTATTAAAAAAAAAAAATTAAGCCCTCTAGCCTCCTATATTCTGGAGCACCTAAAAGGAAAAATCTGAGAGGATCATATGGTAGCCCATGACAAACTCTGGAATCTGTCCTGTAATTACTTGTTGAAGAATGTTTGAAAGCTATTGCTTTTTTATTTCTTTGCTTTGTATATGTGTTATACTATACAACAAAAAAGTTAGAATAAAAAGATAGTTAAGTGTTGAAAAATCAATAAAAATTCATGAAGCATATGGACTATGCAAGTAGGTGTGGCCAAGCCAAATGATCAAATTAAAAATCTGGAGGTGAAACAGAATTTGGAAAAACTAATCAAAGATATTCATAAAAATCTCCTAAATAACTTCAGTGGCTTGGCTAAAGACATAAAGAATATCAAGAAGGCAATAAAAAGGTATAAAGAAGAATTTCAAAGAATAAATGGAAAAAAATTGCAGTTCTTACAGAAAGAATTGTAATTGTATTGTAGATCAAATTCAAAATATACTAGAGACACACAACAGCAGATTTGAAGAGACAGAGGGCAGACTCAATGAACTAGAGGACAAGGACAATTGAATTCAAACACAGAAAAGAAAAAAATGGTGAAAAAGATGGAAAAAATAGAATTGGATCTAAGGGAAATGGTGGACAACATGGAGTACACAATTATGAAAATAATCTGTGTCCTAGAAAGAGAGAGAAGATTAAAGGGCTAGGAAGATTAGTTAAGGAGATAATGGGTGAAAACTTCCCAACCTTTATAAGGACATAAATATGCAAATCAAAGAAGTCCAACAGACCCCCAAATAGAATGAATCCAAATTGTTTTCCTCTAAGACACATACTAATCAGTCTGCCAAATGTTGAAGAGAAGTAGAAAATTCTGAAAATGGCAAAAGAAAAGTGTTTCACCACATAGCAGGGAAGACATATAAGACTAAGACTGGACTACTCAACAGGCACTGTAAAGGCAAGAAGGCAATGGTATGATATATTTAAGATTCTGAAAAAAAGAAAAATTTTCAGCCAAGAATTCTTTATCCAGCAAAGCTGATGTTCAAAAGTGAGGGAGTGTTTAAAATTTTCACAGACAAAAATGCTGAGAGAATTTGTTAAGAAGAGTCCTGCCCTGTAAGAAATCCTAAAAGGAGTTCTGCAAGCTGGAAAAAAAGACATGAGAGAGAGTCCTGAGGAGGACATAGAATTAAAGAGTACCATTAAGGGTAACTTTAAAAAAGAGAAAGGAAAAAAAATAGACCTGACAAATAAAAACCAAAGCAAGATAGTAGAGTCAAGAACTGTCTTTACAATAATAGTTTTGAATTTTAATGGACTAAACTCCCCAATTAAAGATACACTTTGGCAAAATAAGATTAAAACATATGATCCATCTATATGCTATTTACTAGAGATGCATCTTAGACCCAAGGATATAAATAAAATGAAAGTGAAAAGACAGAAAAAGATATTATATGCAAGCTGTAGCCAAATAACTATACTAATATCAGACAAAACAGACTTTAAATGCATAGATGTCATAAAAGACAAGGAAGGACACCATATTAATAAAAGGCACAATTCACCAAGATGAAATAACGATCATAAATGTTTATCCCAATCAAGGAGCTGCAAAGTACATACGGCAAAATTTGCAAAACTAAAGGGAGTAGTAGATGTACCTAAAATAATAGTAGGAGACTTCAATCACCACTCTGTCATGGTCAGGTTCATTGTGAACTTGGCCAAGTGGTGGCACCTGTTTGTCTGGTTGGGCAAGTGCTGGCCTGTCTGTTTTATGATGAGGATATTTCAAAGAATTAAATCATGATCACGTCACTTGCATCCACAGCTGATTTCATTTGTAATCAGCCAAGGGGAGTATCTTCTTTAATGAGTGATGCTTAATCTAATCACTGGAAGCCTTTTAAGGATTCAGAAGAGACAGATTCTCTTCCTGCTTCAGCCAGCGAGCCTCTCCTATGGAGTTTGTCCAGACCCTTCATTGGAATCATCAGCTTCACAGCCTGTCCTATAGATTTTGGACTCTACGTTCCCATGGTTATATGAGACACTTTAATAAATTTTATATTTACAAATATTTCCTGTTGATGCTGTTTCCCTAGAGATCCCTAACATACAAATGGTGATAGTGGACATCCTTGTCTTGTTCTTGATCTTAGGAGAAAGTTTTCAGTTTTTCCCCATTGAAGATGATGTTAGCTGTGTTTTTTTCACTTATTTCCTTTATCACATTGAGGAAGTTTCTTTCTATTCATATCCTTTGTAGTGTTTTCAACAAGAAAGGATGTGGAACGTTGTCAAATGCCTGATCGTTACCCTGTATCAATCTAGATGATCACGTGATTTTTCTGCTTTGATTGTTGACATGGTGTATTACATTAATTGATTTTCTTATGTTGAATCATCCTTGCATACCTGGCATTGATCCTACCTGATCATGGTGTATAATTCTTTCAGTGTGCTGATGAATTCAATTTCCAAGAATTTTGTCAAGGAGATTTGTGTCTATATGCATTAGAGAGATTGGTCTGTAATTTTCTTTTCTTGTAAAATCTTTGTCTGACTTTCGTATGAGGGTGATGTTGGCTTCATAGAAAGAATTAGGTAGCCTTCCCTCCTCTTCAATTTTTTTGAAGAGTTTGGGCAGGACTGGTATTAATTCTTTCATTAATGTTTAGTAGAATTCACATGTGAAGCCGCCTTGTCCTGGACCTTTTTGTGGGGGAGCTTCTTAACGACTAATTCAATTTCTTAATTTGTCATTGGCTTGTTGAGGTCATCTATTTCTTCTTGAGCTGATGTTGGTTGTTCATGCCTTTCTAGGAAGTTGTCCATTTCATCTACATTGTCGAGTTTATTAGCATAAAGTTGTTCATAGTATCCTCTCATTACCTCCTTTCTTTCTGCAGAGTCAGTGGTTATGTCTCTACCTCTATTTCTGATTTTAATAATTTGCATCCTCTCTCTTCTTCTTTTTGTCAACCTCACTAAGGGTCCATCAATCTTACTGATTTTCTTATGGAAACAACTTCTGGTTTTGTGGATTTGCTTGATTGTTTTCATGTTCTCAGTTTCATTTATTTCTTCTCTAATCTTTGTTATTTCTTTCCTTTTGCTTGCTTTGGGGTTAGTTTGCTGTTCTTTCTCTAGTTCTTCCAAGTAGACAGTTAACGCCTCACTTTTTGCTCTTTCTTCTTTTTTGATATAGGCCTTTCAGGCAATAAATTTCCCTCTTAACACTGCCTTTGCTGCATTCTATAAATTTTAATATGTTGTTTTCCATTTTCATTTGCCTTGAGATATTTACTGATTTCTCTTTTAATTTCTTCATTGACTCACTGGTTGTTTAAGAGTGTGCTGTTAAGCCTCAACATATTTGTGAATTTTCTGGCTCTCTAACCTATTATTGATTTCCAACTTCATTCCTTTATGATCTGAGAAAGTGTTTTGAATGATTTCAATATTTTTAAATTTATTGAGGCTTGCTTTGTGACCTAGCATATGGTCTATCCTTGAGATTGATCCATGAGAACTTGAGAAAAAGGTGTATCCTGCTGTTGTGAGGTGTAATGTTCTATAAATGTCTAAGTCTAGCTCATTTGTTGTGTTATTCAAATTCTCTGTTTCTTTATTGATCCTCTGTCTAGATGTTCTGTCCATTGATGAGAGTGGGGAATTGAAGTTTCCAACTGTTATGGTAGATGTGTCTATTTCTCTTTTCAGTGTTTGCCTCGTATATTTTGGAGCACTCTGGCTCAGTGCATAAATATTTATAATTGTTATGTCTTCTTGTAGAATTGTTCCTTTTACTAATACATAGTGTCCTTCTTTGTCTCTTTTAATTGTTTTATGTTTGAAGTCTAATTTCTTGGATATTAGTATAGGTACTCCTGCTCTTTTCCAATTGTTGTTTGCATGAAACATCTTTTCCCAACCTTTCACTATCAACCTATGTTTATCTCTGGGTCTAAGATGCATCTCCTATAGACAGCATATAGATGGGTCCTGTTTTTTAATCCATTCTGCCAATCTATGTCTTCTGATTGTGGAGTTTAATCCATTAACATTTAGTATTATTACTGTAAGGGCAGTACTTTTTTCTACCATTTTGCCTTTTAGATTTTATTTGTCCTATCTAATTTTTCTTCTTTCTACCTTTACAGAGTCTTCATTTCTATACTCTTCTTCACACCTCTCTCTCCTGTCTTTTTCTATCTGTCTCTAGTGCTCCCTTTAGTATTTCTTGCAAAGCCAGTCTCTTGGTCACAAATATTCTCAGTGATTTTTTGTCAGAAAATGTTTTAATTTCCCCCTCATTTTTGAAGGACATTTTGCTGGATATAGAATTCTTGGTTGGCAGTTTTTCTCTTTTAGTATATTAAATATATCATACCACTGTCTTCTTGCCTCCATAGTTTCTGTTGAGAAATCTATGCATATTCTTATTGGGCTTCCCTTGTATGTGATGGATTGTTTTCATCTTGCTGCTTTCAGGATTCTCTCTTTCTCTTTGACGTCTGACATTCTGATTAGTAAGTGTCTTGGAGTACATCTATTTGGATCTATTCTGTTTGGGGTATGCTGCACTTCTTGGATCTATAATTATAAGTCTTTCCTAAGAATTGGGAAACTTTCAGTGATAATTTCCTCCATTAGTTTTCCTCCTCTTTTTCCCTTCTCTTCTCCTTCTGGGATACCCACAACACATATATTCATGTGCTTCATGCTGTCATTAAATTCCCTAACTCCTTGCTCACATTTTTTCCATTCTTTTCCCTATATTATCTTTTGCTTGTCCGATTTCAGATGTCCCGTCCTCCAGTTCACTAATCCTATCTTCTGCCTCTTGAAATCTAACATTGTAGGTTTCCATTGTTGTTTTTTTTTTATCTCTTCTACTGTGCCTTTCATTCCCATAAATTCTGTGATTTGTTTTTTCAGACTTTCAATTTCTTCTTTTTGTTTGTTCCTTGCCCTTTTTCTATCCTCCCTCAATTCATTGATTTGATTTTTGATGAGGTTTTCCATGTCTGTTCGAACATTTTGAATTGATTGTTTCAACTCCTGTATCTCATTTGAATTACTGGTTTGTGCCTTTGACTGGGCCATATCTTCATTGTTCCTAGTATGAGTTGTTATTTTTTTGCTGGCATCTAGGCATTTAATTTCCTTAATTGTTTATTCTGGAGATTGTTTTCACTTTTTTTTACCTAGGATTTTCTTGCTGGATGACTTTGTTATCTATCTGTTCTTTGACATTCAGTTTAGCTTATTCTAGACCTCTAGCTAAGGTTTTATTTAACAGATCAGAATTTTTCACTTCTTGTTTTCTTGTTTCTTGCCCTGCTTCTATAGTGTATTTCCCCCCCTTAGGTGGATCTACTTAGGGATTATATATCCCCAGTCAGACTTTCCTAGACCAAACTCACCTCCTCTCAGGAGGAAAGAGTTACCTGCATCAGCTTTCCCTGAGGGTGAGACCCTGCAGGTTGAAAGACTTTCCTATGAAGCCTCTGGACTCTGTGTTTTTCCTATCCTGCCCAGTATATGGTGCTTGCTCCCTGTGGGTCCCAGCAGCATAAGGTGATGCAGTACCCTTAACTTCAGCAGACTCTCCCTGCTGGGGTGTGGTTGAGACAGAGCAGAGGTTGTAGGCTGTCTTTAATCACTTCATTTTTCTAGACATTGGTGTCTGAATTCCTTGAAGGAGGGATTCCACCTGAGCTGGTCCCCATCCCTCTCCTGAGGAAGGCACAGCCATCAGACAAACTCTCAAACAAGCTTAATCCTGTCCAAGCCTGGGGCAGTGGATCCTGAGAAGCACTGCAGCTTCCAAAGAGCAGTCAAGTTGTAGAAACACAAAAAGGAAAAGGAAAAAATCCTTTTCATAGCAGGATCCCTATTCCTTGAGTTTGCCAATCAAGAGCTGAAGTTGGTACATTGTTCTGTGTTTCTCCAGGTCCTATGTGACCCTTCATTTCTTTCAGGGCACAGACCCTTTCAAGTATTTGGTGCTTTATGATCCAAAAAGCCTCTCTTTTTTTTCTTTTTCCATCATCCCTACCCCTCTATGCTGGGGCAAAAACCAGCAACCTCAGCTTTTACTTGAGGTTCAGCTGAGGTGGGGGCCTATTTTTAGTAGTCAGAATTTTTTAATTAATTCCACAATTGGAGCTTGGTAGAGCTCAGCCCCTTCCTGTTAGTAAAGTTTCTTTCCTTTCCCTTCCAGGAAGCAGCCTATGGTGGGCGGAGGGTTGCTGGTCACTGTCACTTGGAGGACTCATGGTTCTGGGTGGGATCGCAGCTGGTCCAGCTTGTCCAGAGTAGGGTATGCTGTGTTTCTGGTCACTGAGGTGGCCCCAGGAGTTATTCTGTGCTGTTCCTGGGTATTTACTAGCTGCTCTGGAAGGCGAACTAAATCCCACACTTCACTAAACTGCCATCTTGGCTCCTCTCAATCTGGAAGTCAATGGTTTCCTTTTGAACATAGCTCATGGCATACAATAGTAGTTTTCCCCCTGTACCCTGGGGGTACAATGTACAAACACTCTTTGTACACGAATCATATCTTTGAAATAATTCTTGCAAGAACAAATTCATATTTCTAGTGTCAATCAGTGGGACACATAGGTCTATACAATCCTTTAAAACTTGTTCATCTTCAATATGGTAATATTACTTATAGACTCCCTAGAGAACCACCTTCACTCCTATCTATTCCCTTACATTGGATTTCGACCTCATTAGCTAATGGTTCACCCATCTCCAGCTTCTATGTATCTCTAAGTCCCCTATATCCTATATTATAAGCCTCTGTTATACCTTATGCTGGTCATAAAAGTGGAATTATACAGTGTCTATCATTTTGTGTCTGGCTAATTTCACTCAGCATTATGTCCTCAAGGCTCATCCATCTTGTCTTGTGCTTCAGGGTTCCATTTTGTTTTACTGGTGATAATATTCCATCATATATATATACCACATTTTGTTGATCCACTCGTCTGTTGATGGGTATTTGGTTTGTTTCCACCTTTTGGCAATTGTGAATAATGCTGCTATGAACATTGGTATGCAAATGTCTGTTTGTTTCATTGTTTTCAGCTCTTCTGGGTATATACCAAGTAGTACTATTGCTAGGTCATAGAGCAACTTGATATTTAGTTTCCTAAGGAACCACCAACCAGTCTTCCATAGTGGCTTCACCATTGTACATTCCCATAAGCAGTGCATAAGTGTCCCAATTTCTCCACATCCTCCCCAACATTTATAGTGTGTTAGTTAGATTCTGTTGTCAAATTGGCCAGGTGAGCATACCTAGCCTTGTTGCTGCGGACATAAGCCAATGGGTACGTGAACCTCATCTGTTGCTAATTACATCTCCAGTCGGCTAGGAGGCGTGTCTGCTGTAATGAGTGACACTTGACTTAATTGGCTGGTGCTTAAATGAGAGAGCGCAATGTAGCACAACCTAAGCAGCTCAGCATTCCTCATCTCAGCACTCGCAACTAAGCCCAGGCCTTTGGAGATGCAGAAAGAAGTCACCCTGGGGAAAGTTGTTGGAACCCAGGGGCCTGGAGAGAAGACCAGCAGAGACCATCCTGTGCCTTCCACGTAAGAAAGAACCTCAGTGGAAAGTTAGCTGCCTTTCCTTTGAAGAACTAAAAAAATAAATCCCTTTTTATTAAAAGCCAATCCATCTCTGGTGTGTTGCACTCTGGCAGCTAGCAAACTAGAACATATAGTTTCCTGATTGTTTAATAGCAGCCATTCTTATAGGTGTGAGGTGGTATCTCATTGTAGACTTGATCTGCATTTCCTTTATAGCCAGTGAAAATGAGCATCTATTCATGTGCTTTTGAGCCATCTATATACATTCTTGAGAAGAATGCCTATTAATATATTTATCCCACTTTATAATTGGGCTGTTTTTCTTTTGTTATTAAGTTGTATGATTTCTTTGTATATACAGGAAATTAAACCTTTGTCCGATTTTATATGATTTCCAAATATTTTCTCCCATTGAGTTAGCTGCTTCTTCACCATTTTGACAAAGCCTTTTGAGGTGCAGGAGCATTTGACTTTGAGGAGTTCCCATTTACCTATTTTTTTCTTTTCTTAATTGTGCTTTGGGTGTAAAGTTTAGGAATCTACCTCCTGTTATTAGGTCTTGAAGATTTTTCCTACATTTTCTTTTAGAAGCTTAATGGTCTAGTTCTTATATTTAGGTGTTTGATCCACTTTCAGTTCATTTTTGTGTAGTGTGTAAGATAGGGATCCCTTTCATTCTTTTGGCTATTCCTATTCAGTTCTTTCATGTCCATTAATTGGAAAGACTATTTTGTCCTAGTTCAGAGGATTTGGGGGACTTGCCAAAAATCATTTGACCATAGATGTGGTGGTCTATTTCTGCATTTTCAGTTTGATTTCATTGGTCGTTGCTTCTATCTTTGTTCCAGAATCATGCTGTTTTGACCACTGTGGCTTTATAATAGTTTTTAAAGTCAGGGAGTATTAATCCTCCCACCAATTCTTCTTTTTTAGGAAGCTTTTAGCTATTCAGGGTCTCTTTCCCTTCCAGATGAATTTGGTAGTTAGCTTTTCCAAATCTTTAAAGTAGATTGTAGGAATTTTGATTGGTATTGTGTAGACTCTTTAGATCAATTTGGGGAGAATTGACATCATAACTATGTTTAGCCTTCCTATCCATGAGCAAGGAATGTCTTTCCACCTATTTAGATCTCTTCTGATTTCTTTTAGCATTGTTGTGTAGTTTCTGTGAACAAGTCCTTCACATCCCTAGTTAAATTCATTCCTAAGTACTTGACTCTTTTAGTTGCTATTTTGAATGGAATTTTTCCTCTAACTGCCTCCTCAGTGAGGTCTTTCTTGGGTATAGAAAGGTTATTGATTTTTGCACATTAATTTTATATCCCACCACCTGGTTTTTGGTTTATTAGCTCAAGCAATTTTGCTGTAGATTTCTCAGGATATTCCAAGTATAGTATCATATCATCTGCAAATAATGAGAGTTTTACTTCTTCCTTTCCAGTTTGAATGTCTTTTATTTCTTTATTATTCCTGATTGCTCTAGCTAGAACTTCTAGCACAATGTTGAATAATAGTGGTGAGAGTGGGTGTCCTTGTCTCATTCCTGATCTTAAGGGGAATGCTTTCAGTCTCTCTCCATTAAGTACAATGCTGGGAATCAGTTTTTCATACATTGCCTTTATCACATTGAGGTAGTTACCTTTGATTCCTAACATTTGCTGTTTTTATCAGAAAAATATGCTGAATTTTGCCAAATGTTTTTCAGCATCAATCAATATGATCATGTGATTTTTCCCTTTTGATTTGTTAATGTGCTGTATTACATTAACTGATTTTCTTGTGTTCAACCATCCTTGCATTCCTGGTATAAACGCCACTTGCTTTTCTGCTTCTCTTCAAAATTTGACAGACCAATTAGTATGTGCCTTGGGGAAGACCTGTTTGGATTTATTCTTTTTGGAGTTCTTTGGACTTTCTATATATATATTTCTTTATGCTCTTTATTAGGGTTGGGAAGTTTTCCCCCATTATGTCCTCAAATACACTTCTTAACCCTTTACTCCCCTCTTCTCTTTCTGGGACACCAATGAATCTTATATTTGTGCACTTTGTTTTACCTATCATTTCCCTAAGATAAAATTCATTTTTTTCCACCTTTTTTGCCATTTGCTGTTTTGAGTCTTCAAAGTCAGTTATCCTGTCTTCTATATCACCTGTTCTTTCTTCTGTCTCTTCAAATCTGGTGTTGTGTGCCTCTAGTATGTTTTTTATTTGGTCAATAGTTTTTAATCTCCATGATATCTGTTATTTTTCTATTAATTCTTTCAAATCCTCTTTATATTTTTATACTGTCTTCTTGATCACCTTTATGTCATTTGCTATCCCACTTATTTTATCAAGTAGAATTGTATGAACATCTGTGATTAGTTGTTCCAATGTCTGTATCTCCCCTGGTGTTTTAATTTGGTCATTATGCAGGGTTATATCAATGTGCATTGTTATATGCTTATTGATCTTCTGCTGCCTTTGTGGTATGTAATATCTTGATTAGGAGCTGATTTCTTTCAGTAGTCTAAGGCCTCATGTTTGTGGGGTGCTTGTACAACAAGGAGCAGGGTATGAGGGTGGAGCACCCAGTGCAGTGATTTGTTTCAGGGAAAGTATAGGAGTAGGTTGGGGATGTTACACTGATGCTTGTAAATGTGGGTGCCCAGCAGCCAGGGAGGATGTAGTTGTGCAGGTGCACCAGTCTGGGGATGTAACGCTGGTGTGTGATGGTCTAAGGCATGAGGCCCTTTGCATGCATGTATAGAGTTGTGGCAGCAGGTTGGCATTATGCTTTCATGGCAGATGTGGTCCAGCTGCGCAGGTCAGCACTTTCTCAAAGCTGTGAAGTATGGCTGAGGGCTGTGTGCATGCATGGTTCTAAGACTGCTGTAAAGTGTGGTTCCCAGAGTTAAATGATGTGATTGGGGGCCCATGCACATGCTTGGGCATAGGAGTACCATAAACTGATGTGCAGAGAGAGTTCAGTGGGTATGGGGTGAAGTTGTGTGACACTATGGGCAGGGGGGCAGGGGTAATCTGGGTATGGAGGTTAGTGCCTGCAACTTTTATGTGCTGTCAACAGCCTGTAGGGACCAGGGAGTGGTAGGTAGTGCTCAGGAGAAGTGCAGGAGAGGTGGGCTGGGCTGCATTTGGGGTGGGAGTGTAAGGCAGTTATGTGCAATGAGGGCTGGTGGGGTGGAAGCACCTAGAGCATGGGGAATGGGAGTGGGTGGCAGGGTTCAGGTGCATGGGGTGTGGGGTGAGTCATCAGTCATGGGGCTGCACTGGTGAGGGTAGCACACCCAAGGAATGTGGCCTGGCTTACTTCCTAGTCCCTGGTTCTCATTCGTGCACCTCCTTGGGCTCTGCACCTCTGCGCCAGGCTCCAGACTTCTGCATCTCAGTTCCTCAGCCTCTGCAACTAGGGTCACTCTATGTGGTGCAGAAGGCTCTTCCAGGTCAGCCACACTCTCAAATCACTGCCTCAGTCACCCTCCTGTCCCTTCTCTAAAGTTTCCATGGGGCAAGACTAATCTCATGCTACTCTATTTGGCCACCTTCCCAGAAGTCTAGAACACTTAACTATCTTAATAAGGTTATTTTGAAATTTGATTTCCCTCTCTCATCTAAGATTTTGTAGTTGCTTGAGTTTGCATTGAAGGTCTCCTTTTGCACTTGGTTTGTCAGTAATTCCTTGCCAAACCAAGGCTGAAACCTCAGGCAGGAAGTGCAACACTACCCAAAGATTTGTTAAAGGCTAGGGAAAAAGGCAGTTTGTTGGAGAGCACATTCCTTTTCTTTCCAGCAGATGACACTCTTGAGCCATCTCTTTCCCACAGGTTCCCCTCTCCCTGAGTAGAGCAGCCAACTGGACAGAATCAGACCATGTGCAAATCCAGTCAAAGCTGCAGATCTCATACGTGCTGAATCCCCTTAACCTTGGGGATGCGGGGTAGAGGGTGGGTACTGTGCACCTGGGCATATAATCCACTTGTGGGCATAGATGGGTCTGGTGGTTTCCAAGCTCCTGTGTGGAATGACTTTGGGCTGTGGGACTGAGAACTTCAACCTCCCTGACCACAGCCAACCCAGGAGTGCCTGGCCATGCAGTGCGTTTCGCTCATTTGTACCTGTCTCTCCACCCATGCAAGCCATGAGTACTCCAGGCCTCTGTGGAGAAATGGTAGAGGTTCCATCTTTTTTTTTTTTTTTTTTAATCTCATTTACTCTTTCCTTGGTTATTCTTACTTATTGTAAGAGGTAGTAGGCCCCAGAGTATCTCTTTCATGGACCAGTTGTCAGACTGACCATGGCTCTGCACCCTCCCCTACTCTCAAAAGGGGGACACTCTCCAATATCTGCCAAAAACTCAGGAATGGGGGGTAGGCACTGTGCACTGCAGCAAGGTGTCTTTGTGTATAGTAAACCAAGAGTGCTGTGTAGTTGAGAGGGAAGATCTCCCAAGCTAGCTGCAGAGGTGGGGGTGTGAAAACACGTTGGTCCTTTGGCATCTGCTCTAGCCTACACGTGCAGTGATAGCTGGGTAAACTCACCCTGTCATCTCAATCATAATTTCTCTGTTTTTTTGTCCAAGTTGGCCCTATATCATACAGAAGTCCCTCTCTGGTCACTTGCACCCTGAAACTGTTGTCTTGGTCATTTTCTGTCCTTTCTCTAGTTGTTCCATGGTATAGGGGTGAATCAGCCTATCCTATTTCACTATTTTCCTCTATAGATTTTTAAGTGAACTCAGTTTCTGAAATATTTCACAGGTTTATTGATATTTATTTTACAGGCTGATGCTCTGACCACGTGTGGTTATATTGAACAAAGTTTTATCACTGCAATTAGCCCTGAAACCAAAATGAGTGGTAAGATGTATGTTTTATCATCACATGTCCTTATTAAATGCCTCAATTTTCACAAGTGAATGTCAGCCCAAACCTGGCTCAGCTGGCTATTAAAAGCACATGTATTATATTACATAACGTCCATATGGATCACTTTGGAAAACTGACATATAGGTGCTGACACAACAGGTATGAGGGTGTTGAATTCTTCAGTTCTAACAAGCTCCCAGGAACACTGCTGATTCTCTCACCACACTGAGTGGTGAGGTCAGACACAAGCTGTGCACTGGGTGCCTATCAGAGGGCGTAATTTCTAACATACAGCTACTCAGCTCCCTTTGAGGAGCTAGAGAAATGAAGAATTATGTATACATTGGAAAATGCTCAGTGACTATTACCTATCCCAGCTGAGACTTTGAGAGGTGTTTTCTGTTGTAAACAATGCTTCAGAGCATGTTAATATAATTTGTCATTTAACTCTCACAACTACCTTGAGAAATAGTTACTGTTTACTACATCTTACAGACATGAACCTCAAAGTCAGATGATTTAAGTAACCCACCCCAAATCACTCAGCTCTTAAACAGCAGAACCAAAATTTACATGAAGACTATCATATTTTATTCTGCTTTTTATTTCTGGTTCCATCTTATTTTTTTTACTCTCATTTACTCTTTCCTTGGTTATTCTTACTTGTTTTAATTATATTTTATTACTATATATTATAAACTGTATGTGCTAGCTAAAATACATTATTTCCTCTCTCCTTTAAATTTTCTTATCATAGAAGTGATTCAAATACAAAAGAGTTGAACACAGAGCAATTCATAGAAAGAAAATACTAAAGTACTTCTAATAGTACCACCAAGAGGTAACTCTTCTCAAAATTTTGGGTAACTCTCCTTCCAGTCTTTTCCCCTCTATGCTTATCCTTACCTTATTCTTTGCAATAATGGAATATGATCCTATGCATATGTTTTTTATAATTGCCTTTTTTTCATTTTATCATGTAATTTGATCATATTTCCATATTAATGAACACTGTTCTAGAATGAGTTCGGGGAATTTGTTTAAATGAATATAACTAATCCACTTGACCTATCTCTTATTCTTGGGAATTTGCATTTCTTCATTGTTTTTTTAATTTAAATAACACCACAGATGCCACCAACCTGTTTCTATACACTTTTAGCTGATTTGTTCTCAATTTTTAATTACTGAAATAACACATTAAAGCATTCTTGTAAAACCTTCAACTAAGGCAGATAAAAGAAATTCCCCTTTTGTTCCTGCCTGAATTCCATTTCTCTCCCTGAAGATTCATCTCGATTTGGTGTGTTTTCAGACCTTTTCCCTTTCATAAAGACAGAATGCGCACAGAGGATAGTTCTAGGATTTTTAGTATGAATGGAGATATGCCTTAGGTTTTGGAACATTATTTTAATGGGAAACGTTTCTTATAAGAGACATTGATTGATCAAATGCTAGAACAGCCTTTTTATCTACACTTGCCACCACTGCACTTTGTCTTGTATTAATCTTGGTAAGATTGATGGATAATAAATATTACTCAGTGGTACCTTAAAATTAATTTTAATTATATAAATATAATGAATACATTTTTCTTAACAATTTTAAAACATCATTCTTATCTGTAAAGTTTTCTTGTCTACCCTTTTCCCACAATCCTTCCCCCTTTCACCACCCTCCAGGAATAATCACATTTAAGTGCTCGCATGTGTTATTTTAGAACTCTCTCTAAGCTTATATACACATGTAGATAAACACACCCAACACACACACTCAAACACACCCAAAATATTCACTTCTCTCTTTGTATGAATATGTGTATCTTTATTTAAATAAATTACGTAATCTAAAAATTGCCTTTTGAATTGAAGAAGTTGTAGAACTGCCCGTATGTATGTTGATAACAGTTTCTCAACCTCCTCATCTGTGCTGGTTTGAAACTGTTATATACCGCAGAAAAGCCATGTTATTTTAATCCAGTCTTGTGGGTGCAGACTTTTTGTGAAAAGATCTTTTGATTAGGTTGTTTCCATGGAAATGTGGAAACCTTTTGACTAGATTGTTTCTGTGGAGATGTGGCCCCTCCCATGTATAGTGGGTCATAGTTTACTGGAGTCCTTAAAAGTGCTCACAGAGAGAGAGAGCCAGAGCTCGGAGCCGAAACAGAGGACAGAGAGCTGAAACCAAAACAGAAACATTTGGAGACACTAAGCTAACCCAGAATCTGCCCCACTCAAGCTAAGTGAGGAACCACAGATGCTTAGAATGAAAGCCGCTGGAAACAGGAGCCTAGAGAGCTATTTGGAACCAGACAGCAGATGTCATCATGTCCCTTCTCATATGAAAGAGAAAAAAACCCAGACACTATTGGCCTTTCTTCAGAGTCAAGGTATCTATCTCTAGATGACTTAATTCAGACATTTCCATGGCCTTAGGACTGTAAATTTGTAATGTAATGAATTCCCTGTATAAAAGCCAATCCATTTCTGGTATATTGCATTCCAGCAGCTTTAGCAAACAGAAATAGTATTATTGACATTTTGGGGCTGGATAATCTTTGCCAGGGCAAAAGGGAGCTTGTCCTATGTAGCATCCCTGGCCTCCACCCTCTCTATACCAGTAGCACTCCCTTCCTCCAGTCATGACAACCCAAATACTGACAGTTGTCTCCAGAGGAGTAAAACTGCTCCAGAGTGAGAACCATTGGCATGCACTGCATTATATTTCAAATTATTTGGTCATTTTTTTTGTTACAAGCAATATTACGTGAGAATCCTTTTAAAAGAGAACAAATCTCTTGATAAGCAGTATAGCAAAATTGTCAAGAGTACATTTCCTGGAACAAGAATATCTGGGTTCAAATCCTAGGTCCCAAATTTGTAAAATGGAGATACTGGTAGAAACTGTCTCATAGAGCATTTGCAAGCATTAAAGGCATTTAAGCATGTGATGCACTTGGCACAGTGGAAGCAATTGGTCAATAAATGCTATCTATCATTGTATGTCTCCTTATGCACATGTACAAGTGTTTTTCAAAGGCATAAACTGAAAAATAAAATAGCTGAGTCATAAGAGATGCATATTTTTAATTTTAAGAAATATTGCAAAATCTCCTCCTAGAGGAATAGTAATTTATGCTATCATCAATAATGTATGATAGAGTTAGCTCCTCATGCACTTGCCAGTAATTTTATATCATACTTTCATAATTTTTCTAATCTGGTGGAAGAAAAATCATATTTCATTTTTGTTGTAATTTGAATATCCATAATTACTAGGGGTTTTAAGCAACCTTTCATATATTTCTGGGTCACCTGAATTTCCCCATCTGCAAATTGTCTATGTCTTTTGCTTTTTTCTATTTCTTATCATTTTCTTAATGATGTAGAGTTCTTCAAACATTTTGATTAATTACTGTTGCATATATTAAAGTTTTTTTTCAGCTTGGCATTTTATTTTTAACTTTAGTATGATGATTTTTTGGAATACAGAGATGTTAAATTTCAAAGCAAATTCATTAATGTTTTCCCCTTTTGGCTTTTGCATTTTGGGTCCAATTTGAAAATAAGGAAAGTTATAAACAAATTGTCAATAGATTGAAAACTATATATCTTTACAGTCCAGAGGAAATTAGAAATAGAAAATGATAAGATGGAAGGAGGTAATGCAAGAAGACACACAAAATCACGAAGGAAATGAACAACCATTGACAGATCTCCAGCATGCGCTAGGGCTTACATGCATATTCAGTCCATTCCACTGACAATTGATTGTTTGACATTTCAAGAGAAAAGAGAAAATCTAAAATGAAGACACCATCACTCTAAACTGACAATTGGGAACATTCACTGTGGGAGCAAAGCTTAGGAATGTTTAATTACTGGTATTGGCAATAAACCCTGATATATTCTGCACATTCTGTTTGAATACTGAATTCTCTTGAACTATATTTATATCAAAAGTGGTTGGAAAAAATTTTAGTGACTGCATTATCTGAGAAATGGAATATTTCAAGAACTCTGAATCTCAATGAAGCAAAATTATGAGATTATACTGTTTCTGCATCATCCTCATGGCTATGGTAAATACCACCTCCCCTTTTTCTGGATCCCTGGCCCCTATCATTCCAGAAAAGGAATCTTGGATAAGGCAGAGAAAGCTGAGAAAAAGTGACTTAGACTGTTAACACAACAATGCACTACAGTATGCCAAGTGGTAATCCATATCCCTGATCTGATATTTTGATCATCTCATCTGAGGTTGGGTCTGAAAGGTAATCTTTCTTCTAGCCCTTCCAGCCAGAAACAAGATCTGGATTTCTAACCATCCCTCTCACCAACACTATACCTCAATGAGTGAAAAGATTGTTGTTTGTACATTAGTGAGGTTAGTGGCTGAGAAAGAGGAAACAGGTTGCAGTGGGCAGAGGGTTAGAAGACCAAGAGGGTGAGAAAAGTAAAGAAGGAGAGGAACTTCCTAATATCACTCTGAGGTGGACTCAGTGTGGACTGATGGGAGATGGAAAGAGAAACATAAAAAACTGTTTCCACCATCCCCTGGACTTGGTGCACATGCTTTGTTGTCTAATAAGACAACTCTCCTGGTGATGGTCTTCTTGTCTAGCATTTGTTATAACATCTTGTAACATACTTGCAGAGGTATGAAGTATTTGCAGAGCCTATGTGAGAAATCACAGTTGAATGCATAAGCAACTCTTTTTTGTTAGGAGTCTGACAGGGGTACAGCCTGCAGTACATAAAGTCGAGCAATAATCTCACCACACAGCAGGTATAGTTCAGAAAAGTCCCTCATTACAGGGATGGGTCTGGCTTGGTGCTGTGGAACTGACAGGGAGGTATAGGTCTAAGAGGAGGGCAATCAGACTGATGAAGTGTAGCATCCCAACTCTTTCCTCCAGCAGCATTAAATTTATGCATTAAAGACAATTCTGTAACTGAGGAGCAGCTTGAACTTCAGAGAAATGTCCCTTAATAATAAGGAAAAGGATGGCATCAAAGGCAGATGTAGCCTACTTTCATGCAACCCCTATAATCTGTAGAGTTGGATATGAATTAACACATTTTTAAAAGATGAAAGTATTTTGCTGTTTTCTAATGTAAATTTATTGAAGTACACACTTACAGAACTATACAGAAATTGCTACTGTAGAACTCAATGAATTTCTCAAACTAAACATACTGATGTCACTGGAAGCCAGATCATGAAAGAAAACATGACAAACTCTGCAAAAGCCCCCTCTGACCTCCTTTTGTCACTGCCCAGGTCTCCCAACATCTAAACCATAAATTAGCTTTCCTATTTTCAAACTTGATAAAAATAGAAGCATACAATAGATCCTTTTTGGCATCTGGCCCCTTCATTCAAAATAATGGTTGCCAAATTCACAAAGCAATATTGTTATGTGTAGTTGTAAGTTGGTCAATCTCATTATGGTATAGTATTTCACCACCTGGCTAGAGCACAACTCCGCTAACAATATTTATTCTACTATTCCATTTTATCAGTTCTACTATTGATTGGCATTTGAATAGTTTTCAGTTTGGGCTATTAAGAATGGTATTACAATGAATGTTCTTCCTCAAACCCTATTGCAGACATGAGTGTATTTTTCTTGGGTACAAAGGAGTGAAATTTTGGTTTGTGTGTTATATTTATACTCAGCCTTATTAGATACTGCCAAACTGTTTACAAAATGCAGAATGTTAAAAGTATTTCTAGAGGAATTTTTGATCATTCTGCCCATTTTATTTTCAAAATTTTAAAATCAAGATACACAACTGAGGGAATTGGGGCTCAGTGATGAAACTTCTGTGCCTTGATTGCAGTGTTGGTTACATTCCTGCACATTTCTTAAAATGTGTAGAACTGTATTACAAAAGGAATGAATTTTATGTGCCATGTATATTAATGAATGTTGAAGAGTACACGGTTGTTTTCAGTTTGTGATGATTATGATAGTTCTATGCTGCCATAAATACATCACATCTTAGTGTGGAGATATGCTTTCATTTCTCTAGAGTACATACCTAAAAGTAGGATTTCTGGGTCTTATAGGAAGTGTATTTTTAATTTTCTAAGCAACTATTTTCCATAGTGGCTGTCAAGTCTTATATTCCCACTAGCAGTGTAGGAGAGTTCCACCTGCTCAGCATCCTGGTCACCACTTGATATTGTTAGGTGTTTATTTGTTCCCTTGTTTGTTTTAACCTTGCTAGAAAATATCTCATTGTGATTTGAGGTATCTCATTGTGATTTTAATTTGCATTTCCCTGAAGACTAATGATGTCACATCTTTTCATGTGTTCATTTTCTATTCCACATACCTTCTTTGGTGACATATCTTTAAATCCTTCACCCATTTATTATCCAGTTGTTCATTTTCTTTGAGAGTTCTTTATCAGATGATGATTTGCAGATATTTTTGCCTAATCTGTGGCTCATCTTTCATTCTCTTAAGTGTCTTTTTACAGAGCAAAAACATTTTGTTTCCATGAAGGTAAGTACATCAGTTTCATGTTTTTATGAGTCATATTTTTGGAATTTAAAAATTCTTTGCCTGACCCAAGGCCACAAATATTTTTCTCTTATGTTTTATTCAAAAGAATTATATTTTTATATTTTATATGTTGGTCTATAATCCACTTTGAATTAAATTTTGTATAAGGTGTGTGTTATAAAATGAAGTCTATTTTCTTCACTGCAGATGTCCAATTGTTCCAGCACCATTTGTTAAAAAAAAACTGTCCTTTTTCCATTGAATTGCCTTTGCACTATTGTCAAAAATCAATTGGCCCTATTTCTGCTTGTCTATTTCTGTACTCTCTATTCTGCTCCACTGATCTATATGTCTATCCTTTCTTCAACACTACAGTGTCTTGACTGTTATAGTTTTAACGTAGGTCTTGAAATCAGGTAATATGAGTTCTCAAGCTTTATTCTTCTATTTTAAAATTGTTTTGGCTATTCTGTGCTTTTTGGCTTTTCACATAAAATTTTTAAGTTAGCTTGTCAATATCTACAAAAATTCTGATGGGGCTTTGATTGAGATTGCATTGAATCCATAGATTTAGAAGAACTGACATCTTAAACATATTGCATCATGTAATCTGTAAACACAATATAGCTCTCCATTTACTTATATTATCTCAGATAACTTTGGAAGTTTTCAGCACAGATATCCTATGCAGATTTTATTAGATTTATACCTAAGTATTTCATTTACTTTGGTATTGGTATTATTTTAATCACACTGTTTTGTTTGTTTTCAATTTCCAATTGTCTGTTGTTAGTATATAGACTTCCAACTGACTTTTGTACAGGGACCATGTATCCTACATCTTCACTAAACCCACTTATTCCTTATAGGGAAGAATATATAGAGGAGAAAACAAAGGGGGCAGAGGTTGGGAAGGGTTCTCATTTGAGGTCAGGAGGGAAAGAATGCCACCTGAGAAAGAAAAGGATCTGAGACAGGGAGTAATCAGCAAGAGGCAGTACTACATAATATTCCTCTAACTCAAACAGTCTTTTGCTAAACTTTTGAAAGCTCAGAATCTGTTACACAGTGCATCACTCAATCATACTTTTATTTCCAGTTTTTCTTAATATCTTTAAATTTTATCTCCACTAATTACGCCCTTCATCAAAATGTTAGATGCTTTTTGAGGCCAGGGGACAAAGCCTTAAACACTGAATGAGATGGAACAACAACATCTCTGTAATTGACCCTCTCTCACCCCCTAATTCTTTTCCTACATATTTTGCAGTGTTGCAACCAGCCTGAGCTCTTTCATATAACACACACTTATTTGTCATTTACTGGCACAGTGCAGCAGATTATGGAGCAGACAGATCAGGTATACATTCAAAATAGTTAACGATTTGTACAACGTGGGCTTTGATCTATCTTAAAGGACATAACCGCAGTGCTGGACTAGCATCCTGGAGACCCTGGTGTGCCAGTGTCAGCTTTTAGTTGTTTGAATGGAAGGACGTCAAGGTGTCTTAAGAGAGGAGGTGGGAAGGCTAGGGCAGGGGCTCTCTGTGAGGGGCTCAGGGCAGTGGCTGTTTACCAAATGTTACGGACATATTTCAACATTGTACAATGTTATTTCAACCAAATGTTATTTCAACACTGTAATAACTGATACATTTGTAACCCCTGTCATCCCAACCACTGGGGAGTTTATAGCACTTTCTAATCAGAAAGACACTATATGAACTAAAGAGTACAATGTCATGGGGTATATGATGAGTGCATTATGAGGGACCAAAGGAAGTTTTAGGAGAGCCAGGGAGTTGGAGATCACTTCTTTGAAGGAAGGAAATAAAAATTAATTGAGCACCAAAGACAGGCATATTTAAGAAGGAAAGCAAAAACAGTGAAGGTGAAGGTCACAGATTAGGCAAAAACAGAGAAAGGAAAAAGTGTACTATGTTTGTCTGTAACAAATGCCAATGCTTCAACCCTTTGAGGGAGTAGAAGGAAGAGCCCCCGATTACACAGCATATTAATACTGGAGGCAGTATTAGAACCTAAGTCATAAGATTCTCCATTCAGAGCTTTCACCCCCAAGTCCCATTGCCAATCTCTTCTCAAAGTTTTTAAAATGAAGATGAATGAATGCCTGCAAGCTCAGTTGTTGATGAGGAGTCCTTCGACTTCTTCCCCAGAGGGCTGGTATCCTCTTTATCTCCAAAGACTGCATTCAAATAGATTAAGTCTTCAAGTCTCGGTTTCCCTTCAGGTGTCATAATAAAAAAGCACTCATAAGTGGATATTCTGCTCTCTCTGACCCTCCAAGCCCAGGCAGCTAAGTCAGAATCAGCGCTTTTCTTCTAGGAGGCGACAGTAGCACAGCTCAACAGCCTGTTGAAAGACCAATGCAAAATACATTTCATAAGCTCTCTCCTCTCTCCCCATCTTGTGAGAAAAAGACACAGAACTGTTATCCTGAAAGATTTCTTTCCTTTCCCTTGCTTCCATTGTTACATTAAACGTGTTATTAAACTGCATTCTTTTCCAAAATATTAATGTGACACATTTTGGCTCTATTCCTTTCATCTCTTCCATCCATTAAGAGGAAAACAGATTTTTTTTAAAAGCTGCTCTTAAAACAAATAAGAAATCTCACAGTTCTGAACTCACTCAGCATTCATCTCTTACTGATAATTTTGTGCTTTACAGATGGTAATCATATTCTAGAACCCAGTAATGGAACTGAAATTTTTACTAAATCTTTCTCCATTTTAGTTTTCCAATTCTAACTTTCTAATGGTAAGCTCTTCTGGACACAAGCTTTTAACCTATTTATAACCTTTCCAAAACATAGCTTTATTTCTTAAAGATTATTTCACACTAGAAATATGAAATTTAGTAAGATTATAACATTGGGTTGGTTTTGACAGACATTTATTGTATACTTGCAGTGACTAAGGAGTAGATGCTACAAAAGATGAAACATAACATCAGCCAGTTAGTAGCCACAACCAACTGCCTGAGAGAGACTCTTTGATTATCCTGTTTACACTTGATGAAACTGAAACTTAGAGATAGCTAATCAACCAAAGTCTGATTCAAAGGTTGAAATCATGATAGGGATGGGGGAAAAAAATATGGGACTATTAAACTTTACAATCAGGAATCCCCTGATACTGTGTCAGCTAATAAACAGTCAAACAGTAGAACTAGAACTTAACTCCACTCAGCCTGATTCTCAAACTCTGGGTATCATCCAACCCTGTTCTTAGTGGTATTTCTCAGATAGCAAATTACTTTGTTTCCCTTAAAATATCACTCCGTAGCTTTCATTCAATTTATCGTAATGTTCTTAGAATCAGACTGTACTCTTCACTGAAAAAAACAAAGGAAACAAACAAAACAAGGAGAAACTGTGATAAGAATCTACGTGGATTTTATTAATAAATAATGACAATGAAACAGTGCATCACTTTCCCAGAGAGCAGTTTTCTTAATATTTCAGCAATCTAGGACCTCATCTCAAACAGAAAGGATTCCTAAAAAGTCCTTTCTGATGCAAATACTGCCTGTCAACTTCTATGCAATTGCAATCACCAGGGCACTCTTAAAAGATTATTTACGTTTACTTATTACTCAAAGACTACATCTGGTGTTTTTAACTCAATATTGAAAAACAGCAAATTAGAAAATGTATGCAGAAGAGTATAAAAGAAGGTGAATCAGAGAAAACAATAAGAAATCATGATAGGGATGGGAGAAAAAAATATGGTACTATTAAACTTTACAATCAGGAAATACCCTGATACTGTGTCAAACTTTAGGGACACCCAAATCAATAGGTCATACCCTTGATCTTGAGGCTTACTCTTGTGAAGCTTATGTAGGTAATGGAGAAGCTTAGCCTACCTATAGATATGCCTAAGAGTTACTTCTGGAGAACCTCTTTTGTTACTCAGCAGTGGCCTCACTCTCTCTACACCCAACTCTGCCAAGTGAAATCATTACCCTCCCCCTATGTGGGACATGACATCCAGAGGTGAAAGTTTCTCCAGCTACATGGGAGATGACTCCTAGGGATGAATCCAGCCCTGGCACCATGGGATCAATAATTTCATCTTGACCAAAATAGGGAAAAGTAGTGTAACTAATAAAGTTAATAGTAGCAGAGAGAGTCCAAATAGATTTGAGAGGCTACTCTGGAGGTTGCTCTTAAGTAAGCTTTGTTAGACATTGCTACCTATCATAACCTGCCAATCCCTAACCAGGACCATTCCAGCCAATCCTAAAGAACACCTAAATCACGGTAGTGTGAAAATGGGGAGGAGAGATAAAATCTAAATCAAAGGTACCGCCAAAGAGATAATGACCTACAGCAGTTTAGAAAAGAAGAAAATCAGCTTAACATCTTAGGGCCATCCTGCATTATGGCAGAAAACAGCACACGATTTTTTAGTGTTTTATTATTGTGAAATATATATAAAAAAAAAACCAATAAATTTCCAAGTACATTTTAACAAGTAGCTGTAGAGCAGATTTTAAAGTTTAGTATGGGTTACAGTTCCACGATTTTTCATTTTTTCTTTTCCAAGACACTGGAAACTAATAGAAATATCAATATAATGATTCAGCAGTCATCCTCAATTGTTAGGTCCTATCTTCTCTGTTATACTCCTCTTTCTCTTTAAATAACATATATACATAAAAGCAATACATTTCAAAGTACATCACCACAATTAGCTGAAGAACATATTTCAGAGTTTGGTATGGGTTATAATTCCACAATTTTAGGTTTTTATTTCTAGCTGTTCTAAGGTACCGGAGACTAAAAGAAATACCAGTATAATGATTCAGCAGTTATACTCATTTGTTAAATCTGACCTTCTCTGTGTAACTCCATCATCACCTTTGATCTTTGATCTTTCTCCCTGACAGATGTTTTTTTTTAATTTTTTTAATTATATAGTATAACATATATGCAAAGCACAGAAATAAAAAAGCAATAGTTTACAACAGACTTTTTAATAAGTAGTTACAGGACAGTTCTCACAGTTTGTCATGGGATATCATACGATCCTCTCAGATTTTTCTTTCTAGCTGCTCCAGAATATAGGAGGCTAGAGGGCTCAAATATTTTTTTATCACCACAATCGACTTTTTTTCTTTCTTTTTTTGTGAAAAATAACATATATACAAAAGAGCAATAAATTTCAAAGCACAGCACCACAATTAGTTGTAGAACATATTTCAGAGTTTGACATGAGTTACAATTCCACAATTTTAGGTTTTTACTTCTAGCTGCACTAAGATACTGGAGACTAAAACAGATATTGATTTAGTGATCCAGCAATCATATTCATTTGTTAAATGCTATCTTCTCTATATAATTCCACCACCACCTTTGATCTTTTTAACCCTCTCTTTAGGGGTGTTTGGGCTATGGTGATTCTAACTTTTTCATTTTTGAAGGGTCTATCACTAACATGAGGTTGTGAAATGGAACTATCTGATGTTCTGAAGAAGCTGGGCCCTCTAGGTTTCAAGACTTATCTGGTCCAGGGACCCAACTAATCTGGCCCAGGTTGTAGATTTCTGGAAAGTTACACTAGTGCATAGTCCTATCCCACACTGCCAAGGAGATTTATACCCCTGGGAGTCATGTCCCATGTAGGAGGGAGGGCAGTGAGTTCAGTTGCCGAGTTGGCTTAGAGAGTGAGGCCACATCTGAGCAACAAAAGAGGCTCATTGGAGGTGACTCTTAGGCATAATTAGAAGTAGGCTTAGCTTCTCCTTTGCAGGAATAAATTTCATAGGGGTGAACCTCAAGATCGAGGGCTCAGCCTATTGAATTGATTGTCCCCACTTAAGCAAGACTCTTGCCCCAAAGGAGATGAATACATGGAAGTTATGAGGCAGCATCTTCCACTGGCTTCTGCTTTGGAAACAGAGAAAGCCATTCTGCACAAAGAGAACATGCTGTTAGAGAATCAGAGAAAAGAACTGTGGACAAAGCCTATGACAGTTTGAAACTGTTGTGTATCCAAGAAAAGCCATGTTCTTTAATCCTGATTCAATATTGCTGGGTGGGATCTTTTTTATTAAGTTGTTTTCATGGAGATGTGACTCACCCACTTGTGGGTGGCACCTGTTAATTGGGTAGTTTCCATAGAGATGTGTCTCTTCCCATTCAAGTTGGGGTTGCTTACTGGAGTCTTTTAATAGGGAACTCTTTCGGGAAAAAAAACAACCAGAGACCTTTGAAGATACAGGAAAGAAACACCCCCAGGGAAACCATTTGAAGAAGCCAGGAGAGAGAGCTAGCAGATGTCGCCATGTACCTTCTTATCTGAGAGAAAACCTTGAACATCATCAGCTCTTTCTTAAGTCAAGGTATCTTTCCTGGGATGCCTTAGTTTGGACATTCTTATTTCCTTAGAACTGTAAACCTGTGACTTAATGAATTCCCTTTATAAAATTCATTCTATTTCTAATATATTGCATTCTGGAAGCTTTAGGAAACCAAAACAAAGCCCTAGTGGGGTTTCTGGCCATTTTCACTTTCAGATTCCAGACTTTGAGAGACCTGATGACCCTTGTAAGCTGGTTTTAGTGCACTATTCCAGGATCTTCTCAATACATTCACAACCCTCCCCTTTTGCTTTTTCCTTGAATTAATTTGTATAGCTTTCTATTACTTAATAATCAAATGAGTCTTAACTGAGACATTATTCAAAGGATTGTTCAAGCTTTAAAATGACAATAATTAATTTCCTTCTCCTCCTCTCCTGAATTTGGGACTGGGACACTTAGGGTGCAGTCAGAGAAAAAAGAAATCCTTTAGAAGTTTCAAACTGAGAGGATTTAATACAAAAAGTAGGTTCAGAGGTGATGGGAGAAATGAAAAGCCAACATTACAATGAAAGAACCCTGAGATTAATAATGCCAGGAAGACATTATCACCCTACAGTTTGAGCAATTGGTCTCAAATCTTCCCCTTTCCTTATATCTTCCCTTGTACTGTGGCCTCATCATGGGCAGGATGAATTTCCCACACTTTGATTTGGGCTTGGCCATTTGACTTGCTTTGGTCAAGAACATGTAAGTGGAACCAAAGACAAAGAGAAAAATCTTGAAGGAAGAAGAAAATATCTATAAAAGAAAAATGATAACATTACAGAAGAGTTTTCATCAGAAACAATGCAAACAGAAGAGAGTGGAGTTAAATATTTAAACTGCTGAAAGAAGAAAAAATTACCAACCTGAAAATATATATCCGGTGAAATTATCCTTCAAATGTGAAGAATAATAAAGACATTCTCAGACAAATAAAAACTGAGGGGTCTATTGTCAGAAAACTTACTCATCAAGAAATTCTTTAAGGAGAAGTAAAATTATATAGGTCAGAAACTGAGATCTATATAAAGAAAGAATGTCAGGAAAGGGATAAAGAAAGACAAAATATAATCTTGTGTTTTCATTATTCTTAATGAATATAGAAGATAACTGTTTAAAGCAAACACGTAATAATATGTTGAGTGATTCTACCTCAAGAAATCATGAAATGAATGCAGCAATGTCACAAAATAGAAGGGACAAGGAAACACTCAGTTATAAGTTACCTTCAATAAAAGTGAAATGGTATAGTGTTATTTGAAGATGGACTTAGATTAGATAACAATGTATATTGTAAGCTTAGGGCAAACCCCCCAGCCCCCAAATATTTTTAAAGAAGTATAAGTAATATGCCAGGAAAAGGGAAAAGTGGAATTACATAAAATGCCCAATTAAAACCAGAGAAGGCAGAAAAAGAGAAAAAAAAAGAAGCAAAGAATAAATGTGATATATAGAAAACAGTTACAAACATGGTAGATATTGATCCAACTATATGAATAACCACTTTAAATATAAATGGTCTAAACTTAGCAAATAAAAGAGAAAGATTGTAAAAGTTGCTATAAAAAATCAAGAACTTAATATATGGTAAGTCTCTGTTTCTACCCTTGCTTCTTAACTACAATTCTCAACACAGAAACTGTTGGTAGGAATGTGGACTTTAAAGATACTCCTGATAAGGCCTTCGACAGAAATTATGCATGTACTATTGCAAACAGAAAAGAAGGTGACCCTTGTTTTACAGTGGCACAAAATCTTGCAAAATTGTGTGTTGCTGTTGGATGGAAGTTAGAATTTAAAGGTGACAACCCAGGATACTTAGCTGAAGAGATTTATATAATGAAAGTGGAAAGTGCAGTCTGGTTTTTCCTTACAGCTTACAGCAAAATGTGACAAGAAAGAGATAAGTTGAGAACTAAACTCTTGGATACAAAGAAACCAGAAAATGTTGTTCTGGAAAATTCTCGGCTTCCAAGTAGGGAGACACCAGAGAATAATGCACCACATGAGGATTTAACCAAATGTGGAGCCAGTCAGCCATTTCAGAAAAAGTCATGATTGGAGATGGAGTTATCCAGGGAGGATTTGTGGAAACTACTTTTGTCTGATGGGAATATTCTTGCCTTCTACATAGAAAGCCAACAAGAGTGTTGTGGGATCTATATAAATGAAACTGCTGCCAGTCTGGACTAAAAGGCTCAGAAAAGGGACAAAACGAAGGTGAAATGTCTTCAGAGACAGAACTATGGAGGCTAAGGTGTGAAGTTAAGAGACCTTGGGCCAGGAGAGCAGACCCACCCAAGTACTGGAAGAGGGTGAGTTTGTCCTGAAGGCAGAGGGTGGGCCTTCCACCTCATTGCAGTGGAAGAGTTGTGCCACCTCAGGCCTTGAAGAGGGTTGAGCACATTCTTTTGGAAGTGGGGACAGCCTTGCTGCCACCCCATTATTTTACAGGGGTTGAGTGTGTGCCTCAGAGATGGCAGAGAGCCTGGGTGTGGCCCTGATGCTTGGAGAGGGTGGGGCCAAGTAAAAGGTGGTCTCCCCAATGCCCCCCAAGGTTGCATTCAGAGGGAGGCTGGACATCGCTGCATAAGTCTTTGAAAAGGGTGGGACTGACACTTTTTAAAGTCCCAAAGATAAATGACTCTCAGACTTTGAAATCTAATGGAATTTGCCCTGCAGGTTTTCAAAACTGCTTGGGTCCAGTGACCCCTATGTTTCTTCCCATTTCTCCCTATGGAAATGGAAACACATATCCTATGACTGCTCCTCCTTTGCATGTTGGCAGTAAATAACTTGTTCTGAGTTTTACAGGCCCAGAGCCAGAGGAGAATTTTGCCTTAGGACAGACTATGCCTGTAGCAGATGTTGATGAGATTTTTTTAATTTTCTTTTAAAAACATGGAATGCTTCACAATTTGTGTGTCATCCTTGTGCAGGGGCCATGCTAATCTTCTCTGTATTGTTCCAATTTTAGTATATGTGCTGCTGAAGCGAGCACTGTTGATGAGATTTTTGTACTGTTCCTGCCTTTGAATTGTTACTGAAATGGTTTAAGCCTTTCTGATAGTATTGTGGAATGAATGTATTTTGCATTTGTAAATAACATGTCTCTTGGGGGTCCAGAGGGTGGGATGTGCTAGTTTGAATCTGTTGTGTACCCCAGAAAAGCCATGTCCTTTAATTATGATTCAATATTGCTGGGAGGTATCTTTTAATTGTTTCCATGGAGATGTGACCCACCCAATTGAGTGATTAGATGGTTTCATGGAGAAGTGTCTCTACCCATTCAAGGTGGGGTTGCTTACTGGAGCCCTTTAAGAGAGAACCATTTTGGAAAAACCTTCAGAGCAACCAGAACCAAGAGTCCACACAGCTGGAGATTGTTAAAGATGAAGAAGGAAAATGCCCCTGGGAGAGCTTCATGAAACTAGAAGCCAGGAGAGGAAGCTAGCAGATGTTACCATGTGCCCTCCCAGCTGAAGGAGAAATCCCAAACTTCATCGATCTTTCTTGAATGAAGGTAACCTCTTGCTGGTGCCTTAATTTGAACATTTTCATGGCCTTAGAACTGTAAACTTGTGTTCTAGTTTGCTAGGTGCCAGAATACAATATACCAGAAATGGAACAGCCTTTTAAAAAGGGAATTTAATAAGTTGCTAGTTTACAGTTCTAAAGCTTTGAAATTGTCCAAATTAAAGCAAATCTTTCTCCTAAGGTATCCAAGGAAAGATACCTTGGTTCCAGAAGGCTGATGATGTTCAGCATTTCTCTCTCAGCTGGAAGAGCACATGGCAAACATGGCAGCATCTGCTAGCTTTCTCTCCAGACCTCCCCAGGAGGCATTTTCCTTATTCATCTCCAAAGATCACTGGCTGGTGGACTCTGTGGTCCTCTCATCTTCTTGTCATGGTTCTGTGGCTCTCTCCAAAATGTCTCCCCTTTCCTAGGATTCCATTAAACTAATCAAGACCAAAATAGAATGGGTGGAGACATGTCGCCATCTAATCAAGCTTAATACTCACAACTGATTAAGTCTTGTCTCTGTGGAGATAACCTAATCAATTTTTCAGCCTACTACATAGGGATTAGAAGAAACCATTGCTCTTACAAGATTGATTAGGATTAAAACATGGCTTTTCTAGGGCACATAAATCCTTTCAAATGGGCACAACTTGCAACTTATTAAATCCCCCTTTTTATAAACCATTCCAGTTCTGGTATATCACATTCTGGCAGCTTCCAAACTAACACACCTTATGTGCTCAATTTTCCCCCATAATACTTACAGATATTAATATACTGTAAAGCTTTACTATTTATTATGCTTATTATCCATCATCAGTCTTCCTCAATTGAATATAAACTACATTTGGACAGGAATTTTTGTCTGCTTTGTTGCTGTTCTAGGAGAGTGCCTTGGTCATTCAATATTTGTTGAATGGATGAAAGTATTCCTGACAATATCTACAGACTCCTTCCAATGTTTAAGGTTTCCATTTCACTACACACTGTGTTCTGAGTAAGTAACTTATACCAGAGACCAGGAGTCAGCAAACTATAGCCCAGGGGCCAAATCTGGCCTATTTTTGTAAATAAAGTTTTATTGGAACACAGGCATGTTGGTTTGCTTACACAAATCAATGTCTATGGCTCTTTTACACTACAAAGGCACATTTGAGTAGTTATGACAAAATTTTGTGGCCTGCAAAGTTTAGAATATTTACTACCTAGTCATTTACAGAAAATAAACCATAGATCATAAATATGGCATAGACCATAGCATTTGTATCCTATTTTTAAACAAACAAAAAAACCTAAAAGGTGACTGACAAAGTCTGTCTTCCTTGCTTTCTATCCCTCTTCCTTTCTTTCTCTTTCTTCATTTTCTTATCACAGATATGAAAATCTTTCCTAGTGAAGCTCACCATCTCATTTTGTTTCTCTGAATTGAGTCCATTATATAGATGGAGAGAATGCAGAGAATACAAGGAGAGGAAACATAGGTGAGAGTAAGTTCATATTTTGACAAGCTTTGGATGGAACCCTGTTCTAGTTTGCTAGCTGTCAGAATGCAATATACCAGAAACAGAACAGCTTTTAAAAGGGGGAGTTTAATAAGTTGTAAGTTTACAGATTTTAGGCCATGGAAATGTTCCAATTAAAGCAAGTCTATAGAAATGTCCAATTTAAGGCATCCAGGCCTTATGAAGGCCGATGAAGTTCAGGGGTTTCTCTCTCAAATGGAAAGGCATATGGTGAACATAGTGAGGGTTTCTCTCTCATCTGGAAGGGCATGTGGCAAACACAGCATCATCTGCTAGCTCTCTCTCCCAGCTTCCTGTTTCATGAAGCTCTCCAGGAAGCATTTTCCTTCTTCATCTTCAAAGGTCACTGGCTAGTGGACTCTCTGCTTCTCATGGCTATGTCATTCTGCTCTCAGAATCTCCCACATTCTCCAAAATGTTTCCTCTTCTATAGGATTCCAGAAAACTAATCAAGACCCAGCAAAATGGGGGGAGACACATCTATATCCAATCCAGTTTAACAACCACTCTTGATTGAGTCACATCTCCAGGGAGATGATCTAATTACAGTTTCAAACATACAATACTAAATAGGGATGAGAAGAAACAGCTGCCTTTACAAAATGGAATTAGGGTTAAAACATGTTTTTTCTAGGGTACATACATCTTTTCAAACTGGCACAAACCCCCTCATGACTTCTGAAAGTGATGCCCTTTCATATGCTTTTAGCCCATGAAAATTTTCCTAACACAAAACTCAAAGAAAAGTATTTTTTCCTAAGCTTAAAAAATACCTCCCTCCTAAGAGATGTATTTGTCTGCCAATCACTGGAGAGCCTTGTCTGGTATGTAGACATTGTTGGGAAGGAATAACTTGGGAGAATATCTCCTACCTGAGACTGTGTGGGTGTGTCTATTCTATCTGCAGAGACATTTGGGATGAACTATGGATAAAGACCTTGACCCAGGTTAGGTGTGGAAGGGCAGGTATTGGATGAAGCAGAGGGATGAGGACAATAGGACATGGAGCAGCAAACTCTTAAAAGGACTGCAAATGGAAGCAGCTCCAGAATGTAACCTGGGCGCTCCCTAGGTAACTTGTTCTGTTTCCCAGTTAGGGCTCTTTCTGTTATGCCATATTGAGCATATTGAAGAGCAAAGGCATAAAGTAAGAAATTCAGTCAGAGGGAGGTATGGAAATAAACAAAGATCATTGCAATGAGAACAAGTAGAGGATATTTACTCAGTGCTTGCCATCAGCCACCATCATTTGCATTTGGGATAGACTCAAAGGCAAGCAGGGGAATAGAAAAGCTTTATAGGAAGAAAAGGTAGGGTTCATATATACTCTGAGTGGAGGGCATTGGCATGAGGAAGCTGGAGTTGGACTAACTAGAAGCAGGGCAAACGTGATTGGTTTAGGGAGCATATTTGGCTTTTTCTGGTGGGCACTGAGTTGGAAGTGGGAGCAAGCAGTAGGGAAATCAGGAGTCATTGACATTCTTATGTTCCAGGCTGATTGCTGCAGAGATTGTGACTTGGCTTCCTGCACTAGTTGCTGCAGAAGTTATGGGTTGGCATTCTATTCTTAATATCTGGCCAGGTCATTGTTCATTTCTATATTCAATCTTTCATGGGAAAAGAAATGTATTTTTTATAGAAGCTCTTTGAATAAGTATGTAGGAGAAAAACGTAAAGATCAAAGGAGGAGAAATGAAGAGAGAAGTATAATTAAGGACAAAGAAAGGGATTATCACATCTCTGATTAGGAAATTGAAATTATTTAGGTAGAGAAGATTGAAGAAGAGCAATCTAGAAAATCTGAGTCACAAGTTTAAATCTTTCATGCTCCCTTAATAGAACTGGAGATCTGTGTTTTGTTCAGCCGTTTGTTTGATTTGAACTTCCACAAACCAAATGGAGACTTTTACTACTGACTGGTTTCTGCTTCTTTGGGCAGCATTTTGATTAAAAGACCAAATGTCTTCTCACATGTTGTAAAATATTCAGGAGGCTGAGGGAACCCATAAGTGAACATAAAAGCACAATTAGATAGATTGATAAGAGCTCCTTCTGGCAATGTGCTTTATCACCTCCTGGAGCACTATGCTTCTTGAGGGTCTGTTGACATTTCATTATCTGCCCTGCAAGGTACGGTTATAACTCAGCTATTCTAATTCCCACTAACTGAAACTTTTGTACACAAAATTTTTCAGCTTCAGTGCACCCCTTCCTCCACTTTAAGAAAACAGAATATAAATTGTCTCTCCATTTCTAATTTTTAAATAGAATATAGTTTGCACCATTTTTGCTTGCAGCTGAGCTGTCAGTTAAAAAACAAAGTCTATAAGATACAATTACAGAAATTTAGACAAAACCAGGATTTAAAGCAGGCTACTTTTTATAGTTTCCTACCCATAAAATAGTCTCATTTTTAGCAATTTTATGCTCACAAAAAGATCTTTTTAAAAATCAGCTTGTCTTTGAAGCAGAACATGCACGGTGGCTTTTTCATTACATAGTCCTGAACATCTAAATGCTGATTGGTATTTCATGAGAAATCTGGGCTTTTTTTCCTCTCACCTGCTGATGAAAACTAAGCTATTCCAAATTATACATGTGAAAGTCCTCATTATCCTTTGTTACCTAAGTCATGGAAATAAAGACACTATTTACACACGTGAAAACCATGGATGCTATATAATGGATGTTGTGGAATAGTCATAGCCCATAGGGGCTTGAATATTTATAAATAAACATCAGGGTTCCACCCTTCCCTCAATTATGATTTTGAATCACTTTTGTTCTAGGTCTGTAACAGGCATTAGCTCTTTGCTAAACTTTAAAGCTCAGTGGGCATAAAACAATGATAATAACACTATTTTCTCATTTCCTGGCACATGGCATTGCAAAAAGTAGCTGTAACCTCAGCATCAGGAGATCAATGTCTAGCCTTGCTCCTGTCACTAGTAGACATATGGTCAATGGCAACCCCTAATCTTTCTGCACTGGGAATTGGTTCACCTACTAAATAGGGATTTGCATTAGATAACCTCTGCAGGCCCTTTAAAGGCAGCATTCCATAGCTGTAAAAAAAAATGTGATTAACTGGCTAGCAGTTGACCTTCCCTAAATTTTATGTTCTATAAAGAGCAGAGATACCAAGCTGATGTTTTCTATGACCTCTGAGGGGAGCGCAATGAAACATGGATTAATTTCGTAGTTTTATCAAGATATCTTCTTCATTCAGTTGTTACAAAATTATCCATATTTTCCGCAAAATCAATAAATGGACAGGATCTTTGCTTATTAGTCCACATGCAAATGTAAGAGAAGCAGACAGAAAAATGAGTGATGTAGCACATTTTATGTGTAGGATATTCCCACTTAAGCAGCCAATGGAAAATGTCAGAGCCATGGCATGTTGGTATGAGAGTGGGATCAAAGGAACTATCAGTTTATTTTCCAATGACTCATTCATTCATTTATCCATTCATACATTATCCATTCATTGAACAATCTGGGGGATACTATGTAACAGGGTCTCTTATAGATGCTGGAATGAATAACACAGGGACAACCTCTGCCTGCATAGAACTTAACACTCTAGTGCAGGTCAACAGGTCAACACAAAGATAAATACAAATAATAAAATTTCATAGCATCAAGTGCTATGAAGAAAATAAAACATGGACCCTAATAAAGAAGAAATAAGGGTAGGGCAGAGGCAGGAAGAGGTTATAAATTTGATGGTTAGGGAAGGAAACAGTCAAGCAAAACCAGGAGAAAGAGAGTTCCAGGCAAGGTAGTAGCAAGTGCAAAGGTCCTGAGGAAAGAGAGAGCTTGAGGATTCCTAGGAAAAGGAAAGAAACCATGGTAACTGAAAAAAAGAACTATTTAAAATGAGGCCAAGGAAAGAGCTAGGTGTCAGGTCACACAAGACCTTGCAGGTAATAGTAAAATATCTGGATATTTTTAAGTTTCTTTGTTTATTCTGTGCTCTATGCCCCAAATATACTGCTTATCCCTTTGTGAATTCTACAGACAGGGAGTAAGAACTTACGTATAATTAGAAATTGCTTTGCATATATCTATAAAAATGAAAACCAAATTTTATTGATTTATTATTTACCAGATACCAGGCATTGTGCAGATATCCCTCATGTACAAATTCAGGTACTTCTTATACAACTCTGAGTAAGCATCGTAAGACCTCTACAGTTAAAGAAGATGGAGTTCAGAAAGTTTCTATATTGCTTTCAAAACCCACATAACTAGAAAATGAAAGGTCAAGATTAGAACCCACGTTTCTGATTCCAAAGCCGAATTTAGATTCATTTTAAATGTAATGGAAACAATGAAGCATTTTAAAGGAAGAGATCTTTGTTGTGTTTACTAATAAAGTCAGCAGAACATACAGGTGACACTCAAAGGTACTGTGGTAGTTAGATTCAGTTGTCAACTTGGCCAGGTGAGCGTATCTAATTTTGTTGCTACAGACATGAACCAGTGGTACGTGAACCTCATCTGTTTCTGATTTACATCTGCAGTCAGCTAGGAGGCGTGCCTGCTGCAATGAAGGATGTTTGACTTAACTGGCTGATGCTTAAATGAGAGACTGCAACGTAGCACAGCCTAAGCAGCTCGGCATTCCTCATCTCAGCACTCGCAGCTCAGCCCAGGCCTCTGGAGATGCAGAAAGAAGTTACCCCAAGGAAAGTTGGTGGAACCCAGGGGCGTGGAGAGAAGGCCAGCAGACATCCTGTGCCTTCCCAATAAGGAAGAACCTCAGTGGAAAGTAGCTGCCTTTCCTAACTAACAAACAAACTAACAAAATAAATCCCCTTTTATTAAAAGCCAATCCGTTTCTAGTGTGTTGCATTCCGGCAGCTAGCAAACTAGAACAGATACTGATTGAACAAATCTAAATTTTGCCAATTTGCAGATTTCAATGCACCCAAAAGGGAGTGGGACGACAAGGGATCTCACTTTGTATTTATCTTCTAAATGTTCACCCTTGCTTTTCTCCACCCAAATTGTTTCCTTTTCCCTTTTGAACACCTAGTTCTTCCTTTTTTTTAAAACCACTGCTTCCTGTGACACCCATGATGAACATCTCTACCTAACCCCTCCATTTGCCTGTCCCACTGCCCCCTTGTCTGGGCGCCTTTCAATGCCTCCATCCATTAGACAGCTGTGAATTTACTCAGTCTCCAGAGTGAGGCAACCATGTATATACTCAATGGAATCTAGTTCCTGCTTCATTGAATTAGCATCTAATTACCATAAGTATGTCCACTTTACCTGGGCATTATTCATGGCCCCTCACTGTGGTGGGCCTTGATACCAATAGTGATGGAACTGATGTTCTTGCATTTTTCATTAGAAGGTTGGTATAAGAACTGTTTACTAGAAGAGAAGGGATTTAGGAAGACGCTGAGATATGAAGGCCAGGTGGAGAATTACAAGGATTAGACATATACAGGTACATCATCAAGAAAGAGATTAAAGAACAGGTGAGCAACCAAGAACTTGGGTATCCAGCTGGAATGTGTCAAAGGGCTGGCCTATCTAAAGGCACAGGAAATTTGACAGAAGAGGAGTGATCATGGATAGGCCAGTAAAGTATATGTGCAAAAACAGTCAGCAAGTAACTGGCCAGCAATATTAGTTTGCCCACATTCACTTCTCACCATGGCCAGAGCCAGGCTGAAGCAAGAGTAGCACGTAGGGGGCAATGACTGGTAGAGCCAGTTGTTAGGAAATCAATGGACATAGACTTCCAAGAGAAGTTCTCTGCTGATTCTGCACATCACATGAATCTATATGTGAGGACTTTGTGCAGAATTGGCTAGAGAAAAGCTTGAGAAAATACAAGATGACTTCATAGAAGTCTCTTCATATATTTCCCTGTATTCACTACCTCATCAATTTCAGTCTACTTGGGTTGGTGATTTGGGATCATATCAAGCTGGTATAGCTGTTAATGCTGAAATTCTCCTCTAGGGATGATAACTTGATTGATAACTTTGGAATGCTATCATCAGCAAATCTAAATTCAATTTCCTTTTCACCTGTAATGTGATGTTCAAGGCTTTCCTTGGCTTGGTCCAAACCTTCCCCTCCAACTTCATTATCCATTATACTCATTCACTCTGTATTTACAGGTCTTCACGTCTCATGTATTTTTTCATACTCTTCCAAGAGTTTTTGACCCAGGGTTGATGAATGTAGGCATTCAAGGATGGACTTCATGGAGCCCATGAATTCGTGGTTACTTCATGCTAAATTAATATTCAAGTTTATATGTGCATTTAGTTAGCTTCTTAAAGGGGTCTGTGATTTCCCCAAAAAGTAAAATCCATTATATTCCCTCAGACTCAGATGCTTATTTTTCTCACGTCACCAAATTTAGGTGATATTTTTATTTTTATTCTTTAAGACCTGTCTGATGCCATCTCCTTCTTGAAGATGTTCCAAGGTCAGAATGAAATCACTCTTTCTCTCAACTTCCAACATGAACTTCTAATGTGAACACACTTCAGTTTGCCTACGGTAAGGTCAATAATTAACTGCCTATCTATTGTAATGGATTAAGAGCTCCTTGAAGAGAAGAAAATCCATATGATATTTTTCTTTGTGAACACTAGTTGCAATAATGCCTTCTACAAAGTAAATACTAAATATTTACTAGTTTCTCTGTTGACCTGAACAGGTCTCTGTCCATGATGCTGGTCTGGGCACTCACTCTACTTGTCACTCCTTTCCAGCCTTGACCTCCTATTGACTTAAACTCCTTTGGTTTAACTCTACAATAGATTCTGCTTTGCCTGACTAGTCCTATTACACATTCACACCATCAACCTCATTCTGGCATAGCATGGCCTTCACCTTAAGCTCTCTGCTCACCAGTTTCCTGCAAAAGTTTTGCCCTTTACTGTATGAACTTCTGTTTCAAGCCTGCCTCTCAGCATTCATTCAATAAAGAGTTATGAATAGGCCACCATGTACCAAAGCCTAAATTAGTACTGGGGATTGATGGTGAGCAAGAATAGACGCTGACAGGATACCTTGCCGCAACCTCCTATAGTTTATTTACAAAGCTTATGAATGTGGATTTGGTCCCTGATGTGATATTATGGCTCATGTCACACTTTGATACCACAGTGATTGAGTTCAACCTTACTCTCTGCTAGGCATAAGAAAACAGCTGTGAATGCCAACTCCTGTTGGCCTCTCAAAGGCCTGGAGTACTGTGTTGCTGTTTTCTAGAATTGGACATCACATTCATAACCACAGTTTGGTAACGACACTTTTTTGAAGCTACTTCTGTAATTTTTGTTTTGCTGACATCCACGGACTAAGCTTGCCCTAAAGCAGAAGGATTGCATATTAATAAAAGAGCTCTTCCTCTAAATATGGGATAGTTGTGAAGAAATAATAATGAAATATATCATGGACATAATGTGCCTATGTTTTCTCATTATAGAATATTTTGCTATGATGCTCCCATATTGAATTTACCACTGGTTTGTATTAAAAATATCTAAGTGACCATTTAGAATTATTATTGTTCTCCCATGGCAATATTGGAAACTTCTTTTTATTAAAAAGTGTGCTATCATTTGCATGTTATATTTTTTAATGGATTCATTCATTTTAAGGTATGAGTAATAGAGAGGATTTAATTATAGCCCTTTCTTCACTATCTCTTCTTTTCTGTGGTTGTTTCTCATTTGTTCTGATACCTTTGAGATTCCCAGTTATACAAAGTTAATTTCCACATTTTCATATCTGATTAACTACTGCTATAAAAAGCCTCTGAAAAACTCAGACCTCCCTAAGGCAAACAAACAAACAAACAAACTTGATTGTCATATACAGAGGGTAAAAGAAAAAATTTAGTGACTCCTTCAATGTGAAATGGACCAGTATCAGAGTATGCCCATATTCCCTTTAACTATCTTTCTTCCTAACCACCTTTCACTAAACTGAACTGGCAATAGTTGCCATTTGTGTATTTGATACACATTGAGGTTTCTAGCTCTTTAATCCCAAAGTATCACTGGTTCCAAGGAGTTTTGCAGGTGTGCTTACCTGAAAGGATCCTGAGCGTTGTTTATATTGATGACACAATATCCACCCACCCACTTGTATTGGACTTATACACCATTTATACCAACTTCTATTTCACCTGGCCTTCAAAGCTAAGTTACATTTGCCTTCCTTGCTCACCACATCCCACACTAATTTTTCTTCTCTTAGCTCCTTACTTTTAATCAATATCATATTGTTTAGGTGTTTCTTGCTTTGCTGTTGTCTCCTGTGTTGCCTTAGTTTATTAGATGTGTTACCCTAGGCAAGTTACTTAATAGTTTTCTGCTTGTTTCCTTCCATATTTCTACCTTAGTGTCTAGAGAGAGGGAATCCAGTCCTTCTTTTTTCTCCCCATCTGCCAAAGTGCTCTGGAAGTGTCTTTCATATAGCTTTCTGTTTGCTGTTACCACCAAGATTATCTACTTCTACTAGTGAATGGGCCATACTTCACTTTTGGGTAGAGTTGGTATGTTAAAAGCAACTGTTTGCTTCTGCTGCAGTGGCCTCTTCTTCGTTGGTGCTCTATCTCAACTTCCTACTGCCACATGACAAGAATGCCGGGATAAAGCTGTTACAAGATGAGGAGAGCTACTGTCAGCTTGTGCACTTCCATGAGAGTTTGAAAGGTAAGCCTGGCCCATGGGCAGCTAGCTAGGTAAGTTAGTATCTGCTCTAAAGACACAGTATGTTCTCAGAACTATGGCTGGTGGGCCCCAAACTTTAAGTTAGGGGGTAAAGAGAAGAGGCCTCAATTGAATCACGCCTGCCCATTCAGCTACAGCAGAAGCGTGTTCTTTTTTTTCTTGGGGGAGGTGAGGTGCATGGTCCAGGAATCGAACCCGGGTCTCCCACATGAAAGGTGGGCATTCTAACCACTAAACTACCCATGCACCCAGAAGCTTATTCTTTAAAGATGAGCGGGTCCAATGATAAAACTAATACTTGGGTCTCCACTTGATTTTCTTCTATTTTCCCTTCATTTAGAACCCCAAAACACGGAAAATTGAATCTTCATACAATTTACATTTATGTCCCCAAATATCCAACCAAAGTTTAACAAATTATTGTAACAATTAAATGAGATCTGACGTGTGAATACATTTGGCATAGTCAATGCTACATAACAGTCATTCTTTATATTTTTGCTCATTATTTCCATTTGTTTTCCTTTTATGTTATATTTTATGCTTGTGAATTATATTGCAGTAGTTGGGCATGTAGAAAATGTTCAATTGTTCGTGTTTTTTATGTTTTCTGAATAATTCAAAGATGGTTTTTAAGTGTTCCTAAAATTTCAAGACTCTTGTTTTCCTTAGAAATATGAACATGTTCTTTTTCCTAGTCATCATTTTTTTTGGCTTTGAACTTTAATGGCAGAATTTTATCTTTACAAATCCTCTAATTAAAAACATGTTGCTTTAAGTTAATTCATTTCCTCTGTCCAACGTGACAGATTTCAGTCCTGATCAAAACCCCCACACTCTGTATACATACATAATATATGCATAAGTGCATATGTTATCTTTTCCTTTATCCATCACTTAAAAATATTGTCCATTTCTGAATAGATGATGTCCCTTTACATTAGCTATGCTTTTAAAATTGTGATCATGTCATCATTAGACGCAATATCTTTTTCAGCTTTCCTGAGTTTTCTGCCAGCGTGCTTTTTTATTTATATTTCTGCTTCCTTTTTTCTTGTTTCTTCCTTAGAAACACCTGAATATTTAGGTTGAATTTTTATTCTCTGCCAATAAGACCATCATATTTTTGGTCTTATTATATTATCTCTTCATTCTTTTCTCTAAATATTTTTTTGCACAAAATAAACCAAAGTTTCACAGATGAAGAAACTGAAGCTCAGAGTCTAAATTTCTGTCATGAAGATTTACTGTTTTTATGTGGCAAGATGGGAGTTAAACTCAAATTTTTATTTTAGACTTGAACATCAATGTTTTCCCTAGCAGATTCTGTGATCTCATCCAACAAAACTACTTACTTTTCTTGAGGGCCTGCCTAGATTTATTATCAAGGTTTGTGATGTGTCAGGATAGGTAAGTCCTGCATTATCTAATTTTTAAATGATATGTTAGTTTTAGTTAGTTGGCTAGTTTTATCTCAGCTATGAATTTTGGATGAAAGATATCTCAAATTCTATATGTAGATATATAAAGATAGAGATATGCCTTTTTTGTTCAGAGAAAGTCTCAAAACGTTGGAATTTAACTTTGCTCTGGTACTCCTCTATGACAAATATACATTTCAAAAACAGAGTTATCTTTTGTTCCTTGCGTCTACCTTCCATTGATATTAATTACAACCATTTGAAAAGAGCATTAAATTTAATAAATGGGGGTGGGCCACGGTGGCTCAGCCGGCAAGAATGCTTGCCTGCCATGCCAGAGGCCCCGGGTTAGATTCCTGGTGCCTGCCCATGTAAAAAAAAAAAAAATTAATAAATGGCTCCTCAAATTTCTCATTGAATTCTCCCTACTCATTTCTCCAGATGAGGAAATTAAGGCTCAGAAAAGTTAAAATACTCACCCATAAGCAAGAAGCAACTAACTTTAACAAAGCTTGAAAACAAAATTCCCTTTGCCATTTTATTTTAATTACTTAATCTTGGTTTTCTGCCTAATCACAATGAATTCATGCTTAGGAAGATTCCATTTTCTCCAAAGAGTTTTGCTTTCACTTTTTAATTATGATAATGCTAGCTTCTGATAATCAGACACATGCATGCACACACACACAAACACGGTGCTTTGCACAATTTCTATTTTTTAAACTTTCTCTAAATGTTCTACCCCAAATCAACTAATGAGGACATTACGTGCAATGTGTTGCTCCATGACCATGACCACCATATAGAGCACTGAGCAGTTAACGCGGCTACAGAAACATCACCAAACCCAAGAGCCTATTGTAATTAGCGTCTCTTCATACCTACATATGTAGCACGGGGACTTAGCTTGGATTGCTGTCCATGCATGGACCACAGGGATCTCTGAATGTCTTTAGCCCTCCCAGGAAGATGAGAGTGGACTTTCTGATGGGTAAATAAAATATTCCAGGGTTTATTCTGTCCAGCATGTTGTAGAAGTTAATTTTTTTTTCAGTGAACCACAGGGTTCATATACTTATTTGTCCAGTAGTGGGATTAGGAGGCAACAATTGAGATTTTGTGGTACAGACGTCACTAAGCATATGAGTGTCATATGCTTATGCATATGCATATGACTTGCAGAAAACCTGCAAGTCTTGTACATGAAAATGGGCCTAGGCCTAGTCGCTGAATCCATTTGAAATGATCACCATTAAAAATACTTGAATGAGGCGGGCCGCGGTGGCTCAGCGGGCAAAGTGCTTGCCTGCTATGCCGGAGGACCTCGGTTCGATTCCCGGCCCCAGCCCATGTAACAAAAAACGGAAAAACAAAATACAATAAAACAAGAAAATGTTTAAAGATGTTTCCCTTTCTTCCTTCCTTCCTTCCTTCTATCCTTCCTTCCTTCTCTCTGTCTTTCCTTTAAAAAAAAAAAAAAAAAAAATACTTGAATGAAAGCGTTGCTTAAAGCAGAGAATATTCTGAGTTTCCTTTGCCACATCTCTCTGTTTTCAGGTCAAATACTCATTGATGTCCAGTGTAGGCTAAATGTTAAAAAGCAGTATCATAATCTTGATTTTTGCATAGATTCCTAATGATAGGAATAAAATGTGAACTTCCATGAGAGTACTGCTGAAGAGTTATATATTTGTATTATATCTTTAGCAGTCAATTTGAGTTTAATTTGTCAATCTGTATATTTGTTTGGAAATTCACAGTTCCAGAAGATGCTGATCAATTCATTACCTGTCCAGAAATTATGAATTCACTAGGACGGTTGTAAGAATTTATTAATCTGGACCCAATTACCTATTTTCCTCTTCTGTGGTCTCCCAGGGCACATTGGGAGAATATATCTTAAAAATCAAACTAGGTGTTGCCAAATCTATAGAAACATTTCTTGATGGGTTCTTCATTTATTTATTCAACAAATAGTACTTGGGCACCTCCCTATATACCACGCACTCCACAAGGCCATGACAACTCAGCAGTGAATGACCAAGGTGCAGATTCCTCTTCTCCACTCACAGAACATCTAGTTTAACAGAAAAGAGACCAACAAGAAGCCCAGCACAATGAAAGGTAAAGTACACGGTGCCATGGGGATATATAACACATACAGAAACTGAGGGCTGCGAGCTAAAGGGGACTCAACTTCCACACTGCTTGGGAAAGGAAACAAGTGTCGGAAATAAGCAGGAAATTAAGAACTGAAAGGCAGCCAGAGAGAGGATCAGAGAATAAGGGGGAAAAAAAACAGAGAGATACAGACAAAATAGAGAGAAGAAAAGAGAGACAGATTGAAAAAGAAGCTGAATGAGCTAAGTGACCAACAGTAAAGGAGGCATAACAAAAGGGAAGACATAGTGAGGAGTGGAGGGGATGATAGGCTGAGAGTATTTAGAGCAACTTTTGTCTTTGTTCCCCCGTCCACATTGTTCTTCTCTTCTCCTCTGCAAGGCAGCACTGGTTTGTCTTCAAGAAACCATTGCTGGGCAATGTGATGGTGGCTCAGTGGCAGAGTTCTTGCCTACCATACCAGAGACCTGGGTTCAGTTCCCAGTGACTGCCCATGTGAAAAAAAAAAAAGAAAGAAAGAAAGGAAGAAAGAAACCACTGCTCTCCTACTGTGAGTCCACCTCATTTCTGGCAGTGAACCCACATCCTGGCTTGGAGGGTTGGGGGCAGAAGGAACGATGTCAGACTATTAGACTTGCAGATCAGGCAGGGGCACACGATCCTAAATCAGGCCAGTGATTGCATCCCAGGGATTTTTGCTGGAACTATAAGGATTCTAACCCTTCACTGGAGTGTTTAGATGATAGAATGTAAGCTTAGAGTTGCTGGGGGCCACTCTTGATATTACTTGGGGGAGTTTACTGAAGAATCAATCCAACCCTTACAAAAGTAGAGTCAATTTAAGAAAGACATTACTGGTGGTACTGCTTAAGCACCTGGATCCAGCTGTACCTGATCGAATCAAGGATATCTCAAGGTGGCCAGCTTTGACTTATTTTTTTCTGACATCTGATACCAAGAGTCCCAACTATATGTGATTAGGGTAGTTGTGGATTGGGGGCATTGTGAAGAGAGGAGGAGTCAGAAAGGCAGAGCATTCCATAGGCAAATGCTCCCGCAGGATACTTGCCAAGGTTGGGTCACCTCTGGCGCAATGTCAGGCCTTCAGGCTACATCAAGTTATGTTGAAGAGCAAAGAACTGCTCTGAGTAAGGTGGTCTCTGGGAGGGAAAACCTTGATCCTACACCCAAAACTGGAGGGCCCAACCTAAAGGAGAGGCAGGTGAAGCAGGGATTCAGAGAAGGTATGGTCCTGTCGATGCCTTAATTGGACATTTTCACAGTCTAGAACTGTAAATTTGAAGCTAACAGATCCCTATTATTAAAAACCAGTCCATTTCTGGTATATGGCATTTCTTCAGCTTTAGCAAACCAAAACAGAAGGAAATCTGATTATACTCATGACTACTTAGGCCAGTCCTTCACCATGGACTCCAAAAAATGGGTGGTGACTGCACAGGTACCCAAAACTACATGATCTAACACATAGGCTCAGTAGGAAATCAAGAAAGGGAGAGAGCAGTATAAGCTTTCTGGGGAATTCATAGCCTGAATTAGCCCTCCTAAATTGGGAAGACCTGGTATGGCAGACGGTATTTTGGCATTCGGGAAAGAGACAATGAGTAGAACAAGTTCTGGAGTTAGTGAGGATGCTGTTTTGCCTACATGGAGGAGAACACTAGGAAGTAAAATAGTGTATGATTTTGTTCCTTCCCCAAAGTCTTCTCTAGAGTATATGTTGTGTTATTTTTTTTTAACTAGTAAGAATATGCTATTTGATATTCTGGGTTTCACATAATTTCTTCCCTTCTAGGTAGCATGATGTAGAAGAAAGGGTAAGTGGCAGAAGACCTGGTTTTTGGTTACTGTATCTAAGGTCTAAATGACTTTAGACCAGTCACTGCACATCACTGTCAATCATTTTTTGCTTCTCTCAAAGTCTTACATACTTCACTGGACCATTATAGGGTTGAAGTTGAATTGCTTGATCATTGAAGCAGAGCCATCCCATTAAGATATTTAAACCATGAACTAACAAATGTCTTTTCCACAGGCTTTTATTTAAAGATGTGTTAAGGCAAACAAGGCAAATGGAACATCTGGCTTTGAATCATGAGCAAGATTTCTAGGTTATCACATGATACGTATTTCCTTTCCAGTTAGGTTTGAGTGTAGACATAAAATCCCAGTTTAACCTGTTTCAGATGTTGATGATCAGAGTTGTCTTCTTCAGTAGTTGCACCCCAAGACCCACTGCTTATTCATTTTTAAGCGACTCTACCCAACGTTGACTTTGATAAACAAATTTAAAATAGTATATCACTTTAGTGTCATTAATTTTGTTAATTTTATGATATATTTTAAAATACAGAATGGCAATTATTTCCTAGGGAATTATTTTTATATCCCCATTGTTCTAGTTTGGAAGCTGCCAGAATGTGATATACCAGAAACAGAATGGCTTATAAAAGGGGGGATTTACTAAGTTGCAAATTTACAATTCTAAGCCCATAAAAATGTCCCAATTAAAGCAAGTCTATAAAAATGTCCAAATTAGGGTACCAACAAGAGGTTACATTCAGTCAAGAAAGACTGATGAAACTCAGGGTTTTTCTTTCTCAACTGAAAATGTATATGGCAAACACTGTAACGTCTGCTAGCTTTCTCTTTCAGGTTTCTTACTTCATGAAGCTCTTCTGGGGTGTTTTCCTTCTTCATCTCCAAAGGTCTCTGGTTGCATGGGCTCTCATGGTTCTCACAGCTCTTTTGTCTGAGGCTCTCTCTCCAAAATGTTTCCCTCTTTTATAGGATTCCAGTAAAGTAATCACTTGGAATGGGTGGAGTCACATCTCCATGGAGATAATCTAATCAAGTTTCCAACTCACAGTCCTGAATAGGGATAAAAGAAATGGCTGCCTCCATGAGATGGATCAGGATTAAATATGGTTTTCTAGGGTACATAATCCTTTTAAATTGGCACACCCATCTTCCATCAGAAATGTAATTCTTAAAGTTATATTCATAGGGAGGAAATGGCTTAATGATACTTATTAGAAATTTTAAAACACATTCCATTTTTCTCTCCAGAATTATAAATTTGAGATGTTGTATTTATCTCTTGCATCCATGCCTAGCATTGGCTGTATGTACGCATATATGGTATATATGATATATCTACACCAATAAGTTACAAGAAGGAAAAAATACAATAAAATATGGAATGACTCTAACTTAGCTAGAATTCTCAAATAACTGAAAGTTTTTAATACATTTAATTGGCATTTAGAACAAATATTTATCTAGATACTTCTTATAGTTCTAGATTATAACTAAAAGAACTAAAAACATTCCACAGCATACCCTGTGCTCATTACATATTCAACTCCATCTCCTTCATTTCTCCTTTTCTTCTTGGACTCTATAGACAGCAGAGTTAATAATGATGACCTCAGATTGGCCAAAATTACTGTATCAGTTTCCTGTTGTCCCTGTAGCAAATTACTACAGATGCAGTGGTTTCAAAAAACACAGATTTCTTATCTTACAGTTCTGGAGGGTAACATTTCAAAATTGGCTAAATTAAAGGTGTTTGTAAAGATTGGAGATTCAAAGGGAGTATCTGTTTCCTTGCTTTTCCCAGCTTCTACAGGATGTTCATAGTCCCTTCTTTCATCTTCAAAGCCAGCATCATAGGATCCTCAAATCTCTCCAGTGTGACCTCTGTTTCTTCCACCTTCATGTCTTCTCTCTGACTTTGACCTTACTATTTCCCTCTTTATAAGGGCCCTTCTCTTGGTCAAGAGATCTAGCATTTGACGCAACTCAATAAAAAAGCATTGAAATTGAACATGTTCAAACAAATGAACCAGGTATTACTGAGTTATGGACTCAACTATCAAAAAGCTGATAGGATAAACCAATAAATGACCAAATGAAACACAAAGTAGAATAGATGGGGTTCATGGTTTGTTCAGATGTGAGTGGCACAGACTTTTAGCAGAGATGTAGCAGAGCAAATTTAAGGTTCTGACAGATGGGGAGAGCAGTGACCTTTCAATCCAATTCCAATCATTAGGTTCCCTGATACCTGGTGCTGATTAGATTTTTAACAAAAATCTGAATTTAAGATTTGCACCCTGTTGACTTCTTAAAGGACTTGAGATGGTTTAAAGATTAGAGCATGGTGTAAGATGAAACATTTAAGAATGAGACAGAACAGAATCCATCTAGAAGAAATGGGACTACGTGGCTTCATAAAATTGAGTATATTGAAGCTCTGTAGTCTTTTGGTCACTATGGTATAAAAAGCATACAGTTAAACAATTCTCTTTTGTTTTTGGGGGGGTGTTCTAGTTTGCTTGCTGCTGGAATACAATATACCAGGAACAGAATGGCTTTTAAAAGGGGAATTTAATAAGTTGCTAGTTTACAGTTCTAAAGGCCAAGAAAATGTTCCAATTAAAATAAGTCTATAGAAATGTCCAATCTAAGGCATCTAGGGAAAGATACCTTGGTTCAAAAGGCCAATGAAGTTCAGGGTTTTTCTCTCAAGTGGAAGATGAGAGAAAATGGCAAACACCATCAGTTTCTCTCACATCTGGAAAGGCACATGGTGAACACAGTCAGGATTCCTCTCTTATCTGGAAGGGCACATGGTGAACACAGCGTCACCTGCTAGCTTCTTCTCCTGGCTTCGTGTTTCATGAAGCTCCCCGGGAGGCATTTTTCTTCTTCATCTCCAAAGGTCACTGGCTGCTGGACTCTGTTTCTTATGGTTATGTCGTTCTGCTCTGCTCTCTCTGAATCTCTTTCATTCTCCAAAATGTTTCCTCTTTTATAGGGCTCCAGAAACGTATGAAGACCCACCTAAATGGGTGAAGACATGTCATCACCTAATCCATCTTAACAACCACTCTTGATTAAATCACATCTCCAGGGAGATGATCTAATTACAATTTCAAACATACAATGCTGAATAGGTATTAGAAAAATGGTCACCTTTACAAAATGGAATTAGGATTAAAACATGGCTTTTCTAGGGTACATACATCATTTCCAACCAGCACAGGGGTGGGAGGAAAATTTAAGCAGTACTTTCCCCCAAATCCGTGAGTAAAGGACATCCAATGGCATATGGCAAATAAAAGACAGAGGAATTTTCAATATTAATGGTTGAAACCCAAACAATCCTTTGGTACAAGCTCAATGACCCAGAATATATTATTTTTCACACTCCTCTTTCTCAAAGAACTTCCTTTCATAGAATTTACTGCATTTACAATGTTTCAGGGATTACTCTTTTTTAAATAATATCTTTGAGCTATTCATCGCTTTATGTTAATCCTTTAGGAACCTTCTGGGCAGATTCTCTTGGGGGAAAATCCAAATTTTTAGTCATTTGCAAGACTCTGATTTAATACTATGATTTCCAAGTAATTGGAAATGTTGGCCGGTGTGGATCTGATTAGTTGCATCTGCTCAGAAAGAAAATTGGATGGTCTTTTGGAAATGGGGTGCCAAGAAGGTGGCCCTGAGGGCCTCCTACTTCTACCCTCTTCCCTCCCCCACCCCCATCTCCAGAGAAATCAGTAAGCATCTAAGATTAGCTGACTTCCCACTGGGATTGGCTGACTTCCTTTGCTGTGAATAGTCAGCACTAAGGAGAAGCTACAGGGCATGACTGGAATGGAGAACAGAGTGCCTGCCAAGAACAGTCAATGGATACAATGACTTTTGTGCTGTGTACCTTTTAGTATTATCATATATTAAGTGTTTTGACATCAAAATGATAATTGCAGAGAAAATTTCCTATAGGGTCATAAATTAGGGGGGGATGCTCTCTCTGTCTGAGCTTTTGTACTTTATTCAATCAAAAGGCAATCACCTTTTGTGCACACTTATTCCTACCAATTTAATGGGGCACATAAAATATGCCTTGCAATTTGCCCTTTATTAATCTTTAGCTTGCTGAAAATGACAGTCATCTAACCATTTGGATTCTTAAAAACAACAACCTACCTTTCAACAACTTAACATTTGTTCAACTTGACCAAACTCAGGAGTTCTGAGAACTGCATTCTTGGCAGTAAGAAGTTATTTTCAGGACAGATTTCTCTAAGACCAAAGTAGAGCCAAGGAGGGTGCCTGGGTTTGGATATCAGCCATGCAACTTTAAGACTAAATTGACATCTCAGTTTCAATATTTTTACCTGTAAAATAGAAGAGGGTAAAAGATAGTAAAAAGCAGAAAAATATAGTCTGAGTATCTCATGCAAAGAGCAGGGGCAAGTTTCAGAAGGGAAGACGGGGTGACAGTCAGAAAGGAGTCAATGAGAACTCATGGAATGGGTGTAAGTAATGTTCAAATGAAGGGAGGAAGGTCCAGGGTGAGTCAGGGAAATGCATAGGAAGTATTCAATGTTTACTTTTATATTTATCACAGTTAGAAAACATCATAACAAATTAATTCCTAAAGTGGTGTGATATATCCCAGGACTACTGCCATTTCAATAGGGAACTGTCTTAGTTGCCAGAGCTGCCATGACAAATACACACAATGGTCAGCTTAGCAACAGGAACATATTATCTTATGGTTTTGAAGCCTGGACGTCCCACGTCAAGGCACTGGATGTCCTTGCTTCTTCCTAGAGTCAGTAGTGCTCCAGCAATATTCCATCACAGGGTAATCCCCTCTTGACTGACTTCTGACCTAAAGTTCCTCTTAATGTGTCTTAATAAGAGTCACAGGAAGTAAAGCCCTCCCTCATTCAGTTTGGCCACACCTAAATAGGATCTTGAAGAGCCTATTCACAAATTAGTCCACACCTAAACGTTCACAAATACAGGAATGAGATGTAAGATTAAGAACTTTTTTTTTTGCTAGAATACATGATTCAATTTACCACAGGGACTCCAGAAACCAGAAAAGACTTTGAAATTCAAACAAATGATATGCAAGTGGTGGAATTTTAGGCACTGTGACAAGATTATTAGGAGAATATTTGGATATAAGTCCTTTTCCACTGCTCTCCAATTCTGTCTACTAGCAAAGTCCCCTTTCACATAGCTTCCTGACCTTTTTGGTTGGCTGCTGGGTCCCACTTGGTTCTTTGCTTATTTAACAGATTATTTTTTCTTGTCCTTTTATAATCCCAGGCATGCCTTAGTTTACATAAAACTAAAGTGACAGATATCTTCAGGCCTTGGCCTCAGGGCACTTAGTTTTTCTCTGTTCTCTGGATCCCAGCCGATATCTTGAGGTATCTTGGATTTTAAAAGAGGTATCATATTGGAAGCCCTTCACCACGCCAAGGGAAGGCCTACTGACTTGGGGTTAGAAATGTCATCAGTGTCCAAAGGAAACAGCAGGGTAGAAAGAATACTTGCCTGGATGTCTAATAGCATAGATTCTACTTAAGCTCCATCAGGAAATTTCTCTCAGACACTGAGCAATTCCTTTTCACTTTCTGGACCTCAGTTCACACATACATAAAAAGGTGTGGGATAAGGTCAAACTTGAACATTTTAGAATTTATGATAGTATGCTATCATTTGGTGGGTTTTAAGATATTGGCAGAATGGATGGAAGACAGATGACCCTAATGAGTTCTACAGATGATAGGCCTCCATCTCATACACCAACTCCAAGCATATAGAAAGCTGAGTAAAGAGAAGATACTTTTGTATGTTAATGATGAAGGGGATGTTAGGGTGGGAAGAATTACATTATGGTATGTGTATCACAGTTCTTTCAGCAGCAAGCAACAGAAAACCCAACTCAAACTCACATAAGCCAAAGGGGAATTAATTGGCTCAGAGACATGAAAAATTGAGGGGACTATCTTCCAGGTATTGGATATAGTATAACGCTCCCAGAGAAGATAGCACATATGCAGTTTCTTTTATAATTTTGAACTATGCTCCTCCCAATGCATGAGGTAACATCTCTTGGAACCTTGTCTGTAATTTAGAAATGGGGCTTTAAGCTGCTTGATTCTGAATTTCATTTTGATAGTGACAATTATTGGAAGAATCTGTGCCTGGACACCTAGAAACACAGATATGAGGAGTGTTCAGAGTGGCGAAAATGCCCTGACTTCAAAGTGGATACAAGTAAATTCATCATACTATGCCTAAGGATAAACCAAATAATGGCTGTTTTGCCCTTTAGGAAGTAATTCAATTCAGAAGCTGTCTGGAGCCTTGAGAGTAATCTGCATATTAATTGTAAAGACGATATCCTTATACAAGGCTGCTTAATTAAAGACCACTCTCTATGTCTGATATTTTCCCTCCAATTATAGTCACTATATTTGCACATTTTATTTCCCTCATTTTTTAAGTAAGTTTTCTCTACCTTAGGAGAAACAGCAATCTTTGTTTTCAAAAACCAGTGAAGAGGGCGGGCCACAGTGGCTCAGCAGGCAAGAATGCTTGCCTGCCATGTCAGAGGACCCGGGTTCGTCTCCCAGTGCCTGCCCATGTTAAAAAAAAACAGTGAAGAAGTTTCCTGTAATTGTGAAATAAAATCCCAAGTCTCCCAGGGTAAGGCAGAGTATAATGTCTTTATCAGGCAAGAATATCCAGCAGGGAAACATTAGTCCATCCTCTGAAAATGGCCACATTTTCCCATACACCATTCCCTACAAGGGGCTGAGAAAGATACAGTGAAGGCCTGTAATTTGTGAGCGACCTGTGAGAGGTTCCAGAACCTGTGAGAGTTTCCAAAAAATTTCCAGAGAGGGTCACTGTCCAGAGAATCACTTAGCAATCTGGGGCCCAACCATGCCTGTCAATACCTTCTGGAAGCCAGGTGGCATACCAGAAGCTTTCTACACTCTCATCTACAGCTCCTTGCATTTCAAATACTGCTAAACATGTTTTTCAGTAATAATTCTCTTCTCAACCATAAAGCTTGATCCTGATAATTGAGTTATAAAAAAATCAAGCTTGTAATGAAGTGAATTATGTTTGCAGAATAATGTACACTTTTCTTTTTATGTTTCCCTTTATTTCTTCCCTTCATAGAGATGACAGTGCATGTTTATAAACTGATTTTTGTTCCTGGGAGCATAGGAAAAAGTATACTTCTTAATGTTCTTGCATCTAGGTGGGGCCATATGACCAGTTATGCCAAATGGAATGTGAGGGAAATGGTGCACCCTTTTTCAGGTCAACCTTTTAAAGCCTCTAACATATGACCCTCCCTTTCTCACCCTTCTGCAATGATTTTAGTGTCCACATGTGAGGATGGCAATGTCCCAGAGATGGAAGTAGAATCCTTGATTCTTGTTGGCTGGAGTTTTTCCCAGCAGTGTCAACCAACCAGGGACATCGGCAATGAACTTTGCGTGTGAATGAGAAAGTTTTAATATATGCTATTAATATTTTTAGCATGGTTGGATATAACAGTTAACATTTTTTACCTTAACTAATACAACAGCCTAAAAATGTAATTGGTATAGGAATAGTGATGGCCCTCAATGGTTGAGCGTCTATAAAGCAGAGAACATTTTACAAAGATGATTCCAACTATAAAGTAGCTTAATCAGTTTGAAGTTGAATCAAACACATAATCCTTCTAAATCCTATCCTTTTCTTATCCTGCCTTCTTTAACCTCCAAATCCAATCAAAAGTAGGGACAGCTATTTCTGGTTAGTCTTATAAAGCTGCCAAAACTGTGACTGAGAATGGCAGGATATTTCAGTAGGACCTTAGTTTGAGAGCTTAGAGATAGGGTTGGATTTCTAGCCATGTTACTGACCAGAAGTTATTTCCTTCTTTAAATTATTATATAAGCACAGAGAGATACTGGCCATATCAGAGTTTTGAACTAGATGATCTAATTCATAGATCATAGGTAATATTTTGAGACTTGAACTCTTAAATTCAGGCTCAGAACCTGGCAGCTTATGATTCTGCAGATGAGTTTGCACTGCATCATCTTAAAAATACGAACATTTTACATATAAATGCAAGCTTTAGCTTCACTGACGACACCTTCTTTCTCCCAAGACATTAAAGACTAAAGGTGAGTATCAGCTGCCCCCTGTAGATGGAGTATGTGTTTTCCATTTGTCACACTCCCTACTAGTCCTTCATGGGATCAATATCCTGATTCTATGTCCTTGGCCACTGAAGACACTGGACTTCACATCGAGGTTCGTGTGAATTTTAATCTTGCTTAAACATTCTAACACCAGAGATGTAGGAGAAAAGCAGATAATGAAACAGAGCTGGGATATAAACTGCGTAGAACCAGGGGATGCTAGGAGCTAAGGATTCTTTCCATGCTAGAGGGCAAGAGTCAGGTCTGTAGCCAGTGAACAGCCTCGAGCATGATGATAATTTAAAACAAGATCCTCATGGTAATTCCCATTCAGATTAGCACAGCTCTTTGCTAATTCCTTGGTAGGTCAAGGATCTTACACTCTCTTTTTTCAAATTCTTCATCTATATAAAAGGGAAAATTATATTCCTCTTTTAGGGCTCTTTTGAGGAATAAATGAGATTGTTTACGAAAAGCACAGGGCTGAACCCATAACAGGTGCTGAGTAAATGGTGCTATTCTAGTTTGCTAGCTGCCAGAATGCAATACACCAGAAACAGAATGGCTTTTAAAAACAGGAATTTAATAAGTTGCTAGTTTACAGTTCTAAGACTGAGAAAATGTCCCAATTGAAGCAAGTCTATAGAAATGTCCAATCAAAGGCATCCAGGGAAAGATACCTTGGTTCAAGACGGCTGATGAAGTTCAGGGTTTCTCTCTCAAGTGAGAAGGCACATAGCGAACACAGTCATGGCTTCTCTCTCAGCTGGAAGGGCACATGGCAAACATGGTATCATCTGCTAGCTTTCTTTTCTGGCTTCCAGTTTCATGAAGCTCCCCAGGAGGCATTTTCCTTTTTCATTTGTGAGGTGAGGCAGGAATCTGGTCTTCAGTATTGGTGGCTGGGGAAGATGTGGGCAAAAGCTAATGAGAGAAAGAAAGGTGATTGAATCATCTAGGACTTAACACTTAACAGGCAATCATCTATACCCGCCCTCCCAGAAAACATCAGGTCAAATGGGTACAACCAATGAAGGGCTGCTCTTCCACTACTCATTCCATGTTCCCTTTGCCCTCAGCAAGCACTTCAGCTGGCTGTGGTTCTTTGCCTGTTGGAGTGACCCAAACCTTCATTCCTGAAGTTTCAGAGCCATTGGTAGTCCTGCCTGGATTGGGTTGTTCCCATTCTCCATTGATTTTAATCACAGGGCATGGTAGTACTAAAAGACACTCTAGGGGATCTCTTATATTCCAGGAAAGCTCTTCTTTACCTCCATTGTGTAGTTGCAGTCCTATTTCCCCATGATAGTCAGGGTCAATCACCCCAGGTAACAATGTAATCTCCTTTTTGGCTTGGTGATCCAGGGGCATGAGTAGCCCAAAGTGACCAGGTGGCAGTCTTAGATTCTAGTTCAATGAAATCATTGTTTCTCCTGCTGGAAGCATTCTCTCTTTTGGAACTAAAACCTATAGAGCAGCAGAGCTCAGGGTCGCAGGAACAGGAAGCAAAAATTTTCCTAGTGGATGACTACGGGTAATAGTGAGTGGTACCACTCTCATTTCCACCCCTTGGTTCCTGGACCTATGGATCTTGGCTATGGGAGAAAGAGTACCATACACTGGATGCTGATTCAGAGCATATAGAGCTTCCTGGAGAACATTACCTCAGCCCTTCAAGGTATTGCCACCTAGGTGGCACCATAATTGAGTTTTCAAAAGGCCATTCCACTGTTGTATTGATCCAGTTGCTTCTGGATGATGGAGAACATGGTAAGACCAGAGAATTCCATGAGCATGTGCCCATTCCCACACTTCATTTGTTGTGAAGTGTGTTCCTTGACCAGAAGCAATGCTGTGTGGAATACCATGATGATGGATAAGGCATTCTTTAAGCCCATGATTGGTAGTTTGGGCAGAAGCATTGTGTGCAGGGAAAGCAAACCCATATCCAGAGTATGTGTCTATTCCAGTTAGAACAAATCACTGCCCCTTCCATGAAGGGATTAAAAGAAATGGTGACCTTTGCAAAAGGGAATTAGGATTAAAACATGGCTTTTCTAGGGTACACACATCCTTCCAAACTGGCACACTGTCTTAAAGCAATCTATTGCTATTTGTTACTCAATAAAATTCTCTTTCCTTTTGGATATAGGATGGCTATGGGGATAGGTGATGTGTGGAAGAGGAACCTGTAGAAACAGACAAAGTTGAGGTCACAAAGTACCTCAAATGTCAAATCAAGGCACCTGAATTTCTTTTTATTGTAAACAACAAACAAACATACAAATATTCTTTACATGGTTACAATCAATGGCTCACAATATCATAACATAGTTGTATATTCATCACCGTATCATTTTTTGAACATTTGTGTCTCTCTAGCCAAAAAAATTCAAAAGAAAATACTCATACATGCCAAACCCCTTGCCCCTCCTTCTCACTGACCACTAGTATTTCAATCTACTCAATTTATTTAAAGGGTACCTGAGTTTTATTAGAAAAGGGAACAAAGAGAAACAATAAGTTCAGAAGACAAAAAAAACTCATTCAATTTAAAGAGCTGTGGTCCCAGCCTTTAAAGAAATCATGATATCTCCAATTCCTTCACATGTGTTGTCAAAGAACCTACAGATATCTGATCTCTGCAATTAGATTTTGAGGTCCACAAGAATTAAGGCAATGAAAACACTACTAATATTTTATTGTGATAATAATAAGGTAAAGGTAATAATAAAATGGCATCCACTTAATGACCACTATCTTACAGCAACTCTCTGGGCCCTTGAATGTGTTCTATCATTTCATCATCAGTGGCCAAAATTCATCAGAAGCTCAGTCAGTACTTTATTATAAAGATGCTGATGGGGGGCTTTCAGGAAGATGGCCAAGTAGAGTAGCTCAAGATTAGCTCTGCTCTATGGAAAAGTTAGAGAAGGGACAGGAGGGCGACTGAGGCGGTGATTCCGGAATGTTTGTTGACCTGGGAGAGCCATGTGCACCTCATAGGGCACCCTGGTTGCAGAGGCCAAAGAACTGAGATGCAGAAAGCTGGAACCTGGCGTGGAGGTGGAAAGCCCACTGGAGTGCATGGACTGGAGCCAAGGACTAGGAAGTAAGCAAAGCCACATTCCTTGGGAATGCTACTCTTACAAACACAGCCCCGTGACCAGTAACTCACCCTGCACCCCATGCACCTGAACCCCGTCATCTGCTCCCATTCCCTATGCTCCAGGCACCCCCATCCCACCAGACCTCAGTGCATGTAACTGCCCCACATGCCCACCCCAAGTACAGCCCAACCCACCCCTCTTGCACACTTCACGAGCACTACCACCTGCTCCCTGTTCTCTGAAGGCTGTTGCCAGTGCATAAATGCTGCAGGCACTAACCTCCACAGCTAGTCTACCCTTGTCCTTCTACCCATAGTGTTAAAAGCCTCACCTCAACCCCCTGAGCCCTGCACATCAGTTTACAGCACTCCTAGGCCTGTGCATGTACACAGGCCCCCAATCACGTCAGTCAGCTCTGGGAACTGCACTATACAGCAGTCCTATAACTGCACATGCATATGGCCCTCAGCCATACTTCCCAGCTCTGAGAAAGTGCTGACCTGTGCAGCTGAGTCACATCTGCCCCCAGTCCACAAAAGCATAACGCCAACCTGCTGCCACCACTCTATGCATGTGCACAAAGGGCCTTGCACCTTACACCAGCACACACCAAGACTATGTCCCCCAGACTGGTGCACCTGCATAGTTACAACCTCCCTGGCCACTGGGGGCCCACATTCACAAGAATTAGCATAACATCCCCAACCTGTGCCTATAAATGCCCTGAAACAAATCACCGCACTGAGTGCTCCACCCCATACCCTTCTCCCTGCTGTACAAGCACCCTGCAAACACAAGGCCTTAGACTACTGAAAGACAAAGTAAGCCAATCAAGATATTTACATGTCATGAAGATAGCAGAAGTTCACTAAGCATATCACAATGCAGACAGATATAGCCCTACCTAATGACCAAATTAAAACACCAGAGGAGACACAGACATTGGAATAACGAATCAAACATGTTCATACAACTCTACATCATGAAATAAGTGGGATAACAAATGACATAAAGGAGGTCAAGAACACAATAGAAGAGCATAAAGAGGAATTTGAAAGAATAAATAGAAAAATGTTGGATTTCACAGAGATTAAAGACCATATTAACCAAATAAAGAACATACTAGAGGCACACAACACCAGATTTGAAGAAGCTGAAGAAAGAATAAGTGATATAGAGGGCAGGATAACTGACTTCGAAGATTCAAAACAGCAAATGGCAAAAAAGATGGAACAAATTGAATTGGATCTCAGGGAAATGATAGACAAAATAAAGCATGCAAAGATAAGAATAATTGGTGTACCAGAAGGAGAAGAGAGGAGTAAAGGGCTAGGGAGAATAGTTGAAGATATAATAGGGGGAAACTCCCCAACCCTCATAAAGAATATATATATGCACAAGTCAATGAAGCCCAACGAACTCCAAACAGAATAAATCCAAATAGACTTTCCCCAAGAAACATACTAATTAGTCTGTCAAAAGTTGAAGAGAAGCAGAAAATACTGAAAGTGGGAAGAAAAAAACATTCTACTACATACAAGGGAAATCAAATAAGAGTGAGTTCAGACTACTCAACTAGCACCCTGGAGGCAAGACAGTAGTGGTATGATATATTTAAGATCCTGAAAGAAAAAGACATTCAGCCAATAATTCTTTACCCCACCAAACTGTCCTTCAAAATTGAGGGAGAGATTAAAGTTTTCCCAGTCAAAGAAGTCCTGAAAGAATCTGTCAGCAAGAGAATGGCCCTACAAGAAATACTAAAAAGAGTTCTTCCAGCTGAAAATAAAAAAAGACAGGAGAGAGAGGTCTGTAGGAGTGCACAGAATTGAACAGTACCACTAAGGGTAATTTAAAGAACACAAAGAGAAAGAGGGAAAAGAATATATAGATCTGACAAATAAAATTTAAAAGATAAGATGGTTTCAAGAACCACCTTTTCAGTAATAACTTTGAAGGTTAATGAACTAAACTTATCAATTAAAAGATACAGATTGGTAGAATAGATTAAGGAACATGATCCAGCTATATGCTGCTTACAAGTAATTCATCTTAGATGTGAGGATACAAGTAGATTGAAAGTGAAAGGATGGAAAAAGATTTTTTATGCAAGTTGTAACTCAAAGAAAGTAGGAGTAGCTATACTAATATCAGACAAAATAGACTTTAAATGTAAAGACATACTAAAAGACAAAGAAAGACACTATATACTAATTAAAGGGTCAATTCGCCAAGAAGGTATAATAATCATAAGTGTTCATGCTCCCCACAAGGAGTTCCAAAGTACATTAGACAGACATTGGCAAAACTGAAGGGAGCAATAGATGTTTCAACAATAATAATGGGAAATTTCAATACACCACTAGCCTCTATAGATAGAACAACCAGACAGAAAATCAACAAGGAAATAGATAAGTTAAATAACTTGATAAATGAATTATACCTAACAGACATAGGCCATTGCACCCCAAAGCACAAGAATATACATTCTTCTCTAATGCTTATGGAACAGTCTCCAGGATACATCATATGCTGGGGTACAAAACAGGTCTTTATATATTTAAAAACACTGAAATTATTCAAAGCACTTTCTCTGAACACAAGGGGATGAAACTGGATCTTGATAACCACCAAAGAATGAGAAAATTCAAAAATATATGGAGATTAAATAACAAACTTTTAAACAACCAGTGGGTCAAAGAAGAAATCACTAGAGAAATCTGTCACTATCTGGGAATGAAAATGAGAATACAATATATCCGAACTTATGGGATATGACAAAGGCTGTGCTGAAAGGGAAATTTATTGCCCCAAATGATTATATTAAAAAATAAGAAAGAACAAAAATCAAGGTCTTAATAGCACACCTTGAAGAACTTCAGAAAGAACAGAAAATTAATTCAAAAGCAAATAGAAGAAGAAAAATAACAAAGATTAAAACAGATATAAATGAATGGGAGAACAAAAGAACAATAGAAAGAATCAATAAAATCAAAAGTTGGTTCTTTGAGAAAATCAATAAAATTGATGGGCCACTAGCAAGACTGACAAAGAAAAAGAGAGGATGCAAATAAACAAAATCAGAAATGAGAAGGGGTGCATTAAGGAAGACCCTAAAGAAGTAAAAAAAACATAAGAGGATATGATGAACAACTATACACCAACAAACTAGACAACTTAAATGAAATAGACAAATTCCTGGAGACACACAAACAAGCTACACTGACACAGGAAGAAATAGAATATCTCAACAAACCAGTCACAAGTAAAGAGATTCAATCAGTCATCAAAAACCTTCCTATAAAGAAAAGCTTAGTGCCAGATTACTTCTTAAGAGAATTTTATCGAACATTCCATAAAGAGCTAACACCAATCCTGATCAAACTTTTCCAAAAAACTGAGGAAAAAGGAACTCTATCTAACACATGTTATGAAGCTAATATCATTTTAAAACAAAACTGGGTAAAGATGTTATAAGAAAGGAAAACTATAGGCCAATCTCCCTAATGAACATAGATGCAAAAATCTCAATAAAATATTAGCAAATCAAATCCAACAACACATTAAAAGAATTATATACCAGACCAAGAAAGGTTTATACCAGGAATGCAAGGATGGTTCAACAGAAGAAAATCAATTAATGTAATACAGCACAGTAAAAAATTGAAAGGGAAAAATCAAATGATCATCTTGAATGATGCTGAAAAAGCATTCAATGAAATTCAGCATCCTTTTCTGACACAAACACTCCAAAAGATAGGAATGAAAGGTAACTACCTCAATATGATAAAGGAATTATATGAAAAACTGATAGCCAGCATCATACTCAATGGAGAGAGACTGAAAGCTGTCCCCCTAAGATCAGGAACAAGAAAAGGATGCCCACTATCACCACTATTATTCACCACTGTGCTAGAAGTTCTGACTAGAGCAATCAGGCAGGATAAAGAAATAAAAGGCATCCAAATTGGAAAGGAAGAAATAAAACTCTTAAAATTTGCAGATGATATGATACTATACTTGGAAGATCCTGAGAAATCTACAGCAAAGTTACTTAAGCTAATAAATTGAGCAAGGTAGTGGGATATAAAATTAATGTTCAAAATCAGTAACATTTCTACACACAAGCAATGACCTAGCTAAGGAGTCAGTTAAGGAAAAAATTCCATTCAAAATAGCAACTAAAAGAATCAAGTGCTTAGGATGAACTTAACTAGGGACGTAAAGGACTTGTACACAGAAAACTGGGATGATTAACACTCCCTGACTTTGAAACCTATTATAAAGCCACAGTGGTCAAAACAGCATGGTACTGGCACAAAGATAGAAACATTGACCAATGGAATAGAATCCATAGAATAGAGTGCAGAAATAGACCACCAAATCTACGGTCAACTGATTTTTTATAAAGCCCCCAAATCCTCTGAACTGGACAAAACAGTCTTTTCAATAATTGGACATGGAAGAACTGGATATCAATAGCCAAAAGAATGAAAGAGGATTCTATCTTACACCCTACACAAAAATTATCTCAAAGTGGATCAAACATCTAAATATAAGTACTAGCACCATAAAGCTTCTAGAAGAAAATGTAGGGAAACATCTTCAAGACCTAGTAATAGGAGGTAGTTTCCTAAACTTCACACTCAAAGCACAAGTAAGAAAAGAAAAAATAGATAAGTGGGAACTCCTCAAAATCAAATTATTCTGCACTCCAAAAGATGTTGTCAAAAAGGTGAAAAGACAGCCAACTCAATGGGAGAAAATATTTGGAAATCACATATCGGACAAAGGTTTGATTTCCTACATACACAAAGAAATCATACAACTCAACAACAAAAGAACAAACAACACAATTATAGAATGAGCTAAAAATATGAATGGGCATTTTTCTGAAGAGCAAATACAGATGGCTCAAAAGCACATGAAGTGGACCATGGTGGCTCAGGAGGCAGAGTTCTCACCTGCCATGCCGGAGACACAGTTTCGATTCCTGGAGCCTGCCCATGCAAAAGAAAAAAGACATGGCAAAAGCACATGAAGAGATGCTCATTTTCACTGGCTATAAGGGAAATGCAGATCAAGACTACAATGAGATACCACCTCACACTTATAAGAATGGCTGCTATTAAACAAACATGAGACTACAAATGTTGGAGAGGATGTGGAAGAAACTGGGATGATTTTTCAGTGCTAGTGGGAATGCATAATTGTGCAGACACTATGGAAGTCTTTTTAGTGGTTCCTTAGAAGCTAAATATCGAGTTGCCCTATGACCCAGCAATAGCACTACTTGGTATATACCCAGAAGAGCTGAAAACAGTAATACAAACAGACATTTGCACACCAATATTCATAGCAGCGTTACTCACAATTGCCAAAAGGTGGAAACAAACCAAATGCCCATCAATAGATGAATGGATCAACAAAATATGGTGTACACATACGATGGGCTATTATGCAACAGGAAGACAAAATAACATTGTGAAGCACATGACAAGATGGATGAGTCTTGAGGACATAATGCTGAATGAAATTAGCTAGACACAAAAGGATAGATACCGTATAATTCCACTTTTATGACCAGCATAAAGGTAAAATTGAGGCTTATATTACAGAATATAGGGGACTTAGAGCTACATAGAAGCTAGAGATGGATGAACCATTAGCCAATGAGATTGAACTCCAATGTGAGGGAATAGATAAGAGTGAAGGGAGTTCTCTAGTGGGTCCATAAGTGATATTACCATATTGAAGATGAACAAGATTGAAAGGGGTTGTATAGACCTACATGTCCCACTGATTAACATTAGAAATATGAATGTTCTCACAAGAATTACTTCAAAGATATGATTCTTGTACAGAGAGTGTTTAAGTTCAGGGCACAGGGGGAAAACTGCTATTGCATGCTATGAACTATATTCAAAAGGAAACCATCAGCACTACCACAGCAACAGCAGAGGTAAATAATGGGAGGAGGGACAAGAGTTAAAAGGAGGTTTAGATTTCCTATTTGGCAAGGGTGTGCTTATTGGTTTTCTTTCTCTTGGGAACAATGAAATTATCTAAAATTGAGAATGTTGATAGACTGTGGACTTTGGGCCCTCGACATGATGCCCAATGAATGCAGGTGGCTGAAGGATGCACTGATGGAGAAGTAGATTGGCAAACGATGGTGTATACTTATGAACGAAGGTTGTGCTGCTTACAAAAAGGAACAAAGTCATGAGGCATGCAACGATGTGAATGAAAACATGGGGGACATTTGGTGAGACAAAATAACCCAGAGAAACAAAAGAACAACAATGGTACGGTCACCTTTAGAAAATGCTTATAAGATAACAGGGGCCTAGATTGTAAGCTTTTAGAGCAGACACAGTAAGTCCGGAGTGATAATTATTGTTTCTGGATTTTAAGAGGCTTTTATATATATATAACCTGATATTTAGAGATAAGAATGAAGCCCAGCAGGTTGGGGTTAAAGTAATTCAGAACATAGGGGAAAGGAAGACAGTGTCTATATTTTAGAACCACACATACCCTTTGAGATCATTGGAAGAAAGATTTATTTGGTCTGGAACTGAAATTTTCTGTAGTGCATAATCTAATTCAACCTATCTGTATAGCTCATTTGAACAAATGAAACACAGGGAGTATAGAATAAGAAAGAGGTCTTTCAGTCCTGTATAGATTATTGTAATGCCTGGATATATCCTAGAGTATATTAAGCAAATAATCAAAAAGTATTGGCAAAGCCCCCTGAGGGATGGGAGAAAGAATATGGAACTAATAAACCTTACCATTAGGTAATCCCCTGATACTGTGTTAAACTTTAGGGACACCTAAATCAATAGGCCATGCCCTTGATCATGAGGCTTACTCTTGTGAAGCTTATGTAGGTAGCAGAGAAGCTTAGACTACCTATAGGCATGCCTAAGTGTTACTTCTGGTAGACATTTTTTGTTGCTCAGATGTGGCCTCAATCTCTCTAAGCCCAACTCTGCAAGTGAAATCATTGCCTTCCCCCCTACCTGGACATCCACGGGTGAATGTCTCCCTGGCGACATGAGAGATGACTCCCAGGGATGAATCCAGACCTGGTACCATGGGATCAACAATTCCATCTTGACCAAAAAAGGGTAGAAGAAATATAATTAATAAAGTATCAATGGCAGAGAGAGTTCAAATAGAGCTGAGAGTCTACTCTGGAGGTTGCTCTTATGCAAGTATCAGTTAGACCTTGCTACCTATCATAACCTCCCAACCCCCAGCCAGGACCATTCCAGCCAATCCTAAAGAACACCTAGGGCAATATATAAGATTTTACAAGGGTTCCATGCACTAGAGTAACTTTCCAGAAACCTACAACCTCCAGATGGGTCCCTGGTCCAGATAAGTTCTGAATCATAGCCCAGCCTCTTCAAAACATCAAATAGTTATATCTCCCTACTCCATGTTAGTGACAGATCCTTTCAATATGAAAAATTTAGAATTGCCATAGCCTAAGCACCCCTAAAGAAAAGGATGGAAAGATCAAAGGTGATGGTGGAGTTATACAGAGAAGATAGAATTTAACAAATGAGTATGATTGCAGAATCTTTAAATTGATATCTCTTTTAGTCTCCAGTATTTTAGAGCATCTAGAAGTAAAAATATAAAATTGTGAAATTGTAACCCATGTCAAACTCTGAAATATGTTCTACAGCTAATTGTGGTGCCGTGTTTTGAAATTTATAGCTTTTTTGTATATATATTATTTTTCACAAAAAAAAGATGGAAAAAAGGTCGATTGTGATGATAAAAAAAATTTAAGCCCTCTAGCCTCATATATTCTGGAGCAGCTAAAACAAAAAAATGAGAGGATTGTATGGTAGCCCATGTCAAACTCTGAGATCTGTCCTGTAACTACTTGTTGAAGAGTGCTTTGAAAATTATTGCTTTTTTATTTCTTTGCTTTATATACATTAAAAAAAGTTAAAAATCAAAAGAAAAAAGAAGATGCTGATGAAGGAGCTTCAGTCTAAGACCAGAATTACAAACAGCCCATGCTTCATAGGTCTGTGGTCCAGGAGGTATTTACTTACCATCAGTGAAGTCTAGATCATTGATAGAGGGAACCATGAAAGAGCCAAAGCCCTCTGAAATTAAACTGTGCAGAACAGAGTCCTCGTCCTGCCTCAGTTATTATCACTTGTGTTAAAATCACTTCATTTCACTGGACCTTAGCTTCCTCATCTGCAAAACGTAAAAGACTTAACTAGATGCTTTTCAAAATCCTACTCAGCTCAAATAATGTAACAGTAGATAATATATGACTGATCCCTTCCTAAAGATTTTAAACCAAGGGTGGTGGTTGTAGTTGTGCCATTTGCTCTTCAAGAACCTAGCATAGATTGCCCTCCAGCTGAGCAGAAAGGCTCCTGACTCATTCTTCATAGGACTCTCAGTCACTTTCCTAGTTATGAAAATTGGATACCTTCACTCATTGAGACATTTGCCTCGTCTCTCCTGTGAGCAAGGTCACACATTTTATAAATAGTTTTCTCCATGTGATTTTGGCTGCTTCATAGGGAATTGGACCCTCTGCTTCAGTCTAATTTGCCCTGTAGTTTAGCACATCAATTAGTGTGCATTCATGAAAGAGTTTTGCATTTCTAGGAAGAAACTGGCTTATCTTTCTTCATCCAATGAACTCCTACCCACACTCAACCTTAAATATTTTTATCCATCTCTTTCAACTATTACTATCAGACTTTAAATATAAGTAAATAGACCATTACCCAATGTCATCATACACAGCCATGGAAGAGGGTGAAGACTTAAGTTCTATATCCCCTCTGATAAAGAAAGTAAAAAATAAGATTATTTATCACTGAAAATCAAAGGTGGATTTTCAAAGGTGAAGAATAATAGTCTCATTGTCCAAGATTAGAAGGAAAAAGGATTAATCCTTTAACTCTGGTCAGTGGAATTTAGAGTAGATATTTACTGAATATTTATTACATGCCAGGCTTGGTTATAATCCTTCACTTGTACCATTTTATTGAACCCTTATGACAACTCCACAGGCTGTATTGCTAACATACTCTGCTTTATTGGAAAAGAAATTGAGGATGAGTTTAGTTAAGCATTTTGCCTAAAGTACTTTGCATAAACCGAGATGGACTGACCCTGAGCCCATACCACTATCTAGTATGCCTCCGGCCTGGAAGAGTTGGGAAATGGGAACCATGTTATTGTATTTCCTTTGGTTTCTGGTGTCTTTGATCACAGCATCTTTTTGCAGCTGGGATTTCTGTCTGATTTCAATGTTCTTTGCACTTTTCAGAATTAAGCCCAACTACATAATGGATATCAATAACCCACTGAAGGAATAATGATACCCACAGACTAGCATGTTTCCTGCCTTCAGGACCCAGTTATCAGCATTTCCTAAGCTAAACTGCACAACAGACTTTTCCCACTTCCTGACAGCAGAACAGATCATTTCAATGTGAGCTTAATTACTTCTACAGTTAGGTGGACATAGTATTGCTGCAAATCATCTTGGGCCAAAAATCAAGGTCTCTCTCTTTCAAGCCAAAGGGTAATAAAATCTTATGGAAGCGGAATGGCTTCTTCCTCACAAACAGAATCAGACTTTCACTAGTTGCAACCAGTTGTTTACATTAGAGGGAAAGAAAAAGGGTACGGTGAAGATTTGTTTAAGATTTTTGGAACAGGTACAGTCTAGGCAGCTTATTTATCTTAAGGACATTGGGAGCAAGCATTTTCTTCCAGTGTGTGACGTGACAGATAACAGCAGGAAATCCATGGGAAGCCATGTGAAAACTTATTCCTATAGTCTGGGTTTATAAGAAAATGCTGCATGAAGAGAAAAGTTTGTAGAAGAGCTAAACCTAACAAAAATAATTCTGTGAGTTGTACCTTTAAAGAGGGAAACAGAGAGCCATATTTTGATATTCCAGAAGTACTTGATGGCATATAATCACCTCCCTTCAGTAACACGTCTCTGTGAAGATGAAAGATAGAAAAACACAAAGATGGAGTCATAGTTTGGCTCACTATTTTAACTCCCAGGGGCAGTATATTTATGGAACTAAATCAGGGGCAGAGCCAGAGCAGAATTCATATTTTCCTTCATGGATTTGAAGAAAACAGAATGGTTATTAGGCACATTTTCCTGGATATTACACCTAAAAGGTCATTATTTTACTTCTCTTTCATCTAAAACTGTGATTTGTCATAACAGCATATTTGCGGTTTGTCTGCCTGCTAATGTTATGGAGAGTGGAGAGAGATTTTTGGCTTAGATGGATTGTCTGAAATTATCATCTTATTTTTTTAATTTAAAAATCACCATTCAATAATCATTTATTAATAACGAGTCACAAGGTACATAATTGAAAAAGGCCCAAGAAGTCACTTAACCCAGCCTATGCAGGTGTCTGTCCCACAAACCCTCTTTCTAGAGATTATCAAACCTCAACTTGGACCCCCATGGGGTCAGAAAGCTCTCTCTAGTCTTACTAAAAGGACCTCTTGAAATTAGACCTCCTTATTATTTCCATCTCATGGTCTTAGTTCCACCTTCTCAGTAATATTTGAAGAAATAATTAAAGATGTTCATATCCTCCTCATGCTTGCTTGCGTAAGGAGCATCCCAGTTCCTTACTCATGGTTACTTGTTATGGTTTGTCTGCCTCGATTTTAAAATGTCACATCTAGGATTTGACACAGACTTAAATAAGTCAATGTATGTATAATAAGTCAATAATACCTGGCACACAGTAAATGTAGTTAAGGTCAGCTTCTGCTTCTTCTCCAGGCGTGTTCTAACCTTTCTGGAAAACACAGTGGGAATGACCCCTTCCTTTGTCTGGGGATGCTTTCCTACAGGGGCCTCCAAGATTCATCACATTATTACCTAATAGTAAGCTTGAAGTCATTAGAAAAGAATTGCTGCCAATCCATATATCTCACATCTTTGTATCTAAATTTAGCATTTTACACTGAAACCCCCAAATTGGTAATTTTATCCTAACATTGCAGATCATCAAAAGCTTTGAACTGTTTCTCTTATCTGACAACTTTCATCTTTGGGCAGCATGCAGACTTAATCATCTTGTCTTTTTAAAAAACTTTTTCAGATATTCCTAGGTGAGGTTTGAATAAGATAAGATTAAGAATAGAATTCTGTACCCCACAGAGAGATTCCCCTACAGCTCAAATGTAATATGTTAATCAATAACTTTTGAGAAAAGTTCTTGTACTTCCACATCTTTTCCTAAAGGGCTCTCATGCTTCCCTTTCATTTTCCCATCATGTGTATACAAACATTGAAAGAAGCGTGGTTTCTTGCTTGCTGAATTTAAACAGATGTTTATCATGAAATTTCACTGATCTGCCATGCAGTCTACTGCCAAATACGTAATGAGTTTAATCTGGCTTGACTAAGAACATGGGTTCCCAGGAACTAATGTTGTAGCCTAGTAATCAATGCTTCCTTCCTTAAACACTCACTCACCACCTGTTTAATAGTCTGCTCAAGAATTTTGAATAAGAACCATGTGAAAAAAAATGTTATATTAACATTTCTTGAGGGTTTGCCATTTGATGGCAAATGGCAAAAAGACTGCAGTATTTTCAAGTTTTGGATGATCACACTTAGGGCTTCAACCCAGATATATCTACCTTCTTAATTTATTGGGTTGAATTACAAGATAGGTGGGTTAATGATGAGGCTTTAAATATAAATTTAAGCAAAAAAATATAAATTCTAGTCCATGAGCCTGGCAATGTTAATTAACTTCATGTTCACATCAATCAATATGAGGTACATCTCAGCTCAGGAGATGGAAACACCAAGATAAGTCACTTGCCTAAGGTTATACAGCTAGAATGTGGCAGGGTCAGGTTGCAAACCTCAGGAAGCTGGTGCCAGAATACATTGTCCTTGTCACTAACCTTCTCTGCCTCTCAATATGCTGCTTCCTCTAGTAACTGATATCTACTTCTTCACATTTCCTAAACTGGTAGCCAACTCCCTCTTTACAAAGGTATAGGCTAAATGATAGGGAAATGCACAGGTACATAACAACGAAGAGAATAATTTATTGGATTTGTGCCTACAGTGAATCCTCATTTATTCATCAAATATTCACTGAGCACCTTATATGGTGTTAGGCACTAGGAGCATAGAAGTACACACAAAACAACTTCCCATCCATAAGTAACTCATAATCTCCCAAGAGTGACATTCAAAAAAGTGAATAGGGCACAATGAGAGGACAGAGAAGGATAATGTAAGCAGCCTGGGAACCAGAGAATGCTTTGAGGTCAGAACAAAATGTTGTTTATTAATGGCTGAGTAGGATTTAGCCCTGTGGGCAGGAGCAACCTGTACATAAATCTGCCATTGTGAGTCCTCCTTGCACACAACATTGCAATTCACCTGGAAGTGCTCTGTGACATGGCTCACAGCAAGATTGCCTTACATAATGGCCCAATATAATTTCACATTAATAGACCCCAAATCAATCTTCTCTTTTTTTACATGGGCAGGTGTCAATCCTGTCTTGAAAGTGGACTATATATTCAGATGGTCTCCATGGCCACAATTTCACCCCTTGATTTCATCTTTTAACTACATGATAAAATATGAGCCTCTTAAGGGCAGTCAGTCACTCAGGGATCAAAGTCATATGGGAGGGTTTGGTTGCCTGCCAAATTACGGGTTGACCCTAAATACTAGGAAAAAAAGATTGTCTCTAAGATGAATATTTGAAGTTCAGGAGACCTAGCTAGGCTGCAGTATTTTCAAGTTTTGGATGATCACACTTAGGGCTTCAACCCAGATATATCTACCCTCTTAATTTATTGGGTTGAATTACAAGATAGGTGGGTTAATGATGAGGCTTTAAAATACTATATTAGTAGGACAATCTCGGGATAAACTTTCCTGCTGAATGAACAGTAAGCCAGCAAAAATATATAAATTCTAAGTTTAAAGTTAGTACTTTTGTTCTAACTTTTAGTACTCTAGTAAAGATAGTTGGCTTTCAGGGAAGGAAAAGTCGTTTTGGCCTAAGTTTTTCTTATTTTTAATCAGGAATAAACTTAAAACCCATCCCCCTCAGAAGTCCCGTATGATAATAGAAGATCACTGGCCTAGGACTCAGGAAAACAGAATCTCAGCCAAGTATTCTTCCAACTCTACCTAAGCCTTGAATTCCTTTTTTTTTTTTTTTTTCCCGAAGAAGATTAGTCACAGCAGCCTAGAAGCAAGATCAACTTTCTGAGACACAGTTTATTTTTCTGTAAAACTGTATCTCAACTATACAACCAGGTTGCAGGTAGGTAGCTTGAGGGTCAAAAATCCAAATATTTGCTAGTGGCTGCCAGGAGTATTTCTTAACAAAGATACCAGAATGATAATCCAAGCCTAGAGGGAGAGGGGCAATGAATAAATAGTGAAATCAGACCATGGGTCAGACTAGATTTCTCCTCACCTGATACTCAATGACTTCAAAGAGCCACAAACTATATATAGAAGGAAAGAAAGTTAAATATGAGGAGTAGAGCATTGCAAATATTATAACTGAAGTGTGTTCATATTCATAGGGCCTATCCATACAAGACAATGGTGAACAAACCTGCAGCACAAAGGATTTCCATGAGTTAGGTGGAACCACTGGAGAGCAGCGGATACATCACACACTGATCTCTCAAAGAGAGGTCACTATTGTATGCAAAAGAACAAAAGCTCAATACAATGTGATGGTACCTGTGAAAGTAACTTGAAACATCCCAAATTCAGAAATAAACATAATTTAATATTACTGAACCCACATATCAATGGACAAATTATTTTTATTGCCATAGGCAACTGTTTAAAAGAACATATCCCATTTTAACCAATAAATGATTCCTTCTAACTTCTCAAAGACAATGGGAATACATCATGGCCACAGTCCATTTTAACACAAATATTATTAAGCTTAGTATGACATGACACAGACTAAATGTACATTTAATCTATTAATAAACAGATATTACTTTAATTTTTTATCTTGGAAATTTTAACTAGAGATGATTGAACTGAATTAAGCATTATTTAAGTATCGCATATGCTTAGAACCCTTAGTTCAAATTAATTAACCTATAAAACTGTATTACTCAAAAGTTAATCTCAAACTAATATAATAATGACATACTTCTTCTGGCTTCTTCAGAAATCTGGTAAGTAGTAAATCAGAATGAGAAAAATCTTTTCACTATTTCTCACTTAGTCCTCTCTCTATATAGGAAATGTTCCGATTTTAAACTATGACTAAAATATGAACTAACTGACAGCATATAAAAATGATTGCTGACAGTGGGGTAAGGAACAATGAATTCTAATGAAAGTAATACAAACACTTGGCAATTTGAGATCAGCTAGTGCAAACAAAGCAGATCTCTAAAGTTTACCTGTACCTCACTAGTCCCTGCACTGTAATACTGTAGAGTGTGGGAGTGAACATTCAACAAAGTTGACCTTGAATTATCAAAAACATGCTCAACTATTTCAACACTTACACATTTTCTGTATAGCCAGAATGAAAGAATTCTATGAAGTTATAAAGAGAACTACTCAAAAAAATGGCATTAAAAAAGAGGTTTAGGACTTAAAGATGTGAGCTGCTGCCATTTAGAAATTTAGCAAGAACCATCAAATGAAGATCCGGATTAAATGAGTTTGTGTTACCCTAAGTAATGAACATAATACAGGAGGCAAGGCATCAGAAAACTTTGAGGCAAATAACAAAAATAATTTTTATCAGCCTCACTCTGTGTACTATGCAATATTTTACTCATAGATTTAGGGGAATGTGGCAGTTATTTAATTTAAACCAAGCTGATTGAAATCGCTAGTCAGAAAGAACCAAATCAAACAAATTTCTTCCTCAGAAAAATATATTTCTGTTGTTTGACATAGCATATGCTTCACAACTCAGATGGGATGTAGAGGTCATTATTGATGTACAGAACACACATATAAAAGGAGTGATTTATTTGATGTGGTTTGAAACATCATCAAAACTTTAAAAAATTAACTTGGCTGTTTTATTTATCAAATAGAATTGAACCATATAGTGGCAGAGACTTTGGAAAAGGAACTGCCTATTCAACTTGTAAACAATAATATTTGTTACCATTACCAAAAAACAACAACTTTCACTTGCTTTGTCCAAATAAATAAGGAAACACTTGCAGCCTGGCTACCTCTCCTAAAAAATAAAATTTTAGCATAATGTTAGAGTCTAGAAATAAATTTATATTTGACAGAATTTAATATACTTTCCTGTGTTTAACATATACATTTTATACACAAACATCATAATAAGTTGCATCACATCTATTTCCTATCACTTTAATAAAAAATGGGGCATTTTAAAAATTGCATTGGCTATTTCAACTAGGGCAATATAAGATATGCATGCTAATTTGGTCTTCTGCTTGTTAGTTCATAGACTGGAAAAATTCTTTCAATCTCCAGTGTTTCAATTTTAAGAATATTGGACTAAATGAGGAAATTTTTCAGTCTCTAACTGGAGGAAAGAGCAATGCTGTGAAAGTTAGATCATTTCTATGCATCTAGGTAAGAAATGACAATTTGCTTGTAAATGCACCAGAAACCTTGTGTCCACTATTTCAATGATACCCACAGCAGGACAATGAGAGTGATACTGTCATCTCAATTCTACAGGTAAGTGAAGGCTTCGAGGGGCCCAACAGATGTGCACAACCTCACAACAAGTAAGTTTCAGATCAGTGATTCTCACCCAGATGTACCTGGCTCCAAAGCTTCTGTTCTTCCCATGTTGTGATGTTCCTATACTAGAAGGCATTAGGGAGGTGATACAGTGTCATGCTACATTACCATGCTTTTGTGTTATGAGCAGTATGTGCTTGGTAGTAAATAGTATATATTACAAATTATCTCAATATTATAATAATATTATTGAGTTTAAATTTAAATGTTTAAATCCAATATATTAATTGAGCACCTTTCATGTACAGATATTACATACCTAAAAAATGCATAAGGCATTATCCATCAAAGGGATGACAATTTAATGGGGAAGACAGAAAATGAACTGTAATATAGGCACATTGGATCAAGTGCTATTTTAGACTATATAAACAAAGTAATAAGAATATAGGAAGAAAAAACTCCTTTAGTGTAGATTATCTATTTGACAAATCACCCAGGTAAGGTAATTTTAAAAAACAATATAAAGGAAAATCATGATTATCTATCTTGAGTGGCTTTGATGGTTGTACTTTAGGATATAACTTATGCTTATAAAGAAATTTTGAGGAGTAATTCATCTTCATACACATGAAAATCAGTAGGAAGTTTATTTCCACTGAGGATGGGGATATGATCTTAAGTGCTATAAGGAATTTTTAATAGAAGGAAGAGCTTTCTGAGGTATATTTGTAACTTTGAATGAGGAAGATAATTATTATCAGAATAATTATAACTTAGTGCTTTCCTTTTTTTGAAGTGCTTTAACATGTATCATTTCCTCACTAGTTATTCTTACAGTGCTGCCAACTAAGTATGGCAGCTTTTTGAGGAAAGGAAAATATACATTACCCATCAAGACTCATGACTGCTAAATGATGAAATCAAGACTCAAACCCAGTTTTCCTTACTCTAAAGTTTGTAAATTTTCTATTATAAAGTCCAGATACAATTTAAATGTAATTCTGCTCAGAGAAAGGAAAATGGGTTAAGAAGACAGAATTTTAGTGCTAGAAAGTTTTCTTCCAGTATCACAAACATAATGCCTTGCAGAGTCAGGCAGGTAGTGTAAATACTGAAGCAGCTGACTGCAAACTACAGTTAATGAGAAGCTGCATGTTCTGTGAAGCAGTCAGAAATGTCTAGATTACACTATCATAACAAACAGTCTCAAATCAAGCGAGTTAGAATATGACATACCCACATAGGTCAGAAAGAGGAGTTGCTCCATATCTCCTTCCTCCAGGATGCAGGGTGACAGGACAGACACTCTTTATGTTTCCTGCTGCTGAGACAGAGAAGAGAAAATATGGTCAATCACGTATTGGCTCATAACACTTCTGCACACAAGCAACACACACATATCCATTTGTATTTTACATGTCAAGGCAAGTCACATGGCCATCCTTAATTTTAAAGGGGGACAGGAGAGGTACTACTTACCATGCACCAGAAGGTGAGGAACCAAAAATATTTGCTGACGAACACTTATGATCATTCATAAGCTCCCTTTCTGTTCACCAAACAATTGGCTCATTCTGCATTTTATACACAAAACACATTCACCACATGGCTAAGATAGAAAACCCTTAGCACAGGACACAGTATCAAATTAAAGATCTAAAATTTCTGGCTGATATGTGGAATCTTTATGTCAGATCCAAATGTGGCTTCTTTTGACCTGAAGAGCCATGAACTAAGTTATCTGTCCCTTCCACACGACCAACATCCATTGGTGAACAGGGACAGAAATGGCAATAAATACTCTTATTCAAAACAGAGAAGAATGGGGGCAGAGTCTAGATAGCAGGCATTGGTTCAGAGATATTTTGAAATCTCACAGGGCATATATTCAGAAGGACCAACTTCCTTGGGGATGGGATGCTCTTTGATTCCACCTCTGGAAGGAGCTCCCAAGCATCTTGTTCTCTGTGGTCCTAGTTTCTACCTTCTGGGAGTTTCTTCCTGCCCTATTATCTTTGTCTACTTCTGAAGTAGGTATTGGGAATTTTACCATCTTTGGCCCTTTCTTAGCCCACTTCCTGCTCACAGAAAGGTTCAAGATCAATAGGTTAGCTTTATACTTGAATGATCACAGATTTTTTCAGTGTGTACTCAGTTTCTTTGGCTATATAACTTTTATAAAACATCACTAGACTTTTTATCTATGATATTCTATCTGTATTAGGTTTTGTCTAGTTATACTTTTGGGAAAGTGTATATATAATATATAGTACACACACATACATATACATTTTACTTTCTCAGCACTGATTCTCACTCTTGCTCTCCTAATTTACTTTTGGCTCCCTTATTTCAGCAGACTTCAGTGGATGAGCCACTCTGGTAGTCTCTGAGCCATTTTATCCAACTGAAGGGATTTACCAGATACTATACCATGATTCAGACACTGCCTGAACTGATCATGCCTTGATTTGATCCTTAGAACAAGACTGTTTTTAAAACCCTTTTTGCTTTTATCTTTTAGTCATTGGGTTAAGAAGCCATTGCCTTTTCCAAACTACAAGTCCTTGTATTTCAAAACTCTTTCTATACCTTTTTATTTCTTTCCACAAACTGGCTGTTTGTTTTCTGAGCTCACGTCTTTCATGTGATAGCTCACCACTCACCTTCTGAGCTTCCTCACTAGAGTTATATTTCCATTAGGGATGTGATCTTTTCTAATTGCTGCAGATGACATTTTAGCCAAATGTTTGCCACTGCGTAGCATGGAAAGCCATTTCTCCAGTCTTCAATATCTGTTTCCTCACCAACTGCCAAATAACCATTAAGGCAAATGCCACATATACTCTGTTACAAACTTGGCAGCAGTGCTGTTTTGTAGGACTCACATCTAGTTACCAATTTCTATAGCATTGAGAGTAAGCTAGGTCATGCTGTTGCAACACACAAACCCCACAAATTTAGAAATTTAATAAGATAGGTATATTTCCAGCAATGCTACCTGTTTGCCATGGATTGGCTGTGAACTCTGTTCTGCACTCTTCACTCCTGGACCCAGGCTGATGAAGCAGCCACCAGAGGGAAAACAAGAATGCTGCAAATTGTGGACTGGATCTCCAAACCTCCATCATGTGTTTAATTGGCCAAGAAATCTGTGCCAGTTTAAAAGTATCAAAAAAAGCCATATTTTAAACCTAACTCAGTCTTGTGGGGGCAGCCATTTCCTTTAATCCCAATTCAATACTGTAGGGCAGAAATTTTTTATTAGATTATCTCCATGGAGATGTGATATGCCCAGTTGTGGGTGTGACCTTTTGATTGATTGGAGATCTGACTCCACTCTTCAGGTGGGTCTTGATTCATTTGCTGGAGTCCTTTAAGAGAGGAAACATTTTGGAGAAAGAGCAGAGCTGACATAGAGCTAAAAGAGAGAGGAGATGTAGATGCTTGAAGAACTATTGCTTCAGAGAACAGAGACATGGATGTCTGGAGATGCTCGGAGCCCAGCAGACATTGCCATGAGATGTTAAGCAAGTCAAAAGCTGGAGAAAACCAAGGAAAGCCAAGAGATAAAAGTCATTCTAGGAGAAGCAAAGTGAGGAACCCCCACAGGAAAAGAGACTGAAGCAATGGAGCCCAGGAGCATGGGAAAAGCAGATGCCAGCCACATGACTTCCGAGCTGAAACAGGTGTGGCAGACTCATCAGTCTTATTTGAATTAATATGTCTTTATCTGGATGCCTCAGTTTGGATATTTTTATAGGCTTAGAACTGTAAACTTGCAACTTATTAAATCCCATTTTTAGAAGCCATTCCTGTTTCCGGTATATTGCATTCCCCACAGCTTACAAACTAAAACAGCATCCCAGACAGCTAGATATAAATCCAAGGAAATGCAGAAGTGCCATTTAACTTTGTGCCAGAAGGATAAGAACTCGAAATTTGGGGCTAATGGTAGTAATAATAGTACTACCACAACCAGCTTAAAGACATTTAAATTCAGTGCACACATACCCCACCACCACCACAAACACATACATAAACTGAGTTTTACAAATCAAACTGGCTGTCATGTTGGATGTGGTCTGAGAGTTGTCATTTTTTTAACTCTTTTTCCAGACATACATTTTGCAGGCAGGACAACTGAAACGCCTTTAGGATTCACATAATGGCACTCAGAAAGCAAGTGCTAGAACCTAATTCGTGCTAATTGCCCAGAGCAGTGTGTTACATTACTAAGCCCAAGCTTTGGTTTCACTGGGAACTGGATTCAAGCCTTACCTCCAGAACTATGTTTCTGAGCCAATTTGGTCAACTTAGCTCATCTCTGAAATTCACATTCCTTATTTATCAATTAAAAATAGCATTAAAAAACATATAAAAAAATAGTATTAAAACTGCTTTCCCATGTGGGTTGTTGTAAAGATAAAGTAAGAAAAATTGTTGAAGGTGCTGTACTATTATGTTCACAGTTCTATTGTTAGATTGAACTTTGTTGCTAGAGTTGTATAATTTGGTAAAGACAAGTCTTGTCTTGTTAGTTGAACTTACAATTGCAAGAACTCCTAAGGAAAAGGCAGTTGCCCCGTCATGTGTTTGTTTCACAAGTCTCACTCTTTCTGAGGTAACAGACTGTCTGATGAGAAGAGAAACTCAATTATGCAGCCAAGCAACAAAGCAAGGATTTTTGTGATCAACAGTAAAGGCTCAGTGTGAAGCCAAACATTTGCTTGAAGAGAGAAATCAGAGAACAAGATGCCAGCTGCAGCCAAAGAGTCCTTTATTGCAGTTAAGCTCAATGAACTTTGAAAAACAGGTGCTCCAAGAACTGCCCTGCTGGTGTGATAAAGAGTGAAATGCTAATACCTAAGGAGGGCATTGAACTCCTGGAATTTGGTGGGTGGGAGTCAAATGAAATGATGCATTGGATTTATTCTGATCCTTTCTGAGGAAAAACTTCATGGGTTGGGATCAAGGTATTCCTTCTGAATTAATTGGAAGTTAAATTTCTAAGTCAGTGGTTCTCAAACTAGGAGTTGATAAGATTCATTCCAAGAAAATATACGAACCTACAATTCCAAGATCCAGCCTGCAGAAATTTTGATTCAGTGGGTTTGGGGAGGGACCTGGAAAACTACATGTAGATAGACTGTGACGTGAGAAGCTCCCTATTTAGGAGGCTCCCTATTTTGACTGCAAAATAAAATCACCTTCTATTTTCAAAATAGACCTATGTCTGGGCTCCATGTCAGACAAAGTATTTGGGACTCTCTGATAGTTTTATAAAAGGACCCAAGTTACTCTAATATGTAGACAAGGCCGAAAACCTCTATTTCTAGTCTAAAGAGATCCACCAGCTTAAAGGGAGTCATGCCAGTGGCCTTAAGTATTTGACAGTCTAGGTTTCTCTTCTAACAGACATTGATTATCAGAGGGTAAGATATCTAATAAGATCAAGGTTTCTCAATTTAGAATGCATGCATTGTTCTCACAGTGTTAGCAAGTAGAGAACAGAGAAATCTAGCCCAGGCTCTGGGGGAACAAAGGGTGCAGGGCCAAACCTCCTCCCAGTCAGAGCTATGGGGACCCTCCCATTCCCCCAGCACTAAGACACCCCTAAACCCTCCTTCTCCCCTTCACCTCCGTCCTCCTGCCTACATTTCTGGGTGCAAACTGCTACCTCTATCAGGGTTCTGCCAATTCATCCTTATCCACTTAAGTGCCATACTTCCACAGACCATTTTTCCCTCACCATCTCTTGTACCAGTTCTGTGAAAAACCTGTTTAGTTGTAAATTGAACTCCTTTTGTTAAAAATTGTAAATTGGACATCCATGCCTTTTCTACTGAAATTCTGGGACCATCTCATCCAAACTGCAATATGGATTTTCCCTAACCACAGCATCTCATTAAAATCATCCAAAGGAGACCCTACTCCTGCTCTCACTCTTTAACTCTTTCACATGCTTACTTCTCTCTCCACTGCAGCCCTCAGAAATTACAGGGCATCCATCTCTCAGTATCCTTTTCCAGCTTAAATTCAACAGCAGATGGTTTTACAACTGTTTCTATCATCTGAATATTGTATCCTACTGATCTTCTCTTCCCCCAAATTTTATTTTTTAGTAACAATTTTTGATCATCTTTAAAGAGTTAGATAGTTTGATAGGCACTTTAAATAAGTGCAATAAGATTCTCAGGCTCCCATTACAGATAAAGAGACTAAGACATAGTGAAGTGTAGCAAATTGTCAATTTAAATAAGGAGAGGCAAGATCTGAACTCAGATCCATTTGACTGCAAAGTAAATATCTTTGTTTCAGCTTACTTTTTAAATCTATTTTTCATTAAATATTTAAAAAAACACAGAGAGGTATAAGGAACACCTGACTACTGGCCTCTTTGCTTAAGAAATGGATTATTAAGAAAAAAGTTGAGGGTAGTTCAGCAGTTAGAATGCCTGCCTTCCATGCAGGAGACCCAGGTTCAATTCCCGTACCATGCACCCAAAAAAAAAAAAAAAGTTGAAAGCTTTGGAAATACCAATCTGATCACATTTCACGTTACTCATCTTTTTCACATTAATCATCTTTCTTCTCCCCCAATGGTCTTATTCTGCATTTGGTTTATCATCATTATGAACTCTTCAATACTTTTAGTATAGATGTAGATTTTTTGAGTTTATATATAGTACTGCACTGAATATATTATTCAACTTGCTTTTTTTTTTTTTTTACCCATATTGTTTGCAAGATTTATATTTAAACACACTGCTCTGGTGTATTTGTCAGTCTTGTAATGGTAACAAGCAACCCCAAATCTCAGGGGATTATAACAAAGATTTGCTTCCTGCCTGTTTACATATGGATTGCAGGTCAGTTGCAATTTCACTCTGGGCTCTGACTATGGCTCTACACCATGAGGCTTCTCATTACCGAACTAAGGCAGAAGGAGCTACCCCCATGTGAGACATGTTGCTTTTGTGGCAGTGTCAAGTGAAGAGCCAGAGAGAGAACTGGCAGAAACATGTACCTCTTCTCAAAGGTCCTGTTTGGGTATAGCATGAGCCAAATCTGCTCCTGCTTCATTGGCCAAAATTGAGGTAGGACCAAGTCCTGTACTAAAGCAATGATGCAGACTGGTCACTGCTCTCACAAGTGGGACAGACAAGTCATAAATTAATGGATGTGACATATAATCTCCCAAAATGGGAGGGAGGAGTGAATAAGTATGAGCAGTAGTTCCACATACCACAATTGTTCATTTACATTGCCACACAGAATCCCACTACATGACTCTCTGAATTTATTAATTCACTCTCCAGTTAATAGACATATAAATTGATTCTAATATCCATTCTTGCAACAATGCTCTCATGAACATTTTTGAGCTTGTTCCATTGTAAAACTTTGTACATAGTTGTGAATTCTTTAAGATATATATCAGAATTCATAGCAGTGAAATTTCCATGTCAGAAAATCAAAGTTCCTATTCCATATCTTCCATAATGGTATTAAATAATCTGACTTAAAAATGGCACACAACACTCATGTTTCCAAATCACTGGGCAGAGTTCCAGTGTTGATGACTACTAAAATACCTAATAGGACGATTTCTTGACATTTAAAATTGCTTAATTTTAATTTTTAGAAAAGCCCGATGATATTTCTTAGTCCCCTTCCTTTCATATAAGATTTTGAATAAGCTCATCAGGCTCAGCAAAAATACTGCAAAGAATTTTATTGGAATTCCATTACATTTACAAATTCCTTTGGAAAGAACTGACACCTTTATAATATTAACTCTTCTTATCAATGTGCATGGTTTATATTTATATTTGCTTTGGTCATTTTAATGTCTTTGAAAAGGTTTTTATAAAATTCACTATATATTAACAAATTGGTTATCTTTCATTATAAGACACGTTGCAGTTTTTCATATTTAAACTGTTTTTCGACTTTAAATTTTAATTTTAAATTTAAATATTTTCATTATAATTACATTTTCTAACTAATGTTATTTTGTAAGATGAAAAATATTTTTTTAGACAACTCGTGGGTTTACTGAACCCATAATACAGGGTTCTCATCTATCAGGCTATATGATACATTTGTTACAACTGATAAAAGCACTGATTTTTTTTCTGGCTTAAATTATGGGAATTTATTGGCTCATGGTTTTGAGGCTAGAAGTCTAAAATCAAGATACCAGCAGGACTTCTTTTCTCCCAGTGTGTGTAGACTTTGGTGCAGGCTGTTGGCACCCCTTGAAGTTCCTTGGTTTTTTGTTGTTGCTGTTTTTTAATTGTGAAAAATAGCATACATAAAAAAAGCAATAAATCTCAAAGCACATTGCAACAATTAGTTACAGAACAGACGTCAGAGTTTGGTATGGGTTACAGTTCCACAATTTTAGGTTTTTCCTTCTAGATGCTCCAATACACTGGAGACTAAAAGAAATATCAATATAATGATTCAGCACTCATACTCATTTATAAACTCCTACATTCTCTGCTATAATTCCACCTTCTTCATTGCTCTTTCTCCCAATCTTGAGGGATATTTGGGCTCTGCCCATTCTAACTTTTTCATGTTGGAAGGGGCTGTCAATAATAAGGGACAGAGGGATGGAATCCAGTTGATGTTTTGGGAGAGGCTGGCCCCTCTGGGTTTCAGGATTTATCTGGCCTAGGAAACCATCTGGAGGTTGTAGGTTCCTGGAAAGTGATCATAGTGCATGGAACTTTTGTAAAATCTCAGATAGGGCCCCAGGTATTCTTTATGGTTGGCAGGAATGGTTTTGGCAGACCATGGTAAATAGCAATATCTAGCTGAAGCTTGCATAAGAGTAGCCTCTCGACTCTATTTGAACTCTCTCAGCCACTGATACCTTATTTATTACAATTCTTTTCCCCCTTTTGGTCAGGAAGGCGTTGTCAATCCCACAGTGCCTGGGTCAGGCTCATCCCTGGGAGTCATGTCCCACGTTGCCACAGAGACTTTCACCCCCAGAGAAAGCACATTTTGTAACTGTACTATTAACTGTAGTCCATGGTTTGACTTAGGGTTTATGTTGTGCAGTTCCATGGATTTTTTAAAAATGCTTGTTTTGGTAACATATGTACAACTTACAATTTCTTCCTTTTAACCATATTCAAATAGATGATTCAGTGCTGTGATTACATTTACAATGTTGTGCTACCATCACCACCTTCCATTACCAAAAATTTTCCATCATCTCAAGTTAAAACACTGTACATTTTAAGTCTTAACTTCCTGACCCCTAACCCCAACCCATCCCATGGTAACCTATATTTGAGATTCTGACTCCATGAGTTTGCTTATTCTAATTATTTCATTTCAGTGAGATTATACAATATTTATACTCTTATGACTAACATTAACATGATGTCTTCAAGGCTCATCCCATGCTATCACGTGTGTCAGAATGTCAAGCAATGTGATATATTTTTAATCTGTTACCCAGTGATCTTGCTAAGCTCTTTTATTAATACAAATATAAATTTCTGCAGATTCTCCTTAGTTTTCAATATAGAAAATCATATAATTTGAAATAAAGACATTTCCTTTCCTTCTTTATGATATTTATACTGCTTAGCTCTTTTCCTTGTCTTGGTGCCTAACCAGGAATTCCACTATTGTACAGAAGAAGTCACAGATGATATCTTTGCCTGGAACCTGGTTTTAAAGAGAAAACATGTAAAGTTTCTCCATTAAGTTTGCTATATGTTTTTGATAAAATTCCTTTCCTGGTCAGGGAAGTTCTAACACTGAATTACAAAAAATGTTGGTACCATTTTTTTGTTTTGGTAGTATAAATGAGTATTGAATTTTACCATGTTTTCTCTGCCTTCATTGAGACTATTAAATGATTTTTCTCACTTAATCTCTTGATAAGAATTAAATTGACTGTTTTTTTATGTTAAACTATCATTGCATTCTTTGGATATCCCTAATATTAAATTTATAGATTTTGTCTCAGGCCATATTCCCTAAAAACAGACACTGAGATGGAGGTTTGCATGCAAAGTGCAAATGCAGAGCGAGCTCTTGGCCCCCTTGGAAAGAGTGAAGGACAGAATTGCATAGAGGGAAGAGTGGAATTGTAAGTAACTGCAACAAAGGCCTTAGCTAAGAGGATATCACATTCTCTAAAACAGAGGCATAGAAGGAGCTGAAGGGTTATACAGTGGCTTTTCAATGCCTAACCCCTAATGTGATTGATATGTATCATTTTCACTCCTGTTTCATTGCCCAGAAATAATCACTTAACCCTGATAAATTTCAAGGGAATTAGGAAGTATGCTTTTGTGGAAGAATGGTTAAAACAGATAACCTTGAGTGTTGCAAAAGTCTATCACACATCCAATACAACAGGTTAACTTTTTTTAGAATTGCTCTCTTTCTACCAAACAATATATGGATGTTAAAACACCTTACTCTCATTATTTCCTTCCTTCATACATGTAACAGTTGCCCAATCACTTTGTTGCATTGTTGTATTATAATCTTTGCATTAATTATGGTATTGTTTTATCTGTACAGTAAGTTTCTGTTTAGAGCTCTCACACTTTTATCAGTTTCCTTATTCACCATTTTTCTTCCTCTCATCATTTCTTTCAGATTCAGTTTCCTTCTATAGACTCTTTCAAAGTTCATCAGTAAAAGTCTGTTGGGAAAAATTCTCAATTTTTAGTCTAAAAGCATTTCTATTTTACTTTTTTTATTTTTTTTTATTTTTTTTATTAACGGAAAGAAAAAAAAAAGAAATTAACACAACATTTAGAAATCATACCGTTCTACATATGCACTCAGTAATTCTTAACATCATCACATAGATGCATGATCATTGTTTCTTAGTACATTTGCATCGGTTTAGAGGAACTAGCAACACAACAGAAAAAGATATAAAATGTTAATATAAAGAAAAGAAATAAAAGTAGTAATAATAGTAAAAAACAACAACAACAAACAAACCAACAAGCAAACAAAAACAAAAAAAACCCTATAGCTCAGATGCAGCTTCATTCAGTGTTTTAACATTATTACTTTACAATTAGGTATTATTGTGCTGTCCATTTTTGAGTTTTTGTATCTAGTCCTGTTGCACAGTCTGTATCCCTTCAGCTTCAATTACCCATTGTCTTACCCTGTTTCTAACTCCTGCTGAACTCTGCTACCAATGACATATTTCAAGTTTATTCTCAAATGTCCGTTCACATCAGTGGGACCATACAGTATTTGTCCTTTAGTTTTTGGCTGGATTCACTCAGCATAATATTCTCTAGGTCCATCCATGTTATTATATGGTTCATAAGTTTATCTTGTCTTAAAGCTGCATAATATTCCATCGTATGTATATACCACAGTTTGTTTAGCCACTCTTCTGTTGATGGAGATTTTGGCTGTTTCCATCTCTTTGCAATTGTAAATAACGCTGCTATAAACATTGGTGTGCAAATGTCCGTTTGTGTCTTTGCCCTTAAGTCCTTTGAGTAGATACCTAGCAATGGTATTGCTGGGTCGTATGGCAATTCTATATTCAGCTTTTTGAGGAACCGCCAAACTGCCTTCCACAGTGGTTGCACCCTTTGACATTCCCACCAACAGTGGATAAGTGTGCCTTTCTCCGCATCCTCTCCAGCACTTGTCATTTTCTGTTTTGTTGATAATGGCCATTCTGGTGGGTGTGAGATGATATCTCATTGTGGTTTTGATTTGCATTTCTCTAATGGCCAGGGACATTGAGCATCTCTTCATGTGCCTCTTGGCCATCCGTATTTCTTCTTCTGGTAGGTGTCTGTTCAAGTCTTTTTCCCATTTTGTAATTGGGTTGGCTGTCTTTTTGTTGTTGAGTTGAACAATCTCTTTATAAATTCTGGATACTAGACCTTTATCTGATATGTCGTTTCCAAATATTGTCTCCCATTGTGTAGGCTGTCTTTCTACTTTCTTGATGAAGTTCTTTGATGCACAAAAGTGTTTAATTTTGAGGAGCTCCCATTTATTTATTTCTTTCTTCAGTGCTCTTACTTTAGGTTTAAGGTCCATAAAACCGCCTCCAGTTGTAAGATTCGTAAGATATCTCCCTACATTTTCCTCTAACTGTTTTATGGTCTTAGACCTAATGTTTAGATCTTTGATCCATTTTGAGTTAATTTTTGCATAAGGTGTGAGATACGGGTCTTCTTTCATTCTTTTACTTATGGATATCCAGTTCTCTAGGCACCATTTATTGAAGAGACTGTTCTGTCCCAGGTGAGTTGGCTTGACTGCCTTATCAAAGATCAAATGTCCATAGATGAGAGGGTCTATATCTGAGCATTCTATTCGATTCCATTGGTCGATATATCTATCTTTATGCCAATACCATGCTGTTTTGACCACTGTGGCTTCATAATATGCCTTAAAGTCCGGCATCGCTAGACCTCCAGCTTCGTTTTTTTTCCTCAAGATGTTTTTAGCAATTCGGGGCAACCTGCCCTTCCAGATAAATTTGCTTATTGGTTTTTCTAATTCTGAAAAATAAGTTGCTGGGATTTTGATTGGCATTGCATTGAATCTGTAGATGAGTTTAGGTAGGATTGACATCTTAATTATATTTAGTCTTCCAATCCATGAACACGGTATGCCCTTCCATCTATTTAGGTCTTCTGTGATTTCTTTTAGCAGTTTTTTGTAGTTTTCTTTATATAGGTTTTTTGTCTCTTTGGTTAAATTTATTCCTAGGTATTTTATTCTTTTAGTTGCAATTGTAAATGGGATTCGTTTCTTGATTTCCGCCTCAGCTTGTTCATTACTACTGTATAGAAAAGCTACAGATTTTTGAATGTTGATCTTGTAGCCTGCTACTTTGCTGTACTCATTTATTAGCTCTAGTAATTTTGTTGTGGATTTTTCTGGGTTTTCTACGTATAGTATCATATCGTCTGCAAACAGTGATAGTTTTACTTCTTCCTTTCCAATTTTGATGCCTTGTATTTCTTTTTCTTGCCTAATTTCTCTGGCTAGAACTTCCAACACAATGTTGAATAATAGTGGTGATAGTGGACATCCTTGTCTTGTTCCTGATCTTAGGGGGAAAGTTTTCAATTTTTCCCCATTGAGGATGATATTAGCTGTGGGTTTTTCATATATTCCCTCTATCATTTTAAGGAAGTTCCCTTGTATTCCTATCTTTTGAAGTGTTTTCAGCAGGAAAGGATGTTGAATCTTGTCAAATGCCTTCTCTGCATCAATTGAGATGATCATGTGATTTTTCTGCTTTGATTTGTTGATATGGTGTATTACATTAATTGATTTTCTTATGTTGAACCATCCTTGCATACCTGGGATGAATCCTACTTGGTCATGATGTATAATTCTTTTAATGTGTTGTTGGATATGATTTGCTAGAATTTTATTGAGGATTTTTGCATCTGTATTCATTAGAGAGATTGGTCTGTAGTTTTCTTTTTTTGTAATATCTTTGCCTGGTTTTGGTATGAGGGTGATGTTGGCTTCATAAAATGAATTAGGTAGTTTTCCCTCCACTTCGATTATGTTGAAGAGTTTGAGGAGAGTAGGTACTAATTCTTTCTGGAATGTTTGATAGAATTCACATGTGAAGCCGTCTGGTCCTGGACTTTTCTTTTTAGGGAGCTTTTGAATAACTAATTCAATCTCTTTACTTGTGATTGGTTTGTTGAGGTCGTTTATTTCTTCTTGAGTCAAAGTTGGTTGTTCATGTCTTTCCAGGAACCTGTCCATTTCATCTAAATTGTTGTATTTATTAGCGTAAAGTTGTTCATAGTATCCTGTTATTACCTCCTTTATTTCTGTGAGGTCAGTAGTTATGTCTCCTCTTCCATTTCTAATCTTATTTATTTGCATCCTCTCTCTTCTTCTTTTTGTCAATCTTGCTAAGGGCCCATCAATCTTGTTGATTTTCTCATAGAACCAACTTCTGGTCTTGTGGATTTTCTCTATTGTTTTCATGTTTTCAATTTCATTTATTTCTGCTCTAATCTTTGTTATTTCTTTCCTTTTGCTTGCTTTGGGATTAGTTTGCTGTTCTTTCTCCAGTTCTTCCAAGTGGACAGTTAATTCCTGCATTTTTGCCTTTTCTTCTTTTCTGATAAAGGCATTTAGGGCAATAAATTTCCCTCTTAGCACTGCCTTTGCTGCATCCCATAAGTTTTGATATGTTGTGTCTTCATTTTCATTTGCCTCTAGGTATTTACTAATTTCTCTTGCAATTTCTTCTTTGACCCACTTGTTGTTTAAGAGTATGTTGTTGAGCCTCCATGTATTTATGAATTTTCTGGCACTCCGCCTATTATTGATTTCCAACTTCATTCCTTTATGATCCGAAAAAGTGTTGTGTATGATTTCAATCTTTTTAAATTTGTTAAGACTTGCTTTGTGACCCAGCATATGGTCTATCTTTGAGAATGATCCATGAGCACTTGAAAAAAAGGTGTATCCTGCTGTTGTGGGATGTAATGTCCTATAAATGTCTGTTAAGTCAAGCTCATTTATAGTAATATTCAGGTTCTCTATTTCTTTATTGATCCTCTGTCTAGATGTTCTGTCCATTGATGAGAGTGGTGAATTGAAGTCTCCAACTATTATGGTATATGTGTCTATTTCCCTTTTCAGTGTTTGCAGTGTATTCCTCACGTATTTTGGGGCATTCTGGTTCGGTGCATAAATATTTATGATTATTATGTCTTCTTGCTTAATTGTTCCTTTTAATAGTATATAGTGTCCTTCTTTGTCTCTTTTAACTGCTTTACATTTGAAGTCTAACTTGTTGGATAGTAGTATAGCCACTCCTGCTCTTTTGTTATTTGCATGAAATATCTTTTCCCAACCTTTCACTTTCAACCTATATTTATCTTTGGGTCTAAGACGTGTTTCCTGTAGACAGCATATAGAAGGATCCTGTTTTTTAATCCATTCTGCCAGTCTATGTCTTTTGATTGGGGAATTCAGTCCATTAACATTTAGAGTTATTACTGTTTGGATAATATTTTCCTCTACCATTTTGCCTTTTGTATTATATATATCATATCTGACTTTCCTTCTTTCTACACTTTTCTCCATGTCTCTCTCTTCTGTCTTTTTGTATCTGACTCTAGTGCTTCCTTTAGTATTTCTTGCAGAGCTGGTTTCTTGGTCACAAATTCTCTCAGTGACTTTTTGTCTGAGAATGTTTTAATTTCTCCCTCATTTTTGAAGGACAATTTTGCTGGATATAGGAGTCTTGGCTGGCAGTTTTTCTCTTTTAGTAACTTAAATATATCATCCCACTGTCTTCTAGCTTCCACGGTTTCTGCTGAGAAATCTACACATAGTCTTATTGGGTTTCCCTTGTATGTGACAGATTGTTTTTCTCTTGCTGCTTTCAAGATCCTCTCTTTCTCTTTGACCTCTGACATTCCAACTAGTAAGTGTCTTGGGGAACGCCTATTTGTGTCTATTCTCTTTGGGGTGCGCTGCACTTCTTGGATCTGTAATTTTAGGTCTTTCATAAGAGTTGGGAAATTTTCAGTGAAAATTTCTTCCATTAGTTTTTCTCCTCCTTTTCCCTTCTCTTCTCCTTCTGGGACACCCACTACACGTATATTTGTACGGTTCACATTGTCCTTTAGTTCCCTGATACCTTGTTCAAATTTTTCCATTCTTTTCCGGATAGTTTCTGTTTCTTTTTGGAATTCAGATGTTTCATCCTCCAAATCACTAATTCTATCTTCTGTCTCTTTAAATCTGTCATTGTAGGTATCCATTGTTTTTTCCATCTTTTCTACTTTATCTTTCACTTCCATAAGTTCTGTGATTTGTTTTTTCAGTTTTTCTATTTCTTCTTTATGTTCAGCCCATGTCTTCTTCATGTCCTCCCTCAATTTATCGATTTCGTTTTTGAAGAGGTTTTCCATTTCTGTTCGTATATTCAGCATTAGTTGTTTCAGCTCCTGTATCTCATTTGAACTATTGGTTTCTTCGTTTGACTGGGCCATATGTTCAATTTTCTGAGCGTGATCCGTTATCTTCTGCTGGCGTCTGGGCATTTAGTCAGATTTCCCGGGGTGTTCGACCCCACAGGTTGAAAGATTTTTCTGTGCAATCTCTGGGTTCTGTTTTTCTTATCCTGCCCAGTAGGTGGCGCTCGTGGCACACTTTTGTCTACGGGTTCCACCAGTGAAAGTTGCTGTGGGTCCTTTAACTCTGGAAAATTCTCGCCGTAGGGGAGGTTCGGCAGCCGAAGCGTCTTGGAAGAATGCCAGCCGGCCTGGGGTTCCGAATGCGGGGAGGGTCGCCGGCCGCCGCAGCACGGGAGAGCGTCCGGCCGAATTAGCTAGTCGGCCCGGGGCACCAAGCCTGGCGGGAGGGCGCCAGCTGTCGCAGCCCGGGAGAGTGCACTGTTCCCAGCCGGACGGGGGAGTCACGTGTTTGGAAGGGATCCCCCGGTCACTGTTCTCCGCAGTCTGGGGATTTCTGACCCAACTATCTCAGTTGGTCCAGGGGGCCTCGCGTGGTGGGGGCACCAGCCGCCGCGGCCTAAGGGGACCGCCTGTCCAATTCTACCAGCTGGCCTGGGAAGGTGGAAGGGAGGGACTCCGGTCGCTTGCCATCCCACCCAGGAAAGCCCGTGCCCCTTGGTGATCTCACCGGAGCTGGTTCTCCCAGATAGTCAGCCGTTCCAGGATGGGGTACGCCGTCCCTTTGATCTCCCTCGTGGCTCCGGGAGCTGCTCTGTATTATCTCCACTCCCCCAGTAGCTGTTCTGGAGGAGGAAAGGTGAGGGCGGCAAGGCTGTCGAGGCTGGTAGCGGAGGAGCTGGTGAAGGCGGGGGAAGAGGGCACCGTGGTGATTGGAGAGCCGCCGGAGCAGGAGGGGAAAGAGGGGGGAGAAGGAGGGCGGGCGGGTCGGCTGCCGCGGGGCGTGGGCGCCGCGCGGCGGGCCGGCGGAGAAAGAGAGGGGAGAAGAAGCATTTCTATTTTGTGCTTGTTCTCCACAATAATTTAAGTGGGCATAAAATTGTAGTCTGGCAATTAATTCTTCTTAATAATCTGATTTTATTCCATTATCTTCTGTCTTCTATCATTGCTTTTAAAAAGTTTGCTATAATTTTCATCATTGTTGTATTATAGGTAATCAGTCTTTTCCCTCTGAGTGACCTTAAGAACTCCTTTCTGTGTTTGGTGTTCTGTGGTTTCCCTACAATAAATCTATACTAAATCTATCAGAGATTTCTAATAGTTTCAGAATGCAGTGATTCATGTCTTCTGAAAATTTCTCAGCCATTTAATCCAATTAAAAGTAACTTCGTCCTCATTTTATCTTCCATTTCTCTTAAATCTCTTTTATATTTTCCATCATTTGACTCTCTATATTGCATTTACTCAATCACTTCAGATCTATCTTTTAGTTTCTTAATTTTTTCTTTGGTTCTCAAATCCTTTGAGTTTTTAATTCCAATGATTAAAATTTCCATTTCTTTATGGTCAACATATCTTCTTCAATATTGCTCAAACTTTTAAATTACCTTTTTCCTTTCCAGTATTTTCAGTTCCATTCTCTATTTCTTGAACACACATTTAATAAGTTTCATCTGATAATTCTATTACCTCAGACACATCTCTCATCTAATAGTCCAGTCAAAATATGCACCATCTATCCTGCTCCTTCCCATCTCATGGCTTCTCTATGTCTTCAGACACTGTCATTTTCTGTCTTCCTATGAGATGAGAGACATGTTCCATCTCTTTTCAAACATAATAATTTTGAAAAAAAAATACTTTTGCAGACCCTTCATTGTCATGTCCTCCCATTTGCTTTCTCTAGGAACTGTTTTTATTATTCCCTTTCTCTCTCACTTTCAATTCTGCCCTATATTCTGGCAATTAACCCTGTTGACAGATACATTTGAGTTTCTCAATCCTACAAAATATACCAAAGACCAAAACTAAATGCTTTATCCACTCATAAAGGCCTCTCAGTACCTTGAATATTGGTGGTTGTACAATTCTTTCTCCCTGCGCTTCCCTTCCAAAAAGGACTAGAATCCGTCCAAGTGGTACCCCTGGGGGTGGGGTGGGGCTCTAGGATGTCTGTGCCTTTTATCCACAGCTGTGGTACGAGGCAGAATCACCAAAGCCAAGAGAGGATTTTTCCAGAAATCATGTCATGTGCAAACTAGAGGGGGGCAGAGGGGATTCCAATAGTCACTTTTGCAACTCTAAGAGGGGGTCATTTTAATGTAGAGGCAAGTCCAAATGGGTATCTGCCAGAAAGCCCAGGTGGTTCTAGGGAGTGAAGCTCAGGGGAAGCACTTCCATAATCATGCAGCCTGGAAGGTGCTCCTGATTAGTCTCATTCCTAGAGTATTATACAAGGTGATTAATGTTACCAACAAGAAACAGACAAGTATTGGAACTGGAACTTCAGCCTGTTATAGCTTTTTCTATTCTTCTGCTAGGAAAGTGTATTAGCTTGCTAATGCTGCCAGAAAGCAATATGCCAGAAATGGAACAGCTTTTAAAAAGGGAATTTAATAAGTTACAAGTTTACAGTTTCAGTGCTGAAAAAATGTCCAAACTAAGGCATTCGCTGGTCCCCTGCTCCTGGCCTCCATTGCTTTCAGCCTCCGTTTCCTGTGGGGATTCCACACTTGGCTCCTCCGGGACACAACTCTGGGTTCCTACTTGCTTAGCATCTCAGAATGCTAAGCATATGCTGATATCTGCGGGGCCCTGCATCTCCAAACATCTGGGTCTCATGTTGGCTCTGTTAGCTCTGAAGCAATTGTTCTCCAAGCGTCTGAATAGGCTTTTCCAAACATCTGTGTCTGTGTCTTCATCTAAGATTTCTTCAAAATATTTCCCCTTTTAAAGGACTCCAGTAAACTAATCAAGATTCACCTTGAATGGGTACAGTCACATCTCCATTAATCAGAAAGTCATACCCACAATTGGGTATATCACATCTTTGTGAGATAATCTAATAAAACATTTCTAGCCTATGCTGTTGAATCAGGATTAAAAGAAGCAGCTGCCCCCACAGGATTGGATAAGGATTATAACATGGCTTTTCTGGTATACATAATACCTTCAAAGCAGCACAGAAAGGCTCAATTCCATGACTTGGTGGTCCCGAATTCACATGAGCATGTATCAGCTGATACAACTGAGAGGTATGTACATGATAGGAAAGAGGGATAGTTAAAGATTAATGCTGAAGGTAACTTAAGCTTTTTTTCTTAACTTTTTAGTTTGATATTCACTCTAGAATCAAGACAAATTTTCCATCAATCTGTCCAATGTCTAATGGCTATATTTTAAAATTTCCTCCCATTTTTTTTGGAAAGCAGCTCATATTTAATTGTGATATTTTAAAATTGTACAACTGTTTTGACACCCTGCCTGCTCTATCCCCTACATTCAGTCTCTCAACATGACAGGAAAAAGCCAAACAATCACAGGTATAATGTGTTTAATAACTTTACCCCATCAGTTCCTATTTGCAGCACCCAATATTCTTCTGAAATACCAGACAGACATGGCAGTGGCCAAGCATACATTTCAGACCTCTCAGAGTTTAAAAGTTTAGGTTCTCTGACCATTCTGCATTACAGTGGCACTTATCCAGAACTGGTACCTCTCCGCACTTGGGGAACTTTAAATGTACCAATGAAAAAAGCTTTTTCCCCTTCAAGGGGAAGAAAAGAAATAACTCCTCAAAAATCCAGCAGATCTGGCTGTATGGGTAGTTCAGTGATAGAGTGCTCACCTTCCATGTGGGAGATCTGAGTTCGATTCACGGACCATGTACGCCAAAAAAAAATATCCAGCAGATCTAGCTAGGAGATCTTTCCACCTGTCCCATGTCTTCATGCTCATTTTTTTCCTTTTTTTTTTTTTATGTAGTGGAGGAAGAGACCAAAACCTAACCTGAGTTACAAGAAACAAGGCAGTGATGGTTATAAAGGGAGTGACCAGGGATTAATTCCTTTACCCCCACATGTGATGAATGTACGTCACAGAAAAAAATAACAAATCCACAACTTACAACAGCTAGATTTACAAAATCCATTCATCCAAGGGTGGTGGAAGGTAGGAAGGGGAGTTAGAGGGGTAAATGGGACAGGGAGAAAAACAAAATATTCAAATCAATCCAGACACAGGGGCTGGCAAGCACTAAAAAATAGCTGCAGAAAAACCTGTGGTCCTTTCAGACTCACAGTGCTTTTAAAAATCCACATACTGGACTCAGAAGAGTCTGGCTTATGTGCAACATAAACATAAAAATTCCAATTCATCAGAGAGAAGAGAATATGCAGAGAGGCTTTGGGAGAGTGGGTCCTGCCCTCCCTGCATAGCGGAAGTAAACAGGGAAAAGATCTGCCATAGTTTCCTTCAAGTCCCACCCGTTCCCTTCGGATGGCAAGAGTTCAGTGGCATGCAGCAACCTTCAATTTGGCAGGCGATGGATGTGGTAAAGAGAACTTCTCTGCAGAGGTTGAACTAGTCAGGGCAGACTGCAGACAGACCATTCTGTGGAAGGGTCTGCTGCTTAAGACCACCAAGGAAAAGAGACACAACTGGCAAAGGTATGCATTGCCAGGGGTCTTTGCTTCATGAGCACTGGTAACAAATAAGGGAAAGAAGATAGAGAAGAGGCAGCCACTGATAATGTATGAGGACTGCACTGCTGTGAAAAAGGCTAGGGACAAACCAAATCCAAAGTAGTAAGGCCAATTCCTTTCTATATTTGACAGCTACTGGTGCGTTTCAATTCCTTTATTGAGCCAGTGATACTCAAAGCTGTTAAGAGAGTAGAAAACGGACATATGCAAGAGACTAACCAGCTGGCCAATGAGATGGATGGGAAAGAGACTCATAAACATTTCCTGATGAGGAAAAGAGCCTGCAGCAAAAGGTTGAAGAGCATGTCAGCAATTATTTGTTGACTCTAAGGAATGGATGAGTCTTTCTCCTTGATGCCTCAAATGCCAGATCAGCTCTATCCTGAAACCAAATGGCATTGACAACTTTGCTAAGCACAAACAGGGAGAGCATGCAAAGAACACTGCAAATTGATGTGGGGAAGAATTCCAGTCACGACCAAATATCACCAGGTAGTGATGGATCACCAATAATTTGTGCTGCTACTGACTGAAGCACAGGAATAACCACTAGTAAAACAAGAGGAGACTGAACCAGAATATCGGCCATTCCAAGCATAGCATTGGAAAATTCTACTAACAATAGGTGGTTCACTTTCCTACTTCTGCTTTATGCTCTGGGCTCTGGGCTCTGGGCTGGACCAAGACATTACTTGTTCTTCACCACCGCTGCTCCTCTCTCTTTTGCTAGATTCGAGCATCTAGCTTTGTGATGGTGCAAATACCCTGCTAACGTCCCAGAGAAAGGTTTTGACACTGGCAGCCATCTCTTCACCATGCAAACTACCAACTACACAGAGGGAGAACCACCCCCAAGTCTGTCATCGTGAAGGACCCAGCCACCCGCTCCTGCAAGGGCTCTCCCAGGGCCCTTCCTCCCACTCTTGCCCCAGGGAAGATATGAATGAAAACTATTCACAAGCCCCTTCTAGCTGATGAAGGTGCGATCTAATAAGAGGAGAATCGCCAGACCCGGATACTGCACTGAAAATTAGAATCGTATAAAGATCTCTAAAAATGAATAGATTAATGTTTCAGATTAAAGCAAACACAAATACAACAATCACATCCAAATTCTATTCCAGATAAATTCTTCTTGAAGAATAATTTTAGTTCTTAAGGCTGCTTCAGTCTTGGAAGAACAACTGAATCTACATATCTTCTCTCTCTTTTTATTTTCAAAAGACATTCCCTATATTTTCCCCGGTCAAATTTTTCAAAAAGCTACTATTTTTCTAAACATACTCACCTGTCTGCTATAAGCTGTGATTCCTGCGGTGCTGATCTTCAGCTCAGACATGGGCTTATTCCTAAAAAAGCAAAAGTACATGCTAGTGCATCTTAGCTGCCAGGGTTTCTGCTCATTTTCTATGAAAGCACAGATTCTACCTCCCTTGAGTTGGTATCCATCTTTCTCTCAGCAGGCCTTATTATTAAAAAATGCATAATCTCTTCCTACATTACCAGAAACCTGTTTGGAGAAAAACAGACGTCTTTAACTTGCTAGTTCCCTTGCAGCCCCTTGCAGCTTTCTCTGCTGGTGGTGACTGAGGCTCGTGGGGCTCCAAGGCTCTGAGCCGGGCTGTGCGGGTCTAAGCGGCTTCTCTGTGGACCTGCTGCCGGCTGTGCTCAGGATCCCTCTGAGAGACGGGTTGGTAACAATGGCATCAAACAGCTATTATCCTTGCAGTGAGGGGCCAAGAGTGCCTCAGAGATTCATGCTGTGCACAGAAGTTATCAACATGAGACTGAATGCGGGGGGAAGGGGAAGGATTGGTACTTAAGAGGGGAAATTTTAAGAGTGGGGATAAGTATAAAAAAAATGGTGAAAAAAATGTTAGCGCTCTCTGTCTCTCTCCCTTTCTTTCATTCATTCTCCATTCCTCTCCATACTTACTTTAAAATATATCTATCCATATCAATGGGAAAACCAAAAATGGTTTTTGAATTTTCCCAGCCTTCCCCCCTCCCACTAAGAGTTGAATTGGTTGAAAAATCTTTTTATGGATTTGTCCTTAGGAGCCTTTGGGACCTCTGGGCCCAACAATTTGTACAACCTACCCCCTATCTTACTCATACTATTTACCTAATGTTTCTGATTCTTATAATGGGCCATATTACTCCTCAACTTTATCAGCAACTGTACTGGCTGTGAGTGATGTGTGTTTGTGGATCATAAGGATTTAAAAATGTATAGGAAAATTCTTTTCTCAGATTGTTTCTGAGTTTATCAAGGAACAATGACATGAACTACTCCTTATGTAAGCACCATGAGGCTCATTTCATTACCGTGAGGAAACTGAGGTGCATGCATTTTAAGGGATGTGTAACTGTTAATTTTTAGAAACATAATTACAAAACCTTGGCTCTTTTCAGTTCACTATACTGTCTCCAGTATAGTGTGTATGCATGCAAAGTTAAATAATTTCAGGGAAGAGTGGTTGTCACAAGGCTCTTATACATGCTTACATGACAAAGGATTGGCACAGCAATGTTCTGTATACTTCCTACGTTCAGTTCCCACATTTGACACCAGGTGCTGGATAAAGATGGGAAAGAGAGGATAAATATTAAGAGAGTGAAGCAGGGAGTCATCTAAGATCAAAGAATGTCTGAGAAAAGCTTTCATCAGACAAGAGTTATCCCAAAACTTAGTCATTTTCTGCACAATGTTCAAAAGATTAAATCCACAAACTCAGTAGTACAGAGAACAAGTCAACAGGCAGCAGAAATAATTTACATCAGGGAAGAGTAGCTCTCTAACTTTTCAACAATGTACACGTTATTTTTTTATAGTAGCCACTTGAAATAAATGCTTAAGAGTTATTGAAATACACTTGATGAAATCCCTGATCTAACAATTACAAACTCAAGAGACTGAAGACATTTTCTACTTGTTCTAATTTTTCTAATGAATAGGACAAAGTCCACTGGCTTGCCAGAGCTCAGGGGTAGACTAGGGGATGATAACACACAGGACACCCAGTACAAGAAGGAAACAGTGTGGTGCTGTGTGGAATTAAACCAACTGTCTTTATAGAAATAATTTCAAGCTAATTTGAACACGACCATTCATTACTCAACTATTTGATACTGATATGAGCCAGGCTCTATTGTAGGCCTGTGTGATACAAGAATCAACAAGCAGATATTGTGGTAGTCCAAACAATGGTCCCCTACAGCTGTCTATGTTTATGTCTTAATCCCTGGAACCCATGAATATGTTACCTTATTAGCAAAAGAGATTTTGAAAATGTGATTACGGTTAAGGACCTTGAAATGGGATGCTACCCTTAATACTCTAGGTGAGTCCAATCTAATCAAATGAGCCCTTGAAAGCAGAGGATCATTTCCTGCTGAAGTTAGAGAAATACAGTGGAAGATGAGGCACAAGAGATTTGAAATATGGAGGCGTTCAACCCAGTACTGCTGGCTGTGAAAGTGAGGAGGACCACAAGCCAGAGGATGTGGGTGGCCTCTAGAAGCTAAGAAGCTGGATAACTGCCAGCAAGTAAGCCATGTGGAACTGAATTCTGTCGAAGTGAATGACCCTGGAAGTAAACTCTCTCCCAGAGCCTCCAGAAAGGAATGGAGCCCAGCCAGCACCTTTGTTTCAGCCTCATGAGACTCAAAGTAGAGAAACCAGCCAAGCCATCGGTGGTGACCTAAAGAAGTTTGAGATAAGAAATTAGCATTATTATAAACTGCAAAGCTTGGGGCAATTTGTTATGGCAGCAATAGAAAATGAATATAGATATGACCCCATGTTCAGGAGACCATGTTCAGGGGAAAGGAGGAGTGGTCTTTAGGGGAGACCAACAACACCAGCAATTAGAGTGAACTGGAAAATGCACACATCCCTAGCTCTCTCACCGGGAGGATGGTACTTCATAGCAAGGAAGAATTGGAAAGTCAGGCACAAACTCTTAGAGTTAAGAGTTAGGGATTAAGGTCTCACATCTTTTCGTTTCAGAGTCAAGCTAAGTACATGTACTTGGGGAAAATTTTCCATCTGTAAAATAATGGAATTTAACCCAATGCAATGAAATTATCCTTTCTATACTAATTGATAGGCAGTGTATCCCCTGAACATGGTCTAACTTTCCACTGTTGGGAAGCGTGTCCAACTCAGCTACTCCAGGCATCAGGTCCATTGCCATTGACCTCAGCTGCATGGGCAGATAATAGTGGCCAGGCATAGACAGGCTTTTGCAAGGCAGTTACTTCAGTACTGCAGTCCAAATGAAAAAAAAAAAAAAAAGAAAGAAATAGAAAAAGCTCTTTATTAGGCAGGGAGTCATTGGCACTACCCACTGAGTCGGTGGAAAGGAGCGCCCAGACCAAGTTGACCCTTTAAGGAAAGAGCCAAGATATCCCATGAAGCTATTGTTCAAACCGTTCAGTAGAACTCCATTCTCTAAGGGGATCACCTGGTGGTTGACATCACTTCTTTACTTAAAAGCACTACCTTCGTCTGTGCTTTAACTCGGTTCTCTTTTTGCAGACTGAACCCCCTGCTGAACTCTTCAGACATACACCACTCACCCCAGCACACCCTCCCTGGCAGTGGGTAAATGGCAAATAAAAAGGTTCTCTCTATCATGTCGATTGACGAGGGCAGCTGGCAGGGTACTCAATGATGCTTTCGCTCTCCGAGCTGCTTAATGTCTCCAGGATCAAACACAAAGATCATGGGAGGGACAGGTGATCAGCGGGGCGACAATAGATAACTGTACTAGGTTCTGGATGAGTTGCGCGACTGAGACAAAATGGCCCCATTTAAAATGACTTCAGAGATATCAAAGGAGGTCTCTGTAGCTACCCTGTGTGTCTTCAGGCTCGAACATTATTTTTCCAGCCCTGCTGGTGCTACTATTGCAGCGTGGGAAAAAAATGTGAAAAAGACTTTCTCACTACTCAAACTTCCTCCCCCGTGTGCATTTCCCAAAGAGAAATACAAACTTTGAATATGGCTTTTGGAGTGGCCCTGGAACACTATATTCCCATTCAGAGAAATGTTTGTGGGACACAGGGAAATAGGTGTATTGTGAACAGTGGGTTTGTCACCAAGAGAAAATATGAGATCATTTTTTCCATTTTTCACCAGGGACATTGTATCTCCCAAAGGAAGAGTAGCTGTGAGGCCAGATAAATATTTCTTAGCTGTTATATTTATTGCCCAAGTTTAAATTTCCATGCTGAGATTGTTTGTCAATTCTTTATTTTATTCTGTAAACAAAATTCAATAAACTTTCTGCACATAAGCCCAATTTTTACAACTGCCAAATAAAGCCAAAATTTCCTGCAAATGCTATATGGCAAATATATTTTCTTTCTATTTTGTGAGCAGTAAAAAAAGTATATCCCGTTTCCATCCTAAATCCCCAGTTTCCTCATTCTTCCCCCAGAAGCAACCACTATTCCCAGTTTCAATGCATTCTTCCAGAGATAGTCTACACATTAACAAAGTTTATAGATAATATTTACATATATAGTATGCATAAATACATAATACATGCATATTTCTTTTTTCCTTTTCTTTTTTTTCTTTTCTTTTTTTTTTCACAACTATAAGCCTACTATCCAGTATGTACAGTATATGTACATACATCTACTTCATTCTTATTAATGGCTACACATCATTCCATAATATAGATATCTCAAAATATATTCATTCCCTATTGATTGATTTTATTCTGGGCATTTTTTCCCATTATAAATAATGGAAAATTTAATATCCTTATCTAGAATTCTTTGTGTATATGCTCAAATGTATCTGTAAAATAAATTTCTCAATGGAATTTTTAGAAAAAATGTCTGCATGGTTTTCATTTTGACAGATTTAACAAAATACTTTACCGACAGTGGGTACCAATCTAAATAATCACCAATAATGTAAGATATTCTTTATTTCCCCAGAAAGATATCAACGCAAAGGATAATTAAACATTTATCTACGGCTATTTGAGAAGTAAAAAAAAAAAAAGTTATTGCGCCTTTAAACATGCCTTTCACTAATTATGAGTAACATTTGTTTTCACATATTTAAATTTCATTTTTCCTGTGAATTGCCATCTTTTCCTCATGGATTTGAAGTGTTTATTTATATACTACATTGATCTGTATAGAACTACCATTTTCATGTGTCAGAAAGGGTTGAAAATTAGCAATTTCATATAGTTAAGCCATTTATATATATATTCTTGGACTCTACTTAGACACCTACCGTTTCCCATTCTCTGTTTATCTTTGACTATAACTGTACCCAAAATTATTTATTATGGCTTAAAATACATTTGAATAATCAGTATGAGTCACCTCTTCCTATGCTTCTATTCCTAAAATGTCTTGGCCTTTCTTGCATGCTTATTTTTCATATAGACATATAAAGATGTCATCTTTTTCAAATAAATTAATATTAGCATTTAAAATTTTTTGACTAATTTATATTGCATTTATAGGTTAATTTAGAAACAATAATTTATAGTATTGAATTCTCTTATACCCCTCCTTGGGATATAAAATTTTAATATTGTAAAGGTATTAAATCCTTAATATCTCTCAGGAGAGACTTAATTTTCCTTTGATATACCTCATATTTTGTTCATTTTTATTGTTTTATGACCTGTAAGTTATACTTATTTAAAATTTTTGATATTTTTTATTTACATTTATTTACTAAAAAATATTTTGACCATAGTGGGATATTTTCTTCTATTACATTTTCTAATTTTGAGTCTATAAGAAAATTACTAATTTTTAGTATTAATTTATAATCTAATAACCTTATTGACTCCATTATTGCTGCTAATAATTTTTTGTTTATTTGACTGGGTTCTTGTATCAGTTAGGGCTCTCTAGGGAAACAGAACCAGTAGTAGATATCTGCAAATATGAGATTTCATAAAAGTGACTAGTGCAACTATGGGGATGCATGAGTCCAAATTTATAGGGCAGACAGCCAGCTGGCATTTTCAATGAAGGTCTTTGATGAGTTCCCTAGGAGAGGCTGGCTGGTTAAAGCAGAAACGGAAATTCTGTCTTCTGACTGCTGAAGCCATCACTTCTCTTTTTAAAGCCTTTGAGTGATTGGATTAAATTTCTCTCATTGCTGAAGATCCCCTTAGTTGAAGATGTGATCAATCATAGATGCAAACAACTTACTGATGATATAAGTCCATGAAGTGTCTTCACAGTAACAGGCCAGTGCTTGCCTGACCAGAGAACTGGGCACCACCACCTGGCCAAGTTAACACATGAAACTAACCATCACAGTTCTCAAATATACAACACACCCATATGCACATAATCATTATACTATCTGTGCCTGTTTGAATCTATTGTGTACCTAGAGAAGCTATGTCCTTGAATCTTCATTCAGTATTGCTGGGTGGTATCTTTTTGATCATTTCCATGGAGATGTGACCAACTAATTGTGGGTGGTAACTTTTGATTAGATGGTTTCCATGTCTCTACCCATTCAAGATGGGGTTACTTACTTTAAGAGGGAACCATTTTGGAAAAAGCTTTAGAGCCACCAGAACTGACAGAGCCAACAGATCCAACAGAGCCCTGGGAAGCCGCTGAAGATTCCTGGAGAGAAAGCTAGTTGCCATGTGCCTTTCCAGCTGAGAGAGCAACCCCGAACATCACCGGTCTTCTTGAAACAAGATATCTTTCCCTGGATACCTTAATTTGGACATGCTTATAGCCCCACCTTAATTTGGACATTTTCATGGCCTTAGAACTGTAAACTTGCCACTTAATAAATTCCCCCTTTCAAAAGCTGTTCCATTTCAGGTATATCGCATTCTGGCAACTTACAAACTAAAACACTAGCTCTGTCTCCTACATTTTCATACCACTTTTTCTTTCCTATGTCTAATACATTAGCCAATATTTTAAAAATTAATATTTCATTGGTCAGCAATATTCTGGTTTTTGGTTAGAAATCTGTATATTGAGGAAGAATTCATCTATTCCTATAAATATTTTAATAAAGGCTTTATGATAACTGCCTGTTAAATCTTATCAATTGCCATTTTGGAATGCCTTTCACGCAGTGCAAGGATTATAGGACGTTTTTCCTTTGATCTCTATTAACAATAAATTGTGTTAATATGTTCACTAAAATTGAATCATCCTTGCATTCCTGACATAATTCCACTTAATTAGGTTTAGCTTTCTTAATATGTTGCTGTATTCCACTTACTGATGCAATGTTTTATCTTTAATTTTATATTAATATTCCTAAGTACAACTGATTTGTAGTTTCACAGAGCGATATTATTGGTGCAATCCTGGCCTCAGAGGAACAAAATTGGTGATTTTCCATCTCTTTCTCTCTCTCTCTATGCTCTAGAATAATTTAGGTAGCATTTCAATGATCTTATCTCTGAACATTAGCAAAATTCCCCTGTGAAATTGTGTGGATCTGATGATTTGGGGGAGAGTAAGTAGCTCTTTGCAAAAATGATTTCTTGTAAGTTACTTTATAAATTTTATTTCTTCCCATATTTCACTTTAGTCCTCTCCTCTATACAATTTCAATGTATTTTACATTCTTCCCGCTGTTGCAGTCAAATAGACCCTTGAGAATATAATGGAATGACTACTGTGCTGGTTTGGAGCCAGTATGCACCCCAGAAAGCCATGTCCTTTAATCCTCATTCACTATTGCTGGGCGGGATCTTTTCCATTGTTTCCATGGAGATATGACCCACCCAGTTGTGGGTGGTAACTTTTGACTAGATGGCTTCCATGGAGATGTGTCTCCACCCATTCAAAGTGGGGTTGCTTACTGAGGCACTTTAAGAGGGAAACATTTTGGAAAAAGCTTTAGAGCTGAAAAAGCCACACAGCCAGGGATCTTTGGAGATGCAGAAGGAGAACACCCCTGGGGAATCCTTATGAAATGAGAAGCTAGGAGAGAAAGCTAACAGACATCATCAGCATCAGAAGTGTTTTGGCTCCTTTGGCCTTATCTTTCCCTGGATACCTCAGTTTGGACATTTTCACAGCCTTAGAACTGTAAACTTGCAACTTAATAAATTCCCCTTTTTAAAAGTCATTCCATTTCTGGTATATTGCATTCCAGCAGCTTCAGCAAAGTAAAACAACTGGGAACATATTTGGATGGACTATTTAAAGGAAGGTTTAATGTCAATAAAGAATTATCCACAAACACTTTTGTGCTCATCTGCAGTGAACTCTCTAGTTCCTTACTATCAACAAATCAGGGAATGAAAGAAGTATGTGTGTGTGTGTGTGTGTGTGTGTGTGTGTGTGTGTGTGTGTGTATCTGCAGTACGTGTCTAAAAGGTTTCTGACTAAAATTTTTACCTTAATTACATTTTCATTCATTATTAAATTTTTGCATGAAATCCAAAAGTTAGAATGTATGTTCAAATAACTTATTGCCATCTCATTATTTTACAGATGAAGAAATTAATATTCTGAAAGGTAGGTAATTTTCCTGCCCAAGTTTCCAAAGCTAGTAAAAAGTTGAACTAGGACTGGAATTCATGTCTCAGTATTCTAAGATTTTTTAACCACTACACTATAGTCTTTTCTTTTGCTCAAACAGTGCAAAGAAGAAAATGCCTCACACCAAACATCAGAAATCAGAATGAGTCATAAAAGAAATAAACATTCTCTACATTCTTCTTTTAGTCCATATTAATTTGGAGCTGTAAATTCTAAAGCAGGCAAAAATTACTAGGGATATTTTCATGCAATTAGCTATGAATTAAAAGTATAAGGACTGCCATGCAGGAGACCCAGCTTTGATTCCTGGTCCATGCACTTCCCAAAAACAAATAAAGAAGCAAACAAACAAACAAAAAAACAAAAATTCAACAAATGGTGCTGCAATAACAGGATACTCACATGGAAAAATATTGAAATGTGACCCTGCCATACAGTGTGTGTGTATATATATATGGACTGGCCTGCCATACAGTATACTAAATAAATAAATAAATAAACAAACAGATAGATAGATAAGGACTGGCAATTCACAAATATTTTCCTGAAGGAAACTTCAATCAATAAGATATATTTGAATTTTTTTCTTCTTGTTTTAACTGCTTTTTAAAATGCAATTTTATTGAGATATATTATATGTTCACAAACCATGTAATTATCCAAAGTGTACAATCAATGGTTCACATTATCATATGGCTGTGCATTTGTCATCACAATCGATTTTTGAATATTTTCAATACTCAAAAAAAAAGAATAAAAGCAAAAATAAAAGTGTAAAAGAATACCCAAAAGATCCCATACTCCCCTCCCCACCTATAACTTATTTTTTGTCTTTTTTTTTCATTCATCTGTCCATACATTGGATAAAGGAAGTATCATTCACAATATTTTCACAATAACATGGTGAAAGCTCTATAGTTATTCAACCATCTTCAAGAATAAAGGCTATTGGATTACAGTTCAACAATTTCAGGTATTTCCCCCTAGTTACTCCAATACACCAAAAACTGACAAGGGATATCCGCATGCTGCATCTGAATAACCTCCAGAATGGCCTCTCAACTCTACTTGAAATCTCTCAGCTACTGAAACTTTATTTTGTTTAATTTCCCTTCTCCCTTTTTAACTGGTTTTTAATTAATATAACTCATGTCTGAATTTTACTATTCCTCAAGCTTACGGACTCATTTCAGTCATAAATGAGTCATACGTCAAGCTTGGTTATTACATAACAAACACAGCAATAAACATTACCAGAACTTTGCATTTAATCTTGATAGAAGAAAAATTTCTTAAGATCTGAGTAACTTAAAATGTGATGCATGTTTCTGGACTTCAGTCTCCTCATCATATGTGAAAAGAAAGAGGTGGCCAGATTAATCTGAAGGTCCCATAACTTCCAGTTGTTGAACAGCTCCTGAAACTCAAAAAACTGGCCCTTATATCTCTTCTGGGATTGGGATCTTGCAGTGAAATGTAGGTTTTATTTAGAAAGAAGGCAAAGAAGAGCAGTCTTTCTAAATAAGTAAATCATTCTCAGGTCTCATGTCAACAGTGGATTTAGAGGCATCTAACATTGCACAATCAAGCCAGAATATCATTTATTTTGAGCACAGTCCCAAATGTTTGCAGGTTTCACAGCTTTATGATCTTCCTATTGAATTGACCCATTTTATTGGGCCAGAGACTGAGATTGTGATTCTACACACAGCTGCATGGCTTTGGGGATTTTTTTTTTACTTTCTTTCCAGATATCTAGATATAAGTGTGTGTGTCAGGAAAAAGTATGCATTTATTTTTACCTTGGCAGCCTCCATTTCTAACTAGAAACACCCCCATCCCCTGACCCTTGCTTTGAAATTTAAAATCAAACACTGATGGCAGGAGATTAACTAGAAATGCCCATTACCAACACAAGAGAGCACATTTCTGTATTACAATAGCTTGAATTGAGAATGCAACAAGCATTTGTTTTGTGGTGTTTACTGTTATCCATTAACCAGTCAGACAATGAATGCTAATGGCATACAAAAAAGATGTCAATATTCATGATGCTGCAGGAAATATAAAATGTAGTTTCTGCTTCTCCCCATTGGGAGCTATAAGTAAAGCTGTGCACAAGGGAAGGGCAGCTTGTTCATGAACACACAAGCACAGCAGCAAGTTGGGTGGAAAGGCAAGCCTCCCAGGATTTTATGGCGCTGAACAGTTTCAGAGCTTAAGTGTCACTGCCTGTGACTCTGCCTGGAGTAACTAAAGCTGACCTTTTCTTGGACAAAACTATACTAGAAGCCCCAAAAGGCACATTGCCTATCACCCACTGCCATGATGCAGGGGAAATTTCTCAAACACCAGGTCAGCCAAACAAGTATTTTTGCCAATTGTTGGGAACAAAGTGTTGTTTGAATCATAGTTCCTTGTCTATGTTCAGCAAGGTGGAAAACAGCGTGTTGTTCCCACAACATTAATGAAGACATTCTAATGGAAAGAGCAGATGGAAACTGCCAGTAAAATGTAGCTAACTGGTAAAAGAAAAATATTTTTCAATAAAACTGTTTATGAACTAGGTACATGGTGAAGGCCGTGTGCCAAAAAAAAATGACAGGTAAAAATATTCTCAAATTAAGTTATAATGGCAGGAAAGAGGGGGGCTAAGTCAGAAACTGTATTTTGGAAAATGAAGTCTTGTATCATGCTAAAATTGCTCTTTGTTAACATTAAATTCATGTGATATTTAAAACATGGTAAGTCTACTTCCAATTTTCTTTTTTTAAATAGGACTTGTAATCATGTATTTTATTTAGAAAACCTTAATGATTGAAAAGATACCAACGAACACAGAGCCCAGAATAAGAAAGCAGGCTTCTAATCCTGTATAGCTTAATGTAATGTCCCAGAGTATAGTAAGCAGGTAACCAAAAAGTATTGGAAAAGTCCCTTGAAGGATAGGAGAAAAAATATGGAACTATTAAACTTTACCACCAGGGAAACTCCTGATACTATGTCAAACATTAGAGACACCTATATCAATAGGACAAGCCCTTGATCTTGAGGCTTGCTCTTGTGAAGCTTATATATACATGGCAGAGAAGTTTAGCCTATCCATAGGCATGTCTGAAAGTCACCTCCAGAGACCTCTTTTGTTGCTCAGATGTGGCCTCAGTCTCTCTAAGTCCAACTCTGAAAGTGAAATCATTGCCCTCCCCCTTACATGGGACATGACATCTGGGGTGAAAGTCTCCCTGGTGGCATGGGAGATGGCTCCCAGGAATGAGTCTGACTCTGGGCCCATGGGATCAACAATGCCATCCTGACCAAAAGAGGGAAAAGAAGTATAACCAATAAGGTATCAGTGGCAGAGAGAGTTCAAATAGAGTCAAGAGGCTACTCTGGAGGTCACTTGTGTGCAAGCTTCAGTAAGACATTGCTACCTATCAGAACTTGCCAAACCCCAACCAAAACCATTCCTGCCAATCCTAAAGAATACCTAGGACATTACATAAAATTCTACAGAAGTACCATACACTAGGGTAACTTTTAAGAAACTTACAACCTCCAGATGGGTCCCTGGCCCAGATAAGTCCTAAAATGGAGAGGGGTCAGTTTCTCTGAGCATCAGCTAGTTCCATTCCCCTATCCCATATTATCTACAGCCCCTTCCAACATGAAAAAGTTAAAATGTTCATAGCCCAAACACCCTTAAAAAGAGTGGGAGAAAGATCAAAGGTAATGGTGGAGTTAAACAGAGACGGTAGCGCTTAATAAGTGAATATGAGTGCTGAATCATTATATTGGTATTTCTTTTAGTCTCTTTAGAGCAGCTAGAAGTAGAAACCTAAAACTGTGGAATTGTAACCCATACCAAAATATGAAATCTGTTCTATAATTCATTGTTGTGATGTACTTTGAAATTTATTGCTTTTTGTATATATGTTATATTTCACAAAAAAAGAAAAAAAGAGGAGTAGTATAACAGATAAGATAGAATTTAACAAATGAGTATGACTGCTAAACCATTATATTGGTATTTCTTTTGGTCTCCAATGTCTTGGAGCAGATAGAAGAAAAAAGATGGAATTGTAACCCATACCAAACTTTAAAGCATGTTCTATAACTACCTGTAAAAAATGCACTTGGAAATTTATTGCTTTTTTGTATATATGTCATATTTCATAATTTTAAAAAAATGTTAAAAGAAGAAGAAAAGCCACCAATGAGTGCAGAGAAATAGTGTTTTTCATGTGAAGTAGCTTCCTAGAACATTGGACCTCTAAGGTGATCTGGAGTTGCTCAATTAAAAGAAGGTCTAAGTTGGGCCATGGTGGCTCAGCAGGTAGAGGTCTCGCCTGCTATGCTGGAGACCCAGGTTCGATTCCTGGTGCTTGCCCATGTCAAAAAAAGGCAGTCTATAAGTACACTTACAACTAGGACTGCGTGTGACTGATGTAGGGGATTGCATTCTGGGCTCCAGTTTTCTTATAGGTATTTTCTGAGAGAGACTGCAGCATATTTGTTCTTTTGTTTCTGACTTATTTTGCACGACACATTGTCCCCAAGGTTCACTCGGCTCATTGCATACCTCGCGTTAGCCTTCCTTTTTGTGGCCACACCATGTTCTATCCTGTGAATGTATCATGGTTCACCTTTTGGCTTCTCAGCCTTCTCCGTTGCGTATCATGGATGGTGTCTGAAGCTAAAAAAAAAAAAGTCTCAAAAAAATAAAAGGAAGTCTATACGAATGCCTGACTGAATGTGCCAAATGTGGCAACTGAATTAGGAACCCAGAGTCAGGAGTCTTACTCAAATTTGCTACTATGAGCTACATGATCCTGGACAGTTCATGTCATCTTGAGACATAGCTCCCATCATCTAAAAAATGGTTACCATAATCTCTGCACCATTCATCTCATAGATACGTGGGGAAAATAAAAGCATTTGATTACCAACAAAGCTTTTTGATTTAAAGATGCCAAAATAAGCATAATACTAATCATTCAAAAAAAAGTCTTACTTAGTGTCTTATCCGTGACAGGCTCTATTTTAGTTACAATTAATTCAGTGGTTATTCACACAATTCCTGCCCCTTATGGTCTTACATCTTAGTGGAGGAGACAAGAGTACATAAATTAAATTATATTATAAGTAAATAATATAATAAATAAATTAACAAATAAATATATGGTATATTATCAGATAGTGATAGATGCTAAGGAAAAATGAAACAGGAGAAATAAGTAGAGAGTGATCATATTTGTGGGCAAAAACTCTTCCAGATGTATTGTCTATGAAGAAGTAAGGCAGAATTTCAGTAAAGGTCTCAATCACTTAAGAAAGAGCCATGGGCATATCTGGGGGTTCTGAATTAAAGGTTGATTAGCAGCAAGAGCAAATAACTGAGGCATAAATACGCTTGGGTGTGTCTGAGCAACAGACAGAAGGCCAGTGGGGTTGGAGCAAGAGTAGAGGAAGAGGGTAGTAATAAATGATTCTGCAGAGGCCGCCGAGGCAGACCATGTGTGGGGCCATCATAAGGACTTGCAATGTTATTTCAGGAATGATAGGGAAGCCTGTAGGCAGTGGAAGCCCATGCCCTGATTTCTGTTTTTAAATGATTATTTGAGCTGTCATGCCATGGCTGGTTAGAGTGGAAATGGTGGCTTTTGCAATATCCAGCCCACGGATGTTGGTGGCTGGACTAAGGTGGGTGCAGTGGAGATAAGATTTGGGATATGTTTTGAAGCCTAGCTAGTTGTGAGAGAAATTTTTTATATGTTAATGGGGTAGACTTCCCCAGTGTTGATGTAGCTGCTCCCTCAGCTTATGTGTGAAGGACAATGAGCCTTCACACTTCTGGTCCCTCTAACCTGGTAGATGCCTCAATTCATGCATATTGCATTGAACTAAACTTCAGGTACCTCTTGGAGGAAATATGGAGGGAGCGGCAGCTATCTACTCAGCTGTAATCTTAAGCCTGTCTCCTTTCTGCTGCTTGCTAATAAACTGCAGTGAAAGCAGCCTCCCAATTCAAGAGAAATAAGGAAAATAGCTGAGAGTAAGCCACAGGACAGCCTGTTTTGAATATTTTGAGTGAGGGGAGGTGGAAAATAGTCATAATGGAAAGTGGGAAAGTGAATTGACTTGAGAAATGTAGTGAGCCTATTAAGTGTAATGACCAAACGTGAAATTTGTGGTGATTAGTTAACATTAGACTAGTAAGTACTTGTGTATTCTTCATATCCAAGTACAGTGCTTGGATGGACAAAATACAGGCTAATGAAGGACCATAGCAATTAGAGGGCTAGATTTAACCATCCTGGGGCTTTTGCCAGCAAGTATGATGCAGGAGAAAAGGAGTTGACGAATAGATATGAGATGGTTTAGGAGGTATGAAAGTGATAATGGACACTGAGAAAGTGGCTGAGACAACAGATGGAAGAACTGTTAGCAGGGGCTGACCAGAGGGGGTACTCTAGAATGATAGAAAGGAGAGAGATCGGATCTTTGAAATGGGGGGATGCCATTATTGGCAATTGGCCTAATTCTGTGTATGGCCCTGGGAGTGGGTGGCTGTACAGACTATTTACCCTAAACAGGGAGACATTGGTACATATTTTTGGCCGATGAATATAGATTCTGATAATCATATAAACTTCATCATATAAACTTCATATAAACTTTGAGACACTGGAATCTTTGTAGAACATTTTATTTGAATTTTTGGTCCATTTAGTAACCATCAATTAACCTTGACATGTCTAGAATATTTTTTCTGAGAAGATGAGAGAATAGTTTTTTTTTCTACAGAGCACATAGAAGATATTGGTTCTTTGGGGTCTTGTGAGATTTTGACCCTTAAATGTGAAAGCATTGTTTATTAGAGCTCAGAAATCCATACTCCAAGATATAGTGTTCTCTGCAGACCTTAAATCAATTCATTTATTTCTTCCTCCTCCTTTAATCTCCCTCTCACCCTTTAATTTTCCAGATAAACAAAGAGATAGATGTAAATAAATACAAGTAGCTGAATTGGGAGGTAGATAAATAGATACTTTTGGAAAACACCTTAATTTATCTTTATATACACAAATTTATTTGAAATATACTATAAATCAAATTGCCTCACCTATCCACAGTAACAGCTTTTTAACATCAAAAGGCATAATATAGCCATGAAAGAAATACATTCCTAAGACTTATGAGACATCAGATTTTAAGTCCATAACTCCCAGAAGTTTAAGAATTACAGGTGGATAAACAGAATATAAAACAACAAATAGTCCTGTGTGGACAAAGACAAAGTTTTACTATTTGGTAATATGATTTAATTTTTAACCTAACACAACAGACCTTGCATATCAAAAATGAGAGTTTCTCTCTTCAATGTAACTACCTTGTTTATTTATTCCAGCAATGTTGACATTGTTTTAAACATTTTGTGAACTACTATTCAGGGTCTACTTTTAAAGAACCTTTTTAAAAGATATTTTAAAATAATGCTTATCATATTTTTGAAAGTCAACTGACTACTGGAAGTTACAAAACAATTTAGAACTGGACTTGGTGAGAGGATGGTTTTAAAAGGTTTGGATCATAAATAAGGAATGACTTTAATAAAGACGTAGCTTTACTTGTGTGTGCTGTAAGTTGACTCTGAAGGCAGGTCTCAAAGAAGGAAGAGTAATGTTTTGAACTATGGTCCCACCACTGGAATATGTATCTGACCTACCAAAGTGACTGTTTTGCAGTAAAGAACTCTCCTTCTGGGTATTTGTTTCATGATCCAAAGAAGAGCAAAGAGTAAAGATGCCTGAAGTTCAATATTCAGTTTCCCTATTCCACAGTTTAAAACAGGTTATTCTTCAACAAAATTAAAATAATTGATGTCTTGAATGAGTCCATGGTCTAATTTCAGGAGAATTCCCCATGGCCTGCCTTGTGAAATGCCATTTAAAGCAGCAGAGGAAGGTCTGTGATTTAGCATCATTAGCTCAGATCCATCTCCTACAGAATTAAAACATTTCAGGAACATCTCCCTCAACCTGTAGCTGATTCAGTCCACAGCTGTCTGTTCTTGAAAACACAAAAGCTCAAAGGACAGCCTCCCGAGTCACTTGGACACTGGATTCGTTAGTGATCAAAGCCTGCACAGCCAGCACCCCGATGTTATTTTTAACATCCCAAGCTACTTTACCTGTGATTCTCAGTAAAGCCATTATCCAGAATGTTGTTAGAAGTTGATTCGATAAAAGTTTGGCCTCAGGAACACCAGGTGTCCTTGCTCTTTACTCTCCTGCAGGTCAGAAAGCAATGTGGCTCACAGTTTCTCTTATGTCCAGTTTCTGCCAGCTGGATGAGGCTTGTCTTCCTCTGCAATTTTTCTATTCCAGGCTTGCAGATCTTCAAAAGAAATTAGAGCTTTTCAAATGTACCTTAAGTTTGACAAAGCCTGTTGTTAGTATAAAAGTGATACATACTTTATTTAAGAGATATTTTGCTCAACAATCTTTCTACTATATTATTGTATTTTCAACTCACTAAAACATAAGAATCAGTTATTTTTAACTTTTTAATTGTATATTGTAACACATACAAGGAAAGCAAAGAAAAAAGCAATAATTTTCAAAGCGCTCTTCAAGAAATAGTTACAGAACAGAACCCAGAGTTTGCCATGGGCTACCATTCCTTCATCTCAGATTTTTCCTTCTAGCTGCTTCAGAACATTGGAGACTAGAGGGAAATTTTTTTTTAATCATCACAGTTGACTTTTTCTCTCTTTTGTGAAAAATACCACACATACATAAAAAGCAATAAATTTCAAAGCACATTGTAACAATTAGTTGTAGAACAGATTTCAGAGAAGAATCAATTTTTATATAATTGGGGATAGTTTAATATTCTTGTGACAGATGGTTTTATCCTAGTCATAATATATGTTCCTTTCTCACTAGGGCATCGAAGGATTCATAGCCCATCCCCTAGGAGGACAATAACACCGGCATTGCTGACAATCTTTCCAACATCAAGAAGAAGGTCTTAAGAGAAGAAGGAATTGGATCAACAGGACAGTTTTCCAATGTCCAAGGATCCATTGTGTCCTAGACATGGCAGTAGCAGTAATAGTAGTTACAACGACAACAATGAAAATTGACACTTACTGAAAATTTACTCTGTGCTAGTTTATATTTTTTACAACAATTTTCTAGTTGATCCTTACAAATGTCAATATAACCAGAAATATTCTAGTTTCAGACGAGGAAATCAGAGCACAGAGTGGTTCAGTGACTATCCCATATCATATTTAGAACATAATAGTGTTGGGATTTGAAACCAATTAGTCTTACTCCAAAGCCCCCAATTCTATGTCCATAATTTCATGATACACCAATTCTATGTCCATAATTTGCCTAATTAATTAATTTAGTTTTTGAGAGTGCAGAACTATCCTCCTGAAATTGGTGATGGGGAGAGGGTGGCAAGTAGAAATTGAGTAAAATGGAAAAGGAAAGTTCAAAACTCTAAACATGACAGACTCCATGACCTGCCAAGCTGCCTATTTGTTCCTGTAGCACTTTCTACTTGTTCCATCAAAACTCTTAACTCTGTATTTTAATTTCCTATGTACTTGACTGTCTCTCCTCTAAAAGACTCTAAGTTCTTTAAACTAAGGGCTATATCTCATTCCAAATTGAATCTATATTATCTAGTGAAGTAATCACAACATAATAGGTCTCAGTAAATATCTGTTGAATTAATGAATGATTACAAAAGTAATGGGAACCATGCCGGAGACATGGGATCAATTGCCGGTGTCTGTCCATGCAAAAAGGGAAAAAAAAAAAGTAATGAGCACATGCAGTACCTGGAGGAATGATTTAAGTGCAATTTTGCAGGATGCAGACAGGCATCTGAGTCTCCAGTTTCCTTTGTCTAGGCAACTGATACAGCTCTTACCCTTCTGCACTTCTCCATAGGCAAACATAGCTGGGATGGGGGCCTGTATTTATACAGTGTGTACAGAGGTCTTGATGTGTTTTGTCTCTGCAAAGATCCATGCAGTACTAATTCTAGTTAAGAAAATATTGGAATTTGAGATCCTTGATCTTTGGCTAAAAGAAAGGGATTTGAATGAAAACAATCAGACAAGGGTTTTAGTTATTCAACTTTCCTCATGAAACTACTAAGTGAAGAAGAAGAAGATATTTGGGTATTCGGACTCACTGCCAGAGTGGTTGTTTTAGTCTGCTAGCTGCCAGAAAGTAATATAACAGAAATGGAACAGCTTTTTAAAAAGGAGAAATTATTGTTGCAAGTTAACAGTTTTCAGGCCATGGAAATGTCCTAATTAAAGCAAGTCTACAGAAATGTCCAATCTAAGGCATCCAGGGTAAGAATCTTTGATTCGAGAAGGCCGATGAAGTTCAGACTTTCTCTCTCAAGTGGAAAGGCATGTGGTGAATATGGCCAGGGTTCCTCTCTTGGCTGGAAAGGCCCATGGCAAACATGGTGTCATCTGCTAGTTTCCTCTCCAGCTCCCCGGGAGGCATTTTACTTCTTCATCTCCAAAAGTCACTAGCTGGTGGACTCTGCTTTGTGGTTCTGCAGCATTCTCTGTTGTGGCTTTCTCATGGCTCTATCATTCTTCTCTGCTCTCTCTGAATCTCTTGGCTTTCTCCAAAATGTTTCCTCTTTTATAGGATTCCAGTTAAGTAATCAAGACCCACCTGGAATGGGTGGAGACATGTCTCCACCTAATCCTATTTAACACCCACTCTTGAGTGAGTCACATCTCCATGGAGATAATTTAAGTTTCCAGCATACAGTACTAAATAGGGATTAGAAGAAACAGTTGCCTTTACAAAATGGGATTAGGATTAAAACATGGTTTTTCTAGGGTACACATATCCTTTCAAACTGGCACAGTGATTGAGCTGAACGAGGCAGGCTACACACCTGAGGAATCCAGCCCAGCCTACCTTCAGAGGCAATTAATATTCTTAAGGTCCAGCAGAGATATTGCTTCCTTATTTCCTCTGGCTCCTGCACCTATTGCTCAGATTTCCAGTAGAATATTGTTGACCAAGAGGAGGAAGAAAAGGAGGAGGAGGAGAATGAGGGAAAGGAGGAGCCTGATTTTCTGAGCCTGTTGCTGAGTTTGAGCCGTGATTCTCTGTTGGCACCTCCTGCGCCTTGCTGTGCTTTTCCCATTCTTGGGAATTTTCTGTTTTGGGCCCACCTGCAAGCTCTTCACTCACTGCCTTTGCCTTGACATTGAGTATTTTAGATTTGTCTGTCTGCCTGATGTCTGACTGACTTCTTATCCTGACCCCAGTTATATTTTAGGGGGCTTGGATTTTCTGTCCCAATAGGTACCTGTGCTGCCCTTGGGCATTTCTAGCCAAATCAATCTCACCACACTCACCTAACACTATATTAGTTCAGCTGGTGACTCTCTGGGCTCCATCCTAACCTACGTGGGGATGCTGATATGCCCCAGCACAACCCTGCTCTCTGGGCTAAATCTCTGTAAACTGACTCTTCTTCCTGTTGAGAAACTTCTTTCTTGCTTCTTCCAATTTCCCATGCTATTTTAGAAGCCAACCTTTTCCCACTTGGAATTATTCCCTTGTTTATTTCTTCCCCTCTGCATAGGCAGGCACAGACTCAAACCAACCATGTACCTCTTAACTTAGGAGTCCACTCTGCTCCCCCAAATGACTGACTTTTCAAATTTAGCTCTTTGGCAACTATAAAGACCCTAGAGTAGTAGCTCTTAAGTACGGTCTCTAAGACCAGCAGCACATGCACTACCTGGGAACTTGTTAGAAATGCAATTTCTCATGCCTTGCTTCAGATCTACTTAGTCAGAATGCCTGGGCGTAGGGCCCAGCAACCTGTTCTTTCAAGTTCTCCAAGTGATGCTGGGGACACTAAAGTTCAACACCATTGTCTTAGAGAAATGGTCCATAATGCCCTGGCCATAATCTGCCTCCTTCTCCTGCCCCTTCTTGAGCTTAGGGCAGTCACTTGTAACTTCTAATTGCTTGCCTGTTTCTGGCTCCCTCTTTCTCTGTTCTTCTTTAGTTATCTGGATCCCAGATTGCTAACCTGTCCATTGGTTAAATAGTTCTTCTTGGCCAGTTCCAGTTTGCCACTGTATGTTTTAAGTCCTACTGGAACTGTCTATTTTGCCAGTGTTGAGGATGAGTCACATTTCACCAAGAAACAATGCTCTTGCATTCCTCCTCCTCTATCACAAACTAAAATCCAGATTGAGTCATCCTCCAATGCAAAAGCTGACCTCACAGGGCAATACACCTGTCATCATGACCCCAAGCATTGGCATACAAGAGGATGGGTGTTCGGGAAGTTCCAGAGTAGTTGACTTTAACCATCCTGTTTTCCTCCAAAGGATCATACACAATTGTAAACTGACTTCAGCAATAAATCAGAATGTCTTCCTGGCTAAATCAGTACAAAGAGAGTTTGGAACCCTTGTGTCTGTTGAATGAAATCTACCCCATCAAACTGTCAGTAGGTGCTTAGTTAAAACCAGTGAGAGGTATATAAAACCTAATAGCACCTCTGATATAAGCAGATAATATGACTCCAGACATTTTGCACTTATGATCCTACATTTGAAAGGCCAAAGGGAACTGTGTCCGAAGGAAGGGCCTGACAGAAGTGTTTCAGATAACAAAGAGTAAATGGACACCACTGCAGATCATGTATGAAGTTAACTACATGCTCTGGGGAAATTTGTTTTTGGAAGACAATGTTAACAGTTAGTTGTATAGGAAAAGTCCATCAGAGACCAATGCGTATCTTCATATGTTTGCTTTTCTCTGTTTTTTCCATATAGCCTCATTTCACTTACCTGTATTCTAATCCCAATCAATCAGAGTTTATTAAATCTGGAGACTGATAAAACGTGAGTTTGAGATGCATGTGGTCAGTTACCAACTGCCTCTCCATTCTGCAAACTCTCTATGGATGAGGCTGACTTGGGAGTGTGTTTGGAGGCACATGCCCATGGTGCTATTTGGTGCAGGCAGTTTCATGTTATCACATAACAGGGCAAGGGAGACTTTGAGTTTGCAGAATATACAAGTGCAGCAGCGGAGGCAATGAGATCATGTTTCTGACTAGGTAGAAACTGGTGCGAAACAATTTGGAATGCTGCATCTTCAGTCCTTCACTGGTACCCACCAGACATGTCTCATCCTGCAAATACCTGTATTTGAGCACAGTTGATGGACAGACAGAAAGGGTTACCGAGGAACAAATTTGCACAAAGTTTTGCTATGTTTGTTTTATAGTCAGTGCATGATAAGCCACCACTATCACTTTTTTAATGTTCGAATTGGCCCAGATTTGTCCATCAGAGTTCCTTGATGCTGGTTCCTGTGTCCTTTTGACATGTCCCCATCACTATTTGTGAAGTTTCTTACTTCAGGCACAACAGTGTGTTCCAGGCTGATCTTGAACTATGCCTTATGCCTGCCCCAGTGTGAAATGGGTCATTTCTCCCAGGAGCCCTGGATCCTTTCAGTGGGGAATGGTATTTAGAAACTTAGGCAAACCCAGTTTTGCTAAAGAATAATAAGGAGTTTGAGGGAAAAAGAAAGATTGAGAACAAATTGTGGGAGGCTTTGAGGATCAGGCCAAGAACTTAGCAGGGAGCCAACCTTTGGGAGCTGTCGCACAGGTGAGAGACACATCTTAGCAGAAAACATGCAAGATGCCACAGAGAAGAGGGAGATGCATAGGAACGACTCACATATCTGATGCTTCTGCATGTATTGAGAGGAGATTTGCATATCTGGGGATAGAGCACTGGTAGGTACTGTAATAGATTCAGGCCATCCATTGGAGTCATCGGCTTCGGAGTCTGCCCTGTGGATTTTGGACTCTGCGTTCCTACGGTCACGTGAGACACTTTCATAAATTTTATATTTGCAAGTGTTCCCTGTTGGTTCTGTTTCTCTAGAGAACCCTAACTAATACAGTTTGTTTCTGTGTGTGTGTGTTTACTGTTTGCACAGAGAATTCTGGATTGGGAAGCCTGGTCTGGATAACCTGTCTGAGTCTAAAGGAGAGGATCTGAAGGTCCTACTTTCATAAAGCATTTAGTAAAGCATGAAGCTCTGGTGAGAAGTGGACTCAGTGAATGGGAGAGGAGCTTTGTGCCCACTTCTGTGAGAGGCTATGACAAGCTCTCCACAGCCTGCAGAGCTCTACTAATGTAGGAACCATACTTATGTCAGGGGCATCAGTGTTGTTATTGCAGCCCCGGTAGCAAAGTAACTAGTGAAGTATTGCCCCTTCGTAGCGACCGATTGTCAAGGAAAGGAGCACAGAAATAATGGAGATGGATGAGGTTCTGGAGAAGAGGACCAGTAAATTTGGGGCACTGATCTTATTTTACCCCATATTTACCCAAATACTGGTTAAACCTAAGTTATACAAGAAAACTCAGGTCTATGAAGTCCATTAGGAAATAAGTCTTCCTTCTTTATGTCACCTCTTTGCTCCCAAAGCAAAAAAATTTCTGGAAATTCTACTCCTACAAATAAACTCCAAACACATTATTCTGGCATTTTAGATCATTAACTATCTGCCTCCATCTAACTCCATGATCTTCTCACTCTATTCTCTCAACAACACTGTAACCATATATTGATATATATGGTGTCTTTCAGTGTGTTTTCTTTCTGCCTCTCTGAATATTCCTTATTTGTCAAGGCCCAGGTCAAGCTTTGCCTTTTCTCTGAATCTTTTCCTAATTATCTCAATAAGCAATGATTTTTCACTTTCAAATTCTGTGTTCAGCTCATGCTTCCTTATTTATTTAAATTTTAGTATACACCACCTTATTTCTTAGTCATCTTTCCATATATATATATATATATATATATATATATATATATTGCTTATCTCCCCAATTGTAACAGAAGGCCATTTACTTCTCCTCAGCCTCCTATTGGGTTTGGTTCACTGTTGAGCACATAAAGTTGTTAAGAATTGTTGCATGATTGAGTGATTGATGGTCTGACATTGGTGTCTCAGTGTGACTGCCTCATGCTTGACTTTTGTTAAGATATGGGAGTAGAGTCGAAGGTCGCAGTAAATGGATTTTCAGCACATGAGTATGTGCATCAATACTTTCCCTCTCACTGAATCTTGCCCCCTGGCATCTGCCCCTGTTGACTGCGTTTTCAGACCATCTCATGCAGTGGGTGTTTGTAACCATGTACTGACTTTCTTAGTGGGACTATTTTACCTGGGGCAAGGACGAAATCATCAGGCTCATTTTAATTTTTGAACATAAATTCCATGAAGCCTAGATATATTTTCTTGGGATAAAGTCATATCTTCATAGGGTGTCAGAGCAGGGAATAAACTGATATGTCTTAACATCATTATCATCTTTATCAATGAACTAAGCAGATTTGAATTTGAATTCATGATTTTATGCTTGTGATGACTGTGTGAACACAGACAGGTCAGTAACTTTCTAAGACTCTGTTCCCTCATCTATATATTGGAGAAAATATTTTTACTTGAGAAGTTACTTTTGGAGATTAAATGAGTTAATATTTGTGATGTGCCAGAAGCCATAACTGGCATAGGGTAGGTGATTAATAAAAGGTAACTAATATTAATTAGTATTATCAACTAGTAATTATAATGAGTATATATCTGACCATAGATACCAGAAATATAAAAGAGTTGTCATATTGTTTCTTTCCAAAAAGGCCATTTAATTCAGTTAGGAAACAGAACATATATGTAAAACATAACTAAATTTAAATTAATCAAAAATATATTAAATGCTTCTTATGTCTCAGGCACAGGCCAGATCCAACCTATACCAAGATGTCATGTATGGCGCCTACCCTCAAAGAGGTGTTAGTGTAGCCAGGAAGCCAAACATAATTTGCAGTGACATAATAGGGGAAATTTATGTATATATGTCAGGTGGATATCAGAGTACTTTTGCCTCTAGGTAATAACTGCAATCGTCAAACTGCCTTGAGCATTAAAGATGGTATAATTTTATTAATATGTAATAATTTCAGACTAAGTACTTCAAGGCCACTAGCCAATCTCATTATGTAAATAGAATCTACAGTGCACAAACCACATGGCAATACATAGTGGATCTGAATGGGGTGGAATTTGGAGTTGGAGGATCAGTAGTTCAATAGCATCAACAAGAACCCAGATTTTTTTCCCTTCTTTTCTGCTTAACCAACGATACCTGGTAGTGCTGGCTTAAGTTTGAGCTTCTAAACCAATAATAACCATGATTGTCTCAGAATAATCAGGGTATACCTGTGGAGCTATACTCAGTCCCCAAAACCCCAAGGATGCTACTTAAGTGAGACTGGGTGGAATATATGTTGGGGAGCCAAACACAATGTTCAGAATTGGGCCTAACTAATAAATGAGGCAAGTTGATTTCATGGCTTGATTTGATATTGTTCCCTTTTATCATCTTCATCATGCTTCAATTTCATAATTTGCCCCCCATGGACCAATTATATTATAATGCTAAAATATATTACTTTCCATCACAATTACAATGCCTAAATTATACAAATCTCTCAGTTGGAAACTGGAAAGTGTCTGTTAAAGAAATGATGGACAGGGGTTGGTCCCACTGACCTACTAGCTAAAGGGAGTCTTCTGTTACTGTTACTAGTTATTTTTCTAAGCATCTCGGTATTTTGGTACCTTGAATGTAAGTGGGCCACCCATTAGATATCCAATCATAAATAGTGAGAAATTAATTTTGGCAGGAATTATTGGGTCTTGAATGATAAACAGGATTTTAACAGACAAAATAGGTGACAGGAAGAATTTCCTAGGCAGACAGAAATGAAATTTTGTGATATATTTGTAAAATGGGAAGTACTCCAGCACAGTTAAAATATTAGACTTTCAGGGAGGGAAATTAAGGAGAAGTGGATCTGGAAAAAGAGTTTGAGTTCTATGCCGATACCTACTTCTTAGTTGAAAGCAACAGATCCTGACCAATTTATGACTACAACTGGGTTAGGGGTTCAAACAGATAAGGAGTAGCTCATGAAACTTCTTAAAATCTTGGAAAATCAGGCACAAAGGATAGTCAAGAAAGAGGGGTTCTAAGCAGCCAGAGCCAGAGCCAAAATCAGTCCCAAAATTAGTCCAGGGATGATACCGCTGTCCCCACTATAGCCCTGCAGTTACCCCACACAGACCACTGATTTGGAGGAACCTCTATCACTGCTGCTCCTAAGGTGTATCGGAAAGTCTTAATGTGGATTATGTCCTTGGTACAAAGGAGGCTGGAAAACTGAGAATTGTCCTCCCAGCAAGACTCATGTTGGAGAATTTCTCAAACTTGGAAAACATTTATAATTAATAGAAGATGTTAATGCTGATGGCAAAAGATGAAGAGAAGGATGATAACAAAAATGACAGCTATCATTTAATTAATACTTCATGCTTATCCTCACAACAAATTGATGAAAGGCATTACTATTTCCATCTTACAGATAAGAAAACTGTTTAAGAGGTTCACCATTAAATGTATTTAAAAGGGAGTGGCATGATAAATATGCTTTAGAGTGATCAATTTCACAGCTGTGTGGAGGGCAAGATTGTAGTTAAAGAGAACCACGAGAAGATGAGAGCGTGAACGAGGAGGACAGGGTGGCTCAGAGCAGACGGTGTCAAGCTTCAGTACATCTCATGACGTTGTGAATGTGATTAACCCCACTGATCTCTGTCCTTGGGAGTTGCTGAGGTGGAAACTTCACAAGTAAAAGAGAGAGAGAGAAAGAGAGTCAGTCAGTCTAAAGAGACAGAAACAACTAAATGCAGAATGTGGCCCTGGACTGAATCTAATAATGGAGGAGAAAATACCCAGACATTTTTGGGGCATAAGATAACATTGGAATATGGACTTTAAGCTTTATATCAAGGTTAAATTTCTTGATAGAATGATATGGCAAATGTTGCAAACTGTTAAAAGTTGATGAATCCGAGTATGCTTTAGTTCTCTGAATGGGTTTTTTTTTTTCTTTTTTGCAACTGTCCTGTAAGTTTGAAAATATTTCAAAATAAAAAGTTTATTAAAAACAAGAGATGCACACACACATACATACATACATTACAGTGCAATTTGGTAACTAAGAAGAAAATTTAAAACTAGCTGCAACAGAATTACCTGCACAGCTTGTTAAAACACAGATTGCTGGCTCCATCCCTAGTGTTTCTGATTCAGCAAATCTTCTGGACCTAAGACTTGCACTTCTAGTAAGTTCAGGGTTGGTGCTGCTAATACTTATCTGGGGACCACATTTGCAGAACCTCTGGACTAAAGAATTGTTTTTCAAACCCAGAAACGTATGGACTCTTTTCAATGAAACACATTACTGAGAACATTAACATCTCTCCTCAATTTTTATTATAAAATTACTTTGAAATATATGAATATAAAATTAGGTATAATCTCCTTATGCTTATAGCATGTAGGTAACTATAAAACCTAAACCATATTTAAATTAAATAAAAACAAATCTATGAAAGTAATAAAATTCAAATTAACAATAATTTTAATGTGACAGATGATACCATTCTGCTGAAATTAAATTGCCATTGTTGCATTTAAAATAAAAAAAGACATAGACTCAAAACCAATTTAATTTTAATATGTTTTTGTAATACTTGTGTAAGGAATGACTACTTGCATAAGTATATTCTACAAAACGGTATTAATGATTTCCAGACTCTGTTTCCAACCGTACACATAATTCAAGCTCAGCAAGCATTTCTAAAATGGAATTTTAATAAGATGTTTCCTAGTGTCTCTGTAAAGCTAGGTTCCTGAACATTCTAAGAGAAGTGTGACACTATTGAAAACTAAATTAAAGAACTACTTAATCCAGTTATTGCTGAACTTTCAAACATAAAAAATTCTCATTACATATTTGCTACTACACTTTTGCATCCAGTGATCCATAACAAGCCGGTATGTGCCATGATCAGATCCATGCAATCGGTTCTGAATGGCGTGGCACAAGGGCCATCAATTCTTCTGGTTCAGCATTTCTGAACTACCATATGTCATGTGATGACTCAATTCTACTTCGACTATTCTCTTCCATAAATCACTGCAAAATTTTATTTCAATAGCATTTAACGTAGCTTGGATTCCTCAGAGGCAGTTTCTAAGAAAAGAATTCTTGTAAATGGGATTTATTAATGAGTGTTTTTAGAAAAAATCAGTAGGGGGATGGAGAAATATGACAGGGGAAAGAAGAGAGCCATATGAGGGTATGATACCTAGAAAAGCCCTGTGGGGGTAACTTCGGCTTGATTCGGGCGGGGACCTCTGGAGACAGAGTGGATCACACTCCAGAGTTTTCTTGATTAGGGACAAAGGAATTCAAATATTTATAGTCAGGTTCCCCTCAGCAAATGATAAGGAAAGACGTGAATTACCAGTCTCTTCAGACAAGCAGGCTCTGGCAGCCTGAGGGCAAACCTCTAACATTGATACACAGATGCTAGCTGTTATGCATGAAAATGGTGAAGGGACTGGAGAGGACATGGAAGGGACACTAATATTGTTGATCATGACACCATTTGGCCTCTACTTATGAATGTAATAATCAGCTGATTGCCTTTCAGCTTCGAATCCACCCTCTTTACCTTGCACATTTTGATACTAGAGCTGGACCCTGTAAACATTTCTCTATTACTGGCTGGGTTCATTCTAGGTTTTGTCCTTAGAGGACATAGGAGGGACACTGCAAGTATGGCAAGAGGAAGGGACTTTTACCCCTAGTTCCAGCTTGCTGTTTGCGGGGAGCAGCTGCCAATAGAATAAGTGGAATAAGAGGCTAAGAAGTGCAGTAGTACTCACCCCATTGCCTTCATGGACCTACAGCCTATACCATCCAGCATGTTTCTCAGTCAACCAGTGGGCCATTCCTCTAAATCAGCTCCAGTCTATGCCCTCTAGGATATTTCTATTCTACCAGCAAGCTACATGTCTCTGTGGCATCCGTGCTATATGCAATGGGGTTGGAATCTCAGCCTTCATGGGCTCCTTTAAGTATATAGCTCCTTTCCTTCAGCCCTAGGGAGAAGAGCTTACTTTTACTTTTGCTATTCCTGCATCCATAAGAATCCTCATTTTCTTCTTTTGGTAGTTAATCAACTTTTAGTAGCAAACAATTCTTCATCTGTTTTTTCCTCTTCAAATTACTGATGTGGCTTTGTCTTCTGATTGGACCCAGACTGATTAAAATGGATATTGAAATTCTATAATACTTATTTATAAAGCTGCATTGAGCTATTACTGTTTTTTACATTAACCTCAAAATAAAAGAAAGATTAAAGATATGTGGATACCCAGGTATACAGCAAATATAACTTTTATAAACTGTGTGAGGGAGACATTTTTCTGAAAAAAAATTCACAGGACTTGTAAACCAATTGAATATTATCCTTATAAGAGAGATGGATCAATGAATAAAATATTTTGCTTTGGAAAACTTGGTAGGTAGTGATTGTGTTAGGTGAGCCCTACAAGCAGATGCCAAGATGGAGCCTCAAATGCAAGAGATTTATTGGGTGAAAGGGAAGGAGGGTAGGCATGAAAACGCTTCAGAGCATGATTATGGTCTAACACTTCTGAAAGGAAATGGCGAAAGAAGTTGGATAGAATGAGGAGAATCTCAGATTTCAGTGTGGCTCTAAGAAAGCCTTGGCCTACCCAAGGAGTTCTAGTAAAAGGATTGCTTCTAGAGGAGACTTGCTTCTGCTAAAACCCCACAGTATCTTCTCATCTGATGCAAAATAAAATCTAAAATTTTTAACACGGTTGAAAAGGTCCAAAAAAATGGACTCCTTGTGTCTTTCTAACGTCATCTCCTCCTGCTCTCCCCCTTACCCACTCCACTGACTTGCCAGCCTTCTCTGAGACCGCTGAACATCCGGACATACTCTTCTCTCAGAATCTTTGCACTTTGTCTTCCCTAAGGCTGGCATGTTCTTTCCTCAGGTACTGGCATGGCTTGCTTGTTCATTTTCTTCAGGTCTCTGTGCAAATATAATTCTCCAGGTGATGCGCTCCCTGGAAACTCTAGTAAAATAACACCTCCCTGTCATTGTATGTCCCTATCTTAGTCTGACAGGCCGCTGTAACAAAGTACCACAGACTGGTTGCCTTAAACAACAAGAACTTACTGTCTCACCATTTGGGAGACTAAAAGTCCAAAATCAAGTGTCAATAAAATCATGCTTTCTCTGAAGTTTGCATTGTTCTGAGGGTGGCTTGCCATCAATCCCTAACTCAATCTCTGCCTCTCTTTCCCCATCTGTCTCCTGCTACTGTGTTCATATTTCCTCTGCTTATAAGGACTCCCGTAATATGGAGTTAAGGCCTATCCTGATTCAGTTTGGCCTCATCTTAACTGTTAATATCTTCAGATATCCTATTCACAAATGAGTTCACAGCCATAGGAATAGGAGTCAGCACTTGAATAGAGGGGACAGGATTCAATCCCTAATAGTCCCCTTACATGATACATTTTGTATCTTATCACTGCCAGTGAAATACTGTTTATCCATTTATGTGTTTTGTGTAAGTATCCTCCTACTATAATATAAGGGCCATGAAAACAAGGACTTTGTTTTTCTTACTGCTGTATGTACAGAAACGAGTACAGTTCCTGGCACATAGTAGACACTTAATAAATATTTACTGAATAAGGGCATCAGTGAATTAATAGATTAAACTGGAGAGGTAGGCAAAGATCAGATTAGATAGGTCCTTGAATCAAGATAAGGATTACTCTAAAAGTAAATTGTTTTTAAGTAGGAAGGTTGACATGGTCACACTGACGTTTTAAAGGGGCATTCTGATTGAAGAAGGAAATGTGGAATTCAGGGCATTTGAAGAAAGGCTATTGTGATAATTCCTTGTGAAAGATGATTATGGCTTATACTAGAATCATGACAGTGGAGGTAAACAGATATGACTATATTTGAGAGGTATTTAAGATGTAAAATCAACTGTGAAATACTTGATACTGAAAGATGACGAAGAGGTGTATGTCATATATGATAGCACAACTGAATAGATAAGAAATACTGGAAATTAGAAAAATTTGCATAAATTATCATGAGTTCATTTCTGACCATGTTGAATTTAAAATTGAGACAAAAAAGGAAGCATATGGGCGGGCCGCGGTGGCTCAGCGGGCAAAGTGCTTGCCTGCTATGCCGGAGGACCTCGGTTCGATTCCCGGCCCCAGCCCATGTAACAAAAACGGAGAAACAGAATACAATAAAACAAGAAAATGTTTAAAAATGTTTCCCTTTCTTCCTTCCTTTCTTCCTTCTATCCTTCCTTCCTTCTCTCTGTCTTTCCTTTAAAAAAAAAAAAAAAAAAAAAAAAAAAGGAAGCATATGGACATTAATGCAGGGAACACAGAAGAGGAATCTGAGCTGATGATATGTTTGTAAGCCATTTGTATATTGGTAATTATTGATGCCTTGGGCACAGATGAAATTGCTGAGGGACAGAGCATAGAATAAAATAAAAGAATGTCTGGGAAGAACCTTGAATAATTCCAAAATATAATGACTAAAAAAAGGATTTTGAACTTTCAAAGGAAATAGAGAAAGAGTCCCACCCAAGCAAGATAAAATCCAAGAGTTATCCTATCATGAAAAACAAGGGGAAAAAGGGTTGAGAATGAGAATACCAAACTTTACTGAATGACTAAATAAATTCCATTAGGATTTAGCAATAGGGAAGTTGCAAAAGACCTAAATGAGAGATTTGATGGGAGAATGAGAGAGAATACAGAATATAGTTTGGAGTGAATGAAGAGTGAGTGAAAAGGAAATGAATTCAGCAAGTAGAGATGACCTTTTCAAGAATTTCTAGTTTCAGACAAGATGGAGTAAGAACATTCAACACAGAAAAGACTCTGAAAGATTAATAAAAGCATGTGGATTAGATAAAGATTATAAAATTAGAGGGATTACCAGATAGCTGGTTACCTAGGGATATTTTTGCATATTATATATTCCAGTTTAGGTGACAGAGCAGCCAGAAACCCAGAATATCAAAGAAATGTAGCGACAAAAAACCCCAAGGTTAGTTCTCTGGCTGTAGGACTGGGAAAAGGGGACCGCAATGAGACAGTACCATTTCTAGTTTACCTGCCCTACTGTAGGTGAGCAGCACCAAAGAAGTGGACTCTGAGGAACAGAGTCCTTGGAATCTTATCATCCTGCACCAAGCATGTGCCAAAAAGGGAACAGCATTCCTTCTCTTCCTTCCCTTCCTTCCCTCCCTCCCATGTGTGGCATCAACAGATCCCCTGGGAAGGAGACCTATTGACTCTCCCGTTCTATACCAAGCAAATGCTAGCAAGAGGTAACACCACTATAACACTCCACTTTTCAATGACAATGAACTTTGCAAGGTGGACTCATATTGACTCTTCCTGCCCTACACTAAGAAAGCATCAACACAGAATGCCTCCTCATAGCAACTGAGGCACCACAAGTGGAACCAAGCAAGTGCAAGCAAAGTGGCAGAATTCCTCTCCCTCCCCACCAGCATTTGAGACCCTATAGGGTAGAATGCTGGCAGAAATGTGGGACAATTATAAAGCCCAGCTTTATAACTAGAACACCAGTAGTTGGGAACCCTGAGAAATTCAGAGAGGAAAAATAATGGACAAGAAGAAGCTGGAGAAGGAAACCTTTAAATCTGTGTGTGAAAGCCAAGACTTACTCCAGAACTGCACATTTGAGAAACTGACTGGGGGTTAAGTATTACAAAGATTTTGAAAACTAAATTGTTGTTGATACCAGAACCCCATAAAAGTGGGCCAGGATGTGCAATCTGAGCCATAACTGGCATAGGGTAGGTGATCAATAAAAGGTAACTTTAATATTAATTAGTATTATCAACTAGTAATTATGCTGAGTATATATTAAAGCAAACAATTAAAAATAACATTCTGTAGATTATTTAAACAGGACCTAAAATATAATAACATATATTTAAAATGCACAGTATACAATCCAAAATTTCTTGATATAAAATAAACCAGGGAAACCTTAGCAATTCTCAAGGAAAAGACAATGAACAGACACCAACCCTGAGATGAACCGAATGTTAGAATCACCACACAATGACTTGAAAGCTGCTATGATAATTATGTTCCAAAAATAAGGAAAATATTCTTAGAAAAAATGGAAGAAATAACACTGATTCTTTCTAATTTCTTTCATAAAAGAGAAGAGAACACTTCACAAATCATTTTATGAAGCAATCATTGTCTTCATCCCAAAACTGGATAAGGGCATGAGAAAAGAAAACTACAGACCAATAACCTTCATGAACAGAAATGCAAAAGCCTTCAATGAAATATTAGCAAGTTGAATCCAGCAATATGTAAAGAAAATAATACATCATGACAAAGTGGAGTTTATCCTAGGAATGCAAGATTGATTCAACACTCAAAATTCAAACTGATGGACTGAATGAGAAAAACCATATGATTGTAACAATAGATGCAGAAACACTTTTTAAATATCCAACATCCACTCATGATGAAAACTTTTAGCCAATTAGGAATAGAAAATAACTTCCTCATATTATAAAGAGACTCTATGGCTAATATCATACTTAAAAGATAAAACATTGACTACTTTCCTCCTAAGATCAAGAACTAAGCAAGAGAGATTTTTCTCTTCACTCCTATTCAGTATCATACTAGAAATCCTAACAAACCCTAACCCAAGAAAAAGAAAATGCTTGTGGATTGGGAAAGAAGAAACAAGACTATCCCTAGTCACAGATGGCATGATTATCTACACAGAAAATACTGAAGAATCTGCAGAAAAGCCCCTAGAATTAATAAGTGAATTTTACAAGGTCCCTTGTAAAAGGACACAAAGTCAAGGACTCAAAATCAAGGTACAAATGATTTCTATGCCTTAGCAATAAATAAATAGAAGTCAAATCTTTAAAAAACAATCTGCAATGGTGCCAAATGAATAAAATATATACAAATAAATCTAATAGAATGTATGTAGTATATATATATATGCTGAAAACAATAGAATACTGGTGGAAGAGATCAAAGAAGACCTAAATAAATGGAGAGAAATATGGTACATATGGATTAGAAGTCTCATCGTGGATAAAATATCAATGCTAGCAAAACTCATCTTTAGAGTAATGCATTTCCAATAAAAATTCTAACAGAATTCTTTGTACATCCAAACTGATTCTACAATTAAGTTGAAAAGTAAAGCAATCAGAATAGACAAAACAATTTTGAAAAATGATGAACAAATTTGGAGTACTCTCAAAACCAGATTTTAATATATAGTGCAATGCTGTGATAGTTAAAGATTGTGTTGTAGAAGTGAAATGACAGACACATAGACCAAAGGAAAAGTTTAGAAAGTCCAAACATAAATCCACACATATGCTCAATTGATTTTTAACAGAGGTGGAAAAACAATTGAATGGAGATAGGATAATCGTTCCAACAAATGATACCGGAAAAACCGGACATCCATATGCAATATAATAAGCCTCAATCTCATATAATACAGAAAAATTAACAAGACAGACTTAAATGCAAATTCTAAAATTTTATGTCTTAGAATAAAATGTGGGGAAATTTTTTCATGAATGCGAGTTAGGCAAAAAGAGCTTATGTATGACAACAAAAATATAATCAATAAAATAAAAACTTGATAAATTCAACTTCATCAAAACTAATAACTTTTGATCTGCCAAGGACACTGCTAATAGAATAAAAGGCAAAACATGGAGTAGAAGAACATATTTGCAAATCATATATCCAACAAGGGACTTGAATCCAGAAAATATAAAAAACTCTCAAAACTCAAATAAGAAAACAATATATTTTTTATATAATACTTCCATTTATGTAAAACAGCAAACTATATAATTACACAATTTGGTCACAATGGTACCTTTTATAACCAGAGGAAGGAGAATGGAATTGGGAACAAAAGAGATTATTATTATTATTATTAGAGCAGTTGTAGGTTTACAGAAACATCATATAGAAAATACAAAGTTTCCATGTACTCTCCCCTCATCTCACACAAATAGTTTTCCCTATTATTAACATTTTGCATTAGTATGATACTTTTGTTAATCCTCATGAAATAATAATATTATGATTACATTATTAACTTTAGTACACCATTTACATTGTGTTGTACAGTTGTGTGGATATGTGTATCTGTGTGTCTGTGGTAACTTATACACAACCTAAAACTTCCCTTTTTTGCCCTTATCAAATAAATAATTCAGTGGTGTTAACTGTACACACAAAATTGTGCCATTCCCATTATCCACTGCCAAAACTTTTCCATCATAATGGACAACAATCTATTTTTTTTAATAACAAAAGATTTGAACAGATACTTTAGCAAAAAAGAATACAGATGGCAAATAAGCACATAAAAAATGCTTAACATCATTAGTCATTAGAGAAATACAAATTAAATCTACACCGAGATACCATTACATACCTATTAGCATAGCTAAGTTAAAAAATAAAAATATCAGGTGATGGCAAGGATGCAGAGAGCAATAGGAACTCACATATATTACAGGTGGGGATGTAAAATGAAAATGAGTCGTCCTTTCATGGAAAACAGTTTGGCACTCTTATTAAGTTAAACATAGGCTTGCCACATAGCCCAGTAACCGCACTTCTAGATATTTATTTTAGAAAAATGAAACTTAAGTTCAACCAAAAACATTACACAAAAGTATATAGCAGCATTATTCAGAATTGCCCAAAACTGGAAACAACCCAAATATCCTTTCTATTATATATAAAATATCCATTTTATATATAAACAACCACCTATACAATCAAATACTATTCAGCTACCTCCCCACAGAAAAACATGGTTGCGCTAATTAGTTTCAGATTAGCTATGATTATAGGTGCCTGCCAAGATGCAGTTGTTATTATATTTTCTAATTATCCATAAAAATAGCCTTTCACCAACACTTAGGGCAGGAAATACCCTTAAAGTTCTGTGGGGTTTGTTTGTTTGTATTTTGTTTTGCTCAAAGAAAATCACATGACTACAAACTCTCAAATTACTTTAATCAGGGATATTTAATCCATTTAATAGTTGAAATAAATCAAAGCAAACTTAATCAGAATATAAAATAAGGTTTGCTGTATAGATCACTCAAGTACATAACTGGTAAAACCAATCCAACTCACTCCTACACCAGCAAACCCAAAGTAAGGTATATGACCAGCCCTGTGACATTTATCTAAACAAATCAACTGGTCCCATCTTCTACCCAGTTCCTCTTTGTTCTGTTCCCCCTTGTCATTTTTCTCTCATCTCTTGGATCTGTGTTTGATCCTGCTATATATATTGTCAATTTGCACTGGCCTCTCAGCCTACACCTCCTTCCAGATTCTCTGCAACTGCACATTCTGTTCTAGCCCAGCCCTGAATATGTAACTTGGTAAACTTTCAATTGACCCTGAGCTGCATAAAAAGGAATCAGACCAGATCCACCTGGAGAAAGTGTTCTTGGCCTATGACTTCAAGGTAGGAAAGAATAGATTTGCTGAACCCAGGAATATAATCATGCTAAGATATTAACATAGTCCATGCAAACACTCCATGATAAAAGAGAGGGGAAGGGTAAAAGCTGCATAGCCTAAATCCTAAAGCACAGCTTTAGGGGATATGCTGTATCTTCAGGCTCATGAGCTACAACCTCTGCTTCAGTCAGAATATCCAAAAGTATTTCAACACTAAGACTTCCTTGTGCAGACATCAGTTAAATAATGAATTTTCAATAACAGCAAAAAATGTCATCAGGTTAACAGACACTTCTGCCATTTGCTCCTGCATATGCTAAATAAATCCATTTAGTATTGCTCTCCACACTAAGTTTCAGCCTTAATGTAATTCTTACCCCCAAAGCAGAGTAAACAAATAGTCCCTGGAAGAACCTAAACATGTTATTTTTTCAGTCATCAGATGAGTCCTATACAGATTACTAGGCAACATGATCCTCTGGGTGTTTCATTACACAAGTTACCAGCTTGGAGGTTTACCATGTCTGGTTGGAGCTGAGCTACAGAAGCTGAATAACAATGACAAAATAAGAAACTCTTAGAAAAGAAAAAAAGTCACATCACATACAGTCAAGGTCCTGGTAGAGTTCTGCTGCTTCTTCACTACTACTCTGCAAAGATAACAAGAAAGGAAGATTTGTCCCTGGCAGCCTGGTCAGATATCATATCATGGGTCAATAACCCCATCTAGGCATAATATAGCCAACCCACTGGGAAGACTAGCCCATTCCTGAGTGACTTTCTATTGACTAGAGCCAAAGAAAGTGTAGGAATAAGTTCCAGGTACATATGGCCTGTCTCTGGGTCATTTCACAGGCTGCTCCCTTCATAAGGAACATTCATGGATGCAGTATTCCCTCCAGACTTGAGCAAGAAGAGTCTTTCTCTGGCCTCATGCTTAGAACAATGGTTCTCAAAGCAAGGTTCAGACGAGCAGCCACAGCATTGACTGGCAACTAGCTAGAAACACAAATTCTTGGACCACAACCCAGAACTGCTGAATCAGAAACTCAATAGTGTAGATTCCAGAGATCTGTTTTAATAAAACCCTTCAGCTGAGTGTGAGGAAACCTAAAGTCTGAAAAACCCTGCTTTGAGGGTCCTATTCCAGTTCTCTTTAGCCATGCTCCTCCAATAGGGTAAAGAGACTATGGGCCAAGGGAGGAGGGGTACATCCCCTTAGATGTCATGCCTTTGCCTCCCACCTCTAGACATCACTCTGGGTACAGAGACCCCAGAATCCCTGCCCATGTGGTGTTAAACCCACTTACAAGGTCAGTCTTCTATGAATCTATCTTGAATCTATCTTGACAGTTGGCCTTGCCACAGGTATAGCCTCCTTAGGTCATGGAGTTGGGCAAGAGGGAGCCAGGGGATAGGGATAGCATGGAAGATGGTTGGACATGTGGGCTGCCCATACATGTGCATATTTCCCACATGGTGCCAAGTAGGGAGTAGGATGCAAAGGGACCTGGGGTGGAGTAGGAAGGGAGCCTGTCTGTGACCAGGGAGGGGCCAGGATCATTTTTCTTGTCACTGCTCTATTTCAACACTTTTCCTGAGGCTGCTCCATTCTCTAGGGAATGAGAACTCTACATTCGAACCTGGCCTTCCAGCTGGATATGACAGTATAGTTTTCAATGTAGGAAGGATAGCATTTTGTTAGCTTTATTTACAACTTTTTAACATTTAGACCAATGATAGGTACATACAGTACAGCCAACAAATAATGAAGGAATGAAATATAAGAAGAATAGCAAACCTATATAGTCTGCACTGTGACAACCCTTTTACACATATCAATCCATTAAATCCTCACAATAACCCTCTGAGACACATATTACCATCGTCCTTAGTTTAAAGATATAGAAACAGTATGCAGAGAGATACAGGAAATTGCCCAGGCATGCAAGTGGCAGTATCAAGATTCAAATCTCAGTAGATTGACTCTTCTAGGCACTAAATGAGTAAAATTATGGAAGAGCCAAGATTTAGGAGAAGCCATATTCTAAGGAATGCAGAAAGCCAACTTTATTATCAAAACCAAGAAATAAACACAAAATATTACCAGATTTGGAGAAAGAACAAGGGAAGAGCTAAGAGACAGCTCAAGGCCACCACATGGAACAGAGTTTTGAAGCCTGATGGTTGTTTTCATTGATGTCCAGACACATGATAACAGGTCAGCCTAGTTTAGAAACACAGAATCAGGGCAAACCATGTAAATATTTCAAGTTGCCTGAAGCCCATATCTATGTGTTGAAATGAGGTTCTAGGACCTTCTGATACTGAGAAGTGTTACTCTTAATTTTCTTTTTCTTTTTCTTTATTTTTTAACATTTTTTTAAGTTGTGGAATATAACATATACACAAAGAAGCAATACATTTCCAAGTACATTTTAACAAGTAGTTATAGGATAGATTTGAAAGTCTGGTATGGGTTATAGTTTGACAATTATTCATTTTTTCTTCCAGCTGCTCCAAGACACTGGAGACCAATAGAAATATCAATATAATGATTCAGAATTACCCTTAATTTCATATTCATATTTTAGGGATGAAAACTACTGACAACAAAATGATCTCCAATTGTCATAGTCAGGTTCATGTGTCAACTTGGCCAGGTGATGTTTCTCAGTCATCTGGTTGGGCAAACGCTGGCCTGTTTGTTGCTATGAGGACATATTTCATGAGCGTTGACTACATTGGCTGCATCCATAGCTGACTGCATTTGCAATCAGCTAAGGGGAGTGTCTTCTGCAATGAGTGACACTTAATCTAATCACCAAAAGGCTTTTAAGGAGGATTCAGAAGAGACAATCACTCTTGCTGCTTCAGCCAGTCAGCCTCTCCTGCGAGTTTTGTTGAGGACCTTCATTGTAGCTGCCAGCTCAAGGCCTGCACTATAGATCTTGGACTCTTACACCCCCATAGTTATGTGAGATACTTTTATAAATCTGATATTTAAAGATATCTCCTGCTGATTCTGTTTCTTTAGAGACCCTAGCTAATATGCCAATAAATACAGTGAGAGTTCATGGCCAAAGTTTCAGCAGAAACCAGCATAAAACATGGAGTAAGTAACTGTACAGTATCTTAGATAACAGACATAGCTCACTCCTTGTACATAGGGGTGCAGTCTGATCTTGACTTTTAATTCAAACCATGTCAACTGTCAATTCTCTCCAAAGGTACAGATGTCCCCTGGAAACACAAGGTATTGTGGGAACAAGACTTCACAGTGATGCAGCAGCAGATGCCAGAGTCAGACTCCTTCAATTAGAATCCTGCCTCAAACTATCAGGTGGCCTTGGGCACATGACTTAATGACTCTGAGCTTGAATTTATTTCATTTTATACAGTGTGGATAATAAAACCCACCTCCTGAGGGTATTGTAAAGAAGTTGGAAACTTCATGCACTCAGCAAATATTTAATGAATGTCAATTCTGTTCCAAGTACTCTTTTAAGTTCAGGACAGTGGTTCACAAGGTGGGTTATGTCCCATTTCCACTAGATCTGGTGCCAGGGAGAACCAACTAATTCTGAAACCAAAAGAGACCATAGATCACGCTCTCTCCTCTAGAGGCACATCCCTTTCTTTTCTGAGTATCCCACACCATGGTATGGGCTGTCTCTGGAAGCAGCAAAGGACAGAAGTGGGTGGAACAACATCAGGACATGTCTGTATAAAAGCATGAAGGTGTCCCCAGCAACCTGAGGCAGCACAACCTCCAAGAAGATCCAGGGTCGCCACAGAAAGAGGCAAATTCCGAGTCACACAAGGGTCCTGCATGTGCCCAGAGGATGGGGTGAGCCTGGAACTGGCTGGTAACTGTTAGAGGCAAAAGTAATGCTAATGATTCAGAATCAGAAAAAAATGATGGCAGATTAAAGGAAAATCCATTAGAATAATTTATTTTAAAGACCTTGCAATCAGGGACCTTATCCTATTTACTTTCTATAACACTACCAGCTGCTAAGAGCATCATCATTAAAGTAACAACAAAAGTAGTAATACCTTTATCAGCAAATGCCTTTCATTGAACATTTGGAAAGTGCTAAGCTTATGACAAATGGCTTTACAAAATTCATTTGATCTCCATCACACCAAGTGCTGAGTATTATTTTCACTATTTTTAAAAGGTAAAGCTCACACTTTTTAAGTAGCACATGCAAGGTCACTTGATTAAGTAGTGAAGGTATGTTAGTTTGCAAGCTGCCAGAATGCAATATACCAGAACTGGAATGGTTTTCATTAAGGGGTTTCAATTAGTTACAGGTTTATAGTTCTAAGGAAGGGAAAGTGTCCAAACTAAGGCACTAACAGGAGGTTACCCTCACTCGAGAAAGGTTGATGCGTCAGGAACACCTCTGTCAGCTGGGTAGTCACGTGGCTGGCATCTGCTGGTCCCTTGCTACTGGGCTCCATTGCTTTCAGACTCTGTTCCTATAGATATACAGATGTTCCTCACTTTAATTTCTCCAGAGATGGCTTTCATCTCTTGGTTTCCCTTGGCTCTCTTCAGGTTCTGACTTGCTTAACATCTCATGGCAATGTCTGCTGGGCTCCAAGCATCTCCAAACAGCCCTGTCTCTGTTCTCAACATGCCCACACTGTGTCAGCTCTGCTGTAAACTTTCTGTTGGCTTCTGAGGCTTCTGTCATTTTTGCCATTTCTGGCTCTCTCTCAAATGTTTCCTCTTTTAAAGGAGTCCAGTAAATTCATCAAGATAAGGGTAGAGCCATATCTCCATCTAATCAAAGGTTCACACCCACAATTGGGCATGCCACATCTCCATGGGGATAATCTGATCAAAAGATTCCAACCTATAGTATTGAATTATGATTAAAAGAAACAATTGCTCCTACAAGAGTGAGTCAGGATTAAAATATGGCTTTTCTGGGGGTATATAATACTTTCAAACTGACACAGAAAGTAAGATTCAAACTCAAGCACATGTGACTCCAAGGCCTGAGGTTCAACACAGTGTTGCCCCTCTCAAGGGTGTTCCCCTTGTGACATGCAGGGGTGAAAGTCTCCCTGGCAGCATGGGAGATGAATTCCAGGGATGAGTCTGGCCCTGGCATCATGGGATCAATAATTCCATTCTGACCAAAAGGGTGAAAAGAAGTTTAAAAAAGTATCAGTGGCTGAGAGAGTTGAGAGAGAGGCTCAACCTCAAGAGGCTACTCTGAAGGTTGCTCTTACGCAAGCTTCAGTTAGATATTGCTACCTATCATAATTTGCCAACCCCCAACCTAAACCATTCCAACCAATCATAAAGAACACCTAGGGCAATATATAATATTCTACAAAGGTTCCATGTACCAGAGTAACTTTCCAGAAACCTACAACATCCAGATAAGTCCAGAAACCTAGAGGGCCCAGCCTCTCTAAAACATCAGCTAATTCCATCTACCTACCCCATATTATTGACAGCCCTTTCCAAAATGAAAAGGTTAGAATGGCCATAACCCAAATACTTCTATAAAGTAGACAAAAGATCAAAGACAATGGTGGAATAATACAGAAAAGGGAGGCTTTAACAAATGAATAAGATAGCTGAATCATTCTATTGATATTTCTTTTAGTTTCTAGTATCTTAGAGCAGCTAGAACCAAAAACCTAAAATTGTGAGTTACATACCAAACTCTGAAATCTCTTCTATAACTAATTGTTGTGCTGTGGTATGAAATTTATTGCTTTTTTGCATAAATGTTATTTTTCACACGCAAAAAAAGTCGATTATGATGATAAAAAAATATTTATTTGTTCTAGCCTCCTATATTCTGGAGCAGCTAGAAGAAAAAATCTGAGAGGATGGTATGGTAGCCTGTGATAAACTCTGGGATCTGTCCTGTAACTACTTGTTGAAGAGTGCTCTGAAAATTATTGCCTTTTTCTTTCTTTGCTTTATATATATGTTATATTATACAATAAAAAAAGTTAAAAAATAAAAAAGAACCAATTTAACCTCTCTAGACCTTAGTTTATTAATGTATAAAATTGATATAAATGGACTCTACTTCATGGAATCACTCTAGATTGAATGAGCTATCCCATATATTGCGCCAGCAATAAGTACTATGCATTGTACCTACTACTATAATTAGGTATAACATCCTGACTTGCTATTTAATATGTATCTTTTGTCATGAAATTTTTATACTAACTGGATTCAGATTATTAAAACTGAATACAAAGGAATTACAACCTGATTAGAATGGTAGAAATTCTCAGTTCTTGTTGTGAAGTGAAATACATTAAATTTAACTTAGTAATGTAAGATATGAGTGCTCAAAACTATCAACATATTTAAATGTGCAAACTTTATATCTCCAGTTATAAACAAGCTTCCTGACAAATATATATGCCACCTCAAACTTCTCTAGTGCCTTATAATTTTTGAAGGTTGTCCACAGGCATCCTCTCAGTTGAACCTGCCCTCCATGCTGTGAGTAGGTCAAGCAAGCACTCGGAGCCTGAGCCTTCAAAAGGCAAAAAAACTTGCTGCAAATGACATGTCAAAGTAGTACATGATCTGAGATTAACTCCAGATCTCCCAGTTCCTCATCCACTCTTCAAATCAGACTGTAACTCTGAAATTGAATAGGACACAGCTATTCTAGTTGCAACACATATTAGTGAAATAGCACACTTAAGTTCTTGTTGTAGGAGGAACATTTCAAGGTGACTAAAACCATTCATGTCAAGTCAATTACAAAGTTTTAAATGTGCTAAGGAAACCCCTGCACCCACTTTGTGTCTTATAATTCTCATGAAGGTAGCTGTCCAGACTGCCCATGGTAAGACCAAAAAGAGTAGAAAAGAAAGCAGGCGACACAATAATTCTGGGCTCAATATTGCATGGCACAGCCAAGAGTTTTCCTATCTGTGAGAGAAATAATAACCCCTGCCTTTTAAAATAATAGAGATGACACCTACTAGTTTCCATTCATTTTACATAAATTATTAGTTGTAAACATAACAGGCATTCACCTTGTTAGACTAAAATTAACTTTTGCATTGAGGGAAACTCTCTCACGGCCCTCAGTAGGATGAAGATGATAAAATAATGAGAAAGTAGATAATTAAATAAAAATTCACTTCACGTATAGAGAAAAACCCTGCTTATATTCAAAATAACAATAATTTGCTAAGGGATGTGATAACTGGCAATTTCAGTTACTATAATTGTATTATAAATGTGTTAATGTGGTTATTCATTATATGCACAATGACCAAAACAGAGAAAAGTCCTGTTGAAAACTTATTAAGAATTCAAATCAACCATAACAATTTCTGCAGACTCTTACCACAAATTATATTTTATCAGCAATAATAGAAAATAAATTTCTACAATCCTAAAATCAAACAAATCCATTTTCCCCTGTTTTCTTCTACTCTCATCCTTTAATATACATATTTTACAGTGCTGGAAAAATATAGCTTCTGCCTTTTTAACTTATTGCTAGACTACAACCGCTTTCACCTTCCTTTGTTTTTTCATATGCTGTTTTCTCTGTACAGAGCATCGTTCCATTCTTTGTTCATCTGTCATAGACTCTTATTCCTTCAAGAAAATGTAACTGTCTATGAATTCCCTAATTCACCCTTTAAAAGTTACGCAGTCCTTTTAGGTTTCCATGATTTTGCATGTATCTCCAAGATTACTTAGTTATATAGAATCCACAGGGACTGCATTTTCCAGCCTAATCTGTGTCTGTCCCAGTCATCCTGCTGAATCTTCTGCTCACTGGACTCCATTGGAAGAGTTTTCCCCATTCCATTTTCCTCTATTGTTGGATTCGATGACTCACCCTCCTTCAAGTTCTGCCTTTTCATCACCATTATTTTAAATACGTAAATTATGTTTTTTGTTTGTTATCCTGCATGTCTTGTGCTTATCAACATGTGCAAGAAGGAGAACTGGACATTTGGCCATAAACATGTATTGCCATAATTTAAAAGAATCAAAGATGGAAGAGCATACAAATCCCTCTCCTCAAACTGAAAGACCATCACTGAGAGGGCCATTGCCACATGCCTGTTCAATAAATGCTTACTGAATGCATGAATTAAGGAAGGAATGAAAAAGTTGATACAATATAGGCTGTCCAGGCTGACAAGCATTGGAAGAAACATCTATCTAGGAATTTTAAATTAGTGTGCACAAGGAAAATCTAAATTGTATTTAAGAGGGAAGCAAATTCAGAGTTAAGAAAAATGAATATGGACACCATGTCCCTATTAGAAGGAAAGACTGTAATGAGAGACTGGTTGAAAGGGTTAGAAACTGAAATCACAAAATGGTAGCAAGGCGAGCAATTCACCATCAAAGCATAAACCCAAGGGAGGCAAAGACCCATTGTATGGAGTGCCATTTGGATAACAACGGATACTGCAACTTTCAAATGTGTGTGCATGGCTACACAAAAAGAACAAAATGCATCTCCCATCCTAGTCTTAACTGATTCTTAAAGATAGATATCTCTGGGTTTCTAAATCCTGGATACTGCATCTTTCAAACATTAGAGTCAGATGTGCTCATGATAATGATAATGAAGATTTTGAGAATTGCTAGCAGGTTAGTCTTACCTATACTAAGATTCATCTCCATTAGCTCAGACAATGGACAGTTTGCTAAAAGTATAAGTCAGTACCAACTTCCCCTAGAAAACAATTCTTCTTATCTAAAAAATCACTGATACAGTGAGCACCCATTCATTCCAGCTTGCCCAGGACAATTCTGATTTTGCAGGTGCCTCATTGTCCATTCCATTCAGACTTTCCATTTCTTTATTAAGTATCACTAGTAATGATTACATTAAAATAAGGCAGAGTGGGTTTTGAAGACCTCCATGCATAGTTCTATCTTCTGCCATCATTTCTTCCAGTAGCCTGTGAGACATATGTATGTGAAAAGAGTTCTGACTTTAACACATGGTAACATCTGAAATGACTAGCCATAACCCATCTTCCTCTCCCAGCTCCTTTCCACACTCAGTATTAACTAATATCTCCCTTAAGAGGGATAACAAACAGAGTGGTTAGAGATTAAAACAAAAGTATACACTAATGCAAAGTAAATGCAAAGGGTATACCCTAATGTAAAGTATATATGGGAACTCTGTATTTCCTGCTTGATTTTTCTGTAAACCTACAACTTCTCTAATTAAAAAAAAAAAAGTGTGCCCAGACACCTGCACATAGTGACTACTTCCTTCTAGTCTTAAGTGGTGAAACATGTTCAATGATGCTGTCCCTCTACTTGGTGTACCAGCCAGTGCTATGGCCAGAGCCAAAGCCTACAAAATACATGAATCTACCATGGCTCTTGTCAGTTCATTCACTGTCAAACACAGGAAAAGTAGGTTGCAAAATTATAAATGGTATGATATGCAGGAAACAGAAACAGCATTCCCATTGTAGAGCATACAGAGAATAGTTGGCACACTACTGTTATAATGGTTTGTCAGGCATTATATGGCATCAAAAATACAACATATTTTTGTTGTTATTGTTAAAAGGCAGATTTGATTAATAGGTCTGGGGTGGGGTTCCCAGGTGAAGCCCAAGCTACTCGTTCATAGAAATCTTAAGTAGCAAGACCTTAGAGTCTGGTTGGCCCACATTTCACACTGGTAGTCTCTGGTTGTGATAACATCTTTCTCAATTGTTTGTTTATTTTTTTCCCATCAAAATAAGGAAACTCTTCAGAAAGTCGTTTTATCATATACAAGGTATAGTTAAGGCATTGTGCATGGAAGTGAATAAAATGGGAAACAGGATATATTAGATGACCAGGAGCCCTGATATACAAATGTCATTTGCTATAAAGGGGTGCGGTGTTATGGAAAAAGTCCTAGACTAGTTGTCAGAGGACATTGTTTCTATTCTAGTGATCATTAACCAGCTGTGTGCCTTTGTGTCAGTCTCTCTGGTTCTTAGTTTCCTTTTCTGTCAAATAAAATTTGTCTACATGAGTTCTAAAGTTGTCTTTTCTGTTCTGACACTTGATGGATATAAAAGGAGATCCTACATCAAGGAGAAGGGAAGAAAAGAAAGACATATCACCACAAGCACAGCATCAAGAATCCTTTACATGTAATATTATAATGGAAGAATTTTCTCCCTGCCTTCCCAGATGCAAAAATGTTACCAGAGTGAGGAACTGGGAATTGTGCCTACTATAAACTCGTGTACCCCCATTTTCTGGTTTTGACAATTTAGAGTTTTGGGAATCTGTCCTAGCCCCTTAAAATAAGGTAGACTATGTAAACAGGCCCTCCAAGAGCCTCAATATGGCTCTGTCATCTTTCAGATTCTAAGGCCCTCAATCCTTGAAGCACCCTCAGATTTTTAACCTCTTTCCCCTACACCAATCAGTAGCCAAATTCTGAGCCCTCTTCAGCTTGATGCACCATACAATGTAATTATTTTATAATTTTGGTTTTTTCTTTCTGTTTTGCCATAAACATGTGTGGCAGCAATGAACTGAAAATGTGCATATTTAATTTAATTCCTGAACTGAATTTCTGTTTCTCAAGAAAATTGATGATGAACATATAATGTGCGCATAACATTTTTGGACATTTTTCCACAGTAGGTGAGGGGCATATTAGTAGTATCACTGACCACAAGAAATCCAGAAACACAAATCTGTAAGGTGAAGCAGCAACTACCTCAAAAACAAGTAATTATTTTCAGAAGAATATACCCAAAGACAATTATTTAACATATGCAGCAACCGTGGTGCATTCACATAATACATTGTGAAGCATGGCTTTTCATTTAGATCAAATCATTGCCCTTCTAAATTTCACTATTTTCCAATATCAAGTTTTCTTGGGCATATACAAAGAGCACGCTCCATTAGCAGAAAAATAACTTTCATATGGCTCAATAATATCTGTGTTATACCCATGGCATCAATTGCTTTAAATAGAAAATTAGTTAAGTCCAGCAATGGTTTAATTTTTTATTCAATTTCTAGAAACATAGTAAAATTTTTGGAAGTTCATTCTGTTAAAAGGGCAACGTCAGACACTTTTGCAAATGCTATTGTAATGTGAGTTAAATTTTCAAATTTGAATTTAAGATTATTTGTTTCTGGATGATAGCAAATCTAAATTTTGGTGGAACACACTGTTGTGGTAAAAAGTGCATTCTTACCATTTTAAAAAACTATGGAATAAAAATGTACTTTTAATTAGTTGTGGTGAACAAATAATTCATAATCTCATCCAAACTATAATATTCTACCAAAGTATGTATGTATCTTGTGTCTTAGGCAGGGTTCTCAAGAGAAACAGAACTGACTTAATAAGTAATATTAAAAGGTTTATTACACAAATTGGCTCATGTGACTGTGGAGACTGGCAAGGCCAAATACCTTAGGGCAGTCCACAAATCGGAAACTCTGATGTAGATGAAGTTGAATTCCACAGGAAAAGTTGGCTGTCTGAAGTGGAGGCAAGAATTCTTCCTAACTTCTAAAATCCTCAAATTCTCCAGCTGATTGGATAAGGAGATTCCCCTCATTGCTGAGCACAAGCTCCTTTGTGGCTTTTAGCTGCAATCAGCCATAGATGCAAAACCATCTACGAAATATCCTCATAGCAAAAATCAGGCCAGTGCTTGTTTGACCAAACAACTGGACAATAAAACCCAGCCAAGTTGACACAGGAAATTAACCATCACACACTTTTGGTTATTGAACTGCAAAATGTGTGAAGTTAATGTTAAATACTCAAAAATGTTTTAGTACCCACTTTCTCTCTTTGACACCCAACATCAATCAGATTTTAGAAATGCCTGAGCCTTTGAAGGCTCAGCATTGCAAATGAACCTAAGTGTCCCATAATGGTGTGGATTTTTGTTAACATATCCTCTGATTTTTGGCTGCATTTTGTTAACAAACCATTGGAAATCTTTAATCAAATTATTCAAAAAATGGAGCATCAAAAATCTCTAGCTATAAAAGCTTCTTGTGAATTGGAGTTACTGAATTAAGAAAAAAGGACTTGCAAAGAAAGACATTGAAATTTACCCTTAGTAATGCAAGGAAGAGATTCAACAATTAAATGATAAAAAGAAAAATGGTATATAAGATTTAATCGTGAAATTATATAATTGAACTCAGGAATTTCTATACATTTAGGAAGTCTTTTGATGGATATCAGTTGAAAGGTGTTCTAGTTTGCTAGCTGCCAGAATGCAATATACCAGAAATGGAATGGCTTTTTAAAAGGGGAATTTAATAAGTTACTAGTTTACCATTCTAAGGCCGAGAAAATGTCCCAATTAAAACAAGTCTGTAGATATGTCCAATCAAAGGCATCCAGGGAAAGACACCCTGGTTCAAGAAGGCCGATGAAGTTCAGGGTTTCTCTCTCAAGTGAGAAGGCACATGGCAAACACAGTCAGGGCTTCTCTCTCAGCTGGAAGGGCACATGGCGAACATGGCGTCATCTGCTAGCTTTCTCTCCTGGCTTCCTATTTCATGAAGCTCCCCAGGAGGCGTCTTCCTTCTTCATCTCCAAAAGTCGCTGACTGGTGGACTCTCTGCTTTGTAGTGTTGCTCTCTCTGAATCTCTCCGAATCTCTCATTCTCCAAAATGTTTCCTCTTTTATAGGACTTCAGAAACTAATCAAGACCCACTCAAATGGGTGGAGACATGTCATCCCTAATCCAGTTTGACAACCATTCTTAACTAAATCACATCAACCAGGGAGATGATCTCATTACAGTTTCAAATCTATAGTATTGAATAGGGATTATTCTACCCTATGAAATGGGACTTCTATCAAAACATGGCTTTTCTTAGGGGGCACACTTCCTTTCAAACCAGCACAAAAGGAATGAAATTTTATAACATTTAAAGGATAGTTATAATTTAATTGACAGTTTTTGTCCTATAAAAATAATTTGTTGGAGAAAGTCTGAATGGAAAAATGAAAACAAAAATGCCTGTGAATAAATTTGGACAAAATATTTACACATTTCCAAATCTCCCCAAAAAAATTAGAACTGAGAACATACCCATGTGGCAGAATTTGCACTTAGTTCACCGATCACTTTAGGAAAAAAAGTATTATCTCAATTTAAAATACTTTGTACTGAAAAAAAAATACCCTGGTCAGCCAAAAACAGTCAACTGCAGGTGCCACCAATTTCAAATTTATTAGCAGAAAATATATTTTTTAATAACAGTACAGGAAATTGTATTTCAATATTTAAAAATAATAAGAATATACTGAAAAATTATTCTTTAGAAAAATACCATAGATACAGTATTATCCATTAGCCATGTAATTGATTAAAGTATGAGGATACACCCAAGAGTAATTATTAGATCATATCTAAAGTCTTTCAGTGCCCTAACTTTGTGACTCAGATTCTAAATCTCCATAAAAAGTGATTTCCCTTAAGAAGTGTTCTTGCTAGCCCTGAGAAGATTTCCCGGATCAACAACACATTATTTTCAGATTAATGTATAAATTCTGCTCAGACTTTTAAGTCAGTTCGCACCACATTACCAACTTTAAGTCATACAAAGCACCCATTTACTTAACTTTTAAAATTTGTCCTTTGTTTATGATTCCCACATCTAAACCCCACCCCTCCAAAACAGACATATATGTCATTGGATAGATATGTCTCCTTGATGCATAATACTGTTTTATGTGCTATGGATCTCATTCAAACACTACTTTTAAATGTATTTATGTTGCTATAGGTACATCTCGTTCACAAACTACTCTTGCAAAGTAATCTAGAGCTTTTATTCATCATATTTTACCAATCCATTCCCCACATCACAGATATCTGGGCCGCCTCCAACTCCCTGTGTACCCCAAAATTATAATTAACTTCTTCAAACATATCCCTCTTGGGTTCTGTGTGAGATTCTCTGCAGTGTAATTGTTGGGTCATAGAACATAAATCTACTTAAGTTCACTTTTTGCTGCCATTAATACTATATAACTACTATCTCATTTTATCCTCTCACCTGCTGTGAAGTGTACTGCTGCTTCCCTACATGCTCACAGCATTTGGAATTACTCATCTTCCTGATTTTCATCAAACTGATGAAGGTAAAGTGGGATTTTATTTTTTATTCTGATTTGCATTTCTTTGTTGATTAATGTGGTTGAGCATCTGTTTGTGTTCATGTTATCTTCCCAGAGTTCTCCCTCAGTAATGTGCTTGATCATATCCTATAACTGTTTTTTCTGTTGGGTTTCCCACATTTTTTTGTTGATCTGCAGGCACTCCTTGATTTTCTAGATTTAATTCTGTGCTGTTTTCAGACAATGCAAATTAGCTTCTCCCAGCCTGCTAAGCATCTGTCAACAGTGTTTATGGTGCCTTTTGTTAAGCAGAAATCCTTACTATTGATACGGCCAAATCAATTTTTTTATTTAATGCTCTATGCTTGAGAGCCTTTCCAATATCATAGGGAAAAACTTCCCACATTTCCTTCCCATAATTTTATAGTTTTGCCTTTCACATGTGGCCTTTAATCCCTGTGGGGCTAATCAGAGTATCTGATTTTTGGTTGTGTTTTGTTGACAATCCATTGGAAATTGGGGCAGAGTGGGGCATCTACTCTGTAATCCATGATACCAGGTTGCTGGAGCAGAGGAGCCAGGGAGGAAGTAAGACGTCTCCTCAGCTTGAACCCACCAGCCCTCAGAGCAGATTCAATGACCAGGTTGTTCATTACTAATTCCTCAAAATGAGTCAGAAGTGATGACACTTGGACTTGGATTTTCTCTCTCTTTCCTTTGAGGGTTTTCCTTATCTTGTGCTTGGTATGCTTTTATGTTTTTCTTTTCTCTGCTCAACTGGTGCTTTATACTCTCTGAGACCATGAGCTCCTTAAAGATAGCGACTGAATCTGTATTTTCTCACCTTCTGCCTCCCTTTCCACTTTTCAGTCTCCATTTCACTCTGTCACTATCTCTCCCTTGGCCTCTTGATTTCCTGCCTCCATTTCCATCTCTCTACTTCAGCCTTTGGAATCTCCCCTTTGTCCCTCTAAAAGGATCTTCACCAGCTCTCCTGGAAGGCATGCAGACTAGACTGAGGACTGTAAAGGACTTCTTTTTGTTCTTACCCAAGCCCCAAGGGCAACTGCATCTGTGTGGTCCAGGTGAGACCCCTCTTTGGCACTTCCAGGCACCTGTGCACAGGGTATCTCTCGCTCTCTCACACACACACATATATTTGTATCTCTCTAGTTGCTTGTTTCTCTCTTTAGAGAGGACATTATGGATGAGGACTGTGTGATTACATGGTATCCCAACAGCACCCAGCAGAGCTACCTAACAAAATGTTTGGTGAATGAATGTTTAATAAGTGTGCCCTCACGTAAACCACAAATGATTGTACCACAAATTACACATCACAGTGAACACACATAGTCAGAGAGCTTCCTTCTTTCAGTAGGAGCAAGGTAACAAATAGCCTGCTTCCCTGTATATGAAGTATAGCTCACATATAAAAATACGTCAGCTCACTCAAAAATATTTAGCAAACTGCAGTACACTCAGAGAGATTAAGATAGATGAATTTAGTGCTCACTACCATTTGTCCTGATTAAATAGTCTGAGTTGGAGAAGACATTCCACTATCCTTAAGTGCAATAATCCAGTGGCCATTGCACATATGGCCTCTGCAATACTGAGACTCCTTAGATAAGCAGAAGTGAACCGTCTTCCCTGTTCAAAAAGTATTCGAGCTTTGCCCAACCATCCCAGTCTGGAGAAAATTCAGCAGACATTATAAAGGCTCCCTCACAATTCAATCCCTGAAGGCATGAGTTCTTTGAACAATTTGAGAACATGGCACAAACTAGAAAGTAGGCTGATGGATGGAAATGTAAACATGAAACTTTAATGAGGGCTCTTCCTTCTCACCTAAAAAGACATGGTAAATATTTCATGCCCTGCTCAGTGGGGCTTATAGTATCCTATACTATTAGTGAGATAGTCTTCCTCTTCCCCCAGTTCATAATATTTCTTGTTACCCAAACGTCACCCAACTCTCCCACTCCGTACAGTGAAACACAAACTTCCTGGGTCAAAACTCAAAGATTTTGTCCCTTTCTTTGGCCCAGTATTTTTAAGGAAATATTAAAGGAACATTCCAATTCATTTAAATATACAGAGAATGGAAAAAGCAACTTTTGGTGAAATGGATTGCAAATTAATTGAGGTTTTATTTTATCCAATATTCCTGGAAATCTATTTTTATTGTAATGGCCTACTTTGATCGAAGTAACTCTTTAAAGCTCAAGACAGGGTTGGCAGAATCGTAAGGAAGGGGATGCAGCAAGAATGGCATAGAAACAAAAGGAGAACTTCACTCAGAAGAGTCCTAGGTATGAGTGAGCAAACCCAGCCCAGTATCAAAACTGCGCCAAGAATGAAATAAATTTCCAAATGGCTAAGTCAAGAAAGAGACTTTGGAAAAGAAAAACAAATACAATAGGAGTATCAAATATTAATATCAAACCAGGTCACTTCAAAGATGATGGTAATACAACAGTGTGAATGTAATCAACATCACTGGATTATTTATTTGAATGTGGTTTCAAAAGGAAATTTTAGGACGTATATACATTACTAGAATGAAAATTTTCAAAAAACATAGTACCATACATCACAGTAAACCTTAATGGAAACTACAGACTATAGTTAATAGTATAATTATAATGATGTTTTTTTACCAGTTATAACAAAGGTGTTAATAATGGCGGTAGGGCAGCAGGACATGGGAACTGTGTATTTTCTGCATGATTTTTCTGCAAACCTACAACTTCTCCAATAAAAAAAATTACATTAAAAAATGAAAAGAATCCCATTCCTCAAGTCAAAAGCAGAAAGCAACAGGACTCAGGTTGGGAAAAGAGAGTGAACAGAAATAGAATGGGAACAAGGTTTCCATCAGTTAATGGGGGTAAGGCAGGATTCAGCCTTGTACACTCTAGCCTTGTAGGGGACCAAGAGTCCCCTGAAATCTAAGAAACTCAAGCAGAAGTCTCCTGCAGTATCCAGCATGTAGTGCAGAGAACTAGAGGACCATGTAACTGACTCCAGGCAGCTAATGAAGTGGTTAACCACATCATCCCTGGTCTCCAGCTGTGTGATCTTAGGAAAACCACTTAACCTTTCTAAACCTCAGTTACAGGACTTAATACTGTCTGACTCATGAATTACCATGAGTTTTGAGATAACTTATGTAAAGGGCCTGGTACATGGCAAGCATTTGAAAACTTTTAGTTTTTAATCATCGTTAGCCTGCCTGCATCCCTAAAGGCATTCAAGGTGTCTGATGCCTAATTCTGTTCCTGAATCATTTATAGCTTTACCCTCCACCCCATAAAGACCTCTGGCCAAAAAAAAAAGCAAACAGTATATCTGAAATTGTATCTACTTACACTAATTTGATTGATTCTAGCCAGAGGAATGGAATCCAGTAGGCACATATGTATCCTTTTAAAAGCGCTGGGAGACGATCAGAAGGGGAACCAGGGTTGAGTCCATTTCCTGTCTGCTACCTCCTGCCTCCTTCTAGGTGGCACCCATCCCCTTCCAGGTGTCCAGTGCCTTCCATCTCACTTCATTCCCCTTGCGTGAAACTAAGAAAGGATCTCAAAAAAGTATTTTAGAGTAAAATGTCAAATTCAGGTCTTCTTTCCCAGCAGATTTGCTTAAAGCTTTATTGCAGATGAGGAATGAAAGGCTGTCTGCCTCCCCCCCAAAAGGAACTTTGAGCATGGAGCGAATGAAAAGACGGTATCTTACAAGCACCTTAGAAGTCATAGTCAATAGCCAAAGACTCTTCTACCTACTGCTAGAACTGGTCCCAACCCAACCCATGGAAAATAATTCAATCTTCTTTTGCTTAATTAGGATCATTCACAGCCTCAAAATTATCCCTGGAAACAGTAGAGATAATTATAAAGGGAAATGGAGACTGTATACTAATTTTAGGCCATAGCCTAGAAGTTCCTCTTTGGGGGGAAACCACAAGATTATGCTGTAATAGTTTCACTTGACCTTTTCCCCTATGGTTGATGGCAAAACAACAGTAGTCAATTGAGGAATCCAGTTCAATGTTGTTTTCCTTAGTTTGGACCATTCTTGTGATCCAAGGCTAAAGAGGTCTCCATCTATTTCTTATTTATGAAACTCATTACCCAACAAACCCAAAATGGCCTTCCATACAATGTGACCCAAAAACCCTCCTGACTCCAACTTGATAAGAAACATTGAATTAATTAAATCCAAGCATGCTGTCCTGAACTGAGACAAGGCTCCCTTAGTGAGGGCTGTAAACACAAACCCCAGAAGCCTTTTAAGATGGTGTAACACCAATAGCCCATTCCCTCCGCTGCCTTTCAATTAAGTGGGAAGGTGGAGGCTCCCTGATTACTCTGGTCCAGGATGCTCTGAGGCTTCTTTGGTGGATATGGCATATAATTAGAGGGACACAGTGACTAGCAGCTGGTTCTGCAGCTGCAGCTGAGGGAATCAAACACCGTAAAGTTCTTGCTTTGCACTGTCGTCTCCTTTCTTCTCCAGCTTGCTACCTCGAGAGCAATTCCAGGCAGCATGAGAATAATACATAATGAAGGGCAGGTAGTGTGAACCAGTCTTTTATCCTGGAATTTTTGACAATGGGCCTCCTAATAAAAAGCCAAGGCCTCGAAGAGCCACAGAGAGGTCAAACAAGTAAAGGCCAAAGCCCAGGGGCCAGAAGAGTCTCCTTACTCGGTGGTTTAACCTTTTCAGATGACTGCCCTTCTCATTTCACAACCTGGGAGCTGTGGGTGATGGACCGAAAGGGTAATAAGTGACAAACTGCCATAAGAATAACAGTTCAAAGTTGGGGCCTCCAAGCCATGCTGCAGGTCAGGGGAAAGTTAGAGAATCAGGTCTGAATATCAAAGTATTCAGCACTTATCCCACAACTGGATAGAGAGACCCTCAACTTTATTGTAGTCAAGATTATAAGATTAGAACCAAGCATCAAGCTCCTATTATGTACCAAATCTTCAAATATAACTCATTTAGTTATGAGTTAAATATTAGTAATCCTCATTTTTTCAATTGAAGAAAGTAGAGCTCAGAGAGGTGAAAATAGCTCCCTGATAGTCACAAAGAGAGCAAGAGCTGAAGTTGTCCTGAAACCCAGGCCTGTCTGCATGTACCCTTTGTGTCAGAGTCAGCCCTTTTAGTCCTGGGAAAATGCAGGCTCCATTTACCTTTTAACCTCATGGGCCCAATAATCTTGCCAAGTCTCCTCCTAGAAGGTTCACTTTTGGGAAATGTGCTTCTCAAAAAGAAAACCAGAAGTAAATAAACAGGTGATGGCAGTCCACGAAAAGACACTCTCGGCCTCATTGCAATTAGTACATAAACTCAGCCTCAAATGATGATATATTTAGCACTGAAAATTAAATTCCTTAATTATTGTGCAGCCACCACTGAATCCTTGCAGTGAGTCCAACATGTGAATAAAATCTTTTAAAGTTAATGACATACTTATTCCTGTTTATTAACAATTTAGTAGTGATATGCTAAGCATTTTGAATTAAGTGAAAAAGAGATAGCCTGATAGCAAGAGTGGAAGATAATCAAATCAGCAGCACCCTCAATAGGAAAGCAATAGAATCAAGATCTCCAGGGAGAGGTTTCTTCTGTCTTCTTGGAAGTTCAAGCACATAAGAGAGACAGTTGAGTCAATCTTCAGTTCAGTGCATAAAACTTGCCTACTTGTCACTCCCTTAAAACATAAAATGTACAATATATTTGTTTACCCATAGTCTCACTTATTCAGTCATTCTTTATCTTTCCCTTTATTTAATGATCAGTATGCATGTAATGAATGTGTCAGCCACTGTGCTAGACTCTAGGGATTCAAAGTTGAATAAGACATAGTGCTTGCCTACAGGAACTCACAGTCTAGTGGGAAAGACAGACTCAAAATAAAAAGTAGCTATACTATATATATGGTAAGGATAGATCTATGCATAGAATGCTGTTTCTTAAGGTTCTGTCCAGCTAATGATATGACAGATATTTCCTTGTTTGTATTAGAGAAAGTAATCCTTTGCTCCAGAATGCTTTTGTTTGTTTCTTACACCGCTTTGGCTGTTTGCAAGCTGCTTCTGCCTGCAGGGCAAGTTCTAGGAGAGTGATTCGGAGATGAGTTTCCTGGTTCAGTCTTTCAGGCTGTGACCTGAAAGACTGGCACTGACTTACAGCCACCCCTGTATGCACATAGGGATTACTCTTGCCCCCTCCAGAACAGGGTCAGTGCCTCACAATATGAGAGTAGACTGATCCACACTAGGCAAGGGAGAGATAGGGCATGGGTCAACAAGGGCACTACAAACTTCTGTTTTTAAACCTGTGTTTTCTTGATTAGGCACTCACCCAATTGCTGCAGCCCCTTAACCTTTTTCCAGAATGCCGAGGAAGACGGCTCTGCCAGTTTTCGCTATTTGTTCAAAGATTCTGTGGGGGTACATCACCCTGGAGTGTCTTAAGCTAACGTCTTGGCTGACCTAAAACCTCCTACTTTTAGTTCTGATCTTTTAAGCTTTCCATTTCTTCTTGGAGGTCTAGCAATGCATCAGAAAATATTTCATCTGGGGTATAGTTGATTTTTAGTGTAACAGTTATGTTATCTAATCAGTGAGGTTGCCAATAATGGATTTTCAAACTTTGGTTTTAATTGGTAATCTGCTCACTCTACTGATATTGAAAATATCCCAGTTGGATCTGGGCTTATGAAAAGACTTTGATGAATATCTCCGAAAAATGTTGCATTGGGAACTTAGAGGCAAATACAGGAAAACAAGCTAGACATAATATGTAACTAACAAACATACAGACATCACTGTTGAAGACTGATCCAATTGGCTTATGCCCCACAGCAAGGAAAAACAATGCCCTGTTTATGTTGAAGATTGTTTTACACTTTTATTCCCAGGCTTAGTAACATTATAACTTCTTTAATGAAGCTTCTCTGATACCGAGTATATTAGTTAGGGTTCTCTGGAGGTAGGTATGATAGTACTAAAAGATGCCCTAGGCGATGTCCTATATTCCAAGAAAACTGTTCTTTACCCCCATTACGTAGTTGCAGTCCTACTTCCACCTGATAGTCAGGATCAATCACTCCAGACAATAATATAATCCCCTTCTTGGCTTGTTGATCCAGGGGCATGAGTAGGCCAAAATGACCAGGTGACGGTCTTAGATTCCAGTTCAGCGAAATCATTGTTGTTTCTCCTGGTGGAAGCACTTCCTGCTTTGGAACTAAAACCTGTAGACCAACAGAGCTCAGGGTTGCAGGAACAGAAAGCAAAAATTTCCTAGTGGATCACTAGTGGTAATAGTGAGTGGTACCACTACCATTTCCACCCCTTGGTTCCTGGACCCATGGATCCTGGCTATGGGAGAAACAGCACCACACAGTGGATGCTGATTCAGAGCATATACAGCTTCCTGGAGAACATTACCCCAGCCTTTCAAGGTATTGCCACCTAGTTGGCCCCGTAATTGAGTTTTCAAAAGGCCATTCTACTATTCTATCAATCCAGCTGCTTCTGGATGATAGGGAACATGGTAAGACCAGAGAATTCCACGATCATGTGCCCATTCCCACACTTCATTTGCTGTAAAGTGTATTCCTTGATCAGACTCAATGCTATGAGGAATACCATGATGATGGATAAGGCATTCTGTAAGCCCATGGATGGTAGTTTTGGCAGAAGCATTGCCTGCAGGGAAAGCAAACCCATATCCAGAGTATGTGTCTATTCTAGTTAGAAAAAATCGCCACCCCTTCTTTGAAGGGAGTGGTCCAATGTAATCAACTTGCCACCATGTAGCCAGCTAGTCACCTCGGGGAATGGTGCAATATCAGGGGCTGAGTATAGGTCTCTGCTGCTGGCAGATTGGGCACTCAGCAGTGGCTGTAGCCAAGTCAGCCTTGGTGAGTGGAAGTCCATATTGCTGAGCCCATGCATAACCTCCATCCCTACCACCATGACCACTTTGTTCATGAGCCCGTTGGGCAATGACAGGAGTTGCAGGGGAAAGAGGCTGACTGGTATCCACAGAATGGGTCATCTTATCCACTTGATTATTAAAACTTTCCTCTGCTGAAGTCACCCTGTGGTGTGCTTTCACATGGGACACAAATATGTTCATGTTTCTAGCTCACTCATAAACATCTATCCACATACTTCTTCCCCAGACCTCTCTGTCACCAATTTTCCAATTATGGTCTTTCAAGTCCCTGACCATCCAGCCAAACCATTAGCAACAGCCCATAGTCAGCATACAAATGCACCTCTAACAAGTTTTCCTTCCAAGCAAAATGAACAATCAAATGCACTGCTCGAAGTTCTGCCCACTGGGAGGATTTCCTCTCACCACTGTCTTTCAAGGACACCTAGAAATTTCACCGAGGTAGAAGACACCTGTATTTTTGTTGGATATAACTCCCATCCTCTGACACACAAATGCCTTACCAGTAAGTCCAGAGTAGTTGCTGCTTCTTGCTCACTAGGTCCAATCAACATAATATCATCAATATAATGGACCAGTTTGATGTCTCATGGGAGGGAGAAACAATCAAGGTCCCTGTGGACAAGATTATGATATAGAGCTGGAGAGTTGATATACCCCTGAGGTAGGACAGTGAAAGTATATTGCTGACCTTACCAGCTGAAAGCAAATTGTTTCTGGTGGTCCTTACTAGTAGCTATTAAGAAAAAAGCATTTTCCAGATCAATAGCTGCATACTGGGTATCAGGAGATGTGTTGATTTGCTCAGGAAAATGATACCACATCTGGTACAGCAGTTGCAATTGGAGTTACCACCTGGTTGAGCTTACAATAATCCACTGTCATCCTCTAAGAACCATCTGTTTTCTGCACAGGCCAAATAGGAGAGTTGAATGGGGATGTGGTGGTAATCACTACCCCTGCATCCTTTAACTCCTCAAGAGTGGCAGTAATCTCTACAATCCCTCCAGGAATCCAGTATTGCTTCTGATTTACTATTTTGCTTGGTAGCGGCAATTCTAGTGGCTTCCACTTGGCCTTTCCCACCATAATAACCTGCACTGCACGAGTTAGAGAGCCAATGTGGGGATTCTGCCAGTTGCTCAGTATGCCTACACCAATTATACATTTTCGAACTGGAGAAATAACTACAGAATGGGTCCGGGGGCCCACTGGACCCACTGTGATATGGACCTGAGCTAAAACTCCATTGATCACCTGGCCTCCATAAGCCCCCACTCTGACTGGTGCACCAGAGTGACGTTTTGGGTCCCCTGGAACTAATGTAACTTCTGAACCAGTGTCTAATAATCCCTGAAATATCTGATCATTTCCTTTTCCCCAATACACAGTTACCCTGGTAAAAGGCCATCAGTTTCCTTGGGGAAGACTTGGAGGAAGATTAACAGTATAAATCTGTGACAGTGTAACAGGGTTCTCCCCCAAAGGAAACTGGCCTCTCCTTCATTCAAGGGGCTCTGGGTATGTAAACTGTTTCAAGTCTGGAAATTGATTAAGGGGCCATGACTCTGTGTTTTTGTAATTCAGGTTAGACTTCTATTCACTTGACATAGAACTCTTTTGTTTATACAGCTCAAGCAAGAATTTAGTAGACTGCCTTTCTATTGTACTTCTAAGTACTGCATGATTAACTAGCCAGTGCCACAAATCTCTGTGAGTCATATTATTTTGACGCCTGCTTTGAGTTTGTTGTCTATTATAATAGCCACATACCCTGTCTTTGGTGATTAAGTGCTGCCACCTGGCTTGTGCATCCCATAATCCCCATTGTGTTTAAGGACTCCAGCTCAGTGACAGCAGTTCCTACAGTAATATCTGACCTACAGAGAAGTGCAAACACAGAACTCTTCTGGGATGATGGTGCAAGTCTCACAAATTCATTTCTCACTGTTCTGGTAAAAGGTGCATTCTCCAGACATTCCTGGGGTGTAAGAGCAGGCTTTGCATGATAAATCCACTGTAACATTCCAATCTCTCTAAGCCTCTGGATCCCCTCATCTACATTATACCAGGGTAGTTCTGGCATTTCAACCTCAGATAATGTTGGCCACCTTTTGATCCATGTTTCAACCAACCATCCAAATAAACTGTTAATACCTTTTCTAACCCTCGAGCTATAACATTGAATGCAGAATCTCTGCTTAGTGAGCCCATATCAATAAATTCAGCCTGATCCAGCCTTATATCTCTCCCACCATTATCCCACACTCTTAAAATCCATTGCCACACATATTCCCTTGATTTCTGTCTATATAAATTGGAAAACTCACACAGTTCTTTTGGAGTATAATATACCTCCTTATGTGTGATACTTTGTACCTCACCTTTAGGGGCCTGTTGGGACTTTAGTCTAGTTATAGGTCTGGAAAAAATGAGGGGTGGTGGGTGTGGTTCATGAAAAGAATTAGAAACATCTTCCAAGCCATTTGTTTCAGGGCCTTCATTTGCAGTTTCATCTGGTGAAACAGGATTGATCACTCTAGGGCTAATTCCTTCAGGAGGAGGTTGGGTGGCCAACTCCTCAAGGCAGGCTGGAGGTGGGGCAGTTATGTCCTCAGGGCAAACTATTACAGGGTTATCTAGAGAAGACTAAGCATGATCTAGGGTTTCAACCTTACCCCCAACATCATTATCAATCCACATGTCACCATCCACTTTTCAGGGTCCCACTCCTTTCCAATCAATGCCCTCACTTTAGCTGCAGACACCACGCAAGATTGAGATTTGAATTTACTTTGTAAAGTTGCTTCTCTAACAATAAGATTCTGAGTCTGATTTTCAGAGATCTCAAGTCTATGGCTACAGGAAGTAAGATTTTCCTTCTGGATACTCATAGAAACTTCTACATCTGTCAGACAGCACTTAAGCTTCTCATTTGAAGCCTTAAGCCCATCCCTTTCACTCCTTAATATAGCCAGTGTATCTAACAATAACCAACCAACATCTCTATACCTCTTATTTGTACAAAACTCTGTAAATGTGTCAAAAACATTATCCCCCAGAGCCTGGCTTCGTACCAAGTGAAGCATTAAGAGAATCGAATGGTGATATTTTGACTATCTCTTTTGCCAACTCACTCCATGGATTGGGAGTGTCATTCTGATTATGGGAATCAGAGTACTTAGTGCCTTTGAGTCCAGTCAGAGTAGAAAACCATTCATCAAAACCAATTTTTAAGATCTGTTTCTTAAGAACCACTCCTGGTACCAAAATCTGTTCTAGTTTGCTAGCTGCTGGAATGCAATATACCAGAAACAGAATGGCTTTTAAAAAGGGGAATTTAATAAATTGCTAGATTACAGTTCTAAAGCTGAGAAAATGTACCAATTAAAACAAGTCTGTAGAACTGTTCAGTCTAAGGCATCAGGGAAAGATACCTTGGTTCAAGAAGGCTGATGAAGTTCAGGGTTTCTCTTTTAAGTGGGAGGGCACATGGTGAGCACAGTCAGAATTTCTCTCTCATCTGGAAGGACACATGACAAACACGGCATCATCTGCGAGTTTCTTCTCTCCCAGCTTCCAGTTTCATGAAGTTCCCTGGGAGGTGTTTTACTTCTTCATCTCCAAAGGTCACTGGCTCATGGACTCTCTGCTTCATGGTGCTGCAGCATTCTCTGATCTTTCCAAATCTCTCTCATTCTCCAAAATGTTTCCTTTTTTATAGGATTCCAGAAACTTATCAAGACCCACCCAAATGGGTGGGAACACATCATCACCTAATCCAGTTTAACAACCACTCATGATTAAATTACATCTCCAGGAGATTATCTGATTATAGTTTCAAACATACAGTATTGAATAGGGATTATTCTGCCTTTATGAAATGGGAGTTAGATTAAAACATGGCTTTTCTAGGGGACATACATCCTTTCAAACCAGCACGAGCAAGAGCTAATTTCATGCCCTTAGACCAACTGTACTTTGTATTTCTCTTTTGCATGTATCAGGAGCAACTAGCAGTAAACTCCCTGAGTTCTGGTTGTGCATTCAACGTTCATATATATATATCACCCCCATTTGTTGGCACAGTGCCTGTACAACATGAGTGCTCAAAGCATATTTATTGATGGAGTCAATTCTATGCAGCATTGTAACCATTTATACACACCTCTCCCTTCATATTTTCTAAGTCCTTTGGCTAGGTCTTATTTATCTTTGTATCTCGCAAAACTTAGCACAGAGTCTTCAATAAGGAGTTATTAGAAAATAATAGGTAAACCAAATAAATGTTGAGGAAATGTGCCTTTGAATGTTGAATAGCTATTTTAAGTCCTTATGCTTTTATTCTATGTTTTAGTGCCTAGAATTGAAATTAAAGTTTGCATTTCCACTAGCATATATGACCATCTCATCCTGTATTCACTGTTCATTGGGCCACTCCTGATGTATTGATAAATGTACTTTGCACTACAAACGATTATTTCCCAAAACATAAGTGTAAATAGAATTTACTATTCGAATTCCTGTTGTTCTGGGTTTAATCCTTGTAGATAACGTAAAATGTCTTAAGAATTTACACTTTATTTTTTATTAATATTTTTTATTTTTCAGAAAGCTGGGGGATCAATGGGAGATAGGGTGTGAGTGGGGGAAGCTGGGGGGTGCATGGTCAGAGAGAAAGATGGAGGAGGGGGTCAGAGAGGGAAGTCGAAGTCTGAAGGTGAGGACTGAAGACGGATGTTTGTTAGAGACACCAGGACCAGAGGGAGATGAGGAGGGCTGAGGAATAGGGGGATCAGGGAGATCTATACCTTATTTTTAAAAGTGTCTATAGATTTGGAGGGGCTACCAAATGGAACAAAAGGGAAGAATGTGGGATACTTTCCGAGGAATCGTTGCTCGAATTAAAATTTAAAGGAGGCTAGCGATGTGGCTTATATGAAGGGGGCATGTTAAACTAAAAAGAAATATAGAACTGAAGTTATAGTCATTTGATTAATCATGCAAAAAATATTATGAACTTCCCCCATGTGTTAGGCACAGAGGGCACAAAAATGGAAAGGCAGTGGTTCTAGGTCTCAAGGAATTCACACTAATCGAAGAGCTAGACATGTAAACACAGAACAAAACATTATATGATCAGAATTATCACATCTGTGCACAGGGCTGGGGAAGGCTTCCCAGAAAAGATGATACTTGAGAGATAAAGAGCCATTTGCCAAGTAGCTTTTTTGACAAAGGAACACCATGTGCAAATGCCTGGAAGGATAAAACTCTGCAGGTGTTTAGGGAATGACAGACATCTGGATAGGAGTGAACAGAGAGGCAAATGGAGAGATGAGCAGGAGACTGATCTTGGATAGCTTCTATCCTTAGGTAATGGGGGGCATATGTAATGATTTTAATCAGATGAACTACATGATCATATACTGCTAACGAAGTTTAGTCTGGTGACCACGTGGAGAACGAAAAGAGAATGTGGGAAATTAAAAATTTAATATACATATCCATTTGAAAAATTGAAGGGGGTTGGTACAGAGGAAAAGACAGTAGAGATGGAGAGTTATAAAGGACATAAATTAACAGTGTGTCATGGTCAGATTCATGTGTCAACTTGGCCACGTGGTGGTGCCCGTTTGTCTGGTTGGACAAGTGCTGGCCTGTTTGTTGCTACGATGACATTTCATAGAATTAAATCATGATCAAATTGGCTGCGTTCACAGCTGACTGCATCTGTAATCAGTTAAGGGGAGTGTCTTCTGCAATGAGTGATGTTTAGTCTAATCACTGGACAGCTTTTAAGGAGGATTCAGAAGAGACAATCTCTCTTCCTGCTTCGGCTGGCAAGCCTCTCCTGTGGAGTTCATCCAGACCCTTCATTGGAGTCATCAGCTCCACAGCCTGCCCTACGGATTTTGAACTCTACATTCCCATGGTTATGTGAGACACCTTTATAAATTTTATATCTACAGATATTTCCTGCTGATTCTGTTTCTCTAGAGAACCCTAGCTAATACACAGGGCATGGTAACAAAATCAGTGATCAGGAAGGTTGATATAAGTTGAGAATGATTCCTAGGATACATGCATGGGTAACTGGGTAGATTATTAGTAGCTTTCCCTGGGACTGGGGCTATGGAGAATGAAGAAGAAGTGGAGGAAGGTAATGAACTTCAGTTTCCAACACTCTGAGTTGGAGACAGCATTGAGCTAGTTGGGTGGAGAGATGTAGTAGTTAGCTAAGTCTATGGACCTGGAGTTCCTAGAGGGGTCTATGTTGGAGACATGGATTTGGAGGTAGCAGGCAAAAGATCATGGTTGAAACAAAGGAAGAAACAAGAGTTCCAAGGGAGAGTGTACAGTATGAGAAGAGGAACTGCAGTGTTATCTTAGTGTATACCATCACTTAAGGGGAGGAAGAGGAACCTAGAAAGATGGTCCCAGAAAGAATAGACAAGATGTCATAGAATCCAAGAAAGGAGAAAGTATAGTGATGGACAGAGGTCAGTGGCATTAACTGCTGATGTCAGTGCTGAGAATTGCATTGGATTTGTCAAGTGAAGGTCATTAGTTACATTCATATAAGCATAGAGAAAGGTGCGGGAGAAAAGCTATTTGATTGTAGCTTCCTCTTAGGCACAAGTGAGTAGAATAGGGAGGGAGAGACTATTAATTATTATTATTTTTTTTAGAAATGTATGTACTGTTTTATATGATGAAATGAGTAACTATTATCTTTGGAATTAAGAAAAAGGAATCCACTGGTCGACCTCTCATTTTATTAGAGGTAATGTGTTTAATGATACACTATCACAAAATACCACTGGAATTACCAAGGAGTGTAAAAATGATTAGAAAAACTGTAAGCAACTTTAAAAAATAATGAAGGCATGACCAACAGACAGAAACTCAGAGAATACCCCAAGATATGATGCAGTTGAGATTTAACCTAGTAAAGAAAGTTATCACACACACAAAACAAAATGATAGGATTCTCCAACAGACCCTTGAAAAAAATATGTAAGCTTGGACAGGCAGAGACTGAGCCTAGGCATTGTTGTTAGGGGGATAAGAGGAGGTGAGTATGGGTACTTAGGAAATCAAAGGAGGTAGGAAACTGCCCTGATCCCCAGCACGTAACTCTAGCTTTGGGCAGTGTTCAGGATTAGCCTTCAATACGAAAATATCTGAAATAATTTATGGGATTGAAATTTGGCTTTTTATGACAATGACAAATTATAATTCTACTTAAAAGGGAGCAATATGGAAGCTGTAGTTCTGGGGAAATCCAATGTTCTGTCCCCCATTTCCCCTATGTTTATTGTGGCAACTTAAAATAGTCCAGGACACAATACCCCTTTGTCAACTGATATGAGCATTATTATGTGGTGCCTACTGTTGTAAAATCATACATGGAAGATTCAAGCATGAAAGAACTAAGAAGAAAATAAGTTAATTGATAAGTAAATTTCACTGACTTGCAACTGTTTTTCTAATAGCCCTATTTCTATTCCTTATGGTCCACTAGCTCCACAACTTAGGTGAAACAAACTACACAAAATAGAAGTTTACCCTTTCTTTTTCTGGTACTAAACTATTTGAACCAGAACCAAATCACATAGTTTCTCAAAGAACCTATATTACCCCTCAATTGTGGGCAAATGCTTAGGGAATTATAGGTAAAAATGCTAATCTCAGCATTTAAAAAATATTTAACCTTGGTAGAATCAGGACAGTGGGAGGTGATGTAGTACAGAGAAAAAACTTCAACTCTGATAAACATTACAGGGAAGGAAAGGAGAAAGGTGAAGCAGCTGCTCAATGCGGTGGTTGAGATGAGTAAAGATTTATTTATTTTAAAGTTACAGGAGAATGAAACATATTAATCGAGTGATGATAGAAGTCAATAAAAAGAGAGATTGGCAGTAACCAATCAAGGATATCAAGGATAATTGATGGAGTGAGATTCCCAAAAAGACTGTAGGAGGGTATGGATTTCAGATTAGAAATGATGTCTGCTGGTAGGTTTCATCGCGGTAATTTTTTTGGTGCTTTCTTCTTTTTTTTAATTCAAAAGCACTGTGTTACAATGGTGGCTCAGTGGCAAAGTTCTCGTCTGCCATGCCAGAGACCCGGTTCAATTCCTGGAGCCTGCCCATGCCAAAAAAAAAAAAAGAATAAAAAAAGCACTGTTACAGAGATGTTATTCTGTGCTCCCTAGGTAGGGTGGCAATATAATTTGCTTATCAAATTAGTTTTCCTTTTAAGAATCAAAGGGGGTTCTAATAATTACAGCAGAATAAAAATTTAAATACGAAAAAAAAAAAAAAAAACTGGGAGGATTTGGGGCTAGCCAGGTTCTATGGTAACCTTTTCCAAGAGAGAAGTGACTTACTATTAACTTTCATGCTAAGAGCATGAGGTTTCTCTGGAGAGAGAGAAGTTACCTTCTGGACTATCTGGAGACTCACAAGTCATGTCATGTAATTAACATGCCATTAAGCTTGCTACAGGAGGACAATTTGTAAAATCCCTTGGTAAATTCTGGGCCCATAAAAGGTCTCTTTTTCCCACTCTGGGAAATGCCTTTTCCTTCTTGGATATGTGTAGGGCACTTAATCTCCTTGACAACTTTGGGTTGGAGAGAGTGCATGGGAGAAAGCCATCTCACAAAAAGGGAAGTTACTTTTACCATTATTATTTTTTATATTTCCAATCCCTTCTTTGGGTTTAGGTGCTATAGACTTGTAGCCAACCTGTAGCTTTTCTTCCTGCCGCCACATTTCATGTTCATTCCTGCTATTTAATGTGGATGAAAACCTCCACCTTGACTTGGACAACTGGATAAATTTTATGCAGGGCTACCTCTTGAAACAATAAATCGCTTTCAACTATGAACTGAAGCATAATGCTTTATCAGACAAATGGAGCTCACCAACTCTCACATACCTGAAATTGAAAAAGAAGGAACATCAGATTATCCTTCCAAACTCCTTTTGAAAAGGATCCTAGAGATGGACCCTCTGTGTGTGCGAAATTTAGTGACCATACCTAATAGGTTCATCATAGTCTATCAAGCAGTTTGCAGAGCAAGGCTATTGTCACTAATCTCAACTAGTTGTTATTCACAAGTACTCCTGTGTCCTTGTGCCAGTTTGAAAGGATGTATGTTCCCTAGAAAAGCCATGGTTTAATTTTAATCCCATTTTGTAAAGGCAGCCATTTCTTCTAATCCCTATTCAGTACTGTATGTTTGAGTCTGTAATTAGATCATCTTCCTGGAGATGAAGGAAAACACCTCCCAGGGAGCTTCATGAAGGGAAGCCAGGAGAGAAAGCTAGCAGATGATGCTGTGTTTGCCACATGCCTTTCCAGATGAGAGAGAAACCCTGAACTTCATCGGCCTTCTTGAACCAACGTATCTTTCCCTGGATGCCTTAGATTAGACATTCCTATAGATTTGTTTTAATTGGGACATTTTCTTAGCCTTAGATCTATAAACTAGCAACTCATTAAATTCCTCTTTCTCAAAGCCATTTTGTATCTGGTATATTGCATTCCAGCAGCTAGCAAACTAGAACAGTCCTATATTATTGCCCTTTTGAGACTGGAGGAAGAACAAGGCTGCTAACTTTTGGGAGATTTAAACAAGGCAAAAAAAATTTTTTTTATTTCCTACTAGGAGGCAAAGGGACTGTGCTATCCTGCATTTAGTGTCAAGGTACATATTTGAAGTGGGACACTTGACATGATACTGGTTTTTTGCTTCCCAGGCTGACTCAGCATCCATTTTAAAAAGGATTTTAAAAATTATATCTGTCCTCCACGCTAGCTGGTACTGTGAAAAAGGCAAGCGAGTTTTCCAGCATTTTCTCTGAAACTTTCATCTTCAGATCTAGATTGAAGAAACAGATACCACTATGAAATGGCATGTTAAATGTTAAAGTAATTTGCATTCTAAACATTTTGGAGAAATCTCCTTGGTATAGGTAGAAGTAAAGGACTATAGGGTCCATCTATTTTGGAAGAAAACCTGACATTGACAATAATCTTTCAAATGCCATCTTATTTTAAAGAGGACATAGCATGACTGAGCCAGAAAAACTATCTTAGAAGTGAACTAAGACAGCCTTCTTAGAATTCACTATCATTTTACAAGGAACTGGTTCATTTTTTCTCAGTACACCTGGGAGCAACATGGTGAAGCTAAAAGTAGGAGCCCCCATTGCTTTTTATAATTATGAGAAGACATTTTTATTGTAGAAAAGTATGAAATACAGATAAGGAGAAAAATAACAGAAATCACATAAAATTCCAGTATAAATGACAAAAATCATGGAGGTTTTCTTTTGCTATTTTGTTCTGAGCAAAGATGTATAATTTTGACTAATATGTATCATTCAATATTTATTTTGTCTGTCTTATTCTGTTACCATTTTAGGAAATAGAAATTATCTGTATTTTATATCTCTTTTTTGTTCTTTCTACATATTTTTGATACTTTTCTTGCCATTTTTTTTTTTTTTGGCATTTTCTTTAGCAAAAGTATACCAGTAGTTTCCAAATATTTTCTCTCATTTAACAGGTTGTCATTTTACTTCCATGGTAAAGTCTTTTGAGGCACAAAAGTTCTTAATTTGGTAAGGTCCTGTTACCTATTTTGTCTTTTTTTGTTTGTGCTCTGGGTGTAAAATCTAAGAAACCATTGCCTAACACTAAGATCCAGAAGATGCCTCCCTACATTTCCTTCTAGAGTTTGATAGTTATAGCTTATATGTTTAGATCTTTGATCCATGTTGAGTTGTTTTTGAATGTCGTGTAAGGTAAGGGTCCTCCTCCTTTTTCTTTCTTTTTCCTTTTTTTTTTTAATGGACATTCAGTTTTCCCAACAACATTTGTTGAGGAGACAATTCTTTCCCAAATGAGTGGTCTTTTCCCACTTATCAAAATCACTTGGCCCAAAATAAAATAAAATAAATCACTTGGCCGTAAATGCTTGGGTTGATTTCTGAGCTCTCGATTCCCTTCCATTGGTCTATACATCTGCCCTTGTGCCGGTACCATGCTATTTTAATTACTGTGGTTTGGTAACAAGTTTTAAGACCAAGAATTGTTAGTCCTCCAACTTCATTCTACTTTTTCAAGATGGCTTTAACTACCCAGGGCCCCTACCCTTCCTATAAATTCATGATTGGCTTTTCCATTTCTGCAAAGAAGGTTGATGGAATTTTTATTGGGATTACATGAATCTATTAATTGCTTTGGGTAGGATTGGCAGCTTAATGATATTTAGTTTTCCAATCCATGAATACAGAATATCCTGCCATTTATTTAGGTCTTCTCAGATTTCTATCAGCAATGTTTTGTGGTTTTCTGTGTACAAATCCTCTACATCTTTGGTTAGATTTATTCCTAGATATTTGATTCTTTTAGTTGCTATTATGAATGGAATTTTTTAATTGACTTTTTTCTTCTGATTATCCATTGCTTGCTTATAGAAATACTACTGTTATTTTGGTGTTAATCTTGTACCCTGCCATTTTTGTTCTCTTAGGGTTTCTTCTATGAGATTAGTATATTTTCCTAGTTTGGGTGCTGGTGAATTAAGTTGCAATCATTTTAATTTGCAGTTGTTTTTCATTCTCGTCAGTCTGGGGACAAAAAGGTCTGAGATCTTCTACTTAGGCTACCATAAATGTTTGTTTTTTTAATTTTTAAAGAAAATTCCCCTAAATTTCACTTAACATAGTATATTGGGCATTTTCTTATACTATCACAACTTTTCAAAAATACTCTTAAATGATACAGAATATTTCTTCCAATGGATATAGCATAATTAATTTAAACATTTCTCTATTTCTGGGCATTTTGTTCATAGGAACAATGCTATCTTGAGTACCTTTGCAAATATATCTTTATCTAAGTTTCTTATTTTTTTCTTTGGATTTATCACTGGAAAGAGAATTACTGAGTCCAAGCACAAGGACTTAATTTTCCAAATTTTTTAACTCATTTATACTACCCCAAGAACTATGTGAATATGAGTCTTTTAGATTTTCCAGGTACTCAAATATTTGTTCTGTAAATAATGATAATTTATCCTATTAGTTGCTAATTATTTTTTAACTTTTTTATTGTATAATATAATATATATGCAAAGTAAAGAAAGAAAAGAAGCAATAATTTTCAAAGTACTTTTCAAGAAGTAGCTACAGGATATATCCCAGAGTTTGTCATGGGTGCCCATACCATCACCTCAGATTTTTCCTTCTAGCTGCTCCAGAATATAGGAGGCTAGAAGGAATAAATATTTTATCATAATCAACTTTTTTCTTGTTTGTGAAAAATAACATATATACAAAAAAAGCAATACATTTCAAACCACAGCTCAACAATTAGTTATAGAACAGATTTCAGAGTTTGGTATGAATTATGATTCCACAATTTTAGGTTTTTATTTCTAACTGCTCTAAGATACTGGACACTAAAAGAAATATTAATTTAATGGTTCAGCATTCATATTCATTTGTTAAATCCAACTTCTCTGTATAACTCCACCATTACCTTTGATCTTTCTATCTTACTCTTTAGGGGTATTTGGGCTATGGCCATTCTAAATTTTTCATGCTGGAAGGGGTTGTCAATAGCATGGGGTAGGAAGATGGAACTAGCTGATGTTCTGGAGAGGCTGGGCCCTCTAGGTTTCAGGACTTATCTGGCCCAGGGACCCATCTGGAGGTTGTAGGTTTCTGGAAAATCACCCTAGTGCATAGAACATTTGTAGAATCTTATATATTGCCCTAGGTGTTCTTTATGATTGGTTGGAATGGTTCTGGTTGGGGTTTGGCAGGTTATGAGAGGTAGCAATAACTAACTGGGGCTTACATAAGAGTGACCTCCAGAGTAGCCTCTCAACTCTATTTGAACACTCTCAGCCACTGATAATTTAACAATTAACTGCTACTTATTTTTGTTTATTTTGTGACTTATTAGCCAAAATTCTAGAATACTGGTAAGTAATACCTTACGTCCTAGCTTTATTTTTGGTTTTCATGAGACTCTTTCTAGCACGTCATTGTAAAGTACAATTTACCTGTCAATTTAATATATTACCATTTGTGCTACTGAAGTATCTTTCAAGTTAGAGCTGAGATTATATATTTATTTTTTAAAACCCAGGCATCAAATGCTGTTTTGGTCATTATTTTCTTCCTTTATCTGACCTAACAATATAATTTATGAATGGGTTTATCAATATTAAATTACTGTTGAATTTTTAAAATTAATTCTACATGGGCCACTAAAAGTGGGCCATTGCCACTTTTAATATGATGTGCTTTTTTTCCAATTTGGATGCCTTTTATTTCTTAGTCTTGCCTGATTGCTCTAGCTAGAATTTTTAGTACAATGTTGAATAATAGTGGTGACAGTGGGCATTCTTGTCTCATTTTTGATCTTAGGGGGAAAGTTTTCAGTCTCTCTTCATTGAGTAAGATGCTGACTAACAGTTTTTCATATATGCCCTTTATCATAGTGAGGAAGTTACCTTTGATTTCTGTCTTTTGAAGTGTTTTTTGTTGTTGTTGTTGTTTTTACATGGGCAGGCACCGGGAATTGAACTCGGGTCCACGGGCATGGCAGGCAAGCATTCTTACCTGCTGAGCCACCGTGGCCCGCTTGAAGTGTTTTTATCAGAAAAGAATGTTGAATTTTGTAAATGGTTTTTGGGCATCAATCAAGATGATCATATGTTTTTCCCTTTCAATTTGTTAATGTGCTGTATTACATTAATTGGTTTTCATGTGTTGAACCATCCCTGCATTTCTGGTATAAATCCCACTTGGTCATGGTATATAATTCTTTTAATGTGTTTTGTTGTTGTTGTTGTCGTTGTTTTTACATGGGCAGGCACCAGGAATCGAACCCAGGTCCTCGGGCATGGCAGGCAAGCACTCTTACCTGCTGAGCCACCGTGGCCCGCCAAATTTTCTCAGTCTTAGAACAGTAAACTAACAACCTATTAAATTCCCCTTTCTAAAAGCCATTCTGTTTCTGGTATATTGCATTCCAGCAGCTAGCAAACTAGAACAATGGAGGGACATATTTCATTCTTTTTCCATGTGATTATCCCCTTAATGCAGCACCATTTATTGAATTTTTGTTTGTTTGGGGTTTTTTTGTTTGTTTGTTTGTTTGGGAAGTGCATGAGCCAGGAATCGAACCCGTGTCTCCCACATGGCTGGCAAAAGTTTTCGCACTGAACTACCCTCCATGCATATCTTAATTTCATTAAGTAGAATGTTTTTCTTATATTCCATGCTTCTGACATTGAATTACATTTTGCTATAGTTAATTTTGCCTTCTTAATTACTTTTTCTTTTTTCTCTTCATGTATCTTTGTTCATATGTTTGTCTTAACATTTTTCCATTTGGCTTTTCTTAATCTGAAAACTTAATCTTACTTTTCATTTTGTGCTATTTTCAATTCTTTTATCTATTCCTTTACTTTTCTTTTTCTAGCTGAAGAGTAATTCTCTTTCTCTCTCCCACTCCATTCTTCAATCTAGTGGCTTGGATAACTTACATTCTGTTTTTAATACACCATTAGTGTACTTTCAAAATGGACACATTATATATATATATACATATATATATTCAAAATGAATATATATATATTCAAAATGAATACATATATTCAGAATGAATATATATATATTCAGAATGAATATATATACATATTCAAAATGAATATATATATTCAAAATGATCAGTGTCAAGAATGAAACATATAATTTTTATTTAAGGGGAGTCTAGTCAAGCAAGATGGCAGCAAAGACCACTTTAGGGTGCTGTACCCACAAAGAATCTTTGAACACCTAGCAAAAACTGGCAGACCTATCTTCTACAAAACTTAGAAAAGAGTTAAAGGACTCCAGTAATTGGATAAGTGCTGAACTAAAAAATGCAGTTTTAAAAATGATTGAAGTTCTTGGTGCCCTTGCTCATCCCTCCTGGACACCATCCCTAATGGGTTGTGGAGCCAGCCTGTGCTAGCATTTGGGTCCTTGGAGGAGAAAACCTATTTTGTAGGGAAGAAAGGGTACATTTGAATTACTGTAAATGGGTAAACTCCTAAAGCCATGAGTAAGCTCAAGCCCAGAACAAGTTGGAGGGTCAGAAAAACCCAAGAGGACACTACACTTTCCTCTCACCTTGTGGTGATCTTAATAGAAGTGCTAAACTCTGAAGGAGAGTACCAGCCAACATACAGCTAATATGCAAAGACTATGGAAGTTATTTTTCCATTGGTTTGTTTGTTTTGTTAGTTCCTGGAACTCAAGGAAATCTCTGCCATATTGCTAGCTAGACACAAGCTTAAAGATCAGACAGCACAGGGACTGAATTCTAGAGTTATCACTAAAATATTCAAAGGTACAGTATGCAACAAAAATTACAAGATAAAAAAAAACAGGAAATAATGCCCCATCCAAAGGAACAAGATAAAAATTCAGAAACCATCAATGAAAAAGACCAGACTTTGGGCACACCAGACAAAGACTTTTAAAAAATGATATTCAATGTGATCAGGGAGATAAAAGAAAACAGAAATAACTAAAGGATATCAGGAAAACAAAAATGAACAATATTAAAATATCAATAAAGAGACAGAAATTTTAAGAAGGAACCAAACAGAAATACTGCAGTTGAAGACCACAATAACTGAAATGAAAAATTCCCTTCAAGGTTTCAACAGCAGATTAGAACTGCTACAAGAAAGAATTAGTGAACTGGAATGCAAGACAATTGGAATGATTCAGGCTAAGGCCAGAAATAAAAAGAATGAGAAAAAAAGGTAAACAGAGACTAAGAAACCTGTGGGATACTGTTTTGGTTTGCTAATGCCGCTGGAAATGCAATATACCAGAAATGGGTTGGTCTTTATAAAGGAAATTTATTAATTTGCAAGCTTACCATTCTAAGGTCATAAAAATATCCAAATTAAGACATTTGGTAAAGATACCTTGAGTCAAGAAATGTAGGTCTAGGAAGGCTCCTGGCTGGCATCTGCTGGTCCTTTTGTTTCAGGTTTCAAACACCTTCCCCTGGGGCATTTTCTATCTCCATTTCCAAACATCTCTGCCTGTCAGCTCTGAAGCTTTTTCCAAAATGGTTCCCTCTTAAAGAACTCCAATAAGCAGAGAAAGACCCACCTTGAACAGGCAGAGACACCGCTCCATGGAAACCACCTAATGAAAAGGTACCACCCACAAATGGGTATGTCATATCTTCATGGAAACAACTTAATCAAAAAGATACCACCCAAAACAATAGGTCTGGTCCCATAAGACTGGACCAAAAGAACATAGACTTTCTGCGGTACATAGCAGCCTCAAACCAACACAGACCCCATCAAATGTTCCAATATATGCATCATGGGAGGCTAAAAAGATGATGAAAGAAAGGGGCAGAGGGAATGTTCAAAGAAATAATGGCAGAAAATTTCCTATTTTAAGGGAAGACATGCATATACACGTTGAAGAAACCCACTGAATCCCACATAGGACAAAATTAAAGAGACTCATGATCAGACACATAAAAGTCAAACTATTGAATTCCAAAGATAAGAAGAGAGTTCTCAAAACTGCAAGGGAAGAGCAATATGTTAAGTACAAGAGGGTACCAATAAGATTAAATACTGATTTCTCATTAAAATCCACAGAAGCAGGAAGGCATCAGGACAAAATATGTAAAATACTGAAAGAAAACAATTGCCCACCAAGAACTGTATATCCAGTAAGAATGTCTTTCCAAAATGACAGAGATATTAAGATAGTCCCAGACAAAGAAAAGCTGAGGGAGTTTGTCACCATTAGACCTGTCTTATCAGCAAAGCTAAGGAGCTTTTCAGACAAAAAGGCAAGGCCATTGGATGGTGGATCAAAGCAGCATAAAGAAATAAAACCCTTGGGTAAAAAATAACCATAAGGGTAATTATAAAATGCCAGTGCTATTGAATTATATTTTTTGGTATGTAACTCCACTTTTTACTTGTTACAGTTTCTAAAATACAAATGCATAAACAGTAATGATATACTTATCATTTTGAGCATACAATATATAAAAATATAATTTGTAACAAGTACAACACAAAGATGGGGGAACAGAAGTCAATAGGAACATCTGAAGTGTATGCCATTGAAGTTAATTTGGTATCACATCAAATGTGATTGTTGCAGATTTAGGATGTTAAATTTAAGCCCCATGGTAGCCAGAAAGAACATATATGAAAAATAAATGCAGAACAAAAAACTGAGAAGGGGCTCAAAATGTTATACTACAAGCAAACAACAATATTAAAGTAGGTATTAATGGAAGAATTGAATGACAAATTGCAAAATGGCAGAAGAAAGTTGTTCTAGTTCGCTAAATGTTGCCAGAATTCAATACACCAGAAATGGAATGACTTTTATAAAGGGTATTTATTTAGTTACAAATTTACTAATTTGGGAAGGCACATGGCAATCTAAGCTTCTCTCCAGGCTTCTGGGTTCAAACAGATTTCCCCAGGGTGATTCCTTTCTGCATCTTCAAACATCTGGATGTGAGCTGGCTCTGAGCTGTCAGCTGAGGTGTGCTGGGCTGCTGAGCTCTAAGCTGTACAGACTGCTTCCCTTTCTTCTGGCCTCTCCTTTTAAGCCTCATCCACTGTAGAAGGCACTCCCCCTACACCTGCCAATGGCAGATGTAATCAGCCATAGATGAAATTCACATGCTGATGATTTAAGTCCATAGCAACACAACAAGTTGCAGGCACCATCATCTGGCCAAGTTGACACCTGAACCTAACTACTACAAAAGTCCTGCATTATCTGTGGTTCCTTTAAAAGTAAATAAGAGAGTTTCCAATTCTGGTATGACATTCAGGCTCCATCTCAGGGCCTGAAGTATGTGAGGTGCAGTATCAAGTTCTATTTGACGTATCCTTCTCCTTTTCCCAAAGAATGGCACCGTCTAAGAGCGAGCTGGATGAGCTGAAACCATGAACAGAAAGGACTGAAGAGAGTGCAGTGTTTCTCAGAGCCCACAGTGGTCACAGCAGCATTGATCTGTGTGGGAAGGGGCATGGACAAGAAGAAGGCAGCTGACCATCTGAAACCTTTCCTTGATGATTCTACTGTGATTTGTGGACGACCGAGGCTGTGGAGGAAAGCTAAAGATCTAGGCATTCCAAGTCTAGTAGTGACAGGAGTAGAAAATGAGAAGTAATAAGGAGGTATTTGGTGATGACTCTGAGATATCCAAGGGATCATCAGGAATAAAGAAGCAATGGATAACCCGTTTTGAAGAGGTGGAAGAGGAGTCAGAAGTGATCCCTGGGCCTCCATCAAGAGCCCTGGCCTGCTGACCAAGCTCCACATCAAACAGATGATGGAGGCAGCAACACAGCAAATTGAGGAGAGGAAAAAAAAGCTCAGCTTCATTAGCCCTTCTGCCCCTCAGCCAGACTCCTTCTTCCTCTGAACCAGAATGACTTTTAATTGGCAACACTATTCAGTCCTCCCAGGCCACCACTTCCAGGAATGATCCACTTGAGAGGGCAAGGAAAGTAGGTGAACTACAGGCCCACCTCCAAGCCCAGTTGCACGAAGCCAGAGCTTACTGGCAAAGCCAATATACTGGGCCTGGCCAAGCTCGAGGCCATGGGCATTGTTCCATGCAAGGTGGAATTAAAAGCTCAAACTAAACCTACACCACTGATACTAGGTGAGCAGGGCCATACTACAAATACAACAAGCAAGCAGATTAAGCTGGCACTCACCACATGCCTACTCTGAAGGCCAATATTCATGCTGTGAAGAGGGAACAATTCATCAGAAGGCATGGAATCCAATACTTTTTTTGACCCCCAAGTCTCAATTGCCCCTTCCCAGTGCCAGAGATGCACTTTTAAATTCCATGGAAAAACTTCAGGCAGAGATTTCATGAGCAGCTCAAAAAACAGGCATCCATACATCAACCAAACTGGCTCTAATTGCTCCTAAGAAGGAATTAAAGGAAGGTGATATACTGTGAATATTCATGCTGTGAAGAGGGAACAATTCATCAGAAGGCATGGAATCCAATACTTTTTTTGACCCCCAAGTCTCAATTGCCCCTTCCCAGTGCCAGAGATGCACTTTTAAATTCCATGGAAAAACTTCAGGCAGAGATTTCATGAGCAGCTCAAAAAACAGGCATCCATACATCAACCAAACTGGCTCTAATTGCTCCTAAGAAGGAATTAAAGGAAGGTGATATACTGTGAATATTCATGCTGTGAAGAGGGAACAATTCATCAGAAGGCATGGAATCCAATACTTTTTTTGACCCCCAAGTCTCAATTGCCCCTTCCCAGTGCCAGAGATGCACTTTTAAATTCCATGGAAAAACTTCAGGCAGAGATTTCATGAGCAGCTCAAAAAACAGGCATCCATACATCAACCAAACTGGCTCTAATTGCTCCTAAGAAGGAATTAAAGGAAGGTGATATACCTGAAATTGAATGGTGGGACTCATCATCCCCAATGGCTTTGACCTTACAGAGGAAAATCCCAAGAGGGAAGATTATTTCAGAATCAGAAATCTCATTGAACATCCAACCCAGCTCAATCCTTCAGTCCACAATGACTCTCCAGTCACTCTGGGTATATCTCACTAAAAAGGAACAGAAGAAACTTCAGAGGCAAACAAGGAGGGAAACACAGAAGGAACTACATCTGGGCCTGAGGCCTCCTCCATGACCCAAAGTGAAGATTTACCATTTAATGTATCAGGAACAGAAGCTATTCAGGATCCCACGAAGGCAGAGCCCATGTCAGAGCTCAGATGGTAAAAATATTGAAAACACATGAAGAAGCCAATGCTGCCTGAAAACTTACAGCAGAATAGAGAAAGGTCATGCTAATTAAAAAACTTAAAGATGACATTTGACCAGGGGTACAAATATCTGTATATAGAGTTTGAAATTTGAGCAATCCAGCAAAGAAGTTCAAGATTGAGGCCAGTGCTGGGCAACTGTACCTGACAGGCCTCCATACATCAACCAAACTGGCTCTCATTGCTCCTAAGAAGGAGTGAAAGGAAGGTGATATACCTGAAATTGAGTGGTGGGACTCATCATCCCCAGTGGTTTTGACCTTACAGAGGGGTGGTGGCACTGCACAAGGATGTCAACAGGGTAGTAGTGGAAGGGGGCCCCAAGGCCCAGAAGAAATTTAAGCATCTTAGGCTCATCAGATAAAGCGGGATGAAGAGACATCTAACATGAAGGGTGAGGATGAGAAGAAAGTTGTGAAGAAAACCAAGAAGTTTGTACTGTTCTGAGCGGTACAGCAAAAGATCAGAGCTTAGGGGAAATGAAATTCAAATGGTGTCCTACAGAAAACATGACTCAGGAGCATTTCAGAAAGCCTGGGGCTGAACGCTACTGGGACCCTGCCCAGTGAATCTGTGTTGGAGTCCACTGACTGAGACTACTGCAAGCCCTTACCTCTCCCCCTTCATCTTCGTCTCTTCAGTCTTCTCTCTAATTCTTCTTCCCATCCCACCTCCATTTGTTTCTGTGACCTCAAGAGCTGTGCCAAGCAGACACTGCGACAGAGGGAGAACTTGCTCCCTTCCCCTGTCAGCATGGTGCTGCCCTTTAGTTCTCTTATGCATATATATTATTAAAGAGTTATTAAAAAAAAAAGGAAATGAATTAAATCCCAGTCAAAACACAAAACACAGAGATTGACAGAATGCATAAAATGACCAAACTATACATTGTTTACAAGAGATTCACCTTAAATTCAAATGCAAATAGGTTGAAAGTGAAAAGGTCAAAAAATATATACCATGCAAACAATAACCAAAAGAGAGTTGCAGTAGCTATACTAATATTAGATAAGATAGACTTTAAGTCAAAAACTGTTAGGAGGGATTCACATCGTATGTGTGAGCCTTGGCAAAGGCACATGCACAAGATCCTGACATGTCCCCCAACATGCACAGACATTTTGGGGGAACAGAAGCCAGAGCTGCCACCCATCCCACAAAGGTCATCATGTTTTGAATGTCTGACCTGCACATAAGACAGGTCTCAAATCCCCCACCTCCATTTTCACTAAAAAAAGAAATTACAGAGTTTTGCCTCCTAGAATAAAGATAGAGAGAATCAGCTAGAGAAAAAACAGAATGACTAAAAACCTATATTGTATATTTTAAATTTATGTATTTAATGGAAGGAGAGGGGCAGAGAAGCAGGAAGAAATTACGAAAGAGGAAGGAAGAACAGTGGTGGCAGCAGGGAAGTAGTCTTTACCTCATCCCAGCAGGTGGTCTCCCTGCTCTAAGCACCACCATGCTGGCAGGCAGTTCTCATCCTTTGTGGCAGTTCTGAGTCTGCAGCAAGAGACTGCAACCCCTTTAGAGGCAGACACCCCAGCCACACTCAGCCTTTAGCTCAGGTCACTTAGGGAAGGAGCTGGTGAAGGCAGAGAGGCCCAAAGGGATTATGGCTTTGCCCTAAATCCTTTGCCACCCAAACCCTGAACTTTTAGCTTTTTTTTTTAAGGATTTGTTAAACATCTAAACTGTTAATAACAAGTGTTTGAAAATTAGAAACAGTTTAAGTTTTTGTTTTTTTTTAAAAATTCAAACTAGTGTTTATATGTTTCTAATATAAAATAAAACAGCTGATATCCCATATTGAAACTTATCCTTTAAATACAACAAGTCTATCCTGCCACTGCAGTCAAATTACATGAGTTTGGATCTTTATTCCTCTGGATTCTCAGAAAAACAGTAAGACAAGTTTCTGAATAAACATGAAGCTTAAACCTGCAAACAGACCATGTGGCATTATTTTTTGTACCTCTTAAACTTCACATCCATGATGGTGGTGAAGAAAAAAGCTAAAGGGAGCTAAAAAGGTCTCTGCCTGTTCCAGCTCTGGCTGGGTCCCTATGACCTTCATGAGTGCCTGGCTCCAACCCCTGCTAACAAGTGGCTTATTCCCACCTCCTTCTTCCCAAGTTGGCATAAACATGAGTATGTGTTCATAGTGAGCTTTTATTTCATATTGCAAATACAAATAAAGGAAAAAATTTAAGGTTAAAAAATTTTGAGTGGCAAAGAGAGTCACTATATACTGGTAAAGGGGTCAATTAAATAAGACATAACAATTATAAATAAATATGCACTGAACATGAGAGCCCTGAAATACATGAATAAAGTATTGACAGATTTGAAGGGAGGAAAAGATGAGTCTACATTAATAGGATGAGCATTCAATAAATCACTTTCAATAATGACAGAACATCTATGATCAATAAGGAAATAAAGGACTTGTACAATACTATAAAACAACTAGACCTAATAGACATGCACAGTACATTTCACCAAATATTCACAGAATACACATTCTTCTCCTGGGCATATGGGTCCTTCTCCCAGGACAGACCATATTTTAGGTCACAAAAAAGTCTTTATAAATTCTAAATAATGAAATTATGCACTATATCTATTCCAACCACAGTGGAATGAACCTAAAAATCAGGAACAGTGGGAGAACTGGAAAATTCACAAATATCTGGAAATTCAACAACGCACCTTTAAACAACTAAGGATTCAAAGGAGAAATCATAAAGTAAATTAGTAATTATTTTGATGTGATTGAAGATGAAGATACAACATACCAAAACCTATGAGATGCAGCAAAGGCAGTGCAAAGAAGGAAATTCATACCTCTGTTTATATTTAAAAAAGAAGAAAGCTCTTAAATCAGACATAGCCTCACAACTGGGAGATCTATAAAAAGAAGAGCAAACTAAGCAGGAAGAATAGAAGGAAAGAAATAAAGAGTGAAGCAGATATAAATGAAATAGGGAATAAAAATAAAGTAGAGGGTGTGCCACAGTGGTTCAGCAGGCAGAGTTCTCGCCTGTCATGCCAGAGACCCGGGTTCGATTCCTGGTGCCTACCCATGTTAAAAAAAAAAAAATAGAATCAACAAAACCAAAAGTTAGTTCCATGAAAAGATCAGTAAAATCAACAAACCTTTAGCTAGACCAATGACAACAAAAAGCAGATACAGATAACTAAAATCAGAAATGAAAGGGAGGGCTACTACTACTCACCTCACAGAAATAAAAATATTTATAAGAAGATACTATGAACTACTAGACACTAACAAATTAGATAACCTAGATAGAATGGACAAACTCCTAGAAACACACAAGCAACCTACACTGACTCAAGAAGAAACAGACGGTTTCAACAGACCAATAGCAAGAAGATTAAATCAAAAATGATAAACTTCCCAACCAAGAAAAGTCCAGGACCAAAAGGCCTCACTGGCAAATTTTACCAAACATTCCAACATTCCAACATTAATATCATTCCTGCACAAACTCTTCCAAAAAACTGAAGAGGAGGGAATACACCCTAACTCATACAATAAGGCCACTATCACCTCCATAACAAAGCCAGATAAAGATATCACAAGAAAAGAAAATTACAGACCAATATCTAGTATAAATATAGATGCAAACATCCTCAACACTACTAGCAAACCAAATATTAGCAAACCAAATCCAATAGCACAACAAAATAATTATATATAAGGTCAAGAGGGACTTATCCTCTTAATAAGAATGCAAGAGTCTTTCAATGTAAGAAAATTGATTAATATATACAACACATTAACAGAATGAAAGAATTTTTAAAAATGGTTGTCTCAATTGACACAGGAATGGCATTTGACACAAGCTAGCACCTTTTCTTGATAAAACACACTTAGAAAACTAGTGACAGAAGGAAACTTCCTCAACATGTAAAGGGCTCATATGAAAACCCACAGATAACTTCCTACTTAATACTGAAAGACTGAAAGCTTTCCCCTCTAAGATGAGGAACAAGACAAGGATCCCCACTGTCATCAGTGTTATTCAACATCGTAATGGAATTGATTGCCAGAGCAATTAGGTAAGAAAAAGAAATAAAAGGCATATAAATTGGAAAGAAAGGAGTAAAACTTTCCCACTTTGTGGATACTATGATCTGATATAGAGAAAATGCTGAAAAATCCACAACAAAGCTAAAACTAAGAAACAATTCAGCAGAGTGGTGGGGTACAAGATCAATATGCAATAATCAGTAATATTTCTATTAGTGAACAAAATGAAGAGGAAATCCAGGAAAAAAAATTTCATTTACAATACAAACTAAAAGATTATATCAAGGAATAAACAGGACTTTAATTACAATTACAACTTTTGTGCATTGAAGTACTTCATCATGAAAGTAAGAAGTCAACCCATAAAAGGAAAGAGAATATTTGAACCTCATATCCAATAAGGATGTAATATCCAGAATACATTTAAAAAATCTTACAATGCAAAGAAAAACAACCCATTCAAAAAATGGACAAAGACTGGATTAGATATTTCCCCAAAGAACATACACAAATAGCCAAAAAACACATGAAAAATGCTCAACATCAATAGCCATTAAGGAAATGCAAGTCAAAACCACAATGAAAGAAGTCAAACCACAGTGAAATAACATTTCACACCTACCAGAATAGTGACTATTCAAAAAATGGAAAATAAGTGTTGGTCAGGATGTGGAGAAATAGGAAAACGTTCATCATCAGTGAGAATGTCAAGTGCTGCAGCTTCTGTGAAAGATAGCCTGGTGACTCCTTAGAAAGTTAAGTATAAAATTACCATATGACCCTACAGTCACCTTTTAGTTATATACCCAATTATATCATTATAATAATATCGTTTCCTCAGTTGTAAGAAGCATACTAAATTAATGCAAAGTATAAATAATACAGAAACTAAGTGTGTGTGGTAGGGTATAAGGGAACTCTATTTTTTGCATGATTTTTCTATAAGCCTCCAATCTCTGTAAAAAGAAATTAAAAATTAAAAAAAACACAAACCTGAAAGGAGATCCTGGAGTGGTCAGCAAATTTTAAGGGATAAGTTGCCTTGAAGGCAAATGTGAATAATGGCACTGAAATCAAAGAGACTAAATCTTGTTTCACAATAAAGCCAGGGACCATGAAAAGAGGCCAGTAGAATCCCAAATTGTGGGACTCTCCCAGCAGAAGCTAACACAAATCTCCTGTGGAGGAAAATGTCTAAAACTGAGGCCTGCACAATTCCTAAAAATTAAAATCAAGCAAATTCAATACATTCAGAGATCACAAAACAGGTAAGGAAACAAGCCATCATGAGTGAAATGCAACAGAAACAACAAACAATAGAGTTAGAACTCTTTGGACTTTGAATACTGAAATTATCAAATTTAGACCATAAAACAACTATAATGTAATATATGAAGAAATAACAGCTGGAATCACAAAACAGAGAAAGAAAGAAATCATTTTAAATGATCAGACAAATTGTCAATTATTTCTAGATATGAAAAAAGTAATTGAAAAAATCAAAGTATGGTTAAATATCAGATGATACATAATGAATAGCAAACTAGTAAAATAAAGTGGTAAATAACAGAACTTAACTACAAGTTTACCAAGACAGACAACAAAATGTGGCACAGGAATAAGAGATTATGATACATGGGAAACAGAATGAGATGGTCTTTCAGCCAAATAATCAGATCCACAAAAGGAGAGAATAGAGAGAATTGGTATGAAACAATATTTAAAGAGATAATAACTGGTGATTAATACAAAACATAATGTATTCCAAGCAAGATAAATAAAAAATAAATCCATAACTAGACGTATAGTAGTGAAAACACAGAAGAATACCAAGAACAAAGAAAAAATTATCAAAGCAGTCAGAGAACAAAGATAAATCATGCAGAGCTGGCAGCAAACTTCTCAACAACAACAGAAACCCCCAAAACAGCAGTTTAATATTCTCAAGGGGCTGAGAAATAATCACTAAACCTAGAATTTGATATCCAGAGTTTCACTAAAAAACTCCTAAGACAGAAAATAATCAAAGAGATAAGAAAAAACAGTGAACAAGTAAAATGGCTACCACTATATAAAGACAGTCAAATATAAGCAAATCTTATCCTATAAAATAATAAAAATAACAATGATGTCACCTTTGTGAGTTTAAAGAGACAGAAGTAAAGTACTGGATCGCAATATAAGTTTGGAGAAAGTAATCAAAGTTAAAATGTTCCGAGGTTCTTGTTTCAAGAAAAAGGAATGGAATGTGGAGAACAAAGAATTGGTATTGATAAATTTGGATAGTGGGCTCATATTATGCTTTAAAATTTGCATATATTTTATAAATCTTCCTTTGAATAAATTGAGATTATTTGTAAAAAGAGCCTGGCTGAAGAAACATTTTGCTTCCAGATGTTCAACACAAAGAACAAACATATTTCTTTGGTGTCTTCTTTCTCTTTTCTAGCCTCTTCTGAACGCCTCCGCTTAGCTTATTTACCAAACAACATGGGCTAACTTCATGAATGGAAAATAGAGGAGACTCATTTAGTTATACTTTTCTTCATCCCTGATAACAGCATCCTCTAGATTAGCAGGGATCAGGTGAGATTTGTGCTTGCTAAATAGAAAATTAGCTACATGAAATGCATTAATAAGCTTCAGCAGCTTTTGTAGGAAGAGGTCAATTTCATAGAGACAGGAATTTAGAACAGTATTTGTATCTGTGTAGGAGGGAGAGGGAGCAACATTTCTGCTATATATACATTAGAGTTGAGTATGTTGTGTGTGAGGGTGGTTGTGATATGTACAAGAGAATGACTGGGGTACATATCCTGGGGAGTATGATTCAATGTTAACACATGGAAGTGAGTGAGTGTTGGGGTGTCAGTGAATGTGTTTAAAAGATGAATGCATTGAGGAGGTGTGTGTGTCAGTGTGTCTGTATCTAGAAATGTCTGTGTTCAAGGGATAATGGAGAGAATCGTGTGTGCTGTGAACGATGATGTGAAGGAGTTTATGAGCATGGAAAGTATTGAGTATGTGTGGGTATTCAGGTGAGCAGGTAATTCTTTTTTTCCTTCACCCAATCCATCTTTTCAAATTACTAAATTACTTCTGATTAGGAATTTCACTGAAGACAACCCAGTGTATTCACCCTCCAAATATGAAGGGAATAACGGTCCTCACTAGACCAGTGAGCATGCCAAATCTGTCCCCAAATGTTAGCAAGAATATTGATTCACTTAACATGCTGGGTAACTGCCCTGTGACAGATAAATAATATCCACAAGCAGCCAAATCCTGTTTTTCTTATTTTTTTCCCAGCAGCTAAGCAAGAGAAAATATCTAAGGGCCTGACATGTTAATGACTTTTCAATCACAAAGCTGATCTGAACACTACTATGTAATAACAGAGCAAATACTCTGTTACGTGGCAAAGCAGAGAATAAATAATGGAATATTTTGGTTTACCAGTTAACAGTCATATCATCATATCAATGCTATTTCAAAATAATTCCAATTCACCTGAAAGCTAACATTATACCCAATTAAATCTCTGTTACATTCCAAAAGGACCTTTGTAAGAGCAAAGAAATTGAAACTTAAAAGGTGAGTTGAAAGGGTGTACCAGTGGTTCAGTGGTAGAATGCTCGTGTTCCATGCGGGAGACCTGAGTTTGATTCCCCACACAATGCACCCTCCCCCAGCCCCTCCAAAAAAGGTGAGTTGGAATCCATTGCATCACAAAGTAGCACTGTTATTTTAGGACAGTCATTTTTGGTTGATGATTCAGATTGCTCTAAAACTGAGAAGATAATTCCACTTAACTCACAAGGTTTTCAGATGAGCAAATAAATTCTTACATAACAGTATTCAGAAACTCCAAATGCCAGTAGAGATGTCAATTATTTTTATTATGATATTTAATATAACTATTCTGTAGATGTGCAAAGACACTGACTTAACAAACAAGTCTGTTAAAATGTATTCCAAGGAACCAATCTGTAGTGTGCATAGATATGCCCCTTTGGTGAATGCCATTGCTATGACTAATATCTAGTAAAATAGCAAATTTGCTGAACCACAAAAGCTTGTATTCCGAATGACCATCTCAACCCCTATTGCATGAATAACAAAACTCAGCAAAACTCTATCCCATGTGTGGACAAAGTTTAAGAAGCGTATTTCATGCTATTGCTGGGGGAAAAAAAGTTGGAACATGGTTTTATAGTTCCCTTTGTAGGAAAACCTCAAAATAAAGGACTAGAATATTATATGAAAATAGAAAATCCATTTGCTGTGAAATTAAATATCACACCCTTCATATTGCAAAGCAGTACATTAAGATTTTTCTCCACTGGAAATAAAAATAGAAGACCTTGAGATTAACTGTGCTTTTAAAAACTGAGTAAGATATGTAGCACTTTGTGGCAAATTTTAGCAAAAGTAAATTATTTTAACTAGGTGGTTTTAAAAGGGTCATATCTTTGTTTTCAGAGCTGTCTTGAGTGTATTCCCTGATCCTGTGATACAGATGCATAAAATCATTCCCTAGTTTCCTTCTTCTCCTCAAGCAACATGCCTGAGGTCCATACATTTCCTTCTTTCTCTGGCTACAGGCAGAACAGACATAATCCAAGGACTTGTGTTCTAAGTCCTCCAGTCCTTCTTAAAGAGATTGTTGAGAACATATACATAATGCCACTTATCACTCTTTCCATCAGTGAGTGGCAGAGTATAAGCTAACCTGGCTGTCATTCTACTATAGTGATCTCTACCTCCTTGATCTCATCCATCTCTCCACTTCCCCCTTACTTTCCATACCCTACCACTGCACCCTCTAGAATTGCCACCAAAGAAGATAAATAAAAATGATGCAGCCTGAAAACAATATGGTGGTTCCTCAAAATGTTCAATATAGAATTACCATATGACACAGCAATTCCACTTCTACATATATATTCAAAGAAAATGAAAACAAGGTCGCAAACAGATATGCGTGAAACATATTTCCATCATGCTTCCTTAAGGAGCTAAGAAGACATCAAAAAAAAAAAAAAAAAAAAACCCAATCTTTCACTTTTGTCTTTGATTTCACATATATCCTTTGCTGGTTCAGAAGAAGCCAAAGTAAAGACAATCTAACCACATATATAGCATCATTTTAGCCAACTTAATCCACTGAAGTCTAGCCCAGCTAGTCTAATAGCTCAGTGTTCTTCTCACAACATCCTGGATGATTTCTCTATTCATATGAATGACATAATACCTAAATGTCTCAATTACTTGACCTTCTCATCTCTAATGACCACCTCCTACATCACTACTCCATTTCAATTTTCTTCATACCAGAAATAACAGGATTGGTTAGTGTTTATATAAATTCATGTTGGAACTTGTATAAACTTCAAAAGGGTGCTTACTCTGCCTTGCAATCCAGCTGCCCTCAACTAATAAACTCAGGCCCCTACTCTCCATTAAGACTATCAGGAACCTTCTCCAATTTCCTCAAACCTCCTAGCACAACACTTAAACCCCACCTACTCTCTCACTTTCAGCGACAAGATCACCAGGTGCTCTATCAAGAAGAAAGAAGCCACAAAGCAAGGACCTCAACCTTAACTACATCTGCACCCATTGTCTTGTCTAAGATGAAACCCTCCACCTCAATTCTGGATAACATGCCCACCCTCATTATCAGGAACATCCCACTGTTGGTTATTTGTCTCTCCTCTTCATGTATAATTAACATTTCACTGTAAGTTAGATCTTCTCCATCAACATTTAAACATCCTCAAGTCTCACATATCTTAAAAAGTAAGCTTTGCTTGGCTCCATGTTCCACTCTAATTTCACCCTGCCTCTTTTCCTATGCTAAGCCTCTTGAAAGACATTTCTATTCTAACGTTCTCTGCTACCTCATCTAACAATCAAACCTGATTGACTTAAACAGAAATAGCTCTTAACTAACCACTCCATGACATGCATGTAGTTAAATCCAATAGATGCTTTTCAGAAACCAAATTACTGTATCTCCTCCCAAATTTCATTGAATCATTCAAGTAATATTAAATGATCCCTTACCCGCTGCTCACCATCACTATTCTAGGCCCTGAGATACATCCATGAATAAAATAGACAAAATCTCTACCCTCCAGTATTTCATTTGCATGTGTATGTGGTAGGGGTGGAGGGGAGGAAGGGTGACAGAAATAAATATATGGATAGTGGACAATGACTAAATGAATGAATGAATGAACTGATGTATAGATGACAATAAATATGCAATGTATGTAGTATCAAAAACACTAAGGTAGTAAAAGAGGGGTAAAGAATGCTATGTGACATAAAACCTGTGAAAAGAGACCTAATAGAAGTGAGGAAACAGCCTATCAGATATTTGGGAGAATGTTCTTGGGAGAAGAAATAGCAAGTGGGGAGTTCCTGAGACTGGGTCATTTGTAATGTGTTCTACAAAGAAATTGGTGTGGGGAGAGTGGTAGAGACCAAGTCATGGTGTTATGGGGGCTGACTACATAGGTCTTGTAGGACCTGAGACACAGTAAGGAGTCTGGATCACACTCTATGAGAGAAGAATTGGCAAGATCTTAGCAGAGGACCCACACAGGCTGGCATGTGTTACACTTGATCCCTGCCCTGCATTCACTCTTGCCTTGTTTTGATCAGTCCTCCAAACAGAAAGCCTAGAAATCTTTTCAAAATTCCAATCTGATCATGTCTAAAGATTCATTTCTCCCTGGGTCAAAAGTAATTCATCCTTAAAGGGACTATAAGCTTCAAAATGTGCTATGGTCTGGCCCTCCCACCTCTGCAGACACTCACTCCCTTGCTTTCTCTGCTTCAGCCTCTCTGGATATCTCTCCATTCCTCTTCCTAGCTAAGATGCTGTTCCCCTCTTCCCTACCTCTTTACCCTTCAGATTCAGCTCGGGTGTCACTTCCTGAGGGAAGCCTTTCCCCTTCATGTACCCACTCTCAGTTCCATGTACCTCTCTCCCAGCATTTAGCACAGTTCAATTTTAATAGCCTTTAAATTCTAAGAGGGCAGGAATTTTGTCCTCATTCTTCTTAGTATCCTCACCATCTAGGCCACTCCTCACATATACTAGGCATTCAATATATGCATAAGGATGTAAATTATTGGGAGTTGTCACAAGGATTACAGGAAATGATGAAAACGAAGAAAGCCACAGACACAAAGGCACAGTACTCTAATGCACATAAAAGGTGAAATATTTTAGCTTCATTAATGCAATAAAAACAAAGAACTAGGCACAATGGGTATCTACCTTCTATAATGAGCCTACATTACTCAAAAATTTGAGCACTTTTAGTACTGTTATGAATGGGCTAATAGAAGGATAACTTGTCTGGGAGACAGAAAACCTACATGGTACTCCATTCTCTGCCACTATCCAGCTGTGTAATTTTTGAAAAGTTGCGTTATCCACTTGGCTCTCGGTTCTCCCCTCTGCTAAAGAAGAAGTCTGGCCCCAAATGGATTCCATGTCCCTTCCAGGTCTAGAATCCACCACCACGTATGATCATGATTAATAAACATATGAGCAGAGGAGCAATAAAGGAAAGGCCTCTGTGTTCTGGGAAAGAAGGAAAGAAACAGATAAGCCAAAAGAGCAGAAAAGGATATCCTGGAAGATGCACAGACATAAGAACACACACAGTGTCCGGGTGACAATTAGTTACATACCAAGCTTGAAAAAAGAAATCGCCCCTTGACCTGCCCATTGCAGATGCTGCTCTACCACTACTGTGATTCTGAGATTCAGTTAGTCCCTCTACTGGAAACTGTGCAAGACCTCAGGCTGTCTTGTTTGCAACAGTCTCATTTTTATTTTCCCACTGTAGTTCTCTAAAGACGTGGAAAGGCCAAGGCTATACCATGCATCATACGCATGTCAGTAATTTCAACCCCACAGCCATGCTGGACAAGAGAATAAACAGATAACTGAGTAACCTCAGTCTCCAGGGTTTGGAGATTTCATTTTCATCCCCCTGACAGGGAAATCAGGCTGCACCTGGAGGATCCACAGAGGCTGTTTAATAAGACATTTGTTTACTTCCTTCTGCTACTTCTGACAATATAATCCTTTCTGATTCTTTCCATGGTCTGACTCGAAATGAAGAAAGTAGGATCTCGCAGTTGGTGGACAATGAACCTGAGACATCCCTGGCAATCCGCCAGCTCTGCAGCACCCAATCCCTATGCAGGAATGGAACAAAGGCAGAAAGTATGTTCCTGGCAAAAATAACCATTCCTCCTGTCTGGGACAGATCAGTCTTCAGGAGACAGGGGGAATGGGGAGTTACTTTTGCTCATTTTTCCATTACAAAAAATATTGAAATGCCCACTTCAATAGACAGACTTCACTGGGCTTAAGATAAATTTAAAGAGTCTTCTTTTATCTTTGCAATTAACTGATGACAGTACATCACACCCAACTAGTAAAATTAAGCATAATTATGAAACTGGAGAACAACTGCATGGTCAGAGGAAGACAAAGGAATGCATGGCAAGCCAGGAGATGGAGGAGGCAGAATGAGCAAGAAAAAATATAATTTTCTTAAAGTCAGTTCATTCTGTCCCTTCATCCCCTGCCTTCCTCTGCATCTTTCACAGAGTTGAAAACAGAAAGAGATTTTACAGTGCAGGGAAACCACATACCCCTTCCTTCACTGCAGTGTTTTGCAGGGGCAGGCTCTTGCTTGACTGGACTCCATTTAGTTCATTTCCCCTCCCATCCTACCATGCCACCTACCCCCAATGTTTGAGCAGAGGTGAAGAGAGGGAAAGGAGAAGGTTAGAAGCTTACCTAATCAGTTTCACTATTTAATTATGGGGGATACAGCAACCAACAAAACAAAGATTACTGCAGATGGACCTTACAATCTGGGGTGGGGGGGGAGAATCAACAGTAAACAATAGACATAATAAATAAGTAAACATTAAGATGTGTTAGAAGGTGATAAAGGCTTGCAATAGGATGACCAGATAATTTATCAGCCAAACTTGGATATTTCGGAAAATGAATTGAAGGCACTATTAATAATTATCCTGAAACCACAGACATAAACTGAACTGTTCTGTGTCAACAGAGAGACACAGTTACACTAGTCATGGACAAGGAAAAGCAGCTCAGCCTGAGGAGGGTCAGGATGGTGGGGTAGAGAGGGATATCTTTTGCAATTTTTAGTAGAGTGGTCAGGGTAACCTCAGGGAGGAGGTGATACCCAGCTTTCTTAGCCTCAGTTTCCTTCTCATCCTTTAAATCAAACAGCTTAGCTTAAAACTATTTCTAAGGTTGCACTCCATTCTAACATTCCACAATCAAAGATCCAGACCAATGGAATCCCCTTTTCTGGTCTGATGTAAAAACTTGGAGAGGAAGGTACTTGGGGTGGCTGAAAGGGTCCACCAGAGAGTCCTGAAAATAATATTTGGGGATAGTATACTCCACTCTACTGCTCTCTGAACACCCCCCTTTAAAGCACGAAATGTATCTCCTTGAAATTGCACAGGCAAACAATGTCTTCTGGTCCCTGGGAGCCTGTGACCCGGCTCACAACTGCTGTCAAGGACATAATTCCAGGGTCAGTGTGTTGTCCACCCCCACTGGTGATCATTCTTCTTCAGTTGACCTGTCTATCCTTGTCAAGATGGTGTGTAAAGTCATTTTTCAAAAGGGGATTGAGGTAACAGAATTGCTGACAAGATTTTTATGGAGTTCTGATTTTACAAGAAGAGAATGTTAGATTTTGAATATAAGGAGATAAAAACGAGAGGAAGACATCCAGGTGAACAAGTGCAGTGGCAGTTGACACACGGGGCACTCAGGGAGGTAGGAGTCAATGCCATATGAGGGCTAAGAGCACTGTCTTTGAAGTCAGTCAAAACTGGGTCCCAATCAGCCAGGAGATAAATTTAACTTCCATGAGCCTCAATGTGCTCACTTGTTAAGTGATGATAATAACAACAATCTCACAGGGATTAATTAAATGAGTATAAAGTAATTAGCATAGTACCCAGCACACACTAAGCACTCAGAACATGGGGGACATGGCAGTTCTATTGTCATGGTTATTGACTTGGTTGTTCCCTTTGAAGTGATAAAGACAGAGCTTTTTACAACCTTAGAAAACTCTTGGATTCTGGAAGGAAAGAAAGAAGCAGCACAAGAGACAGACTAGCACAAAACAAGAGCCAAAAGAAAAGCACAAGGTAAAAAGGTAGAAAGAAAAATTGGAATGATGTTACTTCAGAGAAGATGACTGGTGTCATCGAGTGCAACAGAGAAAGAAAACCATTGTGGATCACCATTGCACTGGAAATATGTAGATAATGAAAAAGGTTATATTCAATGGTTGGTGTTGGATTCAAGAGTGAAGGAAAACCACTTTAAAGAATAAAATAATTCAGTAGGTGCATTTGTCCAAAAATTCCAGTAAAAGGGAAAAAAGCCACTAACTGTAGTAGAGAACATCTGTGTTTAAAGGTGGAGTGGGAAAAAAAAGAAAAGGTGGGGTGGGGGGAGATTAAACGTGTCAGTGAAAGAAGAGTTAATTTTGAGACCAAGAATCTGGAAGCTAGTGGAAGGGGTGTCTTCTACAGCCCAAGTAGAGAAGTCACATTTGCCTTAGACTCATCTTTCCACGCCTGCTCTGTAAAATCTAGAAATAGAATGGAATTCCCACAGTACGGGACCAGAAGCTGGGAGACTTGCAATGCTAGGGAACACTTTTTCAATGAACGAATCAGCAAGAATTCTTATTCCTCTTCCAGGAATAAGCCCATCCCTGTCCTATGGATCCAACTCTCTGTATGTCAGAAATGTTCTTTGGAATCTTCCCAGAGAGACTAAAGGCAAAAGCGGAAATAATCCAAACCTGCCCCAGCGTTTCCCCGTATCTGGATCCTGTACTTGAGCCAGTGTTGGACTGCCCACCAGAACACAAACTTACAGAAGTATGCCCACCACATGCCTTTGCCCAAATTAATCCTTTGATTGGGATGTCTTACGGATCCTGTGCCAAACAAAATCCTCAAAGATTTAGCTCAACTCTCAACTGCTCTGGCAGGCTTCCCTAAGTGTTCTAGCCCAGAGCCATTTCACCTTCTCTGAATTTGCCCTTGGAATGTATTGCCCAGTATTGGCAGTGATGTTTTCATGTGTGAAAGCTAAAACCACACACTGCTAGGCTTCCGAGGCTTTTATGAAGACAGCCTTTTTTGAACCTTTTCCAGAAGCATATAAAAAACAGTGTCACCTTCTTGGCTTATTTAAGACTTTGTATCGGAGCCTGCATAAAAGAGACTCCTGGATGGATGCTCACATCTCACAGACTTAGATTCTGAAATAAGTGCTTCACCAACAGTTACTATAACTGTGTAACAAATTACTCCAAAAATTGTAACAAACTACTCCAAAACTTAGTGATTTAAACAGCAACAACTTTTTTTTTCCCCTCACAAATCTGCAAACTGAGCAGAGCTCACTCTGTAGGGACAGTTTATCTCCACTCCACTCTGTGATAGCTGGAACAGTTTGAAGGCAGGAGCTAGAATTATCTTCTGAAAACTCACTCATATCTGGCATATGGGCTGGGAAGACTCAAATATCTAGGGGCTGGAACAGCTGAGGCACCTCTCTCTATCTCTGTGTGGTCTCCCCATGTAGTCTCTCTCCAGCATAGTGGCTTCAGGGTAGCCAGACTTCTTACTTGCTGGTTCAGGGCTCCCAAGGCACATGTTCCAAGGGTAAGTAAGCCAAGTGGAAGCTATATATTCATTGTTGTGTGGGTTTGGGGGGGGGGGGGGTGGTGGTGCATGGTCCGGGAATCGAACCCAGATCTCCCAGATCTCCCACATGGAAGGCGAGCACTCTACCACTCAACCACCTGTGCACCCACTATATATTCTTTTATGACCAAGCCCTGGAAGTCACACAGCATCACTTCTACTGCATTCTGTGGCTAGAGGCAGCTGCAAAGACCCACCCAGGTTCAAGGGGTAGGAAAGACTTTACCTCTTGATGACGGAATATCAACATGACACAAGAAGAACACGTGTGATGGGCCTTAAGAAAATACAATTCACCATACAGACCTTCCTCTCTTTGGCCAATCTCCTGACTTTTCTGTGTACACCTCCATCTCCACAACCTACTGGTTACTCCCAGGTCTTGATCTTTGCCTCCATGTCCTGATAACTGGTTTAAGGTATAAAAATTAGTCAGACTTAAGCAAAATCTTACTCCTGTTCTTGCTACTTATATAAACTTAGGCAAACCTTTCCAGTTTATCTCTCTCACCTAAAAAAACAAACGGGAATGAAACCAACCTCACCATGTCATTGTTCTCTAATACATAATAACTGCCTTCCAATCTCTATCCTTCCTCTACTTGGCCCCACACAGACCACCAGCGACCTCTTTCCTGTGCCTTCCCTAAGGGCAGCCTCTTACCCAGACCTTGTGAGAAAAACAGGACAAAATCAGGCCTCAAATAAATACATATAATTGCATACGCTCCACAAGCACTGCCTTCACATGATAAACTACTTAATCATGTGCTAATGATGAGCAGTCGACTTTCCTGATGCCAGACACTGGAAGCTCAGGGTGCCCCCTGTGCCCCGGTGTTAATTACTTTCTTGACTAACTCCAAGAGACACTTATTAAATTTTGAGACTCTCTGCCTGTAAAGGGGCACATGCCAGTAAAGTTGATGTCTCTTTCACTTTCTGAATTAAGGAACAAAAATGCAAGCCAAGGAAGAAAGGAAGAGCCTTGCTGAGGCAAGGAAAAAACAAATGGAAATTTGTTGAGCTTAAACTGTCACCTTGGGAGCAATGAAAGGTGTGGTGTACAGATACAGCTCTGTGTAACACTAAGAGTCAAACAAACCCGAGGCTAACGCAACCTCTGTGGCACTGTGAACACTGGGGTCTTAGGTGACTGACATGGCTCTCCTGAGCTTTTATAGTTTCATATGTAAAAAGGGATTAGTGATACTTGCCTTGTAGTGCTGCTGTTCTTAATAGTGGTAATCTTCTAACATGTATCGGATTCATAACTGGTGAGCAATAAAAGTAAACACTGCCAAAACTTTTTAATCATCAACCTATGTTGGATGATTAAATCTGGAATGTCTCTGGGTATTACAATAAGCTATACAGAATTACAAGATCTTGTTCCCATTCTGGGCTCCAGGTGTTTAGGTTTTTTAATGAGCTATCCAGACAGGCTGATTTAGATTGTGTGTTACAGAAAATTTAGGTTCTAGATACAATAAACCTCTCCGCCTTTGGTGTGCTATAGTAGGTGAAGCTCTGGAGTACGTACACTATCATCTTTTGCCCTGCAGGGTGTCAACAATACAGGATAGAGGGACAGAATTAGTTGATAGTCTTGGGGAGGCTGACCCCTCTGGGTTTCAGGACTCATCTGGCCCAGGAACCCCTGGAGACTACAAGTCTCAGGAAAGTAAACTTAGTACGTGAAACTTTTTTAGAGTCTCTTTAGAGACCGAGGTATCCTTTAGGATTAACAGGAATGATGCTAGTCTGGATATGGCCAACCATAGCAATTAGCAATATCTAGCTGAAGCTTGCTCTCATGAGTAGACTCCAGAATAGCCTCTCAACTCCATGTGAACTCTTTTAGCCACTGATATCTTATTTTGTTATATTTCTTTTTTCCCCTTCTAGTCTGGAAAGCACTGTAAATCCCATGATGCCAGGGCCAGGCTCATCCTTAGAAGTTATGTCCCCCATTGTCAGGGAGCCTTACACCCCTGAATGTCACTTACCACATAGAGGGGAGGGTAATAATTTTCCTTGCAGAGTTGGGCTAGAGAGAAAGAGAAGGCACATCTGAGCAACCAAAGTGGTTCCCTAGAAGCAACTCTTAGGAATAATTAGGTAGTCTTGGCTTCTCCACTACGAAAATAAGTTTCATAAGGACAATCCTCAAAATAAAGGGCTTAAGCTTATTTTCTTGGGAGTCCCTTATGTTTGAGAGAGTACCAGGGTTTTCCAGATAGGAAAACTTAATATTTCTATACATTTTTCCCTTTTCAACATGAAAAAGTTAGAATGGGCATAACCCAAAGACCCTCTATAGATCAGGAGCAGGATCATAGGAGAAGGAAGAGTTAGAGAAGATAGGATTTAATAAACAAGTATGACTGCTGAATCATTATAATAACACTTATTTTAGCTTCTAGTGATTTGGAGCAACCAGAAGGAAAAACCTGAAAATATGGAATGGTAACCCATACCAAACTTTGAAATCTGTTCGGCAGCTATTTGTTAAAATGTACTTTTAGTCGTAGCTGCTGCTACTACTACTGTTACTACTGCTGCTGCTGCACTGCTACTCTTTTTACTGCTGCTGCTATTACTACTGCTGCCAATACTACTGCTACCACTGCTGCCACTACTGTTATACTAGTACTGCTATTACTTGTACTGCTGCTGCTGCTGCTATTACTACTACTAAGTCTATTATTATTACTCAGGTTAGGTTGTCAGTCTGGTTTGACAATAACCCCATTATTATTGGGTACCCAAGACAGCCAACATCAGACTATATCAAAGGTAAATAATATGATAACAGAAAGAGGTGGACCCCCTGTCAACAATTTCTGATTATTTAGATATCTCTCATAAGCTTTGTCACTTGGTAAAAGTTCCTAAATAAAAAACCATAAACTAACTTTGAATCTCAATGCTACCACCTTCTAGCTGTCTGACCTCAGACAAAAGAGAAATTCTGCTTTTTAGCTTCTTGTTCTATGAAATGGAGGTGGTAATACCTATATCACACGGTTCTCTAATAAATTAAATACCGTATGTCTAAAATGCCTGGTTTATAGTAGAAACACCACAAATATTAAGGTCCAATGTTGCTTTGATCCCATAAAATATCTTTCACACCTCTTCAATCTAGGGCAGAAGTGTGTCCCGCTGCATTCACACACATACACACACACGCACACAAACACCTGGCCTTCTCTAAAAATGGGTTCCCATTTGACCCCTTCATCCCTTAAGTCACACCCCTAAATAATCTTAGAGAAGAAAGTAATGTGTACACAGTGTAGGATCTAACACAGGATACTGCCCTGACTCTGCCCCTTTGGTCAAGATGTATTTCACACCATACTTTGTGAATTAAGAATCATTTTCTCAGGCTTTTGAAGAATTTACAATCCAGGTAGATATTCACAATTTCCTGGGAACTTTTGTAAAAGTACATGCTTGGGTCCTACCACAGACCCTTCTGAGTCAGAATTTATAGGACCAGAGATCTGGGACCTATATATTTTTAAAGATTCCTATGTGGTTCTAATGTTCAGTCATATCAGAGAGCCACTTTTTGATTCTCATAATCGCCCTGCATACTGGCTTCAGATAGAATAATTAATCCATTATATAGATGAGGAAAGTAGGGATGGGTGAGATTTGACCAATGAAAAACCAGTAAGTGCTAGGGACAGGTCCAAAATGGTAATCAGAGTGTGTCTGTGGGTAGTCACTTGGATTTTCTGGGCTTCCATTTTCCCAAATATAAAACTGATATAGAACTCCAGTCTCCTTAAAGCCGTGGAAGCCTTGTGAATACAAGTAAGAGGTGATATTATAATTTAAATTTAAGACCCAGAGGCTTTCTTTAGTTAGAGTCTCCGTGCTCTATGTAGATGACAGTGAAGAGCTTTTCTATTACCATATTGTCCTGGAGTGTTGCCCTTCCTAAAATCATTCCTCCTTTCTGACCACTGCCCCCAAAACACAGGACTCGTTCCTGGCAGCCATGTTTGGACAATCTGATGCCCCAGTTACGATTGGTTTGGCCAGGAGTGAACACATGACCCAGAGACTGGAATTGGGACCAGCTGGAATTTGCAATGACCTAGGTGACTAGAGTTTGTGAAATGATTTCTTAGATGCCACTTTCCACCTACCTTGTGAACTGAGGAGCTGAGAAGGCCCATCTGCTAAGAAAGGAGAAAGCCATGGAGCAAAAGAAGAAGAGACCATTTGGCCAAGTAAAAGTATTCCCTCCGTCTCTCCATTTTCTGGTTCTTGCCCATTCCTGAGGCCATTGCACATTCCTTGAAATACTCCATTATTCTTACAATAAATTTCCATTTTCTGCTTCAGCAAGTTCAAATGAATGTTACTTTAATTCAAAAACAGCACTAAAATATACGTGTCCACTCACTTTAATAAATTCTTTTGCTGACAGAATAGATGATAAACAGAAGCTAGGCCCATTTCCTTTCCCTCTTCCTCCATCTGGTTGCTTCACTTGAGATGCTTTACAGCACATCAGAGGTTTCCCAAGGCTAGGGAGAGAAGGTGGAACATTCTGTTATCTTTATTCACAATAATTACCACCTTATCATCTGTAGTGATGAGGAATGTCATGTTCTGGAATCTTCTTTCAAAAAGATCCAAGACAGCTTCTTGGCATCTTGCAGTTATTTGACCCATGCAAAGGCAGGGAAATAACTTTAGATTTTACATGACTTCATGAAAGGCAAATCTATACTTACTTCTTTTGGGGTTAAAAAGCCATTATTTTCTGACTTCTGATAAGAAAGCCAAGAGGTAAATTTTTGGTTGATCTGTAGTGAGTGCATCGTACTGTGTGGCAGGATTTTTCTATCAGCTTCACCCTGGATCCATTTTATGTCCCTAACCTTGCTTTGCCTTTTTTTTAATCTTGCTTATTTCTAATACATGACATTTTGCTGCATTTTAAGCCTCCTTAAATCCTATCTGGAACAAGAAGCAATATAACAAAATAAAAACAAATTTCCCCTATGCTACCAGAAGAATTCTTCCATTTTTATGTTACACACAGACACATAAAATGATGGATAGTCAGAAATAAAATATTTAGGCTCAATGTTTCATCAGTCACCACTAGGTATTTATTGTGCACTTCTTATGTACAAGGGACTGAAAGGACTACAAATAAGTGTGAAAAACAGCAAGGAGCTTTCAGAATAGTCCAGAGACAGAGGAGGTACCCGCAAGAAAAGAAAAGAAAATCTAGGAACTCAAAGTCATAAATGGAAATGATACTTGTGGGCTGGAGTTGTCAAAGAAAGCTACTTGAAGGTGGAAGACTCTAAGATGGACCTTGAGGAATATAGAACATTCTGATAAGTGGAGGAGAAAGACAGACAGATTATAGTACAGGGAAGGAGAGGAATTCCAGTGGAGGAGAAAGGCATAAGCTCAGGGTTCTCAAATTTAAACATCTGAATCACTTGAAGGTTTGTTATGCAATATATACCTGGGCCCCAACCCCAGAGCTTATGTTCCAGCAGGTCTGGGGGCAGGGGAATCAAGAGGTTGCATTTGCACCAAGTTTCCAAGTGAGTCCACTGCTACTGGTTAGAGAACCACACTCTGAAACACCCTGGTCTCAATAAAACAGCTTTCCACAGGACATTTCAGAGAAGACTGACCACTCAGCCCAGCTGAGGCCAAGGTCCCCTGTGGCTAAGCGATGGCAGGTAAGAGTAGAAGGTCTGCTGGGCTCACACTGTCAGATATCGCCGTCAGCATCCTGTCACCTTCCTCAAAGCTGCTCAGAAGTGTGAAGGGAAGCTACTAAAGGGCTGGATGAGTTCACCTAGGGAGTGAGAACAGATGGAGAAAAAGGTGGTGGACTGAGCCCTGTGACCCTCTTACCCTAAAAGGCCAGGAAGAGGAGGGGGTCCAGCAGAGAAGAGTGAGGAGGTGGGGACAGTAAGTCAGGCAGGAATCTAGGGAAGGGGGTTCCTAGAGGCCATGAAATGACTATGTCTTAAGAAGGAAGATGTGATGACCATTTCAAATACCACTGTAAAACTAATTAGATAAGAGTAGGGGGGTAGAAATGACCGTTTTGGGGAAATGTGTGAGTCACTGGTGACCTCAACAAAAGAAGTTTATTGGAGTGGCAGGGACACAATCCTGCTTCAAGTTATTTCATGGAAAAGGAGGAGCTGAGGGAGTATTAATTACATTTTAAGAAGTTTGACTATAAAGCAAAATAGGGGACGCTGGAGGAGATAGGAGATAATAGAGTGCTATTTACAATGGGAGTTATCAGACATGTTTGTAGTTTCATGGAATGATCTAGGAAAAGGTAATAAACTGATGAAGCAGGAAAGAAAGGGCACAATTTCTGGAAAGATGCCTTGAGTAGGTAAAAATGGATGGGATCCAGAGTACAAGGAGAGAAGCCAACCTCAGCCAGAAGCAGGGCCAGTTCATCTGTGCGTGAGGAAGGCTGAGGTTGGGAGCACAGGGACACATGGGCCGGCAGGCACAGGGGTCAGGGGCCTCTTCTCAAAGGAGATTCTCTCTTCCAGTAAGAAGAAGCGCCCCTCAATCACACAGCTAGTTCCCGGCAAGCTCACTCCCAACTGCCATGAAAACAGACCACCACTTCTCAACCCTCTAGAAAATATTTACAAGTCTCTCTGCACGCCGATGGACTGTCTCTCACAGCCCTGTGGTGGTGGTGAATTTCTTTTATAATTCTGAATTTCTCTTGAACTTTTGATCATCTGCCAGGCACTAATGCAATGAGAAATTTGGAATTGTTCCCTGACTGTCCACTTAGGGAGATTTTAAAACCCCCTCGCTGACCATTTGAAAGTAAGAAGTATATAAATAAAAGAATAAAAATAAAAAACAGAATCCATTGGCACTCAGAAGTCTGACTCTTCCTGGCATTCTTTCACAAGGAAGAGCCCCCCAACCTTGGTCCACAGTGCACAGCAGGGTGCCTGACCCACAGTGGAAGTCTGTTGAAACTTATTAAATAAATCAGTGAATGATTTACATTTGAAAGTTGTTGGAATTCCTGTGACTGAGCCAATTCTTTCTCAAGCCTAATATTAATTCCAATATTTCTGCAGCGAGATCAGAATACCCAAGGGCTGGTTCTTTTCAGATCTGTTTGTAGGCTGGCAACTGAACAATAGCTTACAGTCAGCCATAAACACAAAGCAGATAATTTCAAATTACTTAGGCCCATTATTGGTGCCCAGCCCCAGGAGCAGGGGTTAACTGGCACATTATCATCAGAAAACCACCAATTCAACCACAGGATATTTAAACAGGTATATCCTAAAGACTAAGGGTTTGAAGTCTATGGTATGCCAACTCATGTGGCACCTAAGGGACCTCTGCTTGGTACAGAAAAGACCAACCAGATAGCGAAGTGACCTGGTGCTTTCCACCCTGTGTCACTCTTGACCCCAGGTGGCTGCCTATTAATCCCTGCTAAAGCTTTAATTGAGTAGCAAGCTCTGACTTTTCTGCCAGCCTTCCTCTGGTACAGGTAGCCCTTAATTCCTCAAGAGTCTAGGGAGCATTTCACCCATAAACCTGAGCACTTAACATGGGGTGAGATCCAGGGCAAAGGAGAGGCCCACCCTGCTGCTGAAAGTGAGTATCAGTTAAGATTTAAATTGCAACATCTGATCTGAATGTTGACCCTGCAATGAAAATATTGCAGTAAATCACTGCACCAGTGGGATGTTATAAGGGTAGTACAGCATTTGATGCTAAATGACATACATTATCCAGAAATAGGGATTAGATCATAGACAGGACAAAGTTTTGGAGCCGTACACACTGCCTTACCTTTACTAGCTGTTTCACCCCAAGTCAGTCACTTAACCTCTCTAAGCCTTAGATTCTTTGACTTGAAAATAGAACCTAACCCTACAAGGTAGCTGGGGAGCTTAAATGCAGTAATATGTACAAAGAGATGAGCCTGATGCCTGCCCCATCTGGAGACCCATTAATCCCTAGTTCCCATCCTCCGTACACATACAGGTGATGAATGATGCCTTATTGTCCTTAAAAGTCACTCATGAAGTGCCAGGAACTTCTAAAACACCTACTGCTCAACCATATGTGGCTAGCACTTCAGGTAATGAATTTACAAGTAAACGGATTTTCCTAGCTTTTCTTTCTCACCCCTTCAATCCTTGATATGACATTTTAGCTTAACAGGGAAAGCTAATGGAAGCAGATGATGGCCACATACATAAAAATTGGTGAATATAATTTCTGATGTATAACTGCTGGAGAGGAAAAAAATATGCATTTGAAGCACATTCTACTTTTCCCTTGACTAAAGCCTTTAATACAATCAGTGTGACTGATGTTGGGTATGCTGGTTTGAAAGGATTTATGTACCCTAGAAAAGCCATGTTTTAATCCTAATCAATCTTGTGGGAGCAACAGTTTTTCTAATCCCTATTTAGTATTACAGGTTGGAAAATGATAAGGTTATCACCATGGAGATGCGACTCAATCAAATGTGGGTATTAAACTTGATTAGATGGAAATGTGTCTCCACCCATTCTACATGGCCTTGATTGGTTTACTGGAATCCTATAAAAGAGGAGGCATTTTGGAGAGAGCTCCTTTGGAGAACAAGGAGAGAGCCACAAAGCCACAACAGAATGATGAGAGAATCTCCGAGTCCGCCAGCCAGAGACCTTTGGAGATAAGGAAGAAGAACGCCCCTGGGGAGCTTCAGGAAGCAAGAGGCCTGGAGAAGAAGCTGTTAGACGTCACCGTACTCACCATGTGCCTTCCCAACTGAGAGAGAAATGCTGACTGTCACCAGCCTTCTGGAACCAAGCTATCTCCCTGGATGCCTTAGCTTGGACATTTTTATAGACTTGCTTTAATTGGGACATTTTCTCAGCCTTAGAACTGTAAACTAGCAACTTATTGAATTTCCCTTTTTAAAAGCCATTCCATTTCTGGTATACTGCATTCCAGCAGTTAGCAAACTAGAGCATTGGGGCAATAACTGGCTGGGAAATATGTGCTAATTTAAAATGGAGAGAAGCAGAGTGGGATGAGTGTTATGCAACCCTCACACAACTGGATCAAGTAAAATATTTCAAATCTCACTATTTGCACTGTAAACCCTTAGGGCAGGAATGATAAATTTTTGAATCCATACAGGATACTGTTGTTACTTCATAAACATGAATGAAGATAGTAATATTCATTGTTGGCTATGTATAGTTTGTCAAACCTCTTGAGTCAGATACATCCAGTTGGTTTTACTCTGAGCAGCTACTTAGAAATTAATTTCTAAAAGGTAACAGAAATTTCTTCCATCTTTCCAGAATTTGGAGCTTTGTCATAACTCCAAGAATAAAGAAATCCCTCTTCCATCCAAGGCACCTTCCTGAACTGATCAAAGGAGTTTGCCCAGCCTCCAGCCCATATTACCTGACCCCATAAATCTACTTTGGCTGCTTTTCCAGATACTCTTCCAAGTTAAAGGTTCCTCATCCCTAAAAGTAGCATCTCTTATTATAGCACAATTAAGGTAATACACAATATTACAGTACCAGATAAAATGTGATCTGGGATCAATCCTAGCTCTGTCAATTCTACACTGTATGACCTTGGGCAAGTTTTCTAACTGCCTATAGGTCATTTCTTTGTCTATAAAATTGAGATGATAATAGTACCTACTTCATAGAGTGGCTATGAAGAATAAATGAGCTAGTATATGGAAAGTATTTAGAGCAGGGCCTGGCACCCAGGAAGGACTACATAATGTTGGCTATTTTTATTTAAGCCACAAGAGGGTGGCTAATGTTCAGTGCTAAGCAAAACACGAGTAATTCCCATTTGCAAGAAGACTAGTTTAGTTAACCACATCAGTGTCAGGAAACCCAGTGGCATAATCTTTCCACATGACCTCCTCATCTGCCAAGGTGAACAAGTCGTGCACAAAGTTAGTGCCTAAGACAAACACCTAGGGATAGGTGTCAATTCTAACACAGAAATTGTCCACTCAGAACCCTGCCTCTGTTCTCAAGGAGATGAGCATGAACAGCTAAGTTTGTTGAGAGAATGAAAACAAAAGGAGTAAGTGTGGCACTAACTGCTAGGGTCAGTTTCTTTTGATGAAAGAAGCTGAAGAGCTCTGTGCATCCCATAGAGGGGCCATCATGGAAGTGCTGCCTCTCCAGAGCCCACTCTTCCTCCACATCTACCTTTTCACTGACCCCAAAAAAGTGTGGTGTTTTGTGTCCGTGGCCCACCCACAAGGTGCACCAGCCTCCTGAAATGGTCTTGTCCTTCCCCTCTCTGCTTTGTCCTCACAGTAAGCTCTATTCACTTTGACTCAACAAGCTTCTTCTCTCTGAAGCATCCTCTGATCCCCAAGAAAATGTGGTAGCTCTCTTCTTTATATTCTGCACAAATGAAGCCCTTAACTTTCTTTCTTGCATTTCCCTCACTTGTCTCTCACTACTTGAATCTTGCTCTGAGATTCTGGAAGGCTAGGATTGCCCCTGGTGTATCTCTACATCACTAGCTTCTAGAAAAATTACATATACATAGTAAATGGTTGATAATCACTTAATAATTTAGTTAATTCAAATATCAGCGTGTGGGCGGCTTTAAAGAAAAAGGGACAAGGGATATTAGAAGTGCACGTCTATAGGCATTATACATAGATCACTTCTTGACTATTTCCTGAGGTTTAATCTGGTCAGGAGATTTGTCCAAATGTCCAAATCACTTTGTGAATGGAAAAAAACAAAAACATCAGGAAGAGAACTCCAGTAAAGTCAAAGTCTTAAAATCCCATTAAGTCGAAGTTTCTCCAGGGTTCTAATTTAAGAACACCTCTCAGAAAATCAAAGATAACACTTGGACTTTGTTTCAATCCCTTCCTTAGTGCCCTTGTGAAGGAAACATGTCAATTGGAAGTCAATCCCAGGACACCGAAGACCGAGGTTCTAGCTGACACAAGTTGACAGTGGGAAGAGAAAGAAAGATTGGAAACATGAATTTCTTCAACCTACTAACCCAGGAATGCTGAGTCAAAATCCAAGGAATAATTCCTATATTTCACCCTGAACTGTACGTATGTGTCACCCCTCCTTAGCCAGAATGATTTCTTTGTCCCCAAATAATAGAACATTCAACATTAGTTACTTTAACTGTAGCAGGAAATCAGACTCAAACAGTACACTCAAATGAAAACAAATATATATTACATTCATCAAAAGCACTATATAAAATCCATCCCAGCAGCCCCTTCTCAGATTCAAACCTGTGTAGAGTTCATTTCTGTAGTGTATCTCAACAGTGACACCTATAGCTGAATTAAGAATTGTGTTCTTTATGTCACTGGAAGTCTGTTGTTACTTTTCAATTCCAAACGAAGTATTCTTACCATACTTTCACTGTTTAAAGATTTTATTTCTCTTTCATTTGCCCGTAATCTGTTTTTTTTTTTCCTCTGAAACTGAAATTTACAGTATCCCAGAAAGCCAAAGGCACATTTACATTATGGACAAACTCATTTTCATAAATAAAACAAACAGTAAAAAATGAATCAATATTTGTCCACTTTAAATGGAGAGAATGGGATATCTGACCAAAGTTAATCTGTCTTAAGATAAACAAAGTAAAGAAAATTGTGTATGAAACCAAATTAATCAGTCTAGCAACAACTATGTGATAGTAGCAAAAATAGAAGGCACCTGACATGCATCCTCTTCAAAGTCAAAAATTTTGATAAGAACAAGGATAAGGCAAGGACAAGACTGTAATCTCAGTTGCTTACACTTTGTCACTGAAGTCAGAAGGACCTGTTCAACTGAATTACAACATGGAAAATTAATTGATTTTGTGTTAGTTCTTTTCTCAGTGCTCCAAAAACAAAAATTCTCTAAATAAATTTGATTTGTTTATCCTTCCTTTTCAGAGTCCTTTAGTGATTGATAATAGATGACATTTACTTTCCACATCATACAGGGTCAGAGCCAACTCTACAGGGCAAACAGGACGAGAGTTCTATATATAAATATGTCTACACAATGCCATAAATAGTTGAAAATGTAACATTTCAAACATCAATTACAAGGAAATAATACAAAGCTAGGGTTGTTTTAATTGCCTCTTATTCACCTCATTGGTGAAGGAAGTGTGGAGAGCCGCCTCCCGGGTCTGGCCTAGTGGACACGCTGCGGCCTGCTCTAGAGTTCCCCCCGCCCATCGAGTGAGCCAAGATGGCGCCCGCATCCTGTTTCCGCGTATGACGCACGCGCCCACCAACCCTATCTTCCAATCACCTCTGTATACGTGGCACTAACCTATTGGGTTTGGGCACAGTATATAAGAGGTTACCCGGACAGGGTGGGTGGAGACGACCCATAGGGAGCCGTACCTGACGGCCGCATAGAGGTTGTTCCCCCGCGGGGTATTTTAGCCCGCGCGGAACCTGTAACAGAGAATGCAAGCTTAACTCCAGTAAAGGTCTGTGCTCACAACCGTTGCGTGCCTCGAACCCGTGTTTATCACTCGAGTCGGTTTGCCTGCGCCTGTCTCTTTCTCCCCTCCTGTTCCCTTCGCCGGCCGGGGATCAGAAGCCGAACGAGACGGCTGCGGACAAGGAAGGATTCCCACCCCAGAGTTCTGAGGACTGCTGAACAAACCATCACCCAACCGCTAGATAACATGAGATAGGCAGCAGTTTATTAGTTACACATACTCACAGCTCAGGGGAGGAGGATACCACCCACCTTGCAGAGCCACACAGAGGTGGCACTGGGGAACAGAGTGAGTAGCCCTGGGCTGTGGAAGGCAGGCTCTGTAGTAACAAGAGGGTGGGATGACCCTTGGTACCTGTGAGAGAATGTGGTTGGTTCATTTGAATAATCCTCAGACTGGCAGGGAGCTGAAGGCTGCTATTCAGGGTTAACAGTCATATACCTGGTCCATCTGATAAGAAGGGTTTTTGGTTAGGACACCTTATCTATGGGAGCAGAATGTGGAGGGAACTCCGAGAACTCTTTCAATTTCACCATATATGAAGGCAGCACATAGTATTGGACCTTAATTTCAAGCCTTATACCACAGTTGCTTTCGATAATTTTTTTCCAATCACCCAGTCTTCATTGAAAGTGATCAAAATGAAAGCTACAAAAGCAAACCTCTCCACCTGAGTGAAAAGAAATGAGGAGAGATTCATTTTCTGGGACTCAACCACCGAAGCTCATGCATGAGCATGCAAAAGCATTAAAATCTAAACCTGCTAGAAAAACACACTAAAAATTAATCAGTGAAGTTTCTAGCAGGCAAAGAAACATTATCAATAACACAGCAACAACAGCATGGAAAAATTAACTAGAAATCTGAAGACTTGGGTTCTGGTCCTTTTCCATTTGGAACATTTTAGGGAAGAGGAATATCTTTGAACAAACTTCTAAATTTTCACTTTCTCTTCTATAAATTGCAGCTACTAGCTAAGCCCATTTAGCTGTTGGAGATCATCAGTCTTTGGAAGTCACCATCAGCATCATCACCACCATGTTCACCACCACCACTGTTATCAGAGAAATAATCTTTGTGGGAACCTTTTCCCATAATTTTATTATTTGTTATATAATTATGCATGAACTTCAAAGATTTAAGGCCTAATTTCATCTTCAAAAGCAGTCTGAAAAAAAATTGCAGGAAATGGGAATTAATAAGAGGAGAGTAAATTTTTGTTAGCAAAGATGTGGAAAATGTAAAATTAACAATACTAAACATTTTTGGTGACTTGAGCTGGAATTCTTACAAAAAACAAAGACTACATTGTCCAGTTGGCCCCTTTACTAAGTTTATAAGAGTAATATTTGCTTACTTTTCTTCTAATTATGAAAGTGATAGGGCATGTTCATTGTTGAAAATTTGGAAACTTTTGAAAACTTGAAAGAAAACTCATCCCCTCCCCAACCAATATCCTGCCCTAGGGGAAACAAAGCATCTTGAGCAAATTGGTGTTTTACTAATAGATTTTCTATTATCTATATGTTGTTGCCTTTTTTGTAAGACTTATGCTTATTTTTAAAGAACTAGCTTTTGGTTCAACCAATCCTGCCATTTTTATTTTGTTTTATACTTCATTAAATTGGGCTCTTATGGTTATTTTTGTTTAAAGTAGCCTGAAGTGTTTAAATAAAACATTTAACGACAAAGACTATATTCATGCTACAATTGTGAAAACTGGTAAAGAGACAAAAGATTGAAAATGACTGCATTTGATAGCAATTTCCATCTGAGTAACATAAAACTAAGCCACTTGTTATCAATAAATATAGGCACACTGAGAACTCATTTGTTCAGATTATAATCACAAATGGAAATGAAATAAGTGCCCTGGCAAGGCTTTACTCAAGGTTGTCAGTACTGTTCCCGTGAAGGTACTCAAACAAAGATGATCAGGGACACTGAGTATTCAAGGTGGCCCCTTAATAAGACTTATTTTAAGTCACTGCACCCCATCAGCAGAGATAATCATAAAAAATGTAAGCCTCAAGCAGGAAGTGGGGGAGGAAACTGGACAGCTAAGAAATGCTTTTGCAGCAATCATAAGTACCCAGTCATGAACTCAGACAAGTTTTAAGTGTATTGACCCATCAGAATTATTAGGCTCAATGTCCCATCACCTGTGAAGGCTTCTCTAACTGTCCACATAAAGGCATCTCCTCCTTGCATCGCCTTTGCTCCTTGTGCTTATTTCTGTGGAAGCATCTATTGCACTGAAATGTTTTATTTGATTACATCTGCCCAGAACATGACTAGGAACTACTCAAGAGCAGGATCTATATGATCTTCCCATGTTTCAAATAAATACCTTGCACTCAAGAAAATTAGATTATTAAGTTAATGAACAGCAATAATCCAAATGAAGGTTGGCCAGATCATGGCTACATGACACCAATTCAAAAAAACTTCAGTTCCATAAGCAGAACATCATTGAAAAACACTTTAGATCTTCACAGATGCTTCTTGAAACCACACAAGGGGTAACTGCATTGCAGGCCTCATTATCTGCCTGGCTCTAGCCCTGCCTGACTCCCAAGAGACCCAGCCACCACAGACTTCTCTTTTGTTCTCCCAACCTCCAACCAGTCTGCTGATCCTGTTTGGGCATCCTAAGAGCTGCTCCCATCCCTTCCACATGAAAATCAATTTAAGTTTGCTCAGCTCCTATTCCGAATCAGTGTATGATTACTTAGATTAGCACAACAAAAAAATTCAGGTTTGGTAGCCTCTTGAGAGCAAAGAATCCCTCCTCCTCAGAAGTAGGTTTGAAGAAAGGCCATAAATACTTAAACATTAATATTATTACTCTTGTCACAGAAAAAGAAAGTGAATTAATGATTTCCTGAATCTTCTCTGGGGATGACCTCAGTGCCTCCATCTCTTGATCTTTTCATCTGATTACCATTTTCTTCCTAAAGTCTTCCCTCCTTAAGTCGGGAACTGTCATCGGTAAGTAATGAGCCATGTGCACAAATTGTGTGCCTGTGATGAACAGAGTTGAGGGAATATTTCCACTCACACCACTCCCACCCCGTGTCTCCACAGGGCGCTCAATGTCTATGTGTCATCCCTGAGCAATTTTCATCAACTCGCTCAGAACTTGCCTGAGGAGAAGGGGGGCTGGAGCGGAACTGTCTCTTTAATGGGATTTTAATGTGATCTTCAGCAAACTAATCTTATTTAGATATCATAGGAAGCCATGTAATCTCATCTGGGCACTCTTATTTCCTACAGAAAAGGGAAAGCTTTGTAATTCATTTCCAGCAACAGGAACACTTTAATAAAATCTGCTTCCGAAGGTTAAACGATCAGACAAACAGCTGCAGCCCCAAGACCTAAATATCCATCTCACTGATTGGGGCAACCATGACCAAAAAATGACCACGACAAAGGCTGTTTAAATAAAACCCATTCTAAGAGCTTATGTTATTGTCATATGCTTCTTTTCTTGCCAGTGTCTTAGAGCCATGTATTTAATTCTGAGAAGGCAGGATGAAATGCACATAGGGTCTGAGCAAACTCAGACACTGGCATATTCTGCTACCTATAAACCACTACAACCTTGACTTTTTCTAAGCCTGTTTCTTTACTAAAAAATGAAGACAAAATAGCCTAGGTTAAGACATGTGGGCACCCACAGCAGGCTCATAAATTCGTGCTCCTTCAAACTATATGTTATAAATGTTTGCCCAGAGCATGAATAGAGAAAAGGCTGAGGCTCACGCAACAGAAGCACAGAGGAGGAGGTGTGAGGGGTGATATCCATCCTATGCTCTATTCTCCAGCAACTCAGCTCTGGTCCCAAACATGTATAAACCACACTCCCCATGAGGAGTTTTAGGAAGTATAGTCTTCTGCATCTCTCCCAGGAGAGATATCTCATACTTTACAGATTGGAGGCCTGGAAACACTGAATCTGGTCCTGCCTACTTCAAAAAAAAAAAAAAATCATTGGCAGAGTTAGGACCACTACCATCCATCAAGTGCAAGAAACTAAAAATCTGTGAATCATCTTTCATCTGTCCCCCTCTTCTTCACGTGTCAGACTCTTGCTCCCAAGTGTGACCTTCTGCAAAAAAGGAGCTGTGGCTTGTCCATCTGTCCACCTCAAGTGCCTAGCCCAAGAGCTGGTTCATAATAAATGTTTGTTGCTTAATAAATATTTAAGTTAAATGAATGCTTCTTGAGAAAAAGAATGAGTCTGTGCTAGGCAGCAGCCTAGGACTCTGTATACAGCATCTTCTTTAATTGTAACAGAAGTCCTATGAGGAGCCCCAGGAAGACGGCCGAATAGGATAGGACAAGTTCACCTCTGCTCTTAAGGGAAAGCTAGAGGAGTGACAGAAAAACAACAAGGACAGTGATGTCAGGATGTAAGTGACCTGAAATGGTATTCTATACCACATAGGAAGGCCCTGGTTGCAAAAACTGCAAAACTGAGACATACAGAATTGGACACCATACAACTAATGCAAACAGCTTAATGCATCCCTATCCAAATGGAGGCCTGGAGTCCTGAGGAGTGCATGGACAGGGAGAAAGGACTGAATGTAAGCCATACACTGAACACGCTACACACACGCACACTGCCCCCTCCCTGTAACCCACAAACCCCTTGACACCCAATGCACCTGAATCCTACCATCCACCCACCCACACTGTGCTCCAAGCATCGCCATCCAGACCCACCCACCTGCACATCCCTATCCCAGACCCCCGATCTCTGCATGCACGCATGCCTGTACCAGCCCAACCCACCTCTCCAGCACAAGCGCACACTCTCGCCCTCCCCTCCCAAGAGGCGTGCACCCATGCCCAGGTCCTCACAATCCACCTCCTCCTTCCAGCCCCTGCAGGAGCTTGCCTGTGTACCTGGGCCACGCCTGCCCACAGTCACGCAACCCTGCCCTGCCACCCTTGAGCTCTGTGCACACGCCCACCAGGGCCCCATTCCCCAGACACACACACACACACAGCCACATCCTGCTCATTGGCACCCATATATCCATGCACCAAGCTCTCTACCCATGAACCCCACCTTTCTCTCCTATGTATGTACACATCCTTGCCCCACCCACCCCACACCCTGCGTCCTACCCCTGCACCCTCAAGCATATACATCCTGGACCCCCTGGGCCCTTCCCCCAGCAGAAGGGCACACCCACACACTGCCCTCCCTGAGCCCCAACCTCTGTGCTCCCTACCCCACACCCTGATATCCACGACCCACACACTCCACACACCAGCCCCCACTCATCCACATGGCCCCTCCATCCATCTTCTGCCTTGCCCTACCTCTATTCCCCATGCCACAACCTGCTCCTGTGCTCTAAGTCTTGCCCAAGCTGCAGCCCACCCCCATGGCCCCCACACTATACCTCCACAATATCACACCCTGCACCCCATGCTCAGGGGCATCAGTGTAGCATTCCCATCCCATGTCTATCTATACCTGCACCACAACCCATCACCACATTGTTGTGCCCCACCCCACACCCCACATCCTGCTCCACACCCATCCTACAAATACAAAGCTTTACACTACTAAAGGAAACCAACTTCCAAAGTAGCCCTATCAAGATATTTACATGATTCAAAGGCAAGAGAAGATTACAAAGCATATGAAGCAGCAGACAGATATACCCCAGCCTAATGATCAAATTAAAATACCAGAGGAGACACAGACTTTAGATCAACAATCAAAGATGTTCATACAACTCTACTAAATAAAATCAATGGGTTGATTAATGATATAAAGGAGATCAAGAAGACACTAGAAAGCATAAAGAATTTGAAAGAATAAATAGAAAAATAGCAGATATCACAGAGATTAAAGATGCTGTAGATGAAATAAAAAGTATACTAGAGATACACAACGGCAGATTTGAAGAATCAGAAGAAAGAATAAGTGAATTAGAGCACAGGACAATTGATTTTGAACACACAAAACAGCAAATAGCATAAAAGGTAGAAAAATTTGAATTTGATCATAGGCAAATGATGGACAAAACAAAACATACAAATCTAAGAATCAACAGTGTCTCAGAAGAAGAAGAGCAAAGGGCTAAGAAGATTAGTTGAAGATATACTGGGGAAAACCTACCAATTCTTAAAAAAGACATGAATATGCAAATCAAAGTAACCCAATGAACCCCAAATAGAATAAACCCAAATAGGTCTTACTCCAACCAGTCTGTCAAATCTTAAGAGAAGCAAAATATCCTGAAAGAGACAAAAGAAAAACAATCTACTACGTACAAGCGAAACCACATAAGACTCAGTTTGGAATTCTTAACTGGCACCATGGAGGTGAGAAGTTATGACATATTTAAGATCCTGAAACACAAAGACCTACAGCCAAAAAGTCTGTACCCAACCAAATTGTCCTTCAAAAGTGAGGGGGAGGTGTGTCTGTGGATCTGCTGTGGGAGCCGCAAAATGGTTTGTTGAGCCAGTTACTTCCTCTGGCCAAGATGCTACACCACAACCATGTCCTGTTATCTGTGCCACCACCCCCACCCCAAACCCATTTCTGTTCATGAGGAACATGACCAACGACACCAGGTCTGAGGATTTACATCATGAATTTGGTCATTATGGTCCTATAGTTGATGGTTATGTTCCAATTGATTTCTACACTCATCACCCAAGAGGATTTGCTTATGTTCAATTTGAAGTTGTTCGTGATATCGAATATGCGTTGCATAATTTGGACAGAACATGGATTTTTGGACATCACACTGAAATTCAGTTTGCACAGCGGAATGGAAAAATACAAAATCAAATGAAAGCCAAGGAAGGGACAAATGTATACAGTTCTTCATTCTATGATGTTTTTGACAGATATAGACATTCCAAAAACCAAAGCTATGAAAGGAGATCAAGAAGTCAGTCATTTGATTACAACCGTAGAAGATCTTATAGTCCTAAAAATAGACCAACCGGAAGAACATGGTGTACCAGAAGCTATTCTGACAATGATAGACCAAATTGCAGCTAGAATACCCAATACAATTCTGCTTATTACACTTCAGGAAAGATCTGAGAAAGTGGAAAAAGAACCAAAGAAGGGCACTTCAAGCAACCAAAGGGTTGAAGGTGCTGCAGTATGAATACTATATGAATATTTTGACTCTGGTCTGAAAAGGTAAAAGAATGTTATTGAAAACTACATGGAATAATTGAAGCCCCTTCATGTTTGAAAGTAAGCATTTTAGGACAAAAAAATAAAAGGAAATTCAACTTTGTACATGTGGAAATTAATCCCTAAATATGAATTGGTTTATATTGACTAGAGGATGAAACAGATTCATAAAATTATTGAAAACTAGAATGTCTGAATATCAAGGAAGACAGCCATCTTCTCTTACACTGCCTCAACTGGTCTTTCTCAAACTGAATTGGTGAGAAAATATATGGTCCAATATAAACTTTATCTTTGGTTGTCTCTTCAAGTCAGTTTCAGTTTTGATATTATTAGCAAACTTTGCCTGTGTTTATTCTGATACCAGTTTCTCCTTAATTGTTTGCTTTGTTGGCATCTGAGTTCATTTAATTCTACTGCATATGCAGCTTACATCTCCTTTTTCCCAGGTAAATTCCAAATATGATTCTTGATACATGGCTAAGAAGGCTCATCTTCACTCACCTCTTACCTATTGAGTATATTCAGCAAACATTTATTGCACCCTTACTGTTGGGCAAAACATTTTTACTGGATAATTGGGGAGAGAAAAATAAATATAATTACTTAGTCGATAAATATCCATTGACAGCACAGTCTCGTGAATTATTACAGTATGCCCTCATTGTTTTGTTTAAGGTATTATTCATAACAATATTTTATACCAGGCATACCATAACAAAACCCAATATGTAATATCAAGATAAGTAATTTAGTGGTTATCTGCCATTTTAAAGCATCCAGTATTTCTGTTTGCATCCCATTAATCTAAATGATGAAAAATGATTTTTTAATCTGTAATAAGCTGATTTATTGTGCAGTGACTATATTATACTAGAGTTATATTAAATTACTAATTGCTTCTTCAAACACATGTTAGGAAGTAATCCTAAAATAAGTATTCAACCTTTCATTAGATAAAAAGGAGCTTCTGGGTGCTGAAATTATTATTATTATTATTATTTTCTTTATTTTTTTATTTTTTACATGGGCAGGCACCGGGAATCGAACCCGGGTCCTCTGGCATGGCAGGCGAGCATTCTTGCCCACTGAGTCACTGTGGCCTGCCCTGAAATTATTTTTTAAGGCAGACAGGGCTGTTATCCCAACTGATTTAGTATGTCCTGTAATTGAAAAAATGTTCACCAAATTATATTTTTTAATGATTTATATGTTTATTTTATAAGAGACATGATATATGTATAGAGAATAAATAACTTTTATAGTATAAAAAAAAAGTGGGGAAGAGGTTAAAATTTTCACAGACAAAGGAAAGCTGAGAGAATTTGTCAACAAGAGACGGGCCCGACAAGAAATACTAAAGGGAGTTCTGTCAGCTGGGAAAAAAAAACACACAGGAAAGGGAGGTCTGGAAGAGGGCACAGAATTGAAGAATACCAGTTAGGGTAACTTAAAGGATAAAAAGAGAGAGGGGGGGAAGTATGTACAGATCTGGCAAATAAAATCCAAAGCATAAAATGGCAGATTCAAGAAATCCCTTTATCTGTAATAACTTTGAAAGTTAACAGACTAAACTTACCAAATAAAAGACACAGATTGGCAGAATGGATTAAGAAATATAATCCAGTTATATGCTGCTTATGTAAGACTCATTTTAGACAGAAGGATACAAATAGATTAAAAGTGAAAGGATGGAAAAAGATGTTCTATGCAAGTTGTAACTAAAAGAAAGCAGGAGTAGTGACACTAATATCAGGCAAAAAAGACTTTGAATGAAAAAACATCATAAGAAACAAAGAAGGACACTGTATATTAATAAAAGGGACAATTCACCAAGAATTTCAAAATAACAATCAAAAATGTTTATGCTCCCAATCAAGGAGCTCCAAAGCACACGAGACAAGAATTGGTAAAACTGAAGAGAACAATAGATGTTTCCACAATAACAGCAGGAGACTTCAATACACCACTCTCCTCTACAGATAGAACAAGACAGAGGACCAACAAGGAAGTACAGAACATAAACAATTTCATAAATGAATTATACCTAACAGACAAACATAGGTCGTTATACTCCAAAATACCATAATAAACATCCTTCTCCAGTGCTCATGGAATGTTCTCCAGAATAGACCATATGCTGGGGCATAAAACAGGTCTTTATATATTTTAAAACCTTGAAGATATTCAAAGCACTTTAACTGATCACAATGGAATGAAGCTGAAAATCAATAACCACCAAAGAATGAGAACTTTCACAAATATATGGCGATTAAATAACACACTCTTAAACAACCAGTGGGTCAAAAAAGAGAAACTGGTAGCAATCAGGAGACAAATAAAAATTAGAATACAACATATCAGAATGTATGGGATGTGGCAAAGGCAGTGCTGAGAGGGAAATTTATTGCCCTAAATGTCTATATTTAAAAAGAAGAAAGAGCAAAAATCAAGGGCATAACCACGTACCTGGAGGAACTAGACAAGGAACAGCAAACTAACTCCAAAGCAAACAAAAGAAAAGAAATAACAAAGATTAAAGCAGAGTTACTTGAATGGGAGAACAAAAGAACAATAGAAAGAATCAATAAAAATCAAAGTTGATTATTTGTGAAAATCAATTAAATAGATGGACCACTAGCAAGTCTGACAGGGAGAGGATGCAAATAAACAAAATCAAAAATGAGAGGAGGGTCATTACCACAGAACCTGAAGAAATTTTTAAAAATCCTAAGAAGATACTATGAACAACTATATGCCAACAAATTAGACAACTTAGATAAAATGGTAAAATCCCTGGAAACATACAAACAGGCTATACTGACTCAAGAGGAAATAGAAGATCTCAGCAAGCCAATCACAAATAAAGAGATTCAATCAGTCACTAAAAACCTTCCTAAGGAGAAAAGCCCAGGGCCAGATGGATTCTCAGGGCAATTTCATAGAACATTCCAAAAATAACTAACACCAATCATGCTTAAACTTTCCCAAAAAATTGAGAAGAAAGGAATGCTACCTAACTCATTTTATGAAGCTACCTCCTATTACTAGGTCTTGAGGCTGTTTCCCTACATTTTCTTCTAGCAGCTTTATTCTTATATTTAGGTGTTTGATCCACTTTGAGTTAATTTTTGCATAGGGTATAAGGCAAGGGTCCTGTTTCATACTTTTGGCTATTAATATCCAGTTCTTCCATGCCCATTTATTGAAAAGACTATTTTGTCCCATTTCAGTGGATTTGGGTAGGAGTTAAAGGTAACTTCCTCACTATGATAAAGGGCATATATGGAAAACCCACAGCCAGCATCGTACTCAAAGATGAGAGACTGAAAGCTTTCCCCCTAAGATCAGGAATGAGATAAGGGTGCCCTCTGTCACCGCTATTATTCAGCATTGTACTAGAAGTTTTAATTAGAAAAATCAGGCAGGAGAAAGAAATAAAAGGCATCCAAATTGGAAAGGAAGAAGTAAGACTCTCATTATTTGCAGATGATATGATACTATACTTGGAAAATCCTGAGAAATCTACAACAAAGTTACTTAAGCTAATAAACAAATTCAGCAAGGTGGCAGGATATAAAATTAATGTGCAAAAATCAGTAATGTCTCTATACACAAACAATGACCTAACTGAGGAGTCAATTAAGGAAAAATTTCCATTCAAAATAGCAACTAAAAGAATCAAATATCTAGGAATGAACTTAAATTGGGATGTAAAGGACCTGTATACAGAAAACTACATGACACTGGCTAAAGGCAATCAAAGGAGATCTAAATAGGTAGAAAGACATTCCCTGCTCATGGATAGGAAGGTTAAATGTAGTTAAGATGCCAATTCTACCAAAATTGATCTACAGATTTAACCAGTACCAATCAAAATTCCAACAACCAACTTTGAAGACTTGGAAAAGCTAGTTACCAAATTCATCTGGCAGGGAAAGAGACTCCGAATAGCTAAAAGCATCCTAAAAAACAACAACTATATGCCAACAAATTAGACAACTTAGATAAAATGGTAAAATCCCTGGAAACTCACTCTCAAAATGTCCCTACCACTCTGTCTTTGGACAGGTTCCTAAAAACAGACTCTGAAGTGGAGCTGTATATGGAGAAGTTGTAAATGAAGAAGATATGGGGTGAGTGTGTCCAGGTACAACACCCATAAACAAGTGAAAGAAGCAGAATTTAGCAGAGGGAAGAGTTGAATTGACATGCAGTCCCAAACGGAGGCCTCAGCCCAGCCCCCGGGGAGCTGTACCCCTGCATCAATAAACATTAGATGCAGTTATCTCCCTGGAAGGAGCATGAACTTTGCAATGCAGTTCCAAAACACAGAGGGCAATTCCAGGAAAGGGCCACAGATTAGTACAACAGCTGGGGAATGTGTGCATCTGCCATAAAGGGGTGCGGGCGGAGGGATGGTTAGTTAGGCAACGCAGCATCCAGTACATTTGGATCCACATGTTTATTAGAGGTTCACTTTCCTTAGGACAGTCCCTCCAGAAGAAGTTAGTCTCATTTGCAGGAAAAACTTCAGGAGGAAGGTTTGTGGGATGAACTACACTCTGTTGCTGCAACCACGCTCAAGGCTATGAGAGATACATATTTTCTCTCTTTTCTATTGCTCATTGTCAATTGATACCTTGGCTGGTCATAGTGCAATAACTCAGACCTTCATCCGTAAGTGATGTGAGTCTCAAGCTGTGGCTGCTGCACTTATCCAAACTGGTCAGGGAACTACCTCAAAGTGCTTCATTGGGTCACTTAGATCCTTGCCTCCACTGTGGGGGCCTCTTCTTGATAATCAGGGTAAATTACCCTTGCCAGTTGGTGATTCTTTTCTTTGCCTTCTTGACATCAACTTGTAGAGATATTCTTGCTGTCTGTTAGTGCATCTTCCATGGTAGATTCTCAGTGATGGGCCTTAATAGGGCTTACAAACATCTTCACACTTTATCCCTATATCAGTAGGTCCCAATATTTCTCATTCCAGACCCCTGACCAACTAGTAGCCTAACTAGTAAGGCTACTCAGTTGAATTCGCTCCTAATGTCATTTGTCAAGATCCATTTGATTTCTGTAGGGGCCAGAGTGGTGAACTAAGTGAGAGTAAAAGGAAGACCAACAGCCCTGTTTTCTTTAATTCTTTAATGAGGGCATTAATCTGTACCATTTTCTCGGGATGGGATGCTGTTCTTTCACTCACTCTCTTGCCTTGTAGAAATGAAAATTTTCACAGGCTCTCACTTGACCTTACCCACTATTACTGGTCTTTCCCTATAAGGGAAAAGAGGAATATGAGATCTCTCCCAATTCCAAGAACATCCACTCAAATTTTGTATCAAGTATATCCAGTGGGTCTATGGACACAGTCAAACTCTGCCAAGACCCCACCTATTACTTGGCCTCCATATGGGCCCATTTTATCAGGGAGCACAGTGATCTTTCAGTTCACTATATATCAATGTGAACTTGGACCCTGTCTCTAGCTGTCCTCAAATGTCTGGATATTCCACTATTCCTACAGTGTTGTAGAATCCTTCTTCCTGAGGACCTGGTTTCTCTTTCAGTCAATGAGTTCTGGGTCTCAGAAATTATTCAAGGCCAGAAACTGGACAAGCAGTTATGACATTTTATTTTTCAGGATGCCCTCAGCCTCCCAATCATCCATCCAGGATGTATTTCAATTGTATAGATTAAGCAATAGCCTTGTTGGCTTCCCATCTATCTTGCCCCTAGGAACACCATGTTTTATTAACCATCTCTACAACTCTGTGAGTTTAGCCCCCTGGCTGCCATTCTAGCCTTGCCACATATTACAATACTTTCACCCATTTTTCTTCTGATTAAGTGCTACCACTCAGCCTCTATTATTTTGGGATTCTATCATCCCTGTTGCAATCAGGGAGCCCAATTCTGGAAAAGCACTTCTTCCCACCAGCCCTGGCTGCAGAGGAGAGCCGCCTTGATCTTCTCAGTGCTGATGCTTTCCCCCTAACTCAGCATCCCTTAATGCTTTGGTAAATAGAGTCCTATACGCCCTCCTAAATGACATGATCAGGTTCCTTGCTTTCTACAGACAAGCCAGTCTCATGTGTCCACTTTCCTGAGCATTTTGATTCTGTCTTTTATTGTCTGTCACAGCAGATCTGTCATTGCTGCTTCTCATTGCTTTCTTTAAGCTTCCAGGAGCCATCCCAGCTGCTTGCTAGCACAGTCTCCAAAGGTCATTCCCTATATTGTGGGAGAGTAAAATCCTCTATCATAGGAGAGTGCTCTCATGTTGACAAATTCTCCTTTTTCCTGCTTCATATTCCCTCCTTGATTCAACACCCTCAGGATCCATATTATTTGCTGTATCCCAGCTCCTGCAGGTATGCAATAGCTAGATCCTGCAGCATCTTCAACATATTTCTCTCCCTTAGCAGACCTGGCACCTCCTGACCAAGTTAAGCTGTGATTTGCTGGGGTGGCCAAGAAGGGATTTGGGGTTTTATCTTGAGACAGGCACATATAATCTTGAAGGCAGACTCCTCTACAATGTCTTCAAGCAAGAAGGGGAGCACTCCAGTTTTGCACCAATAGCTTACCAGGTAGATCCAGCTACCATCATGATTGTGATCCTCCTTTCCAGCCACTGATGGGCCTTAACAGGGCTTACAAAGTTCCAAAATCCCATTTGAGGGACTGCCTCTGTGCTGGCTTGAAAGTATTATGCCCCCTAGAAAAGCCATGTTTTAATCCTGATCCAATCTTGTTTCTTTTAAACCCTATCCAGCACTGTATGCTGGAAACATGATTAAATTATCTCCACAGAGATGTGATTTGCCCAATTGTGGGTATTAACCTTTGATTAGAGGGAGATGTGACTTCACCCATCCCAGATGGGTCTTGATTAGTTCACTGGAATCCTTTATAAGAGGAAACATTTTGGAGAAAATGTGAGAGCCACGACAGAGCCATAAGAACCATGAGCACCCACGCAGCCAGAGAACTTTGGAGATGAAGAAGGAAAATGCCCCCAAGGAAGTTGCGTGAAGCAAGAAGTCTGGAGAGTAAGCTAGCAGATGTCTCCATGTTCACTATGTGCCTTTCCAGTTGAGAGAGAAACCCTGAACTTCATTGGCCTTTCTTGAGTGAAGGTAACCTCTTGCTGGTGCCTAATGTGGACATTTTTATAGATTTTCTTTAATGGGGACATTTTCATGGCCACAGAACTGTAAACTTGCAACCTAATAAATTTCCCCTTTTAAAAGCTGTTCCATTTCTTTTATATCACATTCCAGCAGCTAGCAAACTAGGACAACTTCCTAGGACCACTTCTGTTGCCAAATGTTATAGTTCAGAAATTTTCATGCAGGGGTTTCACTGGGGAGCATGCTCAGGAATAAATCTTTTGAATAAAGGAACTCACTTGGTAGAGAGAAGTTAAATTGCAATGCCCCTATACAAAACCTCAGCCAAACCCACAAGGTGCTCTGGAAATAGGAAGGCCTTACCAAATGTGGTCAGGGGGTCTGTCTTTCATGCTACAGTGCCATAAGTCATTGAATGTGGACTACCCCAAGATGGGGACACAACTTGGGCAAGGCAACTCCCTTTGGCAAGTGCAGCTGTAGGAAAGCATGCAGCTGTGAGCCATCAGCAGGCAACACTGAGCAGTGGGGGGAATGAGCACCTGGTGCTGAAGGAGGTGGGGGTGAACCTGGGCCATAAATGCAGCATAAGCCACACGTTATTTTGGATTAAAAATTGAAGCATATTTTTTAAATGCAAAGGATAGTAAAATTGAGAAATCTGCTAATTGATAACCATTAATACCCTAGATCATAATGGTTTATGAGGCCAAATGCAGCAAAAAGCAAGGAAAGAAGAAATAGGAGACAGATCTGGCAATTTTGGTAAGAAGACAGAAAAGGAACATTTGGGGCCTAAAGCTGTCTTTAGTCAGCTTAAAATGCTCCATGGCCAAGGGATAGAATAAGAGCTCAAAGGCCCCAGAAAGGAGAGAGCAAGGAGAAATAAGAGAGAGTTTAAAAAGGCAGGGTGCTGGGGGAGAAGCTGACCAAAGAGGCAAGCTTTGTAACAAGTATTTTATCACATATTTCATATCCTCATTTGTGACCAAAAAAAAAAAATCAAGATTGTCACCTATGAATTCAATTATCTTCCCAAAGAAAAGGAAGCACATGTTCCCTAAAGACAAATGTATATATACAACCTACAACCCAACATTGCCTACCACCTAATTTCCTGGAGCTAAGCCTACTCTAGATAAGCATTTCTTTACTTCTCATGTTCTTTTGCATCCATAAGAAAATCATTTTTGAGATTCCAATAGATGCAATGCTCTCTACTGGCACTGGGAATGCATGGGCACAGTTGCTGCACACAAGGAGCCCACAGCCTGGTAGGAAAGACCACATGTGAACAAGTAAATTACACCATGTTGTGGCAAGGACTATACTGGGCACACACAGAGAGTGATGGGAGCAGAGAAAAGGAGCAACCCGGACATCTGTGCCAGGGTGATTAAGTGGAAATCACTTGAATGTGTTGAATGAACCAAACAAGTTCCCTGAAAAACTCTATCACCATCTGTTTTATTCTCCATTCTGTTGCTTGCAGCCACTTCAAAAATAGGGCTGTGCTTCAAATTCCTTCTCTGCATCTTTACTCCTAATATGGGAATATGAAGTCTATAAAAGTACAATACAGCTTGCCAAATATGAACACCCTTTACACAAAGTTCTAATATTAATTGATTTTCTTCTACATATATTTCCAACAATGTCAATAATTTTTATAGTGTTCAGTTCAAATGTCAGATACCCCAAGTTGGGGAAATAAAAGTGAGAAAGAGAGAGAGACCTTGGAATTGTGAAATGAAAATTAAGGAAGATTAAATAGAAAGGAGTACTAGAGTAGAAATTTTTATATGGTAGCCTTGGAAGAATATAAATAAACTAAACTTGAACCATAAAATTTCACTCCTGGTTAGACTGGCTGGGATTAAAATACATATTAGGGCCTAAAAGATCCAGGCACAAGTGTTCCACCATATTCTAATGTACTCTGGAATGAAACTTGAGGAAATTTCTCTGGGAATATTTAAATGGGCATAAACTTACCCAAAGCATAAGGTTTTTGCATCAGTTAAGAAGTCAATCAGCTGCAAGTAACAGAAGTTAGACCACAAAGATTTATAATAAATAGGGGTTTATTTTTCTCTTAGTACATGAATATATAAGATGGCTGCTGCAACCCCTGCCATCAGGTACTAATTCACAGCAGAAGAAAAGAAAGTCACACTGGCCACACAAGCAAAGCCACCCTAACAATGTGATTCTTGAGAAAACTCTTGGCTCCCTCCTGAATCAAAGTCCGAGAGTTGACCGGCAGCCAATGACAGGTAAGACCCTTCCTTCAGAGCCTAAGGGCAACCTAAAACAGGGGCGGTCACCTCGGCTTATAAAATAAAATGGGGGAAATGTAGGAGCCAAGGGTTAAAACAAGACCTGCAGGTTTTGTTGGGAGCAGCTGGCCTCAGGATGGCTGCAGTAAACTGTGGAGATTGTTATGTAGAGCAGTCTGGGAGGAAGAGAATGTTTACCCCAAATGGTTATTTTAAGTATGAAGGAAGAACACTGAAAGAGAAGAACTTTGTTCCCTCAGGAAATGCATGCATGCCTATTGTCATCCTGTGGTATATATTAAGAATAAAATTGTCTGAAGTAAACTCAAGCTTCAGACCCCCTGAGCCCGTCTGTGTCTTTCTTTCTCTCCTTCTTCCTTTCTTTCTTTCTCATCATTCCTTAATATCCTTCGAGCTCCATTTCAATAGGAAGCAACAGCCACACCCGTTCTTATTTATCAGAAAAGCAAATGGTTCCCCAAGGAATCCCTAGCAGACTTCCACGAAAGTTCATGGACCAGAATTGGGTCCTATGGCAATCATAGCTATAAGAGAGATGGGGTAAAAAAATATTTGGTATCTAGCCTTTATACTGAGAGGTACCAAGGGAGAATAAGATAGGCAAAGGTTTGGAGAAAGCAAATTGACAGTGTTAGCAACAATTTTCAAGGGTGGAGTCATGACATATAGCATGAGTGTAAAATTTTAAGAAACACCTATTCAACCATACCAAAAGAAGTGTTTAAATAAGGGTTATAAAACATTTCCCATCTCGAACATTCGAGTAATAGCTCTGGGAACACAGATGGATCTTTGAGTTCAGAAAATTGTAAGGGGGACCAAACATAAGGGGAAAAAATACCAATTTTATGGATATATATATTATCCCTAAAACAAAAATTGAATAACTTCTTTGTGAAATTTCCAAAGAAGAAGGTCCTAAAAAGCTTCTACAGAAATAGGGAAAGTAAATAGAATTAATCGTACATTATCAAGACTCTCTCTCTTTGGTCCCTGGACTCTATCTTAATTTAACTGAAGCCTGTAGGTATTAAATTCAAGTCTCACAAGGTAAACTTACTATGGTGCCACAGTTAGAATTCAGTTGCAAATATACTATCCAAACTATACAAAGAATGACTGGCTTTTTGCAACATTGTTTGAATGGATTGATGAATTAACATGTGCTTAGGCTACCTGGAATACCTGGTTGCTCTTGGTGAAAACCATGACAACCCTCTAGGAGCTCCATGAAAGTAAAGGTCCTGTGATATTTCTCCAGGACAGCCCAGACTACTTTTCTTCTCTGACTGACCCAAAGCAGCCCAGGGGCTCATGAATGCCTAGACAATGCCAACTTTTTTCTGTCCACCATTGGCATTTGCTTACACTGTCTGGGTTTGTGAGAGCTATAATCCCTGTCCTTGCCTGGACCAGGGGCCCCCATACTCTTCCCCTCCCCATGAGTCTAGGGAGGTGGAAGGCTATATTCAAGGTTCCTTTTGTTTACTCAGTAATGCCTCCATTTGATAGAGCAGTGCCTCTCATAGTGTCTATGTCTAAGGACTGATTTTGGGGGTCTGTTTGTTTTACTCCATCTTGAACGGATGAGTGGTCCAACTAAACTTGACTAACACACAGCTCACACCCTGTGCAACTCACCATGTTAATGCAACTGCTTCCAAACCTGTGTAGCCCCTATTCATTAAGTCCACTGATCATGCACTTGAATGTTACATCAGCATCAGACCACTAGGACAGTCTCTAAATACTCTCTGTATGATGTCATTGAACAAAGAATTCATACACCCATCTGTCCAAGGACACACTTTGAGCAGCACTGATTCAGACAAAAGGAACCTGCTCTTAGTTTCTCTTTGATACTGGAATTTAGTTCTTAACAAGATAAAAACAAGATCATTGACATTTTCTTTCTTTGGAGCTCTGAATTCATTCTTTCATTTTATGAGAACTAAAATACCTAATGAAGGATTTCATTGATCAATCTCTTAGATCTCTGTCTTAGTTTCCTAGTGCTACTGCAACAAAGTCTTACAAATTGGGTGGCTTAAAACTTTAGAAATTTATTGTCTTGCAGGTCTGAAGGCTAGAAGCCCAAATCAAGGGGTCAGCAGGGTCATGCTTCCAGTGAAGACTATGGGGTTCAGATGCTGGCTCACAGATAATCCATGCTGTTCTGTGGTATGTGGCTCAACCTCTACCTCCATCACATGACTGCCTTCTCTGTCTGTGTTCAGTTCTCCTATTCTTATAAGGACACCAGTTATATTGGATGAGGGCCTACCCTAATCCAGTTTGGCCTTATCTTAACTGGTAAAACTTTCAAAGATCCTATTTCCAAATAGGATTACATATATAAGTCAGAGGGTTAGGACTTGAACATATCTTTAGTAGGGGTATAATTCCATCCATAAAAAATTCCCTAAATTCTCCACCAACAAATTCTCTTAATCAAGCATAACCCTTGAGGATGGTGAAAGAATTCTCTAGCTCTAGAGAATAGTCTGGAATTATAATTAACCACCAGTCTGCTGGGACTCCCTATTAGTTAACTGCCTCCAAAAGGGGAAGGAATCCATGCATTAGACAACTTATTGATACAAGCCAAAAGGCTGACTGAATATCATGGGTATATGAATAAATTCACAGAGATGTAAAAAGTATTTGTATTTGTGCTCTTTATATAATCTGAAATTTAAAATCCATTAACAGTATAAATGAATATGAATAATGTTAAAATGGACTGATGAGGTATGCCAAAATAGGATGTGCAATGCATTCTAAAAGTGAGGTGAAATACTTTGCTGTAAAGCCCTCCAATTTTTTCTCCCATCTACTAAAAGAAATTGAAGATAATTTACATTATTCTGAGACAAATCTGTTGACAGGGATACTAACAAGATAAATGAAAGCAGAGAAAGAAACATTTGGCATAACAACGGGAGTTTAAAAAAACAAGTGTGAATGTGCAGGCTGCAAACAAACATCTTATACATTTTGGAGGCGATTTCAGCCAGGAGTCAAGAATAAGTAGAAACAATATAAAATGCTGATGTTGCAAAAACAAGCTAAGTAAAAGGAATGGACAAGAATAATGGTGTCACATTGCCAAAATTAAAATTCATTCAAAAAGATGTTGAGCTAAAATTTGTTTTCCTTCTAAAGTGTCTTATATAATTAGAATGAAGGCTTGTTTTCCATGTCTGTAAGCATGACTGTTCTCTAGTGATGTAAGAAAAAAAAGACGACAGAAAGAACTGCAATATTTTGCACTAAGGGAGTGACATTCATATTCACTGTCTTCATTTCAATTCATATTATGAGATTTTCCATTCTAGGGATCTGATTTTCACATCATGATATGAATATTCAAAATGCTACTTTACATATCACATATGGTTTGCAGTCAAGTGATTTTTCCCCAGACGGAAGGGACTTCTCCCAGAAAAATCTATACCTGTTCTTTTAACTATTTTCACTTAAAACAAAGGTTTTGAAATAACTTATACTTTTAACTAACCCAGGAAAAAGTCTGAACTAGGTACAAAAACATTTTCCCACACTCTCACATTTTTAAAATAGCTGAATCTCATCCAACTTTGGAAATGAATTCACTTAAGACTCCAAAATCATTACAAGAACAAGAAATGAAAATGATGAATTAGGATTTAAGGATGAAAACATCAAAGAGAAGAAAAGTCTAAAGGATAAAAGACATCAGTGTAGAAGCCTGCGGGAAGGATATAATGTGCTATTCAGGTAATGCTAAATATTCAGTTAACTGGACTGCTTAGGGGTGGGAGATTCTGGTTAACTTAAACTTTATGAGTAATTGACACCTCCCCTAAAATCTCTTCTTTTGTGTGTGTGTGTGTGTGTGTGTGTGTGTGTGTGTGTGTGTGTGTGTGCCCACCTCTTATATTACCTCCAGAATCATAATTGAATATTAGCGCTAATTGTGCCACAATGTAGATATAAAAGGAGATTTTAGTTGACCAGGAGAAATACTCCAAATGGTATTTTCTAGGGTAATAACTGTATATGATCAAATACATCCACATTACATAGTATTAAATTTTAACTGGAAGAACTACGGGGAGGGGGGAAGGGGGAGGAAGTAACTATCTATCACTTGGTGTTTATGATGTGCTGGATCCCTTGAAATGGGCTTTCATATATTAACTCATTGATTATCCTAGAAAACTTTGGAAAGAAAAATTGTCCTTATTTTGCAAATTAGAAAACCAGAGCTCAGAAAGGTTAGGAAATGTTTTCCAAATTAATGCAGTAATAGTTGGCAAAACAGATGCTAACTCAGTTCTGTGTGACTCCAAACCCATGTTCTTTCCAGACACTGGTGTGACCTTAGCTCTAAGCCTCATCCCGTCATGTCTGAGACCACAGTCTTCACCACTTTGGGCCTTGGTTTGCTATTTTATAAAATTGGAGTACTGATATCTGTGGCAGAAACTGCTAATTGTCCCCCAATATTCATATTCCCCAATTTCTTTCTCATTTTTCAGCTAGGCACATGACCATACTGAATATAGGCTATGTTTCCCAGGTCCTTTGCAGCTAGGCATAACTTTGTCACTAAATCCTGTGATGAATTACTAATGGGAAATGAGCAGAAGCAATGGTTATAACTTCTGCTCATATCCTTAAAAGGACTAGCCATGCTCTTTTTTGGCCCCTTTACTCCTTCTCAAGCATTGAAATGCAGAGGTGGTGGCAAGAACTACGGGACCAGACAGACAGACACGACATCCTAAAGCAGGGTGGAGCAACCAGGCAGGAGGAGCTTGGCTCCTTGAAAGCAAAGAATAACATGGCACGAGTTCTACCAAGCTTTCCAAGAAGAATTCATACTATTCTTGCTCAAACTCTCCCAAAAAATTGGAGAAGAAAGAATACTACCTGACTAATTCTATGAAGCCAACGTTACCCTAATACCAAAGCTGGATGAAGATACTACAGGAAAAGAGAACTTCAGACCAATCTCTCTAATGTATATAGATGCAAAAATCCTCAACAAAATACTTGCGAATAGAATCCAACAGCACATTAAAAGAATTAAACACCATGACCAAGTGGGTTTTATTTCAGATATGCAAGGGTGATTCAACTCAAAAAAAAAACAATTAATGTAATACACCACAATAACAAATTAGAAAGGAAAAACTATACAATCATCTCGATTGACACAGAAAAGGTATTTGAAGAAATTCAGCATTCTTTCAATATCAAAACACTTCAAAAGTTAGACATCAAAGGAAACTTCCTCAACATGATAAAGGGTATATATGAAAAACCTACAGCTAACATCATACTCAATGGTAAGGGACCGAAAGTTTTCCCTCTAAGACTGGGAACAAGACAAGAATGCCCACTGTCACCACTGCTATGCAACATTGCACTAGAAATTCTAGCTAGAACAATTAGACAAGAAAAAGAAACGTCATCCAAATTGGAAAGGAAGAAGAAAAACTGTCACTATTTGCAGATGACATGATCCTATATTTAGAAAATCCAGAAAAAAAAACAAAAACAAAGTTACTTTACCTAATAAGCAAGTTCAGCAAAGCAGTATGATACAAAGTCATCACACAAAAATCTATGGTGTTTCTATACACTAGCAATAAGCTTTCCAATGAGGTAATCAAGAACAAAATTCCATTTACAACAGCACCTAAAAGAATCAAACATCTAGGAATAAATCTAAACAAGGATATAAAGGACTTGTGCATAGAAAACTACAAAACATTGCTAAAAGAAATCCTGAATAAATGGAAGGACATTACACATTCATGGATTAGAAAGCTAAATGTTGTTAAGATGTCAACTCTACCCAAATTGATCTACAGATTCAACCCAATACCAATCAGAATTCCAACAGACTACATTGCAGAAATGGAGAAGTTAATTATCAATTTAATTTTCAAGGGTAAGTGGACTTGAAAAGCCAGAAACATTTTGATAAAGAAGAATGAAGTGGCAGGTATCATGTTTCCTGACTTAAAGCATCTTATAAAGCCACAATTTAGATCAAAGTAAAACAGCATGGTAGTGGCATAAAGATAGACATGTTGATCATTGGAATACAATTGAGAGCTTAGAAATAGATCTTCAGATCTATGGTTAACTGATTTTTTAAACATTTTTTATTGTGAAATATATATACAAAAAAACAATAAATTTCCAAGTACATTTTAACAAGCAGTTATAGAACAAATTTTAAAGTTTGATATGAGTTACAGTTCCACAATTTTTTGGTTTTTTTCTTCTAGCAGCTCCAAGACACTGGAGACCAACATAAATATCAATATAATGATTCAGCAATCATACTCATTTGTTAAATTTTATCTTCTCTGTTATACTCCTCTATCTCTTTAAATAACATATGTACATAAAAGCAATACATTTCAAAGTACATCACAACAATTATGTACTTTGGAGTTTGCTTTGGGTTACAATTCCATAATTTTAGGTTTTTATTTCTAGCTGCTCTAAGGTACTGTATGCTAAAAAAAATCAGTACAATGATTCAGTAGTCATACTAATTTGTTAAACCCAACCTTCTCTGTAGAATTCAACCAACACCTTTGAACTTTCTTCCACTCTTTATGGGTATTTGGGCTATGCCCATTCTAACTTTTTCATGTTGGAATGGGCTATCAATAATATGGGATAGGAGGATGGAACTGGTTGATGTTCTGGAAGGGCTAGCTCCTTTGCATTTCAGGACTTATCTGATCCAGGGACCCATCTGGAGGTTGTAGGTTTTGGAGAGTTACCCTAGTACATAGAAACTTTGTAGAATCTTGTATAATGCCCTAGGTATTCTTTAGGATTGATAAGAATGGTTTTGGTTGGGGTTTGGCAAGTGATGATAGGTAGCAATGTCCAACTGAAACTTGAGTAAGAGTGACATCCAGTGTAGTCTCTCAACTCTATTTGAATTCTCTCAGCCACTGATACCTTATTTGTTACACTTCTTTTCCCCCTTTTGGTCAGGATGGTATTGTTAATCCCACAGTGCCAGCACCAGGCTCATCTTTGGGAGTCTTCTCCCACACCGCCAGGGAGACTTTTATCCCCTGGATGTGATGTCCCATGTAGGGGGAGGGCAATGGTTTCACTAGCTGAGTAGGTCTTAGAGAGAGAGAGGCCACATCTGAGCAACAAAAGAGGTTCTCTGGAGGTGACTGTTAGGCATACCTATACGTAGGCTAAGCTTCTCCACTACTATACAAGCTTCACATGAGCAAGCCTCAAGATCAAGGTGTTGGGGCGGGCCACAGTGGCTCAGCAGGCAAGAATGCTTGCCTGCCATGCCAGAGGACCCGGGTTTGATTCCCGGTGCCTATACATGTTAAAAAAAAAAAAAAAAAAAAAAAGATCAAGGGGTTGGCCTATTGATTGGGTATCCCTAATTTTTGGCACAGTATCTGGGGTTTCCCTCATGGTAAACGTTAACAGTTCCATAATTTTTCTCCCATCCCTTAAGGAACTTTGCTAATACTCTTTTATGATCTGCTTAATATACTCTTGGATATATCTAGGCATTACATTAAACTATACAGGATTAAAGGTTCTCATTCTTATTCTGGGCTTGCTATGGTCAACTGATTTTTGATAAGGTTCTCAAGCCCACTCAGCTGGGACAGTCTTTTCAAAAAATGTGGCTGGGAGAACTGGATATCCATAACCAAAAGAATGAAAGAGGGCCCCTATCTCATTGCCTTTTCAAAAATTGACTTAAAATGGATCAAAGACCTAAATATAAGAACCAGTGCCATAAAACTTTTAGAAGAAAATGTAGGGAAACATACATTTTCAACATCTAGTTTTAGGCAGTAGTTTCTTAGAATTTTCACTTAAAGCTCAAACAATGAGTCTTTCAAGCAATGAAAGAAAAAAAAAATAGATAAACAGGAACTCCTCAAGATTGAACACTCCAGTGCTTCAAAGGGCTTTGTCAATGGGAGAAAATATTTGGAAACCGCGTATCTGATGATGGTTTGATATTCAACATGTATAAAGAAATCCTACAACTCAACAACAAAAAGACAAACAAGTCAATTTAAAAATGGGCAAAGAGTGGGGACTGGGGAGAAAAGAAACATTCAACTTCCCCATTTGGGGAATACCTGATATCCTCACAAGCAGCTGGGGACAGGCAAACCAACAGGCTCAGCCTTCAATTGTGGAGTTCACCCCTATGAAATTTATTCCTGCAAAGGAGATAAGCTTACTTATAAGCTTACTTATAATTATGCCCATAAGTCACCACCAGAGAACTCTTGCATTGCTCAGATGCAGTCTCTCTCTCTAAGCAAGTGAACTCTCTGCCCCCCCTCCACATGGGGCATGACTCCAAGTGCTGTAAATCTCCTTGACAACATGGGGTAAAACTCCCAGGATGAGTTAGGACCTGGCATCATGGAACAGAGAAAGTCTTCTTGACCAAAAAGGAGAAGAGAGAAATAAGACAAAAATAAATTTCACTGGCTGACATATTTCAATCAGAATCAAGAGGCTATCCTGGAGGTTACTCTTATGCATTATATAGACGTCCCTTTTTAGTTTATGATATGTTTGAGTACCTAGAGGGAAGTACCTGAAATTTGAGCTGTTTTCCAGTGTATTAGTTATGGTTCTCTAGAGAAACAGAATCAACAGGGAACACTCACAAATATAAAATTTATAAAAGTGTCTTCACATGACCATGGGAACACAGAGTCCAAAATCCACAGGGCAGGCTGTGAAGCCAACAATTCCAGTGGAGGGTCTGGATGAACTCCACAAGAGAGGCTCACCAGCCAAATCAGGAAGAGAGACTGTCTCTTCTGAATCCTCCTAAAAAGGCTTCTGGTGATTAGATTAAGCATCACTGATTGCAGAAGATGCTCCCCTTTGGCTGATTACAAATGGAATCAGCTGTGCATGCAGCTAACATGGTCATGATTTAATTCTATGAAATGTCCTCATCACCACAGACAGGCCAGCACTTGCCCAACCAGACAAACAGGTACCGCCACTTGGCCAAGTTGACACATGAACCTGACCATGACATCCAGTAACCTCAGTTCTTGAAGAAGATGTTATAATATGGCTTCAACAATGTGACCATGTGATTGTGAAAATCTTGTGTCTGATGCTCCTTTTATCCATGGTATAGACAGATGAGTAAAAAATATGGATAAACAGGGGGTGTAAGAGTAAGTTCACTAGTAGTATTCTCACCTACCATGCAAGAGACCTAGCTTCAATTCTCAGTCCATGAACTTCCAAAAAAACAAACAAACAAACAAAAATTCAACAAATGATGCTGCAATAATGAAATACTCACATGGAAAAATAATAAAATGTAACCCCATCATACAGCATAAAAAAATATATATATGGATAAACAATAAAAAAAATAGGAAGGTAAGGAGTGAAATAAATTGGGTAGATTGAAATACTATTGGTTGATAAGAAAAAAGGTAAGCAGAATGGGATGTATGAGTTTTTTTCTTTTTTCTTTTTATTTCTTGTTTTTGGAGTGATGCAAGTGTTCTAAAACTGATCATGGTAATGAATACATACTTCGTTTTGATATTGTAAGCCACTGATTGCATACCATGTGACTCACAATACCATACCATGTATGGACACTATGTGTGTGAAGATTTCCCAATAAAAAAAAATTTTTTTTAATGAGGAAAGGACATGAATAGACATTTCTCCAAAGAGGTATTACAGATGGCTAAGAGGCACACGAAAAGATTCTCAGCTACAGTAGCCATTAGGGAAATGCACATCAAAACCTCAATGAGATATCATCTCACACATACTAGAACGGATGTTACTAAGCAAAAAGGCAACTACACATGTTAAAGAGGATGTGGAGAAATTGAAATAGCTATTCACTACTGGTGGGAATGTAAAATTGTGCAGCCACTGTGGAAGACAGTTTGTCAGTTCCTCAGGAAGTTAATTACAGAGTTGCAATATGACCTGGCAATGCTGCTGTATTAGTTAGGGTTCTCTAGAGAAACGGAATCACAGGAAATATTCATAACTACAAAATTCATAAAAGTGTCTCACATAAATATAGGAAAGTAGATTCCAAAATCCATAGAGTAGACTGTGAAACTGACGATCTCGATGGAGAGTCTGGACAAACTCCACAGGAGAGGCTCATCAGTCGAAGCAGGAAGATGGCATGTCTCCTCTGAATCCTCCTAAAGAGGCTTCCAGTGATTAGATTAAGCATCACTCATTAAAGAAGACACTCCTCTAGGCTGATTACAAATGGAATCAGCTGTGGATACAAGAGATGTGATCATGATTTAATTTTATGAAATGTCCTCATAGCAACAGAAAGGCCAGCACTTGTTCAACCAGACAAACAGGCACCACCACCTGGCCAAGTTGACACATGAACCAGACCATGACAGTCCACCCCTTGTCAACTTCGCAGCTATACTCCTCACCTTAAACTATACCTAATTTCTAAATAAAAAACAATAAAAGAATTTTTTTTCCTCACCTAACAATACTCAACTGTCCTGCATATAACCTAAGTCACATTAAATCTCTCCAGAATAGGGTGCAAGTCCTTGGGTAATATTCATTCTTAAACTTGATATCTTATAACTTAAATAGTATAACATGAATAAAACAGCATTATAGTCCTTTTTTCTGTAACTGATCATGTGGTCAGAATTCATATTTATCACTACCTTCTTCCACTACTCATCCCATGTTCCCTTTACCCTCAGCAAGCACTTCAGCTGGCTGTGTTTCTTTGCCTGGTGGGGTGACCCAAACCTTCATTCCTGAAGTTTCAGAGCTATTGGTAGTCCTGCCTGGATTGGGTTGTTGCAGTTTTCCATTGATTTTAATCACAGGGCATGGTAGTACTAAAAGACACCCTAGGGGATCTTCTATATCCCAGGAAAACTCTTCTTTACCTCCATTGTGTAGTTACAGTCCTATTTCTCCCTGACAGGGTCAATCACCACAGCCAGTAGTGTAATCCCCTTTTGGCTTGTTGATCCAGGGGCATGAGTTGCCCAAAGTGACCAGGTGGCAGTCTTAGATTCCAGTTAAATGGAATCACTGTTGTTTCTCCTAGTGGAAGCACTCCCCCTTTTGGAACTAAAACCTGTAGATCAGCGGAGCTCAGGATCGCAGGGACAGGAAGCAAAAATTTTCCTAGTGGATTACAAGCGGTAATAATGAGTAGTGTCACTGCCATTTCCACCCTTGGTTCCTGGACCCAGGGATCCTGGCATTGGGAGAAACAGCAGCATACAGCAGGCACTGATTCAGAGCATACACAGCTTCCTGGAGAACATTACCCCAGCCCTTCAAGGTATTGCCACCTAGTTGGCACCATAATTAAGTTTTCAACAGGTCATTTCACCATTCTATCAATCCAGCTGCTTCTGCATGATGGGGAACTTGATAAGACCAGAGAATTTGAAGAGCATGTGCCCATTCCTGCACTTAATTTGTTGTGAACTGTGTTCCTTGATCAGAAGCAATGCTGTGTAAAATACCATGATGATAGATAAGACATCCTGTAAGCCCACAGATGGTAGTTTTGACAGAAGCATTGCATGCAGAGAAAGCAAACCCATGTCCAGAGTATGTGTCTATTCCAGTTAGAACAAATTGCTGCCCCTTCCAGGAAGGGAGTGGTCCCATGTAATCAGTCTGCCACCATGTAGCCGGCTGGTCACCTTGGGGAATGGTGTCATATCAGTGGTGAATGTGGGTCTCTGCTGTTGGCACATTGGGCACTCAGCAGTGGCTGCAGCCAGGTAAGCCTTGGCAAGTGGAAGCCCATGCTGCTGAGCACATGAATAACCTCCATTCCTACCACAATGACCACTTTGTTCATGAGCCCATTGGGCAATGACAGGAGCTGCTTGGAAAAGAGGCTGACTGGTATTCAGAATGGGTCATCTTATCCACTTGATTATTAAAACCTTCTGCTGAAGTCACCCTCTGCTGCACATTCACATGGGACACAAATATCTTCATGTTTTAGCCCACTCAGAAAAGTCTATCCACATATTTCTTCCCCAGAACTTTGTCACCAGTCTACCAATCATGCTCTTTCCAAGTCCCTGACCATCCAGCCAAACCATTAGCAATAGCCCAAGAGTCAGTACACAAATGCACCTCTGGCCAGTTTTCCTTCCAAGCAAAATGAACAACCAGGTGCACTGCTCAAAGTTCTGCCCACTGGGAGGACTTCCCCTCACCACTGTCCTTCAAGGACACCTCAGAAAGGGGTTGTGGTGCTGTAGCTGTCCACTTTCCAGTGGAACCTGCATATTGTGATGAACCATCTGTAAACCAGGCCTGAGTTTTCTCTTCTTCAGTCAATTCACTATAAGGAACTCCCCAAGAGGCCATAGCTCTCGTCTGGGAAAGAGAAGGTAATGTGGCAGAAGTGGAGACCATGGGCATTTGGGCCACTTCCTCATGTAACTTACTTGTACCTTCAGGACCTGCTCTGGCCCTATCTCATATATACCATTTCCATTTTATGATGGAATACTACTGCACACACCCAACTTTATGGCTTGGTGGGTCAGACAACACCCAGCTCATGATAGGCAACTTAAGTCTCATGGTAACCTGGTAGCCCATGGTTAAGCATTCAGTCACTACTAAAGACCAGTACCAGGTCAAAAGCTGTTTCTCAAATGGAGAGTAGTTATCTGCAGCAGATGGTAAGAATTTGCTCCAAAATCCTAAGCGTCTGCATTGTGATTCTCCTATAGGGGCCTGCCAAAGGCTCCAAACAGCATCTCTATTTGCCACTGTCACTTTCAGCACAATTGGGATCTGCTGAATTATATGGCCCAAGTGGCAGAGCAACTTGTACAGCAGCCTGGACCTGTTGCAGAATCTCCTTCTGTTGAGGTCACCACTCAAAATTAGCAGCTTTTCTAGTCACTCAATAAATGGGCCGGAGTAGCACACCCAAATGAGGAGACAAACTAGGCATTGTGCCTCTTTTTTGGTTGTAGGAGGGGCCAGATGCAGCAACTTCTCCTTCACCTCAGAAGGGATATCTCAACATGCCCCACACCACTGGACACCTACAAGTTGTACTGAGGTGGAAGGCCCCTGTATTTTTGTTGGATTTATCTCCCATACTCTGACATGCAAATGCCTTACCAGTAAGTCTAGAGTAGTTGCTACTTCATGCTCACTGGGTCCAATCAACATGAGATCATCAATATAATGGATCAGTGTGATGTCCTGTGGGAGGGAGAAATGGTCAAGGTCCCTGTGGACAAGATTATGACATAGGGCTGGAGAGTTTATATACCCTGAGGTAAGACAGTGAAAGTATACTGCCTACATTGCCAGCTGAAAGCAAACTGTTTCTAGAGGTCCTTACTAACAGTTATTGAGAAAAAAGCATTTGCCAGATCAACAGCTACATAGCAGGTACCAGGGGATGTATTGATTTCCTCAAGCAATGATATCACATCTGGAACAGCAGCTGCAATTAGAGTTATCACCTGGTTGAGCTTATAATAATTCACTATCATCTTCCAAGACCCATTTATTTTCTGCACAGGCCAAATAGAGAGTTGAATGGGAATGTCATGGGAATCACCACCCTTGCATCCTTTAAGTCCTTAGGAGTGGCAGTAATCTTTGCAATTCCTTCAGGAATCCAGTATTGCATCTGATTTACTACTTTTTGAGGTCAGGGCAGTTCTAGTGGCTTCCACTTGGCCTTTCCCACTATAATAGCCCTCACTGCATGGGTTAGAGAGCCAATGTGAGGATTCTGCCAGTTGCGCACTATGTCTATTCCAATTATGCATTCTGGAACTGGTAAAATAACTATAGAATGGGTCTGGAGTCCCACTGGACCCACTATGAAACTGACCTTAGCTAAAACACCATCTATCATCTGACCTACATAAGCCCACACTTGAACTGGTTGACGAAAGTGACATTTTGGATCCCCGGGAATTAATGTCACTTCTGAACCAGTGTCTAATAATACCTGAAATATCTGATCATTTCCTTTTCCCAATGCACAGTTATCCTGGTAAAAGGCCACTGGTCTTCTTGGGGAAGGCTTGGAGGAAGATTAACTGTGTAAATTTGTGGCAGTATAACTGGGTCTTCTCCTAAAGGGACCTGGCCTCCCCTTCATTCAAGGGGCTCTGAGTCTGTCTCAAGTCTGGAAATTGATTAAGGGGCCATGACTCTGTGTTTTTGCATTTCAAGTTAGACTTCTGTTCATTTGACCTAGAACTCTTTTGTTTATATAGCTCAAACAAGGATTTAGTAGACTGCCCATCTACTGTATTTCTAAGTATCTCATGATTTACTAGCCAACACCACAAATCTCTGTGAGTCAGATGATTTTGGCTCCTGCTCTGAGTTTGCTGTCTATTGTAATGGCCAGGTCCACCCTGTCCTTCGTGATTCAGGATCCAGTCATATCCATTGTGTTTAAGGATTCCAACTCAGCGACAGCATTTCCCACAGCAATATCTGATCTACAGAGAAGGGCAACTACAGAGCTCTTCAGGGATGATGGTGCTAGTCTCACAAATTTATTTCTCACTGTTCTGGTAAAAGGTGCATCCTTCGGACATTCCTGGGGTGTAAGAGCAGGCTTTGCATGATAAATCCACTCTAACATTCCAATCTCTCTAAGCCCCTGGATTCCCTCATCTACATTATACCAGGGCAGTTCTGGCATTTCAACCTCATGTAATGTCAGTCACCTTTTGATCCATGTTTCAACCAACCATCCAAACAAACTATTAACGCCTTTTCTAACCCCTCAGGCTATAACATTGAATGCAGACTATCTGCTTAGTGGGCCCATATCAGTAAATTCAGCCTGATCCAGCCTTATATCCATCCCACCATTATCCCACACCCTTAAAATCATTGCCATGCATATTCACTTAATTTCTTACTATAAAAATTGGAAAATTCATGCAGTTATTTTGGAGTATAATGTACCTCCTCATGTGTGATACTTTGCACCTCACCTTTAGGGAGCCTGTTGGGACTTTAGTCTAGTTATAGGTCTAGAAGAAATGAGGGATGGTAGGGGTGGGTCATGAAAAGAATTAAAAGTATCTTTCAAGCCACTTGCTTCAGGGCATTCATTTGCAATTTCATCTGGTGAAACAAGATCAATCACTCTAGGGCTAATCGCTTCAGGTGGAGGTTGGGTGGCCAACTCCTCAAGGCAAGCTGGAGGTGGGGTGGCTATGCCCTCAGGGCAGATGATTACAGGGTTATCTAGAGAAGACTCAGCATGACCTAGGGCTTCCTGACATTATCAATACATATGTGGCCATCCCATTTTTCAGGGTCACACTCCTTTCCAATCAATGCCCTCACTTTAATGGCAGACACCATGCAAGACTGAGATTTCAGTTTATGTTGTAAAGTTGCTACTCTAACAATAAGATTCTGAGTCTGGTTTTCAGAAATCTCAAGTCTATGGCTACAAGAAATAAGATTTTCCTTCAGGACATTCATAGAAACATTTACATCAGTCAGACGGCACTTAAGCTTCTCATTTGAAACCTTAAGCCCATCCCTTTCAGTCATTAATGCATACAGTGTATCTAACAACAACCAGCCAACATCTCTATACCTCCAATTTCCACAATACTCCATAAAGGTGTCAAAAACATTATCCCCCAGGGCCTGGCTTCATACAAGTGAAGCATTAGAAGAATCGAATGGTGATATTTTGACTATCTTTTGCCAACTCACTCCATGGATTGGCAGTGTCATTCTGATTATGGGAATCATAGTCCTTAGTGCCTTTGAGTCTGGTCAGAGTAGAAAACCATTCATAAAAAACCATTTTTAAGATTCTGTTTCTTAAGAACCACTCCTTGTACCAAGCTGTATTAGTTAGGGTTCTCTAGAGAAACAGAACCACAGGAAATATTCATAAACATAAAATTTGTAAAAGTGTGTCATGTAACCATGGGATCATAGAGTGCAAAATCCATAGAGCAGGCTGTGAAGCTGACAATTCCAATGGAGGGTCTAGATGAAGTCCACAGGGGAGACTTTCAACCAAAGTTGGAAGACTTGTCTCTTCTGAATCCTCCTTAAAAGGCTTCCAATGATTAGATTAAGCATCACTCATTAAAGAAGACACTCCCCTAGGCTAATGACAAATGGAATCAGCTGTGGATGCAGATGACATGATCATGATTAAATTCTATGAAGTGTCCTCATAGAAACAGACAGGCCAGCACTTGCCCAACCCAGACAAACAGGTACCACCACATAGCCAAGTTGACACACGAACCTGACCATGACAGCTGCTATTCCAGATATACCCAAAAGATCTGAAAGCAGGGACATGAATAGACATTTGCACATTGATGTTCATAGTGGCATTATCCACAATTGCCAGAAAATGGAAACAACCCAAGTGTCCATCAACAGTTAAATGGATAAGCAAAATGTGGTATATACATACAACAGAATATTATTCATCAGGAAGAAGGAATGAAGTTCTTAAGCATGCAACAACATGGATGAACCTTGAGAACATTATATTAAGTGAAATAAGTCAGACATAGCAGGACAAATACTTTATGATCTCACTGATATGAACTAGTTATAATATATAAACTTATAAGCAGAAAATACAGAATATAGGTCACCAGGATAAAGAATGAGGCTAAAGAATGGGGAAGAGTTGCTTAATATGTGCAGAATGCTTAATCATTGTGAACCTAAATGTTTAGAAATAGAGGTGACAGTAGTCATTATTGTGACAATAATTGATTTTGCTGAATGGTGTGTGAGCATGGTGGAAAAGATAAGTTTAGAGTCATGTATGTCACCAGAAGGAAAGTTAGGGGTAAACCCTGAGAATGTATAACACAGTCAGTCTTGTGTTGGACAATGTCCCTGATTAAATGTATAAATACAAAAAAAGAAATTTTTAAGAACTAGAACATCCAGATGTATGACACTATCATAAAGAGTTAAGAGGGATGTATGGGGAAAATGAACCTACTACAAACTATGGACTATAGTTATCAGTAATATTTTAATACTCTTTCATCAGCAGTAACAAATGTACCACACAAATACTATGGGCCAATAATCAATGGAGGGATAAGGAATATGGGAGTTGTTCTAGTTTGCTAGCTACTGGAATGCAATATACCAGAAACAGGATAGCTTTTAAAAGGGGGAATTTAATAGGTTGCTAATTGACAGTTCTAAGGCCATGAAATTGCCCAAATTAAAACAAGTCTGTAGAAGTGTCCAATCCAAGGCATCCAGGGAAAGAAACCATGGTTCAAGAAGGCCAGTGACATTCAGCATTTCTCTCTCAGTTGGAAGGGCACATGACGAACATGGTGGCATCTGCTAGCTTTCTCTCCAGGCCTCTTTTTTTATGATGCTCCCTGGGAGGCATTTTCCTTCTTCTGCTCCAAAGGTTGCTGGCTGGTGGACTCTCTGCTTCTTGTGGCTATGTTGTTTTCCTCATTCTCCCATCATTCTCAAGAGGCATTTTCTCCAAAAATGTCTCCTCTTTTATAGGATCCCTGTAAACTAATCAAGACTCATGCAGAATGGGTAGAGACACATCTCCATCTAATCAAGTTTAATACCCACAACTGATTAAGCCATATCTCCATGGAGATAATGTAATCAAGTTTCCAACATAGAGTGCTGAATAGGGATTAGAAGAGACCATTGCTGTCACAAGATTGATTAGAGTTAAAACGTGGCTTTTCTAGGGTACATGAATCTTTTCAAACCTGCACAGGAGGATTAGGGCTTTCTTTTTTATTTTTATTCCTTTTCTGGAGTAATGAAAATGTTTTAAATTTGACCATGAAGCTGTATACACAACTATGTGGTGACATTGTGAATCAGTGATGGTTCACTTCAGATGATTTCCATACTGTATGAATGTATCTCAATAAAGTTGCATTTAAAAACAAAAATAGAATTACATTGCAACCTGACTTGCTTATCATGAGAAAACCTCTGGGTTGTTTAAGTCTACCACTTGGTCTCACCGTGTCTACTAAATCTAATTTTAGAACCAAGGCAGTTCTCTTCAAGCTCTAGATCCTATAATCTCAACTTTTTAATAGCAGTTTTGTTATGAATAGGAAATGTGGTGTGTTTGATCAGTGAATAAATAGATAAATAAGCAAGCATTATTTTTGTTGGGGGTGGAAAGTCATTTGATTCTTCCCTTAAAAGTGGAAAATAGAAATAAACTTTGAAGTTTTACTTGTACATAATTAAAATTTTACTGTGTTAACTATATGTAATTCATTCTAAAGTAAGAATCATAAATTTTTATTGCATATTTTCTTTTTGGCTTTTCAAAATATTTTTATTGACAAATCTTCATACACATAAATTCTATACATGATACACAATCGATGGCTCCTGATGTGGGGTATAATGTTCTGTAAATGTCTGTTAAGTTCAGTTCATTTATCATTTTATTCAAATGCTCTGTCTCTTTATTGATTCTCTGTCTAAGTGCTCTATCCATTGATGAAAACAGGGAATTGAAGTCTCCACTATTATCGTCAAGGTATCTATTTCTCTCTTCAGTGTTGTTAGTGTTTGCCTCATGTATTTTGGAGCACTCTGGCTTGGTGCATAAATATTTATCATTGTTATGTCTTCTTGTTGAATTGTTCATTTCATTAATATATAGTGGCCTTCTTTGTCTCTTTACTTGTTTGAAGTCTAATTTGTCAGATATTAGTATAGCTACTCCTGCTCTTTTCTAATTGTTGTTTGCATGAAATATCTTCCCCCCAACCTTTCATGTTCAACCTGTTTTTGTCCATGGGTCTAAAATGAGTGTCCTGTAGACAGAATATAGATTGGTCCTGTTTTTTAAACCATTCTGCCAGTCTATATCTTTTGATTGGAGAATTAAATCCATTAACATTTAATGTTATTACTGTAAAGGCTGCACTTTCTTCTACCATTTTGGATTTTGGATTTTATATGTCATATTTCTCTTTCTCTTTTTACCCTTACTGATAGTCTCCATTTCTATACTCTTCTCCAGACCTCTCTCACCTGTCTTTCCCTATCCACTTGTAGTGCTCCCTTTAATAGTCCTTGTAGAGTTGGTCTCTCAGTAACAAATTCTCTCAGTAGTTGTTTGTCTGAAAATACTTTAATTCCCCTTTCATTTCTGAAGGACAATTTTGCTGGATATAGAATTCTTGCTTGGCAGTTTTTCTCTTTTAGTGGTATGATATCATATCACTGCCTTCTTGCCTCCAATGTTTCTGCTGAGAAATCCATTCATAGTTTTGAGAAATCCATTCATAGTTTTATTGGTCTTCCCTTCTGTGTGATGGATTGCTTTTCTCTGGCTGCTTTCAAAATTCTCTTTCTTTTTGACGTTTGACAATCTGATTAGAAGTGTCTTAGAGTACGCCTATTTGGATCTATTCTCTTTGGGGTATGCTGCACTTCTTAGATCTGTAATTTTATGTCTTTCATAGGAGATGGGAAATTTTCAGTAACTATTTCCTCCATTAATCCTTCTCCTCCTTTTCCTTTCTCTTCTCCTTCTGGGACATCCACAATACATATATTTATATGCTTCCTTTTGTCATTCAATTCCCTGAGACCCTGCTCATATTTTTCCATTCTTTTCCCTGTATTTTCTTTTGTGTGTCAGATTTCAGATGTCCAGTCCTCTAGTTCACTAATCCTTTCTTCTGTCTCTTCAAATCTATTGTTATAGAATTCCACTTTTCTTTCATCTTTTCTATTGTGCCTTTCATTCCCATAAGTTCTGTGATTTGTTTCTTCAAACTTCTGAGTTCTTTTTGTTCACCCAATGTCTTCTTTATATCCTCCCTCAATTCATTGATTTGACTTTTTATGAGATTTCCCATGTCTGTTTAAACATCCTAAATTAGTTGTTTTAACTCCTGTATCTCATTTGAATTGCTGATTTGTTCCTGTGACTGGGCCATATCCTTGATTTTCCTAGTATGGCTCATTATTTTTTGCTAGTACTTAGGCATTTGAATTCCTTAATTAGTTTATTCTGGAGGTTGTTTTCAATCCTTTACCTAGGATTTTTTTTGCTGGATGGCTTTGTTCTCTATCTGTTCTCTAACATTTGGGTCAACTTATTCTAGAACTGTAGTATAGGTTCTATTTAACAAATCAGAATTTTTAAGTTCTTGTTTTTCTGTTTCTTGCACTGCCTATATGGAGCTTTTTTTTTTGAGGAGGGTCTCCTCAGATATTATAGACCCTAGTCAGATTTTCCCAGACCAGACAGGCCCAAGTCTCAGAAGGAAAGAGAAGACAGCATCAGTTTTACCTGAGGGTAAAATCCAGCAGGTTGTCAGACTTTCATATGAAGCCTCTAGACTCTGTGCTTTTCCTATCCTGCCTAGCATGTAGCATTTGTCTGTCCACAGCTTCCCATCATCTAAAATTGATGTAGTACCTTTAATATCAGCAGACACTCCCTGCTGGGGGTGTGACTGAGACAGAGATGAGGTTGTAGGATGGTTTTAATTGCTTCAGTTTTCCAGTCCCTGGGGCCTGACTTTCTTCAAAGAGGGATTCTACTTGAGCTGAGCCCCAACTTTCTCTTAGGGAAGATACACCCTTTAAGGAATTAACTCCTTTCACCTGACTAGTTACTTTGTCTCTCAGACAAGCTTAATTCGGTCTTTGCCTGGGGCAGGGCTGGAGCCTCAGAGTGCTTCCAGTTCTATCTAATGAGCTGTTAAGGAATAGGAAAAAAGCCTTTTCAGAGCCAGACCCCTGCTCCTCCGGTTTGTCAATCAAGAGTTTAAGTTGGTTCCTGGCTCTATTTATATGCTGGCTCTATATATCCCCCTTTACTTGGAGTACAGCCCTTTTCCAGTATTTTGTGCTGTCCAACCCAGAAAGCCTCTTATTTTTTTTTATGACACCCCACCCCCTCTCTGCCAGAGCAAAAGTTCTAGTATCTTTAGAGTTTATTCCAGGCTTCTCTGTGCTGGGGGCCTATTTCCATTAGTGAGGATTTATTAATTAATACCCAATTAGAGCTTATTAGACTAGGCCCTTGCTGCTAGTAAAGTCTGTTTCCTTTGCCCTCAGGGAACTAGCCTACTATGCGCATGGGGGAGGAGCACTGGCCTCTGTGGGTTCTCAGCCAGCCCACCTGGTCCAGACTGGTGTATGCTGTGTGTCATCACTGATGTAGCCCCAGCAGTTGTGTGTATTGTTGCTGGCTATTTACTAGCTGCTCTGGAGGACGAACTAAATTCCACACCTCACTATGCTGCCATCTTACCCTGCCTCTCAGAGTGCTTTTTAAAAGTATTAAGTAATCTAATCACTGAACACTTTCTTATGGGGTCATTTATTAAAGGCTTAAATAGGGCAAGGGACTTAAATAAGGTCATACAACCCATTATGGCAAGAACCAGAATGCAAATATAAGTCATACACTTCAAGTTATTTTTAACTATTTCTGATTTTTTTATTACAAATATTTTTTACCTGAGTACAAAAAGCCCAGTTCTATCTCTTCCATTTATATGAACTTAAGACACGCACAAGCACATACATCATGATGAAATAAAACATTCCCTAACCAGAACTCCAAAGTCACAAACTTGAGAATCTAACTGGAAAGCATCCACATCAATCCTTCATAATGGAGAAGCTGAGAAAATAAGGAGAACAGGAAGCATGAGGGAATGGTGGTTAAATTACAAGTGCAGCATTTGATTTGACCAGGACGAAATTTGGAATAGTTGTATGGTTGAAATTGAGTTCTCAAAGACAGAAAAGATTGAGTTGGAAATCATGCCAAAAACAAATGATTGCCTTCCCTCTGCTGGCAAAGGCAACTCCAAGAGGGAATAAATTTCTCATAAAGCATATCTGGAACCAAACCATCAGTCAAGGTAAATGTAGTGTAAAAAGTCAACTCAGCAGCTCTATTGAAGCAGACAATTTGGCCGTGTTTGGCTGAGGTTTATAGTTTCAAGAATAAGAAAAGCATCCCATATTAAAGGTAGGACAGCCTACTTCTCTATGGGGGACCTGAACATTCACACTTGCTTAATGATTTTGCCAAAATGATCAGTCACTCCTTTATTCAATAAGTATTTACTGACTATCTACCTTGTGCTGTGTACTCTTCTGGTTGTTAAAGATTACAGTAGGAAACAGATATGAGTCACTGTTCTCATGAAGTTTTGAGATGGGAGAATAGATAAAAAACAAAAAATATATATATAGTATTCCAGGTGCTAATATGTGCTGTGAAGGAAATTAAGCAGACAGAAAAAGAATAAGAACATATTAAGACAGAAAGACACAACTAGTGATCAATGAAAGGAAGTGGTAAGGGGCATAGGAAAAAAATAGGGGGAACAAAAGGTTAAAATATATTGGGTAGATGGAAATATTAGTGGTCAATGAGAGGGAAAGATAAGGAGAATGGTATGTATGAGTTTTTTCTTTATTCTTTTATTTCTTCTTCTGGAGTGATGCAAACGGTCTATAAAATGATTATGGTGATGAATATACTACTATGTAGTGATACTGTGAGCCATTGATTATACACCATATATGGAATGTTTGTATATTAAGAATGTTCGTGTTTGTATGTTGTTTTGGTTTTTCAATTGAAAAAACTTTCCAACAACAACAAAAAGATAGAAGGGCATAATTTCACATGAAGTGGTCTGAGAAAGCTAAATGATGACATTTGAACCAATAACTACATAACGATATTTGAGGTAACAGCACTTTAGGGAAAGGGCCCTTAAGGCAGGAGCATGCCTGGTATGTTCAAGAAATAGTAAGACGGCCAGAGTAGCTAGAGGTAAATGAGAAATAAAGTAAGGGAGGAGAAGTGGAGGGGTAGGATCTGGAGGTGGAGAACCAGACAATAAAGGACACTGAAAGCTTACCCTCATTCTGTGTGAGATAGGAAGAAACTGGAGGGTTTTTCTCTGGCCTGAGTACCCAGTAAGTACACAGTTGACATATACTAAGATGGCGAAGATGGTGAGGGAGAACAGTTTAAAGGAAAGAATCAACATGCTCAGTTCTGAATACGTTAAGTCTGAAGTAGCTACTAAACATCTAAGTGAAGAAATAAAGCAGATACTCAAATATTCAAGTTCAGAGAAGATACTGAACTGAGAGATAATTCTGGGGGTCAGGATTGTATATCTTGTGGGAAGAACATTTAAGGAACTAGTATAAAGAAAGAGAAGTTTGAAGACTGAGGTTTAGAGGTCATGATAATGGTGAATGCAGCAGATTTCTGATTGTCTTTCCAATACAATTCCCTTTTCTTCCTAATAAAGGAATCTTGATATTATTGAAGGAAAGCAATGCTCTAAGCTTTTAAATATTACATTTCCCAGATCCCGCTATCAAAGGTACAGTGTATGATTTATGATGAAAATCAGCAAGTAACCTTTCAAAAGACGTGCCTCAGCTTGGAGGTGCCCTTTTTCCTCTTCCTCTCCTTTTCATTCTGCCTGGAAGTGGTTATGATGACTAGATCTGCAGTAGCTATTTTAATTTCATGAAGCAACATGGAGAATGGAAGCCATGTGCTAGAGGGTAGAGCAGATAAAAGGAGACTGGTGATTTGGTAATGACCAGCTCCAGTCAGCTGACCTGCAATTTGTATAACATGAGAGAAACATGTGCCTGGTTTAAACCACTATTTATAAACTCTCTTATTTTAGGGCAAAACATAACCCTTAAGGGATATAATAATGGGCCATCAGAGAAGGCTAAGGAGTGGCCAGGAGGTAGGAGAAAAGAGAAAGGATAGAGTCCTAGAGGCTTCATATAGAGGAGGGAATTTTTTCAAGAAGGAAAACTGGGACAAATCCCAGCTGGAAGGGAGAACTGAGATAACCATTAGATTTAGTGACAAAAAACGGTCACTGGTGAGCTTGCAAAAAGTGGTCTTGTAGAGCTGATGGCAAAAACATGATAGGAGTGAGCTAAAAACAAAACAAAACAAAAAACAAGAGAAGAAACCAGCATAGACAACTCTTGAATTTTGTCACCAAGGAAGGGAAGAAATAGGGGGAGGGATCTGGGGTTGAGGGTTTAAGGTTATGGAGTTTTGGATGACAGTGAGGATGATACAGTATAAAGACACTAGAGGAAGGGAAAGAGGATGACAGGTAGAGCAGGGCCCTCGACAAGGTGAGGGGAACCCAGAGTCTCCATGTAGTGATGTCACACTTCCTTTCTCCCCTGCCACAATCACTAAGTTCTGTATCCTCTGATATGGAGTCCTGAGTGCTCTAGCAAATGCTGATCTCTCCACTTTCAAAATATGCATCAGGCCACCAACCATGTCCTAGATCCACATAGCTTACGGGAAACATGATGTAGAGGAAAGCACTTGGGGTCTGAAATCAGACCCGGGTTGGAGCCCTGGCTCTGACACTTGCCAGCTGCGTGTTTTAAGGCAAGTTCCTTAACCTCTCCAAACCTTCTCAATGGCATAGCTCTGTCCCCCAACACCATTGAGAAAATGAAATAATACACGTGCCAAAGCACATGGTAAGTTGCCCCAGAGGTTAGCTACTGCAAACGTTAATTACTCTTTTTCCCATGCATTTTTAACTAGGTGAGTCTAGGTGCTGTGTGCAATGAGGCAGGTGCAAAATTGGGAAAGAGTACTCATGTCTGATTGAAAACATGAAATTTCCAAGCACAAAGAGATCTTTATGGTTTCATGATAATGTTAATTGATCTTGGTCAGATAAAGGTAACTTCGGTTCTTTCCCTATTCATTTTTAGAGAAAACTAGGGCAGGGACTTTGCCCTTTTAATGTTTTATGAAGCAAGATGTATGTCTGCCTGACACCAGCTTCTGTAATAACTGCGGTGGTATATGTGATGGGGGAAAGAGCTTGCCCTACCTAAGTACACTTGAATCTATATTCATTCCCAGGGCAAAGACTTACCTGATCCATTCATCACCTGAACCTGTGCCAAGTGATTTTCTCTGCCTTTATCATGTCACCTCCCAGCCCTGTGCCAGCATATGGTCTATTATGTGCAAATGATTAAACAGATCTTCTGCCATAGGTAAAAAATATATTTCCCACTGGATACAACAAAGGCCTTGTAACTTTCCCCCAGAAGAGTGAGCCTAGAATTCTAAGTGACCTAGTGGGACAGTTAGAAGAGAAAGCTATTAGGCTGATGGGTCCATAACTTTTAGCTTCCATTGGCATAAAGGAAAATGTATGGGTTTGGTATTTCTCCTGGACAAAATGGAAATCAGAGGACTACATTCAGAATCATCTGCAGCTTCAGGGTCTTTGCACATGCATCTCCCTGGGATGTCACTCTTAAACTGCAATAGTTGGCTCATAAGCTTCCTACTCCAAGTAAGGAAGCCATTGACCACACCCTCAGCCTGGGCAAAGTAAATGGCCTCTCTTGTGATTTCCACAATGCTCAGAGCTTATCACATCAAAGTGCCCAAAGCACTGCAGTATCAGTTGTATTTACTTGTCTATTTCACACACACACACACACACACACAGGACTGTGTATTCTCTGAGGGTGATTTTTATTCATGAATCTTCAGTGCCTAGTTCACAGTAAACAGCTGGTGAATTAATTTTCAATTCACTAAAGTTTATTTTAAGTGGAAGTAAGAGTTTAATATCATGACAATGCCAACCTTCAAGATTTTTTCAGTTACAAAATATTTTCTGAAATAAGTCTACCTTTGCATTATGCATACACACATATACAAACCCGCACACACACACACACACACACACACACACACACACACAACAAGAAAAAGACACCAGAATGATTACAATATCCCTGGGAGGTGGAGTTCTTTTCTTTACTTCTTTGATTTTTTCAAACTTACCAAAAATTCAACAATAAATATACAACTTCAAAAAAATTTTAAATAATAATAAATTTAAGGAATTTTACTCTATTCAATGATGGTGACCAGCTATTAACTGATCACCAGTAGGATATCTGCTTGGGGACAAAATATCTTGCAACTGTATGGCTTTTTGCAATTTTCTCAACTTCTCAGAGACTCAGTCTCATCCATAAAATTGCATGGATTAAAAATGGGTTGATATATGGATTAAAGAAAACCACATACATAAAATGCCTTCCATAGTACCAGATGCGTAGTAAGTGTTCAACCAAAGGCCGTGGTTAGATTGGGCATACATACTGCTTCTAGAAATGCAGCTTATATTCAAGAAAAAAAAAATTTTTAATCTTGGTAAAAATGCAGAAATACTTGCTACAAGCCACCATGATAGCTTTAATTTCTCGTTTAAACACTGGAGCTTCCCCAAACCAACTTCCATAGAAAGAATCATGAGGCCAATAATAACGTCTCTGCGAGCCTGGGTTGGTGTGAGACCCCTGGTTGAAAGCACCTAAGTCAGGGTCCTTGGCCAAACACTTAGGGCCTTGGAAAGTTCATCATCAATGTTCTACATCTCTATTAAAACAGGAAAGAACACAGATGTTTTCAGGTGGGGAGAAAGTGAGTCTCAGAAACAGACCATTCTCGGTTTGAATCTCATTTCTGGCACTTACCCACCTTATAGAGCTTTAAGCCAACATTCCCTTTTGGATCCTATGTGTCCTCAGGTCTGAGAAATGGACAGTAATACTGCCGACCTTCCAGAGTTCTCATGAGAATAGACAAAAAGTCTGAGGCAACTTATAAGCATTCAATAGTTAGCTATGATTATCAGGTAAACCCAAAGTGCAAACACGGAAAAGCTGAGAAAGGTGACAAACTGGGGAAGTATAGGCCAGGTGGAGCCTGTAACAAATAGAAAATCGCACAACCATTTAAAGAAGCCACCAGCACACAGCTTCATCCAGAGATGGCTGTGCTGGAATGCAGGATGAGATAGCCAGTTCTCCTTTTGTTTGTTTTAAAGACAAAACTGAAATCTAGATTTACATAAAACCAGAAAACATTGTGTAAGATTGCACACTAATGCAAAGTTTAATAATTGGGAGGGACATATATGGGAGCTTTATTTTCCTCATGATTTTTATGTAAACCTACAACTTCTCTAATTAAAAATTATAGAATATTTATTTCTTTTTCTCAATTGCTGCAAATGTTCTAAGAAATGATCATGATGATGAATATGCAACTATGTGATGATACTGTGAATTACTGATTTTAGATGTAGAATGGAATGATCATTTGTTAGGAATGCTTGAGTTTGTTATGTTTTTTTTTAATTAAAAATTATAGAATAAAAAACAGTGTAAGTCAAACAAATCACATGTGTGGGCTGGAATGGGCCCACGTACTGCCAGATTGCAAACTCTGGAGAGATTTAAATGAAATAAAACATCCTAAGAGTAACCACGATACTGGAGTGGTTTTGAGTTCCTATAGGACTGAATATGTTCTGGCCCTGATGGTTTCTTTGACCTCCCCATCCTGGTCAAAAGCTGATCAACCCCTCCACTTTCTCAGTAGAAATACAGCCATATATGTGCTATTTTACTAAGGGATTGAGGTATCCACTGAAGCAAATCTGCTCCCTGGTGGACACAGGGGCTAAAATCCTTTGGGATGTCAACTTTTATTCTTAGACAAAGGTTTTCAATAACAGCTGTACCCCTGGAGAGCTTTTAGAAAATGGCTATTTGTCCAAGCAAATCCCAGGACCAATTCAATCAGAATATGTGTGTGTGTAGAGGGGTGGGGTGGATCCCCAGGCACTAGTATTTTTTAAAAGTTCTTCAGGTGACATGGTTGAGACAACTATATCAAGCCTGGGGTCCTAGAAATCCCTCTGTGATGTGCAAGAGTCCCTTGGAATAGTAAAATATGAAGTTATTTTTATCAGTTATTAACATCTCTAGAATGAATTAATTTTGAGCTAACTTCAAACCTGGTAAGTGAGCTAGGACAAGGGGAAGACTCCAGAGAGTGAAGGCACTGCCCCCAAACTGTCCAGGGACGAGAAGATAAGAGGTAGGGAGTATAGTGAGGTAACTGAGCCTCAGGTCTTAGAATGAGGGATTTGTAGGAACATAGCCGTGTCCAAACTTACACATCACATTAGCTCTGCTAAGGTAACCCAGGAACCTCTGTCCCCCAGGATGAAGGAAGAATTAACATGATCATCCACTTTCAATCACACAGGGGGCTAGAAACACATGGCAACACCATTATAGAGAAATCCCACCTTAGGGGGTGGGGAGGGCATGGGGGTCCTAGTTTCTAATGTGATACAAGCAGATGTTAGAGACCTACACATCTGCTCCAAAACAAAGAAAACAATGCACACCTACAGGCAAAAACAACTCCAATTCAGACCTTTCTGAAGCCAAATGGACTAGGAGTCCACCCTGGGTTCCAGGTGTTATTCAATAACTGATGCTCTTGGGAAGATCATTTCATTTCTCTGGACTTCCTTGTCCTTGGTAGAAGAAGAGTTGTGCTCTGATCTCTGAGGTATCTGCTGGTATAGGCATTCTGTTTTTCTCTGAAAGGTAAATCTTTTGCTCCAGGTAAATGGTTCTGCCCATTCCTGCCTCAATGAACCTCTCCAGACCACCTATTCAGTTACACAGCAACAGGTCAGTTCAACCAATCCCTCAACCCAATTCCAACTGAAAAACTTAGCTCCTTAAACTTTGCTAGTATGTCCTCTTACCTCTTTTGTGAGAGGTTGCCATGAGTTTCATTGCAGATGCATAACTCGGAATCACTGTGAAAGGTGCTAAGAAAGGAAACACATCTTCCAGAAACATGGCAAATACAAATAAATGCCAGAGTGAGAGAAGTTAAGCTTCAGTTGGCACAGATGCTCTTCACCGAGCACTTTCTGGCTCTCATAAGATAAGCAAAATCCATCCCTGATTTTTAACGTGCACCATTCAGTTTTGTTGCCGCACTCCTACCGTCTGAATCCTCTCACCTGGTAGACAGTGTGGACCTCATCCACTGTGCAGGGCAGAAGGAGCGCCTCCCTCTACAGCTGTGTGGGGACCCACAGACATTTGCAAAACTGAATGGAGAAAAGTGTTCAAGGACAAAGCTAGGCAATCAAGGCTCACTGGCCAATGAACTGCCAAAATGAGGAGTGCCTCCTTTTGGCTATCAGAAACTGAGTTACTTAGTCAAGGGACTGGGAATTTACAAGGAAGAAAGTAAGGAACTTAGTGCCAACAGGCAAGTGGGAAGGTGGTGTGTATGAAAATTAAATGCAGACAGCTGAATTCTGAAGTGGTTAATTGGTCACAGCTAATTACGGGTTCCAGATAGAATAGACACAAATGACCAGCAGTTCCCAACAAAAACAAGGAAAAACTATTTCTTTCTTGAAAATCTTTACAAAATAAAATGAAGCTGGTGTCCAGTGGCTGTGATTTATTACACTGGGAAAAAAACAGAACAACCACATGACACATTTTCTTTTACTCCTGGCAAGTAATTAGCCTCTGTATTACTAAGGGGCCTGTCAGCAGTCCCATCAATGAGAAAGAAAACCCAGCTACTTAGAAATGCTGGGCTTTTTCATTACTCTCTTTCTTCTTTGCCCTTAAAGACACAGTTCTTTTCTTCTTGTCTACTGTCTCTTTCTAAGGAAGACAGGAGAGGGAGGACTGGATATATAGCAGCATGGTATTCGCTGATGGCAAGACTGGAACCGGTGTGTTACAGAATAGCCCCACACATGAGAAAACACTTCATAAAAATCACAATAATATGTGCCATAAATCACCTCTATTATTACTTGCTGCCACCCTGAAAGGTTAGTCCAGGTAACAGGGAGAAAGCACAAGCTTGCAGAGATTAAGCAATTTGCACAAAACCAGACTGATCCTCTGGGATCAGGGTTTGAACCCAGCTCTGCCTGTCCCTCAAGTCCACTTCCATTCATTGTACAGTACCTTAAAGTAAACGAAGGTCATACAGTACCTAACAGCATTCCCAGGACAGACAGACGTTTTGTATGTCTTACACCTCCTCCTTCCTCATTTCTCAGTGATGACAGCTGCTCAAATATCATATGTATATTGATTAAATAAATCAGTGATTCTAGACTGGTGGCAGTTTGTCCTCCAGGGGAGATTTGGCAGTGTCTGGAGACATTTTTGGTTGTCATAACTGGGGGGAGCGGGGGTGCTATTGGCATCTAGTGGGTGGATCTACTAAACATCCTACAATGCACAGGGCAGCCCCCACAACAAAGAATTATAAATGCAAAATGTCAACAAAGCCAAAGTTAAGAAATCCTGGAATAAAGATATACATATAGAATAGTGGAAAAGCTATTACACATATTCCTATCTAGTGGTTATTATTTCTTGAGGACACAAGGACATTTAGTTAAATGAATATTCTTCCCCTTTCATTCCTTGATGTAGAAATCCTCTCACTGCCAAAATGAAAGCTCAGGACAAATGCCTACTGTTTTAGCTTGCTAGCTGCCAGAATGCAATATACCAGGAAAGGAATGGCTTTTTAAAAGGGGGATTTAATAAGTTGTTAGTTTACAATTCTAAGGCCAAGAAAATGTCCCAATTCAAACACATTTATAGAAATATCCAATCTAAAGAATCCAGGGAAAGACAGCTTGATTCAAGAAGGCCAATGAAATTCAGAGATTCTCTCTCAAGTGGAAAAGCACATGGTGAACACGGTCAGGGTTTCTCTCTTGCCTGGAAGGGCACATGGTGAACATGACATCATCCGTTAGCTTCCTCTCCAGCTCCCTGGGAAGTAGTTTTCTTCTTCATCTCCAAAAGTCTCCGGCTGGTGGACTCTGCTTCATGGTTCTGTGGTGTTCTCCGTTGTGGCTTTCTCACGGCTCTGTCGTTATTCTCTGCTCTCTCTGCATCTCCCAGCTTATTTCTCATTGTTCTCTCTGAATCTCTCTTTTATAGGATTCCAGTAAAGTATTCAAGACCCACCTAGAATGGGTGAAGACAGTTTGATAACCACTCTTGATTTAGTTACCTCTCCAGAGAAGTGAGCTAATTAAAGTTTCGAGCATACAGTACTGAATAGGGATTAGAAGAAATGGCTGCATTTACAAAATAGGATCAGGATTAAAACATGGCTTTTCTAGGATACATACATCCTTTCAAACCAGTACACCCACCAAGAGTCAATGGCTTGTGTCTGGTCTCTCCAGCCTGAAGAGAAGTTGGATTCTTTGAGCTTGCGTGTGCTGATCTCATCTCCCTTAAGCCTTTCCCGCTCCACCTTCCAGGCTTCTACTGAAGAACTTGCCCCAATTACAGCTCCCTAAGAACCACCAGGACAGGTTTTTAAAAAATTCTCCTCTCCTTTGTGGCTAAGGTTCAGGATGCTTATGGGGTTATTTGGGAGGCAGAGGCAGGCAGACATTTTCTGCTAGCTACAGAGTAGAAACGTGGGGATTTTCAGCAGCAACAACCCAGGAATAGTCAGTCAACAGCTTAATAGATGTGGAGAGGCAGTATTGCAAGGGCAGCTATAGGACTGGAGCAGCAGAGGTGTGGTCCTGATATCTTCCCCTCTGTGGCAGCCTCCTGATGTGTGGCAGAGATGGGTGCTGCCCCATCATTGGGCCAGAGCTGTCACATTGACCCAGGAGTCATTACTGAAGGCCAACCTAGAGCTACTCTTCCAACCCTTCCAATAATTTCATAAAGTCTTAATTCCCTGCATTAAACCCTTTCTAAATAGCTAGAGTACTTTCTATTCACAGATCTGTACACTAACCTGACCCAAAACCCATCAACTCCTGACAGCAAGCACCACCCATCAGCTCCTGACAGCAAGCACCTATGTTCAATGAGAACAGGGACAGAGCAGTAGTTCTCAGAGTACTCCTTGGACCAGCAGCCTCAGCACCATCTGGGAACTTGTTAGAAATGAAGACCTGCTGAATCAAACTCTGGGGGTGGGGTATTTTAAGCAACCCTCCAGGTGATTCTAATGCATGCTGACGTTTGAGAACCGCTGATTTAGAAGCAGCATAGTACACATTAGAGACTTAACTACATGCTTCCCATCTTTTGCACTATCATACTTTATAGACCACAGATTCAGAATGTAGAATCACAAGTACAGCATAAGCTGACCTTTATTGACTGAACACATCTCCTCCCCTGAGGATGGAGTGGGAATGGGCTGAGCCCAGATACTCACTCCAAGAGAATCTGAGGCAGTCACAAAGACAAAGCCCCTCTTTCCTGCAGTTGCTCTAGATAAAGTGGAAGGATGGGAGCCATAAGTTATGTGCTGGGGGCGATGCTCAGGTAAGAAGCTAAAGGTCAAGGTCAAGGTCAATCAGGTACTATGGATGAACCGCAGGCACTGAGGCCTCCAGTGGAGGATCAAGGGAATTGCAAAGTGAGGATCAACAAGCACAGATGAGCAGTTCTTGGCCTGGAAGCTTTCTAAAGGCAAAGCATCATTTTCTGCAACTGCCTCATTAATGTTACCAGGCCCTGGACCATTTAATGCAGCTGATAAAATAAGCAAGCAAGGTAGATATGCTTTCTCACTCCAAGAGCTTAGAATCTACTATGGAAGGCTAACCATTAAACAAGTGAAAAGTAACCTATCAAGTGTGCAAAGAAAACAGCCATCTCCCAGGCCTCTAGCTTACCACCCTCCTTTTCCATTGTGTGCAAATATTTCAGTGTATTTCCACTCTGCAGCCCAGGGGAGATTTAAGTCTAATGAAGCAGGGTGACCAGAACTTAAACCAGGAAACAAATAACCCCAGCTGCCTATTAAGACGGGAACTCTCCGTGGCAGGGATCCTTTCCCTGTAGTTATTTAAATACCCCACACCTGGGGCAGCACAGATTTGTCTCTCCTCTCCACCAAGAAGTGGGGCGTCTGACCCAAGCAGTTTGGCCTCCCCGGAGACTGGCCACAATGGGATCTCTCCTCCTGCTCTTTTGGACCGTTTGTGCTGTATAAGTAATAAAGCAGTCATTTGCTGAAAATTTGTTGTGCCTAAGCCTGGGTTCCTATGACACTCGACATGCAAAGGTGTGGGTCACAGAACATTTAGCCTTAAATATCTTAAACAATGGGTTTGCTAAACAAGTAAGCAGGTGTGCAGGAGTAGGGAAGAGGGGATGGTCAACCCTCTCAAGAAAACACTTTATAATTCTCCATTTATAGACAACGTTCAGGCACATCTTAACCCTTCTTCTCTACTCATTATTGTGGGACCTCAAAGGACCTCCCCTAGGTAGCAGGTTGTCAACTTGATGTTCAATTCCGTAGGAGGTTTCAAATAATTAAACCTCATCTTTTATATGGAATCTGCATTTCAGACTTGCCTTTTTCCCCTCTGTCTAAACTGGTAACATCTGTTTACATTAGTAACGCGCTTAGGCATCTCTCACTGAATGTTAGCAATGCATTCTTAAAGTTATACTTCTAGTACAAAAACACTCACTGGAAACCAATGCAAAGCCCCCACTCAATTTACTGAAACATACTGAAAATCTATATATAAGTAGTAAACTATCAAGTAGTAACCTATCAAGGCACTGCTTCCAGGACACTAAACAATATGGCTGTTAGTCAACAGTTGCTTTCTATGCAGCTACAACTCCCTTAATTGATGTCTGGCATGTTTTACAAACACTGTTGACAGGGGCTCCTAGTTATTGGATTTAAATACACTGCAACTCAAAACTCAACCACACAAAATTATGTTTAAAACATATTATTATGCTTTAGGAACACAAATATGAACTATTCCTATATAAACAATGGCCAAAATCATCATTATAGTGAGAGATATATAGATTCTCTGGTGCTCAAGTATTAAAACCCAAGAGGTAGACTACTGGAAAAATGTTAACTAGGGAAATGTTTGTTAGGTTTAATGTAAATTATATATCTATGTGTATGTGCCTATCTGTGGGCATGTGTCTCCCTGCTTGCTCTGTCTTAAACATGAAATTTCCATGACCCTCTGTGCTAGTTTTTCTCTGAATCCACCTCCAGTTCCATGCCTTCCCACCCATCCTGATATGTGAGCTCTATAAACTGCAGCACCCACGTTCCCTTGCCATAAGGCTTTTAGTTGGGACTAGTCAATAAGATGTACCAGAAGAAGACAGGAGAGTGGGATGAAAGAGAAGAGTCCATTGCCCACCTCCCCCTGGGAGTAATGGCTGCATTCCTATAAAGCCAGGATATTGTTGGGCCACCTCCCTCCTACACCTACTGCTCTCCCCTAGTTCTGTAGCCTGGTGTGCTGCCCTTACCTCTTCAGGCCCAAGGAGAGTAATGACTTCCCACTGTCACTGGTAGCTGAGCCCGTCACCATCCCATTTTACTGCCCTTTAGCTTGCCCACTCGTCCATAAATTCCTGTCACTGAATTTTCTTCTATTAAACCCTTTACCTGAGCACCTTTCCTATCAGGTGCTCTACTAATACTCTTCCTTGCCATTTCATAATATACCCTAATCCTCTGCTTAGGCAAAGTAATACATTTTTTAGCTATGTTAGCTCTTATTTTCATGCACACAGAGCCAGGGAAAAGGTTGGGGGAGAGTAATAGAAATGCCTGGCATACAAGGTTGGAATAATCAATCCTTCTTTAATGCAGTAATAGTGGTAAATAGTAGCAAAAGCAATAATAATAATAGCTAAAACATTAGTGCCTACTCTGTGCAAGGAGTCATGCCAGGCATTTTATATCCATTCTATTACTATATCTCACAACTCTACAAAGTCTTTACCTTTCAAAGTTTACAGATGGGACAACTGAATCACAGTTTAAAGCCACACAATTAGTAAGTGTCAAAAGCAGGATCTGAACCCAGGGTCTGAAACTAAAACCATTAATCTTTTCAATATAACTCTTATGCAAATATCTTATGTAATGGACAGGACTCTTTAAGTTATAAGTGGTAAAAAGCCAATTGGAACTTCCTTAAAGATAAAAGAAGGCTATAGAGTATCACAGCAACTCACAGAATCAAAGCACGAACTGTATAACCTGGGCTTGGAAGGCAGGAGCCTGAGCCTTTCTGGACACTTCAAAAAATGAAGTCAGCAGCTCCCAGGACCACATCCATGTCTCTTCTCAGCTTCTCTCTGATACCAACTTCCTTCTTCCTGATGGGCTTCTCCACAAGGCGTGATTTATAAGATAGAAATCTGATGCCAGCCAAGCAATTCTAGTTTTTATGAGACAATGATTTGCCAGCACCTGCCAGACTCACCTCACCAGCTTGCCACCAGGTAGGGAGGGGCTTTTTTCTTGTACCTCAAGTTCAGAAAATTCCAAGGAAGTTTTTTGATCAGCCTGGCTTTGGTCATGTGCCACCTCTTGGAAAAATCACTATGGCCAGTAGGACAAGACAGCTTGGGTAGCATGCCCACCACTGTGGGGAGAAGAGAGATGATGTTCTGATTGTCAGCCTGCATGAAGACAAGAACTGGGGAAGAATAAACCAGATGACAGGGAAGGGACACTGGGAAAACAACCACAAAAGACACATAAACAAAGTACTCACAAAAACAGTTAATGCAGCTGTGTCACTGTGGAGATTTAAAGATGGAGACTCAGAACTCAGAGAGCACTTGACCAGTTAAAACCCTTAATTCTCTACTTTTTTCTGAAAGCTCTATGAGATGAAATATCTCATACCAGTAAACTAGGATCCAAGGTGTAATGATTAGACCATTAGCATTCTAAGTCCCTGAACATCTAGAAGACAAATCTCCTAAGGTGGCAAGTGGCCAAGCAGACCAGGGTGATTTGAGTCTAGGTACAAAGAAGCACATGGAGAACGGCAGATCTAATGTCCCCAGCAGCCCCTAGGAATCCACCCCAGAAGTAAACAACAGCAACAACTATAGCGGATAACACTGGGTTCTCAACAATGTACCAGGAACTGTTCTAGATGCTTTGCATATATTAACTAATTTAATTAGCTAACTAGTAGCAATCTTATGAGGTGGGTACTATAGTATCCTCCCCAGAGAAAGTTTAAATAACACAGCCAAATTGAGTGACCCAAATCCAAACAGTCTGGCTCCAGAACTCATGTCCTTAAACATTACTCTATACCCTCTGAAAAATAATCTGGAATCATTAACAGCTAAATTAACCTTGCCTAAATTGTTGAATTGTTCTAATTAAGAATAAATGAAACAAAAGGAAAGCCTCTTACCTCTTCCTATATACTCACAGGACTCACCTTTCAAAAGGAGCAATGTAAATAATCAGAGGCAGGTGACAACCCAACCTTTAAAGATGGTGAGAAAAATTTAAGGGACTACTCTATGGCCTCCGAGTAAAGACAGATTTTTTAAACAGGACCCACAAAGCACATATTGTAATGAAAACAGCTGATAAATTTGCATCAAAATTTAAAATTTCTACATAAAGAAAGGCTTTATAAACAAAATGCAAAGAAAAAAAACCTCAGACCAGAAGAACTTATAATGCTCAAAACCAACACAGGATTAAAATCTTGAATATAAAGAACTCCTATAAATTAAGAAGGAAAAGTTAAATAACTCGAGAGAAAAATGAACAAAAGCTATGAAAAGACATTTCACATTTCAGAGAAGAGAGACAATAAACATATGGAGAAATCTTCAACTTTATGCATAGTCAGGAAGATACAAATAAAGAAGTCAATGAGATACCACTTCACATCCATCCAATTGGCAATGAGGTTCAAGACCAATAGGGCTTGGTGCTGGCAAGGATGAGGAGAAACGGGAGCCTTGAATCCTGCTGATTTTCTGAACAAACACAACCCCTTTGATGAACAATTTGATAATACCTGGCAGGGTTCAACTGTCCAGACCCTTACATCAGCAATCCCACTTCTAGGTATCTGCCCTAGAATAGCGGGCACATGTGCACAAGGAAATATGCACAAGGATGTGTGGCAAAAACGTTTGCAACTGTTTTAGTCTACTGGGCTTGGCTTAAACAGTAATTTCTTGGATCATGGTTTTGAGGCTAGGAGAAGTCCAAAATCAAGACATCAGTAAGGCAATGTCTTCTCCCAGAAGACTGTAGCAATCTGAGCTGGCTGCCAGAGATCCTTTGTCCTTAACTTCTCTGTTACATACCAATATACATGGTAGTGTCTTTTCCTTTCTCTTCCAGGTTCCATTGCCTTCTAGTTTCTGGCTGCTCCTGGTGGCTTCTCTCGAACTTTCACTTTGCTTATAAAGACTTCCAGTGATTAAGACCCATCCTGATTCAGGTGGGCCACACCTCTGAGATAACCTCATCAAAATACCCTATTCACAATGGGTTCACATTCACAGGAATGGGTTAAGATTAAGAGCATGTTTTTTCTGAGGTGCATAACCCTAAGCCATCACAGCAACTATGAGAAATTTCAAGCACTTATATGTTATAAACAACAGGACAACTATAAATTAATTGTGGAATAACCCTATAACGGAAGACTGTACAGCAGTTCAAATGAATGAAAGGAAACAATATGCATCAAAATGGATCAAAATGCCCTTGTGCAATTCATTTTTCTCTCTGGGTTGTTAGCTGCATATCTGTGAAATTTAGATGTCACAAAAAATAATCTCTTAGTTCTCTTCAATTCAGATGCACACAGGCATGCAAACACATCCACACAGACCTTTCTCCAGAGCTGCTATCTTCCTGTTTCAGACAATTATATTAAAATAATTCCCTTCTAGTTCTTGTCAATAATGTTGATAATGAAATTAAGAAGGAACTGAATAGTGATAGTTGGGTGGGGATGGGGTCATTCTAATGCATACATTCTCCTTAAATGCCTATAGGTAGCTCAGTGGTGATTACACACCATCTTGTGGAAAGGCCCTTGTCCTTCAGCTGTGACCCAGGACAAGGCAATTAACTGCTGGCCACTTCAATTTCCTCTTATGTAAAACTAGAATAACATCACCCACCTTTCATGGTTGAATAAAATGTGAAAGTGTATATGAAATCATACACAGAACCTCCAACATAGTTACTATTCAATAAACAATAGTATCTGTATACAGGTGTTTATCTGCATGCATTTATGTCTGTATATGAGCATTTATCTATATGTATTGATATCCATTTCTCCAAATAGTCTTGAATCTGCCCAAGAGCATCTAGGGGGGAAAAATAATGATTAGATTTACCAAAAGAATTTTTCCAAGGCTGCCTTTCTGACCTGAGGCAAATAAGTTGAGTACTTGGCACAGTTTTCAGTTTTCACAGCAGCAGCAGCAGCTTGAATATCCTCACCATGACAGTGCCTTGGAATGCCACTTTGTCAGACTTCTTCTGGTTGGCTTTTTTTTTCTTAATATCTGGGCTTCCCTGGTTATGCTTATAAGACATTCACAAGTAGTGTGCTTGCAGTTGAAAAAGCCCAGGAGACTAGCTTACCTATCATTTCTCTTTGCTTGTGTCCTCATTGACCACTGGTACATATCCCAGTGGCTCACCCTGCATTCACTGGGTCCTTGAAATCTCAGGAGCCACACCCCAAGCCCCAGGTCCTCCTTTAGCCTAAACCTCTTCAACACCTACCTCCATTATTGACTCTAGATAAATCTGTCCCAAGTTTTCAATTTTACTCTTTGTAAGTATAAAGTAATAAAAGGTCTAAGTCCAAAGTTCAACCATGTGCTAAATGTAATTTTCAAAAATGTTCTCTATAACTCAACTTTATTCCTTTGTTGGAGTCCCTTTTCTATAAGAGTAGCAAAACAATTTCAATGAACTGGAGCTGTCCCTCTTCCAGGGGTTTATTCTGCCTGGTTAGCTGTCGGTTTATACACTCAGGTAGATGCTGTCATATCTTATCCCATCCACTAGACACCTCCATCCCAGTCACTTCTGGGCTCCCCGAGCATATAGGAAAAGGTCTGTTGCTTCTCATATGGCCCAGTTTGCAGCAAACCCCAATTCGCACAGAAGATTCTTCTGTTTAGATTCACTTCATGCATTACACTTTTCTGGGTCTTACCTCCCACCAGAGTACCCACCAGAGAAAGGCAGTGCAGATCCTCTCTGTTCCTGCACCCCACAAGTCTATCTTGAGCTCTGCCTTAGTCATTCTAGGGGGTGGAGTGTAATCCATGATGAGTTCCCCATTTCTTATCGCTCTCCTCTGTTCTCCTTCCTTTGGCCTGGGGAATCTTTTTCTTGTCTGAAAATAATGGGATATACCAGCAAGAAGAAGAACAATCAATTAATATTCTAAACATTTCATCCCACCATAAATGTTTTTATGTGTTATTCATATATGTGCTTATGCCACTATATATAACAGTGGAGGAGAAGAAAGTGGGCTTCTATCAGTGTTATTAATTCCTCACATTTCACATATTACTTGAACTCCTACTGGGAGCCAGAAACTGAGGACAGGGAGAGGAATAAGACAAGGCCTCTGCTTTCTAGACCCTCCCAGTCTAGTGGGGGAGACAGGCAGGAAAACACTGCAATATGCCAAATATAATGAAAAGGGATGTATCAGTTAAATAAACCAGAAAAATCAAGAAGAAAGAGATCAGTTCACTGGTAGGCAGGGGTGGTGAGGAGAGTCTTTCCACAACAGATGCTGAAAGGCTCAACTAACAAAAAAAGAATTCCCTTTTCCTTCCTACAGGCACTGTCAGCCATCCCCATAAAATTTCATTGGCATTTTCCCACTGTGATTGCTACGTAAGCAAGTCCTATAACAAAATTAATTTTTAGCAGAATTAACATATGATGTTATCAAGAAAGAGTAGCTTATTAGATTACAAATATACTAGGAGGGTTTACTTATGATTAATTTTTAATAACACTCATCCTCACTGGTACAGGTTAGAAATTTTAAGTAGGGTCAGGTCCTAATTGAAGAGTAAGCAGGAGGAAGGCTTGAGAATGGGCAATATCTTAAGTCAGGTTACCTAGAAGCAGGGCCTGAGAGGGGGATTCTCATTTAAAGTGATTTGGGGGGAAAGTGTTCTCAGAAAGAGAGTGAGGGGAGCCAGAAAAGACAGAAATAAGAGAATTGGGCCCCGATGAGGAAACTGCCACGGGCTGGGAGGGAGACAGCAGTGAGGGGTTAGCAGCCAACCTGCAGAGCCCTGGGCAGGAGTCTACCAACAGGGATCTGGGTGAGGCACAGTAGCAACCCCAAAAGACAAGGGAGGAGCAGAAAGCAACAGGGTGCCCAGAGGGGGGAGCTCAAAGCAGGAAGCACAGTGGAGCACTTGGAAATCAAAGAAGAAAAAAGTGGCCAGAAGAGGAAAGGGGAGGCTCCATAATAGTTCCAGGGCTGATTTTGGGTGTGTGCATTTGTGATCAGCAGAGAAAATCCCAAGACCGTTCTTATCCTCTCGTAGCTACCTGGAGGAAGGAAATACAGCCCTCTCTTTGTTCTGCACTCACAGCCCTCAGAGAAGAAAAGCCAAAGAATCTAGTAGTAGGAGGGAGCTGTGAGATCCCAGCTCCTCATTATGCAGGTCACAAAGGGCTCTCCAGGCCCTGACTCCCCTCCCCACTCCTGACTAGCTCCCCTGGTTAATCTCTAGCAATGTCAGTACGGCCTCAGACCCCTAGCTTGCATCTCACCTCAAAACAGAAAATACAGGCAGGAGATAGGGCACTGCCACCCCTTACTGCCAGATGGTTCTCTGTGACTTTCCCCAAGCAGAAACCAACTTTGGAAGCCTGTTCTCAGCTGGAGAGACTCACTGCCAGGCCAGGAGATTAGCCTTGGTCTTGGCCAAGTTTCAGAACAAAAAAAAAAGGCAAAGCAAATGTGCTGATTGACTGTTCATGATTCTCAGGGACAAAAAAATGTGAACAGATTCCATCAGATGTCAGCTTCCAGTCTATCACCTCTAAAATAGACCATCCACACATCTTAATTACAGGAGGTCTTGGTCAGTTTGGAGTGGGGCTTGCTAACTAAAAATTTTTAAGGAAAAAGTTAAGAAAGCACAATCTGCTTGTATCTGACATAAGGAAATTCCTCAATCACATCTTCCAGAGTGGCCCATTTATTCTAATATTTTAGATTATAAGAATCTTCGCAAGGTAGTTGTGAACAACTGCGTCACGTGGCTATTTCATTATAGCACTTTGCTCAGTGTGGTTGGAGAAACAAATGTATCTTTGGCAAGAGCCATGAGTATAACCAGGTTGTGCAATGTCCAGGATGTTGCTGCAGAACACAATTTGCGATTGTTTGGGCCTAGCAGAGCCTTTGGACCAACTTCTCCCCGGAACCCAACACCCAATCTGTGTATCTCGGGACCATTATGGTGTGTCCAAGGTCCATACAGAGCTCATGGGAGAATGTCATTATTATCAGTCTGGGTTGGATTTTCGATGCTTCCAATATCCTGGAATCATTTCAGCTGACTCCCCAACCTGGAGGAGGAACAACTGATTGTGTTCAGATTTTTCATGATGCTACAAAGAACGGCAAATTCAAGTGCGACCTGAAAGCCAGCACAAGTCTCCCAGTGATGTACATCAACGACTGCCTTGGGGCCACCTTGGAAGTCACAGAGGCCCCAGCGGAGTCTCTGTGCATGAGGACCTATGACATCAGCACCATGAGCTTCACCCCCAGGAACTGGCCCAAGAGTTTCTTAAGCATGTACTGGAATTCCAGATGACACACAACACAGATTCTGTGCAACAGACCATAGCAGACAGTTGGCCAATGAGCTATGATGACAGCAAGCATGGAGGGCTGGGGGTAGAAACACAATTTTAATCTTCCAGAGTTGGTGATGACGATGATGAACTTCTATGGTTCCAATACTAGAATTGTCCAGGCTAACTTAGGACTCAAAAGGAACAGCTCTTGTATCCTGGACAGCTGTCAGGGGGAAAATTGTAAAGTTAAATCACATTATAGACCCCAAGGACCTAAATTATTTGGTGTTCAAGGGACAAATTGTACTAAACTTTGGCAGCTCATACCGAACTGCTAAAAAGAGATGGAGTTGGCTTTAAACATTTTTTAAGTGCTGTGGGTTTGATGACAGGACTTTTAAATCTTAGCTATATATGCCTAAACTTGCCCAAATACACAAACTGCATAATGAAGCCAAGTCATACTAGCGTTCATTTCATTAATTAAGATAAAGTTACCGTTTCTGGGAAAGTGGAAGTCTGTGATGTTTGTCCTTAATTAAATTTAATTAAATGTGAACCAAAAAATGCAAGTAAACCCAACAACAAAAACTAAAGTGTATTGTTCACTCCTTCGTTGCTCAGATATGGCCTCTCTCTGGGCCAACTCAGCAAAGGGAACTCACTGCCCTCCGCACTGCATGAGACATCACTCCCAGGGTTGTAAATCTCTCTGGCAACATGGGACAGGACTCCTGGGATGAGCCGGGATCAGCATCATGGGACTGACAAAGACTTTTTGACCAAAACGGGAAGAGAAAAATGAGACAAAATAAAGTTTCACTGGCTGAGAGATTTCAGAGTCAAGAGGTTATCCTGGAGGTTATTTTTATGTATTATATAGATATCCCTTTTTAATTTACGGTGCAGTGGAGTGGCTGGAGGGAAGCACCCGAGGCTGTTGAACTGTGCTCCAGTAGCTTTGATTTCTGAAGAAGATTGTATAATTATATATATAGCTTTTACAATATTGTGATTGTCAAAATATTATGTCTGGTGCTCCTTTTGTCCAGGGTATAGGCAGATGAGTAAAAAAAAATTAGGAAAAATAAATAGATAAGTAATGGTAAGTAACGGGGAAGGGAATAAGGGGTAAAGAAAAAAATCAGGTAGATTGAGATAACTGACAGTTGATGGGGGGAAGTGGGATGAAACGTATGTTTTTTTCTTTTTTCTTTTTATTTCTTTTTCTGGAGTGATGCAAATGTTCTAAGGGCGATCATGTTGATGAATACACAACTGTGTGATGATATTGTGAGCCACTGATTGTACACTGTGGATGGACAATATGTGTGTGAAGATTTCTCAATAAAAATATTCTTTTAAAAAAAGAGAGAGACTAGGAAGGGCCATGGTAGCTCAGTAGGCAAAGTTCTCACCTGCTACACCAGAGACCTGGGTTCGATTCCCGGTGCCTGCCCGTGAAAATAAAAAAAAGAAGGAGACAATTACAACTAATGCAATACATTAGATCCTGGATCTAATAATGGAGGAGAAAATGTGCAAAAGGAGATTATTGGGACATTCAAAAATTAGGGAATATAGACTATCAGCTTTTTATCAGTGCTATATTTCCTGAACTTGATACTTCACTTAAGGAGGTCACACAAGTGAATACCCTAGTTCTTCAGAAAAGTACATGGAAATATCAAGTTTTCTCAGAGCATGAAATATACAACCTACTCTCAAATGCCTAACAAACAGATGAATTGACAGATATAGTTGGTGTATGAGGTGTGGGAGTATGTTGGCATCTTCAATATAGGTTTTGTATTATTTTTGTCCTGTACATTTAAAATTACTTTAAAATAAAAAGTTTATTTTTAAAAAAACTCAAAAAAAAAGTTAAATTCCTATTAAAAAAAAGAACCATGGTTCACAAAACATGCCCCACCTAGCTGAAAGTCCCTCAACTGGATCAAGGTCTCCTTTTCTAAAATAAAATATTAGCCATTTCCCCAATACAAATAAATTCCCAAATTCAAATAAACAGACAGAATTTCCTCTATTTACATGTCCTTCCCAGTATGTTTTCCTATACCTTTGTTGTCTGTTTGCGATGAACTCTCCTCGTTATCAAAACACATACAGCAAATATTAACTAGCAGAAAACTCTGGGAAAGGTCAGTTGTATTTGGTTTATGCTTCTTGAGTGTGCAATCACAGTTCTGTCTGTAGATCTCATACAAAGAACATTAAAATAAGAACTGCTATCCTTAGCCCTAATATGGTGCCAGCCTCAAGCTGCTCTATTTCCATATGTGATTTAGTGTTATTACCCTCATTTTATAGATAAATTTATAAAAATTTAATAAATTGATGCATGGGGAGTCTCAATTAACAAAATATTTATACAAAAATATTCAGATACAAAAAAATTAATGTTCTGAGGGCATATAACAAAGAGGTCTGAGGTAGTTTGAAGGTCAGCTAAGGTGTTCCTAAAGAAATGAGATTTGAGATGAAATCTGAAGAAGTGGGCAAAGAGGGAAAAGCAGCAAAGGAAATCACATTTGCAGTAAATCCAGTGTTACATTCTTGTAGTTCCTAAGAAGATTATACAAAGAGTTACCATATTTCCCAGCAATTCCACTCCATATGAAACATATGTCCACAGAGAAACATGTACATGAATGATCACACAGCATCATTCACAACAGCCAAAGAGTAGAAGCAATCCAAAAGTCTATCAACTGATTAATAGATAAACAAAATGTGGTACATCCATACAATGGAATATTAACCATCAAAAGGAACGAAGTACTGATACACACTACAACATGGATGAAACTTATAAACAGTATGAAAGAATCCAGTCACAAAGGACCATATATTGTATGATTCCATTTATAAGAATTGTCCAGAATAGGCAAATGCAGAGACAGAAAGATTAGTGGTTGCCAAGGACTGTGGACTGTGGGGAAATGAGGCATAACTGCTAGGGAAAGAGATTTCTGTTGGCGGAAATGAAAATGTTCTAAAATTGACTGTGGTGATAAGATGCACAACCCTTGAATATATTAAAAAAACCACTGAATTGTACATTCTCAATGGGTGAATTGTATGCTATGTGAATTACACCTCAACATAGTTGTTATTAAACAAGCAACAAGAAAAAGCCTGTGCTGTAGGAAGAACAGGCGTTGATTAGGGGATTTCATCAACTAGAGAGAACTTGGAAACTGAAGCCCCTTCTTCCTGGTTTCCTCTATATCAAGTCTCCCGCTCAGTACTCATATTGCAACATCAGAACAGTGTTTCTTTTCTCTTTGGGGAACCACTGCTGTATCAATCTACTCTTTCCACTTTCCTGGCTTCCCAGGAGCAGCTTTAGGAAAATGAGCTCCACCTGGGATGCCAATTAAAAAAGGAAGTGGTGAGCTCTGGGCTCAGGTTGAATAAAGGAACTTAATGACTTCAGACTTTCCTTGGCTGGGTCAGTTTTGATGTCTCATTGGCTGCCTGCTGGGTGGACAGATGGATGATACACATTTCCCCAAATGGAGAAGGGCATCACCTGGACCCCAAAGTGAATGACATGCTCAGAGCAAAACCTCTTTCAGAAAGACACGTTTATAAAGCTATTGAGAAATGATAGAAGTGAGAAAGAGAGAGAGAGAGAATGTGAGCAAAAAAATACTCGGCAGAAATAATCCCAGTGCAAAACTAAAAACTTCCTAGAAAATCTTGATTCTCCACCACATACCCCACCTAAGGGCTGCTTTTATTCAGGAATTTTCTCTTTTCTAAGTCAGAGGAAATTCACCTTTTTGATGTTTTACATCAGAACTTTAGCATTTAATAGTATTTGGTATATGTCAAGTTGATTAGAGGGAGGTGAGTCCCCAGGTGGCCTCAGGATGTTCTGGGAATGTAAAAGCAATCCCAGGACCAGCACCATCACACACACAGAAGGAGGTGGAACCCAGGTCTCCAGAGAAATTTGGAGGAGGATACAAGAGCTGGCAGCCCACATTTTTCATCTAATGATTTCTCACTTTCCAGAAATTTCTGTTATTAGAGCCCATTTTGCAGTTAAACTTCCTTTACGTGCAAGGAAAATGAACTCATACATCGTGCTTTACTCCTCATCCTGAATGCAAACACAGAGCAGTGATTACGACTTAGAACCATATTCTTTCCCACAATTACTGTCTTTAATATTCTCTGCTACCACTTTTGTCATTACTGCTGCAGCTCCATTAACTAAATTGAGCAGTCCAAATGAGCACCTTACCCATCCCCCCCAAATAAAACTACCACTCACTCTGTTCGCATTAAGTAATGATTTGCCGTGTCCTTCTCTCCTTCCCTGCTCACAACTCTGCCAACAACATTTCTTAATGCAAACAGTAAAAGCTGAATTACAAGCGTGATCCAATTTTACTCTGCATAATTAGTGGATTAGACATCAGAGAAAATCCACTTATTTCCACAGTTCATCCAACTTCCCACCTCTCCCACCATCCTGCACTCAGAAATGAAGGATCCAGGAGTACAATGTGAGAAAGGATTTTATTTCTAAAGGACAATTACAGCTACCAAATTAGTTTTTTTAAATGACTCTAAGTATGATTCTTCACCAGTTAAAATTTTTTTCCCTAAGAAAATAAAGCTGGGTATCTGAAATATAGCACCCGAGTCAAAAGTTTATCGCTGAAAGCTGCTATTCCTTCTGAGAAAGATTTTGGAAAGAACTCTTGGTAACTGAACAACCCAAGTCATTCAGATTCGTTCTAGCTTGGCCACACAGTCTGGGCTTGAATCTTGGCTCTGCCAGCTGTATAGTCTTGGGCAGGTTACTTAACTTTTCTGCATCTATTTCCTGATCTCTAAAGTGTGCATGGCTGTGAAGTTTAAATGAGATAACATTTAAGTGCTCGGAACAGTGTCAGGTTCTTAATAAATCTCCAAACGACTTGCTCTATGACCAGAGCCCAGATGGAGAGATCAGGGCTGTGACAGAGCCCTAATACGTGTAGTTCGGAAGGCTCATGACCCTGTGGTCCATCCACCTGACACTGCTGCATAAAAGACTCTTCCGAAGACTGCCACAGATGGATACCTAAAATGGCTCACTTCAATAGGCAAAGACTTTTTGGACGAACAAATGCAAGATGCTTATGCCGCCACCCACACTGTAGGGGCAGAAGTAGGGCCGGGAAGCGGTGGGAGCAGGAAGGGGAAGCCATGCTTCTCACATTTCCTCTTGGCTAGCGCTCCTCCCCATCAGCCACTGCAAAGAGAATGAGAATGCGAACTATCCCCTTTCCAACCATTCCTGTCACCAGAAAGCGACCGGGCTTGAGTAGCGCTTCTTACGTCTTAGCATCTGAAGTACAATTGCTGTCATAGAAGTACTTGATGTGCAGTTTCCCATTTGATGCTCAAACATTCCTTTGAGGTAAGTGCTTGACTTAGTTTACCAGGCTGCTGTAACAATTACTACACACAAGGAGTTGGCTTAAAAAACACACATTTGTTATCTCACCATTTTGGAGGCTAGAAGTTCAAAAGCATCATCTTGGTCTTGCTACAGGAGCCTATAGCAATCTGCTACTGGCTGGAGGAAATCCTTATGACTCCTTGGCTTGCCTCTCATCCCAAGGCCTTATCTCACTTGCTTGGGTCTCTTCTTCTGGTTTCACCAACTTCTGGCCTCTAGCTCCGCCCCATGACTTTCTCTTTCTTCCTGCTTCTGGTTTCTCCTCTTTATGAGGCCTCTAGTAGTACGGATCAAGGTCCACCCTCATTCACCTGGCCACACCTTGACCAAAAAGTAGTATCTCCAAAAGGTCCTATTTATAATGGGTTCAAACCCACAGAATGCAGGTTAAGACTCAGAACCTGACTTTTTAGGGTAAATAATCAATCTGCTACCTCTATTAGTCTTTTTCACAAATGAGGAAACTAAGGTCCAGAGAATATAAGTAGTTAATTCCCAACCTCACGCAGCTTGTCTGTGGCAGAACGGGAACCAAACACAAATCTACCAGCGGCAGAACAAAAGTTCTTACAGGCACCTCGTCTCCTTACAGCAACGTGGAGGTCGGGGTGAGCGGCAAAAACAGGAATTGGAGAGTTAGAGCTGACTAACAGGTAGTGCTCCCCTCAATTCTGACATGAAGGGCCAGAGCATAGTAAGAGGACTCGGGAAACACAGCATGGCTTTCTTCCCAGTAAACTCAAGAATCTATTTCAAAAACTCTGTGATCAGGTCATGAGCTGAGGTCATGCCTCAGCTCAAACCTTTTCTACAGGAATAAACACATCCTTCTCAGCCTAGAATTCAACTTGTTTTTGCTGGTCTTGGCATAGTATAAGGGCTCAGAAAATAAATGATGAGGTTCATGGATGGAATGGAATTTTGTTCCATACTATCCTTCTCAACACGTATTCATCGTCTTAAGACCCTGTGCTTAGCATGCTGCAGGGGATTGGAAGATACAAGACAGCTGGCCTCAGAAAGCTCCATGAAACTCCATGGCAGAAGGAAAGTACAAATTACAAACTTAGGAAGAACTGAACTGCTTGGGGATAGAAAGGTTTCTGACAGCCTCAATCAAAGTGGCACTTGGTAATGGTCAACAAAGGCTGCAGGCTTCTTGTTTTTCTACAAGTCCTGGAAACCAAACTTTGCAAACAGATCCATAGAACATAATGAGAGAGAGGGTGTTCCAGGTAATGGAAGTATCATGGGGGAGAAAAACAACAGAGTCTTCTAAATGGGAGTTCTCACCATTGAAAAAAAAGGAACTAGAAGAAATCTAGGGAGTGTTTTTCCAGCATTAGTTCTTGACAGACCAACAGAGAGTCCTGGTCCTTTTGCTATGATTCAAAATTTCCTGGTCTTCTCGTCTTATTTTTTATTTCCTTGATGATTTCTTTACTGGAAAGAAAGAGTTCTCTTTGTAAGTATGAACTTAGCTTTGTGAGTACATGAACTTGTAAGTCAGACAGACCTAGGTTAAATCCATTTTTCCTCTGCTTTCCTGTCTAAATCCTATGTGCCACAGTTTCTCCATCCTTCCTCATGAGGTTGTTATAAGAAAGAAAGAAAGTTATGTATGCAAATGTCTAACATGGAAGGTGGCACAAAGCAGGGACCAATATATGTTAGTTCCCCAGTGGTTCAAATAATTGATTTCATTTACTTTTCAGCACTCAAGAATTTTTCCCAGGACTTGGGTTTGAAACCCCCAAGCAAGGAATCCAACCTCTTGCAAAGTAATGAGATTCAATGGAATCTTAAATCTTTGTTTCTATGTGTTATGCTCACTCATGCACTCCACCCCTCCCTTCCCCAATAAAAAAAAAATGCAGCTAACTCTACCCCTGTGAAGTAGAAAGAGGAAAAATTATACACAGAAATTGGTATATATATAGATAAGTCATCTAGGTTATTGGGAGAAGAGTACCTTTTTTTCTCTTTTAATAATAAAGCAAAAATTTAACAAACACTTTGTTAAACATATGATCAGTTTTATTAGTATTAATGCTACCATTCAGATAAACAAAAAAAGTGTTTTAGCTGATTCTTTTAAATGGACTCAGAGTCATTTAAGCAGAGGTTGGCACACTTTTTCTGTAAAGGACCTGATAATAAATATTTTAGGTCTTGCTGGCCATACCATTTCTGTCACAGCTGCCTGACTCTGATGTTATAGCATGACAATGAGCATGGCTGTGTTCCAAGGAAACCTTATTTGTGGACACTGAAATTTTAATTTCATATAACTTCAATTTTACATATCACAAAATACTATTCATTTTTGACTTTTTCTCTCCCAGCTACTTACAACAATAAAACCATCCTTAGCTTGTAGGGCCATAGAAAAATAGGCTTTAGACAGGATTTGGCTCATGGTCCTTCACCTCCCTGACCTTTGACTTAGACCATTGGGCCTTAAAATAATCTCAGGAAATATCTTGTCCAAACCCTACAAGTTATGGTTGAAAATCAGAAACGAGAAGGAAAGTGAATTGTATAAGATTATCGGGATCTTTCAGACCAACATCAGAAGTGCAATACAAAGAGTATGGGCTGTTAAACCTAAGGCAGTTAGTGGCTTGAGAAAGGAAAAACCTCTCCTTTTCAATTGACCGTTTGTTACATTCAATGTCAGACAAACAGTTTAACTGGTACCCCAAACTCCACATGTTTTTGTTTGCTTTGTCACTTTATAACTTAGTCATGAGACAGCTGTGTTAAAAAATTCTAAGGAATGAATTATGATGAGTGATATTGCGTCATCACAAGAGCCAAAATTGCATTTCACTTCTGAATATTATTAGGATACACTCTGAAATTTTTAAGTGCATCTCAAACCTTAAGAAACTATAGAGGACAACACTGTAATTTCACCTTCACACAAAATTACCAAAGGAAATAAAAACTACAAAGTGTACAAGGCGGTTTGCTCTTTAAAAACCTGCTCTACATATTTTAATTCTTGTATTTCCCCTGGGAGTTAGATATTTCGGTCACATAGCTATCCAATTAAAATGAAAACTCTCTGTTTTATCCTTTAGGTGAGGACAGCTGCCAGCTGCTAAGTTTTATAAAGTCTTTAATCTTGTCCATAAATATTTAACAAGAATTGGTTGGTACACAAGCTGAAGTAAAGTAAAAAACTTTACTTTACTTTAGAAATCAAAGAGAGAATCTTGGAAATAACCTCTAGATTGTGTGAAAGCTTTATAAAACAAAAATAAAATTACCAATTTACTTTTTTTATTAAAATCACCATTAAAAAATTTCTTAGTATTTTGACCTCCCTTTTAGCCTGCTTATCCTCACAAATGTACAAAAATAGATTTATTAAAAAAACATTAAATGTGACTCTCCATGCCCTTTTCTCCAGTATACTGCCATTCGTTTCCTACCTCTTGTGTTTCCATGGAAACCCGCATAAAGGATCTCTAAGCACTTTAGCAACATTTGAAAATAAAGTCTCACAGACCCTTCTCTTTCTCTCTCATCTACACACACACATGTGCAAGTCACGTGTATCTTGCACATACACAAACATGCCACACAGACATACATATACACCCACACATTCACAATGACACACAGGCACACACACACACAAATATATAAACATCCACAGAGACCCATATATATTCTCATACACTCAATGCACACAGGCTACCACCACCATCCTATGCATCTTTGCCATAATATCCCAGATAGGCTAAAAACTCAGAATAAGTAACTAAGCACAAATTGGCATGGACTTGAGTCCTATCTTCTTTGACCCACTGAGCAGGGAATGCTGCCACTTGCTTTGACCAGGTGTTTTGCAAACCTAAAGCTTCCCAGGTAGCCTTCACTTACACATCCTCCCAGACACACTGAGCCTTTGAGGTTACCTTGCTTATTCTCCTGCTTTGTATGGGACCTTGCCGCATTTTAGAGAATGGAGAAATATGCTATTGGCAGAGATCACTTAAACCAGAGAGTTTTCCCCATTTGCCTCATTAACCAGCAAATTTCAGGATTGAGCTTTCTTTGATAACAAGAGTTCACTTTAAAACTAACTGATTTCTCTCAGCTCTACCTTAAACTCATTTGATTGTGTCCTTGCTCTCTCCACAGGAGAAATTAAAATTAGATGAAAACTACTTTCTTTATATCAACTCAAGGTAGATTGGTAGATGAAAGGCAGAAAGACAGCCAGATGGAAGAAAGAAGGGAGAGATGGTGAAAAGAAGAAAAAGATAAGGAGAATTTAACGACATTCCTCAGTTTTGCTTATTCTGTATCAGTAATTCTAGGCACTCAGGTCATTCTTCATTTCTTCAGAAATATTGTGCTCAATTGCTTTAATGCTACCTTGGATTTCTTCTACCACCACCAGCTTCTGGATCTTCTGATTCTGGACATCCCAAAGAATCCAGACTGCTTAATGCAGTAGCACCCTTGACATGAAGGTTGCTGCCTTCCAACAGTTGTCCATCCTGAGTCTGCTCTTTTATTCCAAGCCAACCTGCTCATGGCCAGTGGACACTGGAGTCTTCCACTCAACAAATGGAGAGAATGTCTGCTAGGTACCAGGCACTGATCTAGGCAGTAAGCTTATGGCAATGAAAAAAAGTGACACAAATCCCTGCCTGCTCGGAGCTTTCTCATGCCCTCAGTTTGACCCAGATCCGATCAATCAAGAAGCTATTTATCTGATTTCAATTCCTTCTCCAATCCACCCCTGACTCTCATCTCAGCCTCCCCCATTCATGATTCCTGATGCTTCTCATCCCCCAGTGGATAATGGTGTTAATTTCTCACTGCTTCAACTTTAGCCTCTACTACAAGCTGGCTCCAAGTTATCTGATGACTTTTTAAAATTCTTTTACTATGTTAAATTGGGTCCCCAGATATATCAATGGCTCAGGCACACAATCCTCAACACGATAGTTCTTTAAATTTTTTTATATATTGTGTTTTCATGCACCAGATGCAGCTTAGTGCCTTAAAAATATTAGTTTAATTAATCTTTGTAACAACTCTAAGTGGTAAGTCCATATTTTTTGACTAACAGATGAATAGAGAAGTTGTAACTCACGCAAAGTTACACAGCCAAAAAAAAATAGCAAACCAGGATTTACCATCCTGTTTTTGACAACTCAGCTTTTTCGTTTATTCCAGATATCTTCATTGCCTCTTGTTATGTTTTTACCCATATTTCTTTTCCCCAAGATATTTACCATACAAGTTATCTGTCACTCAATGTTCCTCTTTCATTTCTCCTATGAAACTTTTAAGTGGCCCTGGGCCAAGGATATCTCCCTGCAGATACCACTGTTCCTTCCCCCAGGCTGATAAAGAGGAAGCCATCTGAGATCCATTTTGTCAAACTGCAAGGAAGCAGTACTCATGCATTCATCCTACAAGTTCTGCCATTATAAAAGGTGTTTGGATTTTACTATGTCCTCCCATATGGTGCTTCATTATATTGTCCACACAACATCCTCTATCCTTGACATATCTCATCCTTCATGTAACGATGATTACCATCCCCATGCTCCTCTAACTTCTCTAGGGCAGTTTCCTGCCGATCTAGGTTGTGTTTTATTAATCACTTCTCTCTGCCTTTTCTTGCCTTAATTAAACTCAGCCTTGAGACATAGGAAGCCACAGAATTTTTTTTCTCCCTTTGATGAAAACGGTATTGTTTCCTGGGTACAGCAAATACAACCACCCATCCTCTGCCCCTCCCCAAACTCACTAGGTATGTCTCAGACATCCTTTGTCCTATGTTTTCCCTTTCTGCTTGACTGCATGTTTTAAGGTTTGATTTGCATGTCTATAGTTTCTGATCCTAAAAGGGAGGAAATGAATGGGAAGTGGCCATTTCCCTATCTTTTACCGGTGCCTCCCACCATATTTCCAACACATAGAAAAACAGCTATTTTCTCATTCAGGACAAACTTCACAACTCACAAAAAAGTCCTTTCCTATTATTTACGTAAATAAATGGATGGAAAAGAATTAACCTGATGATAAGGATTCTCAGTTACCTCTGAGTTATGAGGGTTATAAGAAAGAAAGGCCCGCAGGTCTTAACCTCAGCAAGTGTGTTGTCACCTATAGAATATGACTTGACGACTCACCATAAATTAAGGCTATCTTCCAGTCTCCCAATCCACATTTACAATGAAAAATATACTGCCCTTTAGCTCATATACAGTTACTAAAATCATAGTGCACGAATAAAGTGGCCAGGGACCAGACTTAAGACATCCATACCCTATCCATTCCTCTTCTATATAACAGAATATCTTTTGGAACATCATGTCATTTAGCCTACATTAAAAAAAAACCTGTCATGGTTGTCCATTGTCTTTAGGCTAAAATATAGGCTCAGTAGCCTGACGATACTGCCCTCCATCACCTGATCCCCACCTTGCCTCTCAGCACACCCCACATTTCCCGCCCCGTATTCCAGCACTGCAGCTGCTCTCCTGCTACAGTCCTCTGCCTCACTCTCTTGCTCCCCCTTTATTTGCCTAATTCCTTTTCTCTAATACTCAACTCAGGTGTCACCTCCTTGGGGAAGCTCTTCCTGACTGTCTGTTCTGAGCCTGGATGAGATGGTTCTGCTCTGCATTCCAGGAATATCGTGTGCTTCTCTCCATTATAGCCTGAACTGTAATAGTCATTGTCTGCTTTCCCTACCCACTACCGTACCATCAGATAAAAAAGATATTTTCATTTATGCTTCCCCTGTGCTTCTCGAAAATAATTTAGTAAGTGAAAGAACAGTGAAATAAATAGGTGATTCAATGAATGAAGAGTAAGATTAGAGGCAGAATTAGCCAAGACAACCATCCCAATCACAATTTTCCTGAGGGGCACTACTCCTGCTTCTGGGAACCAGAAAGCACAGAAGCTACCTGTGAGTTTCATATACATGATAACCCTAATGCTCTGAGTCTTGGGAGAGTCTCAATTTTTCAGCGTTTGGGTTATATGGAGCAGGTCCCCAGCACTTCACCAAGATGTCAAGCTGTTAACTGCAGCCCTAACTGTCTAAAGCATTAGAGCCTTACTAAAGTCCATTAGCAGACCCAGTTTGGATCTCTAACAGGAATTACTCCAGCCCAGCGAGAGGCCAAGTCACTTATTGTGTTGCCAACAGCCTCATGATCAGTCCCCCAAAAATCCTTCTTCCTACTTGACTTCTTTCAAGGACATGAACATGCACATCTTCTATCTGCTACTGAGACAGGACTTCCTGGAATTAATTCTCAATTATCCATGGCAACAGGTGACAGATTGGATAATTAGATTGGTCCAAAGATCTAAGCACTTCATTTTAAACAATACATTCTCCTTCTTCTTCATCATCATCATCATCAAATCAGCATGATTTTTTAAAGTGGCTGGAAGAATATGGCACAGTTCTTGGAAATGCATATAAATAACCACATATGAGAAAATACATTTTTTATAATTCTGACATAGCTGTATTTTTATAAAAGGAATAAAAAGGGAGACTTCAGTTTATGGGAAGATGGACTAGACATACTTTTTCCTATTCCTGCTGAGCACAACTAAAAGTCCTGGGAAGCAAGGATAAGAAGACTCTGAAAGGTGTAGAAAAGAAGGAAGATTGGCTAGGGACTTCAGAACTCAAGGAATGATGCCTGGTTCCTTGGGTTTTCTTTTTGGCCTCATATATTCCAGATTTGGAGATAAAGAAGGTAGCAACCAAGAAATGATGCAGACAAAAAAAAAGTCCCAAGAAAAAACTGCTTTCTTTAGTAAAAGAACCAGAAAAGCAGCAGCCTAGAAAAACGGGAAACTTTTAGGCAATAATTGCTCTGCCCCAGCCAAATACCACAGAATAAAACTACGACCCTACCCCCCACCCATGTCAGCAAAGGCTGAGTGGAGAGCGTAGACTTCCACCCTACTTGGACTATAGCAAGTTGCCTGAAACTACCCTATAGGTGTTGTCAAAGGAGACTGCGTGTTTTCATCCCCACTAGTCAGGAGCAAGGTACCCTACTCCCACGCTGTGAGTGGTGACCATGTAGGAAGCCCAGACTTCCACACTTACCCAAAGTAACAAGGCACCTCACTCCCTCCATGCTGGGGTGGTGTCAGAGGAAGACTATGGATAGTAAGGACTTTAACCACAACCCAGTGGTAATGAGAGCAACCCCTCCACCCCGTGGTGTCAGTGGAAACCCCATTAGGAGAAGTAACAAGGCTCTCATACCCTGCCAAGTCATGGCAATAGTGGAAAAGACCTTATGGGGAGCCAGAATTCTAAACCTCACCTAGGACTAATTACAAGTCCCTCTACCACTTGGGTGACATCAGATGCCAAGTGGAGAACCTAGACTCCACTCCTACCTGGCATTAATGAGGCAGTGCTCCCCATCCATTTCTGGACAAGATTACAAGAAGCTAGCTATAATAAAAAGTTTAAATGAGATCCAGAGTCTCTTAACATAACACCCCAAATTTCCAGGTTTCAATCAAACATTGCTTGTCATACAAAGAACCAGGAAAATTTCAACTTGAATTTAAAAAAATAATAATAACACCAGAAACATTTCAAACAGAGATGTGAGAAATATCTGATAAAGATTTTAAATCAATAATCATATATATACTTCAATGGACAATTATGAACACACTTGAAACAAATGAAAAAACAAACAGCAAAGAAGCAAAAGACAAGGAGGGACAAGTAAGGAAGACAAGTAAAAAAAGAACAAAATGAAAATTTAGAACTGAAAAATGTAATAATCTAAATAAAACTCATTGTAATAATTTAAATAAAACTCAAAGAAGGGCCTTAATGACAGAATGGAGAGGACAGATGAAAGCATCAGAGAATTTAAATATAGAACAATAGAAATGACCCAATCTGAACAACTGAGAGAGAGAGACTGGGGTGTGGGGGTGTGGGCAGTGAATAGTCTCAAGGAGCTGTGAAACTGTAGCAAAAGTTTGAATTTTCATATTTTCAGAGTCGCAGAAAGACAATGGAAAGAGGGCAAAGCTGAATACTAACTAAATAATAGCTGAAAATGTCTCAAATTTATCAAAAGACATAAACTCATACATTCAAGAAACTGAGCACACCCCCTAAGAGGATAAATGCAAAGAAGTTAAACTAAGACAAATCATAGTCAAACTTCTGAACACCAAATACTAGGGGAAAAAATCTCAAAAGCCGTAAGAGAGAAATGCACCTTAACTATAGAGGAAAACCATTCAAATGATATAGATTTCTCATTAAGAGAAATTTGTAACACTAAATACATTAAATTATATAAGAGAAAAACCAAATAATTAAAGCAATAATTGAAGCTCCCACCTAAAGAATCTAGAAAAAGAAGAGCAAAATAAATCCAACATAAGAAGGAAAAAGGAAGTAATTGAGATAAGAGTGGAACTTAATGAAATTATAAACAGGAAAACAATAGAAATAACCAACAAAACAAAGGTTTTCTTCTTTGAAAAGGTCAATAAAATTGACAATAGCAGGGTTGAGAAAGAAAAATAGAAGTCACAAATTACCAATATAAGGAAGGAAAGCAGAGAATATTACTATAGACCTGCAACCATTAAAATATAATAAAGGAAAGAGCAAAGCAACTCTATACACATGGCTGAAAATTTAGATGAAATGGATCGATTTGTTAAAAAGCACAAAGTACTACAACTCACTCATATGAGACAGATAATTTGAATAGCTATTTAACTATCATTTTTAATTTGTTAAGTGTTACCAGAATGCAATATACCAGAAATGGAATGGCTTTTAAAAAGGGAGTTTATTAAGCTATGGACTAGAAGAAATATTTGCATACCACAGATTATACAGAATGATTAGTATCTAAAATATAAAAAGAACTCCCAAAACTCAACACTGCATATTTACATGATTTTTCCATAAGTCTACAACTTCTCTAATTTAAAAAAAAGTCTAATTAAACTATTTATAATTGCAATAGTGACTAACTAATTTAATCCTTAAAGAAACTCAACAGTAAAAATAAGCAATCCAATTAGATAATGAACAAATAGCCATTTCACCAAAGAGGATGGACAGATGGCAAAAAAGCATGTGCAAAGATGTTCATATCATTAGCCACTGGGTAAATGCAAAATAAAATCACCACGAGATACCTCTATACATTTATCAGAATGGCAAAAAAAAAAAAAAGTCACAACACCTACTGCTAATGAGGATGCAGAGAAACTGTATGTATTTCCATTGTTGATGGAAATGTAAAATGGTACTGCATCTGAAAAACAGTTCAGCAGTTTCTTTAAAAACTAAGTATGCAATTCCCACATGACTCTTCATTGTACTCCTGGGCATTAATCCCAGAGAAATGAAAATTTAAGTTTGCACAAAAACTAAATGCAAATGTTCATATACACTTGGGACTTCCAGGAAGATGGCCGAATAGAGTAGCTTGAGATTAGCCCTGCTCCACAGAAAAGTTAGAGAAGGGACAGAAGGGCAATTGAGACAGTAATTTGGGAGTGCGGCTGACCTGGGAGAGCCTTCTGCACCACACAGGGCAGCCCTAGTTGCAGAGACCATAGAACGTTCTGAGGCAGAAAGCGAGAATCTGGCGCAGAGGCACGGAGCCCATGGGTGTGCACAGACGGGAGCCGGGGACTAGGAAGTAAGTCAGGCCATGCTCCTTGGGCACACTACCCTCATCAGCACAGCCCCATGACTGGCAATTCACCCCACACCCCTGTCACCTGCTCCCATTCCCTGCACTCCAGGCACCCCACCCCAATGCATGTAACTGCCCCACACCCCAATCCAAGTGCAACCCAACCCACCTCTCCTGCACCCCTCCCAAGCAGTACCTGCCCCTCCCTGTTCCCTGCAGGCTGCTGCCAGTGCATAAGGGCTGTGGGCACTTATCTCCATACCCAGGCTACCCCTGCCCCTTTCCCCATAGTATCGCACAGCTTCTCCCTGCTCCCCACTCAAGGTCTGTGCATCAGTTTACAGCAATCCTAGACCCATGCATGCACACAGACTCTCAATCATGTCATTCAGTTCTGGAAACCTCAGTTTCCAGCAGTCCTAGAACCACACACGCACATGGCCCTCAACCACATTTCCCAGCTCTAAGAAAGTATTGACCTGCACAGCTGGGTCACATCTGCCCCCAATCCATAAAGGCATAATGCCGACCAGCTGCCACAGCTCTATGCATGTGCACAAAGGGCCCCGTGCCTTAAACCAGCGCACACCAATTTTATGCCCCCCAGACTGGTATACCCACATAGCTACATACTCCCTGGATGCTGGGCACCCATGTTCACAAGCATCAGCATAACATCCAACCTGTGCCTATACCTGCCATGAAACAAATCACTGCACTGAGTGCCCCAACCCATACTCTGCTCCCTGCTATACATCCATCCTGCAAACACAGGTCCTTAGAGTACTGAAAGAAATCAACGCCCAAAGTAAGTCAGTCAAGATATTTACGTGCCACAAAGGCAGCAGAAATCACTAAACATTTCACAATGCACACAGATATAGCCCTGCCTAATGACCAAATTAAAACACCAGGGGAGACACAGACATTGAAACATCTAATCACAGATATTCATACAACTCTACTTAATAAGGGGATAGCAAATGACATAAAGGAGATCAAGAAGAGAGTAGAAGAGCATAAAGAGGAATTTGAAAGAATAAATAGAAAAATAGCAGATATCACAGAGATTAAAGACTCTGTTGACCAAATAAAAACCATAATAGAGACACACAACACCAGATTTGAAGAGATAGAAGAAAGAATAAGTGATACAGAGGACAGGATAACTGACTTTGAAGACTCAAAACAGCAAATGGCAAAAAAAAGATGGAAAAAATTGAGTTGGATCTCAGGGAAATGATAGACAAAACAAAACATGCAAATATAAGAATCGTTGGTGTCCCAGAAGAAGAGAGGAGCAAAGGGCTACGAAGAGTAGTTGAGGATATAATGGGGGGAAACTCCCCAACCTTCAAAAAGGGCATTTTATACAAGTCAAAGAATCCCAATGAACTCGAAACAGAATAAATCAAAATAGGCCCTCTCCAAGGCTCATACTAATCAGTCTGTCAAATGTTGAAGAGAAGCAGAAAATCCTGAAAGTGGCAAAAGAGAAACAATCTACTACATATAAGGGAAATCAAATAAGACTGAATTCAGACTACTCAACCAGCACTCTGGAAGCAAGAAGGCAGTGGTATGATATATTGAAGATCCTGAAAGAAAAGACTTTCAGCCAAGGATTCTGTACACAGCAAACTATCCTTCAAAACTGAGGGAGAGATCAAAGTTTTCACAGATAGCAAGTCCTGAAAGACTTTGTCAATAAGAGACAGGCCCTATAAGAAATACTAAAAGGAGTTCTGAAGGCTGAAAAAAAAAGACAGGAGAGGGAGGTCTGGAGGAGGGCACAGTATTGAAGAGTACCACTAAGGGTAATTTAAATACAAAGAGAAATAGGGAAAAGAATATATAGATGCAGCAAATGAAATAAAAAGATAAGATGGTGGATTCAAGAATACCTTTTCAGTCATAACTTTGAATGTTAATGTATTAAATTTACCAATTAAAAGTACAGAGTGGCAGAATGGATTAAAAAACATAATCCAGCCATATGCTGCTTACAAGAGACTCATCTTAGACACAAGGATACAGATAGATTGAAAGCGAAAGGATGGAAAAAGATTTTCCACGTAAGTTGTAACCAAAAGATAGCAGGAGTACCTATACTAATATTGGACAAAATGGACTTTAAATGTAAAGACCTCACAAGAAACAAAGAAGGGCACTGTATACTAATTAAAGGATCAATTCACCAGGAAGGTATAGCAATTATAAATGTTTATCCTCCCAATCAAAGAGCTCCAAGGTACATGAGACAGACATTGGCAAAACGGAAGGGAGCAGTAGGTGTTTCAACAATAATAGTAGAAGACTTCAATACACCACTCTCCTCTAAGATAGAACAACCAGACAGAAGATCAACAGGAAATAGAGAAGTTAAATAACTTGATAAATGAATTAGACCCACCAGACATATATAGGTCATTGCACCCCAAAGCACAAGGATACACATTCTTCTCCAGTGGTCATGGAACATTCTCCAGGATAGATCATATGCTGGGGCACAAAACAGGTCTTTATAAATTTAAAAACATTGAAATTATTCAAAGCACTTTGTCTCATATGTGTCCAGAAGAGCTGAAAGCAATGACACAAACAGACATTTGCACACCAATGTTCATAGGAGCATTATTCACAATTGCCAAAAGATGGAAACAAACCAAATGCACATCAATAGAAGAGTGGATGAACAAAATGTGGTATATACAGATGATGGAATATCATGCAGCAGTAAGACAAAATGATATCCTGAAGCACATGACAAATGAATGAGCCCTGAGGACTTAATACTGAGTGAAATTAGCCAGATGCAAAAGGATAGATACTGTATGATTCCAGTTTTATGACCAGCATAAAGGTATAGTCAGAGGCCTATAATACAAAACACAGGGGACTTAGAGATACATAGAAGCTAGAGATGGGTGAACCGTTAGCCAATGAGGTTGAACTCCAATGTAAGGGAATAGATAGGAGTGAAGGTGATTCTGTAGTGGGTATATAAGTAATATTACCATATTGAAGAGCAACAAGATTGAAAGCGGTTGTATAGATCTGTGTCCCACTGATTAACAGTAGAAATATGAATTAGTTCTTGCAAGAATTACTTCAAAGATATGATTCTTATACAAAGAGCGTTTAAGTGTTAAGGGTGTAGGGGGAAAACTACTATTGAATGCTGTGAGCTATGTTCAAAAAGAAACCATCAGCACTACCACAGCAACAGCAGAGGTAAATAATGGGGAGGGAGGGGCAAGAGTTAAGAGGAGGTTTAGATTTCCTATTTGGCAAGGGTGTGTTTATTGGTTTTCTTTCTCTTGGGAACAATGAAATTATCAAAAATTGAGAATGTTGATAGACTGTGGACTTTGAGCACTATACATGATGCCCAATGAATGCAGGTGGCTGAAGGTTGCACTGACTGAGAAGTAGATTGGTGAACAATGGTGTATCCTTGTGAACGAAGGTTGTGCTGCTACACAAAGGAACAAAGTCATGAGACACGCAACATGTGAAGGAACATGTGGGACATTTGGTGAGACAAAATAAACCAGAAACTTAGAAACTCTGCATTTCAGAGTATTTGGAGCAGAAAATAAAAAAATATCTGCAAAATCCCTTGAGGGACTGAGAAAGATAAAAAAGGCATTAATTTTGAAGCTTACGCTTATGAAGCTTATTTTTGTAATAGTAAAGTGAACCTACTTAGAATTAATGCCTAAGAGCCATCTCCAGAGGATCTTTGCTGGCTGTTGCTCAAATGTGGTCTCTCTCTAAGTCAAACTCTAAGCTTCCCCACAACGTGGGACATAATTTCCAAAGGTATAAGCCTGGCACTGGCAGCATGAAACATAACAGGCCCTAGCACTGTGAGACATAAGCTCCAAGCGTAAGACTGGCCCTGACATCATGGAGGAACTGACCAAAAGGGGGAAAAGAAATAGAGTTTTAATGGCTAAGAAATTTCAAATCAAGCCAAGAGGTCATTCTGGAAGTTACTCTTATGCAAGCTTCAGCCAGATATTACAAACTGCCACAATACTCAAATCCCAACCAACAATGTCCCTAGAACCCTAAAAAAATATATATATAATGCTCTATAAAATTTTACTTGTTCTTTTTCAGAAACTTAAAACCTCCAAATTGTTCCAATGCCAAAGAAGCTCTGAAACCCAAAGATGCTGAATTCACCAAGAATAACAATTAATTTCATGGTTCATCTCTTTGCCCCTTAATAAGAATGTTCCCTTTTCAGCCTTGAAGCAGTTTAAAAAGCCCTGGATGTCCTAACCACAACAGCAAGAGGAACCTGTGGAAAATTAAATAAAACCTGTTGTTTTATAGATCAAGTAAATCAAATTTTAAAATATGAAAAAAAAGTAGCCATTATAAGGAATAACTTAACAAATGCTGATTCACCTTCATCTTCACTAAAAAAACTTTCTTTCAAATTTTCTTTCATTTTTCTCTAACCTTTGCAAGCTATACTGCTCCCCCTTAATTATCCTCCCATTAATTTTCCTCCTAGTCCTCTGCCTCTTACAATGTCTGCCTAGATTTATTCAAAGGTCAACGGCAGCCATGACCAACCAGCAGAATTCTGAAAACATACTCCTACTACAACAGAAATTTGAATATCTCTCCTGTCGCAACAAAAACATCGTTATCAGCCATTCCAGGAGAACAAGCCCCCAAACCCAGTTAACAGTGCCCCGGCTCAACTTGAAGAAATTTCCTCTCCCAACTTTGCCCAAACACAGCAGAAGTGGTCAAAGAAAGAAGACAACGTTCCCTGCTCCTTATAAAAGTTGCTTCTAGCTGAGCTAAGGCACTAACCCAAACCCAACCCCAGCTTCATTCAATTTTATTAAAACAAAAAGACAAGAATGCCAAGTCTCAGAAAAAGAACTTCACATATTAAAGGGATTTTTTTAACCAGGGGACTCCTCAGCTTCTTCTGCAGAGCCAAGATCACCAGGCATGCTGGCACCACACCCATCAGAAAGCACCACACCCGTCAGAAGATGATAAACAACCATGCGGACAAGACCTGTCCTTGCTTGATAACTCTCCCCTCCCAGGACAGTTTTGCTTTTAAAACCACAAGCTCTCTGAAAGAGAGCTGGAGCCATTTTTCTTTCCTTTTGCTGGCAGGTTTCACTGGCTCCTGCTTGCCTGCTCTCTCCCCACTTTCTCCCTGCTTTCTCTCCCTTCAATAAAACTTTTAAGTTTTGAAAAAAATGTTCATATAAGTTTTATTCCTAATACCCAGAAACAGGAAACAGCCCAGATAGCCTGCAACAAGTGAATGGCTAAACAAACTGTGATCCATCTTTACCAGTGACTTTGACACAGCAAGAAACAGAACTTTTCATATACTCAGCAGCCTGAATAAATCGCCACAGAATTATGCTGGAATGAAAAAACAATCACAAAAAGTTACACACTCGATGATTCCATTTAAAAGCAATTTTGAAATGGTAAAACTCTGGAAATGAAGAACAGATTAGTAGTTGTTGGAGTTTAGTGGGAGGAGAGTGGGGCAGCAGCAGAGGAAAGTGTGTGGCTATCACAGGGCGATGAGGGTGTGGGGATGAAAATACTCTGTATATTGACTGTATCAATGTCAATAACCTGGTTGTGATATTGTGCTGAAAGTTTACAGGATGTGACCATGGAGGATGCTGGATAAAGGTTACCTTTGATCTCTCTGTATTATTTCTTAAAACTCCTTATGAATATACGTATACAGGTATCTCAAAATAAAAACTTAATTTAAAAAAAGGGAAGCAGAAAACAGAAGAAAATTTTAATTTGCTATTCACTAAATAGCAAATAAACATAGAAAATAATAATATAATAATATTTGGGAGGAGTTTAATCTTACTGTTTTGGTTTGCTAAAGCTGTCGGAATGCAATATACCAGAAATGGAGCAACTTTTATAAAAGGAATGTATTAAGTTGCAAGCTTACAGTTCTAAGACTATACAGATGTCCAAACTAAGGCATCAACAGGAGGTTACCTTCCCTCAAGAAAGGCTGATGCCATCTGGAACACCTCTATTAGGCAAGTACATGGCTGGCATCTCCTGGTTCCTTGCTCCTGGGCTTTGTTGCTTTCAGCCTCTGTTTTCTGTAGGGTTTCCTCACTTGGCTTCTCCAGGGCTGGGTTTCATCTCTTGGCTTCCATTGCCTCTCCAAGTTCTGACTTGCCTAACATCTCATGGGAAGGCATATGGCAACATCTGCTGGGCTCTGCCTGTGTCTCGGCTTCTGCTCTCTCTGTCAGCACCCAAGCATCTCCAAATATGCTTGACTCTGTCAGCTCTGAAGCAACTGTTCTCCAAGAATCTGCAGCTAAGGATTCTCCAAAATATTTCCCCTTTAAAGGGCTAAAGGGGAACTAATTAGTTTACTTAAGTAGTAAACTAATCAAGGCCCACCTTGAATGAGTGGTATCATATCCCCATCTAATTAAAATGCCACACTCACAAATGGGTATGCCCCATCTCCATGGAAGTAATCCAATCAAAAAGTCACACCCACAACTGAGTGGTCAAACTCCACAGAAACAACCTAATCAAATATTTCCACCCTAAACTATGATGAATCACGATTGTAGAATATGGCTTTTCTGGGATACATAACAGCTTCAAGCCAGCACACTCACTAACCAGTGAAGTTAAGAGAGATTATTTTTTTTCAATAAGAAATAAGTTGCCAGCAGGTTTTCCACGTAATAGAGAAATCCCCTTTGTAATGAAATTTCCATTTTGGTTTAATAGGATCTTTTGGGTTACATATAGCATAATAATTTTGTGACTAACTTTTTTTGAGTACTATCTTTGCACCAGAACTATGCTATAACCTCACATGAACTATCTCATTTACTCCTTTCTACTATTCTCTGAGGAAAGTGCTTGCATTATCACTCTTTTATAGTTGAGGACATTGAAGTTTAAAGAGAGTAAGCAAATTCCACAAGATTACACAGCTCATAAATGGTAAAGCTCAGATTTTAACTTAGGCCATCAGACCCTAGAGAACACATTCTTACCCCAATACTTTAGCAAAAGCTACTGCTCTCTGATAGGCAGATCTCTAGGAAGGAGTAGATCCATCTTTCTGAGATCATGCCCCCATCCTAGTCCCAGATTCTAAACTGGTCCTTGGCTGAACCAGGTGTTTCTGACTCTTAAGATTTGCTGAGAAGAGAAGCTATCCAGGGCACTCATGGAATTTCAGCAGGAGGGAGGAGGAATCCAGTGGCTCAGGCACAGCAGGAGGACCTGAATTTCACAAGGGAATACTGGTTTTGGGGTTGCATGAGACTATTCTATGAGCATGCCTCTCCCCTCTGCCTCACCCAACCTGATGCAATCCCTGAGTTTAGAAACAATAGGAGAGCTTGTGTGAGCAAAAGGATGAAGACTTGAAGGCAACTTTAGCAGTGACACCTTTGTCGGCCTCTGGCTGAGGTGCCAGTCACTCCCCTGTTCTCTCATTCCATAACACGTGGAAGTCAGACAGACCCAGATAGCAGATCCTCAGACGAGGCAGAAATGGGGATGGTTCTAGAGGCCACTGATGGTACTGAACTTCTGGTTAATATTGGCTATAGATGTTTGAATAATCCTCTGGAAAAATGAGAGCCACATAATCACATTTGTACTCTGAGTAAGTAAAGCAGGCAGGCCATGCACTTTGCATTATCAAAAATATATATGTATTAAAATAACAGTGAAACACCATTGCTTAAGTAGGCAGGAAAATTATTCTACATAGTAAAAGGGGGAGTTTAATGACACTGAATTTCTGACACATGGCTGAAGGGGCTGTAGAGGTATATGACCTCTCCAGAAAGCAGTTAGCACCTCTGTAGGACCGACAAAGATATATGGGGAAAGATGTTCACTGCAGCTTTATCTATGACAGCGAAAAATTAGATACAGCAATAAGGGTAAGTTTAAATAAATTAGAACTATCCATGTAACTAATATCGCATTTTCTATTAAATTTTTGAAAAACAAATGCCTATTGGGGTAAGGAAATACTCATAATGTTAAATGGAATAAAAATAAAGTCACAAAACTAAATATTCAGAACAATTTCCACTATATGTATATGTACGAGGAAGGCCAAGAAGGAAATACAACAACCCATAGATAGTATTTTTCAGTGGTAGGATTTTGAATAGTGTTTTACTTTCAAATTTTCCAAATAGTCTAAAATTTCGTATGTTACCTTTATAATGGGGGGAAACAATTAAAAGAAAAATAAATCAATGCTATCTACAATCTCTGGGAGATTACAAATGAAGGAGATACACAGAGAACAAGGAAAATTAAAACTAAAGCAGATAAATGAGCCAAGACGAAAGTGTTACCACGTACATAAGCACACACATATGCCTTTACGGCATTAGGAAGCTGCTGGCCAAAGGGAAACTGATGGTTTATATTTGTTATTTATTACTGTCACTGTCTGAGAAATAACATCCTCAGGGAAAGGGCAGATGGTTCCCTGCTAGGGAAGCACAGAGAAAGAAGAAACATCTAAATAATCTGAAAACCAGAGTGTACCTGGATGGGCAAAACCTGTGTACAGCAGAGTCAGCACCTTGGTTTACTTGCCATTTGTCTTCACTCTGTCCTTCTGCCATGGCCTTCCTCCTGCAAATGAATGGACAGACTTAGAATAACCAATAGATTAAAAAAAAAAACCCTTCCCTTAAGTTGCCCAGATCCTGCACATAATACCGCTGCCCCTGAGGGTGCTTGGAGCGCTTAGCCTGGGGCCAATTCACAGCAAATTCGAAGATGTAGACACCTCTGACTCTGCAAGGAAGGACTGCAGATTCAAACCTAGGAGCAATGTGTTCAGTAGGGAATGAGTTGCAGATTAGATATTTCTAGAATTTAGCAGTTTTTCCATTAGGTGAACACACCCAAACTGCAAAAAAAAAAAAAAAAAATTTCCTATCATCTTTGTATGAGAGTGAGAGAGAGATTAGTAAATTTATCTATTCTTCTAGAAACAGAAGTTTGAAGGAAGCCAGTCCATATCCAAAGAAGTATGCCAGATAGACCCTGCCCATGTCTCACTAAGGTAATTCCAATACAGCTGCAATAGAGAGGGGAAATATCAGCAAAGCCATTGGTGAGTAGCCTCTCACCTACACTAACCAGACTAGAACATGAAGTAAAAGGCATGCAAATTTTGTGGACTTTTCTATGTACCAAGTGCTTTACCTACATGATATTTAAGAAGAACTAGTCCTAAATAGTTTACATAATTGTTTATTCCTTCCTGAATTTTAAAAGAGGATACAAGCCTATCCCAGTTTAAAAAAAAAAAAATTCTGAAAGAGGAAAAATGCATGTCTTTGGACTGTAGCATATGCCCATTTTGTTGTACTTATTATCGTATAAATTTTACATCATTTTATCAGTATGTCTTTTTACAGTTGCCCTGTTATGATTTCATCTTTGCAGTTTTATCCTTTCAGCGTTATCCTTCCTTTTCTCATTCTCATTATTATCACTGTACCATCATTCTAAATTAATTCTACTTATTTTATTGGTGTTTTTGGTATCATTTACCTGGCACTGTGTTAGTGATTTATCTGTATTACTTTTACCCCTCAGAATACACCAAGTAGGTCATGTCATTATTTCCATTATACAGAAAAAATAAATAAATAAGGCCTACGTAAGTTGTGACTTGTCTAAGACAGCACAGTTATCCAGTGAAGGAATTGGGGTTTATCTGTGGATTTTCATCTCCAAAGCCATCTCACAGCCCCTGTGTATAACCCTTATCCTGCACCACCACCCACAAGACTGTACCGATAGAAAGGAAGAGCGTGTGACCCTCTGAAAACTAATCCCAGAAGACATTTAACCCCTTGTGATGGGCTCAGATAAGAACGCTGCCCATTGACCCCCGTCCAGCCATGAAAACCTTCCAGAACCTACAGGGTCCATAATTACTGAGCTTATCACTCCGCTATTTGCTGCTTTTGCAGGGGAAGAGTAGATAAGGTAAAACATTTTAGAGGCATATAAAACACAACCATTTTAAAAAGACATGAAGTGCAGTCGATAAAAATGTAATTACTTATTTCTTCATGGAACATGTTTTGCAGAGTAAAATCTCCAGTTTTGTTGTTTTTATTGCTGCAGACAATAAAAGGCATTTAAGAAAATGATTGTCAAATTTTTCTCTGAGCTCTATCGAGCAATTTTGCATTACAATTAATTGATTTTCTAAGACATTGTTTTAAGTGTACAGAAGGCCCATGAGCTCTGGGAATCTTGTTCTGTATCCAATTAGGAGAATGAGTGTTACTCACAGTTTCATATTCTGTGACATAATCAAGAAAAGATGACTCTCTATTACATATTTCAGGTTTCTATTCCATTTCTGGGATATGGTTTAATGCAGTCAGATAGTCTGATTAATAGTTACTCAAATCCAGTGCTTATGAAACTGTATCTTTAAAAGAGGGATTCAGCAGAACAAAACCATTTGCTTCCCTTCTCAGTCCTTTCAAACCCACTGTGTGGGACTAATTTTTTCTAAATTTTTTAATGCAAAAAGTTGTTGCTTGGTGGGTATAATGCGTTTGTAAATTTTGGAAATTTTTAAATAAAAATTTTAAAAGGAGGGATGGGAATCTTCTAATCTGGTGATTGTTCCCGGGGGAAGTCTACCTACTCATGTATTAATACATGTGGGATGTAGAGAGCTGACATGCTGGCCAGCATCCATTCTGATTAAGGTCCGCCATGCCTTAGGAGTTATCAAATATTTTGATCCTCACTTCTGCATTTTCACTAAGGACACAAATGCAAGTCTTTTTATTGGTATTAGAAGTGCTATACAGGAAAAGTTCTGAATCCTTAGTTACTCAATATGTTTTTGAATATCCCTATATCCTTGGTTATGTACCAAATCTAAGGACAAGGTTTGCTGAATGATATTGAGTGCCCAGGGAAGAAGAAGTTTCAGGAAGACCTCAGGCAGGGTCTTAGTGCTTATTTGATTATAGGTCTAGCTCTGCTGGAAACAATCCGGAACTCACACTGCACATCCAGCTATTCTGAATCTTCTGTTCAGGTTAGAACTCCTGGGTCTGTGCGGGTTGCTCCCACCCTCAGAATCATTCAGTAGAGTCTGCAGCTCTCCACCCTCCCCACAGGAAGTGACAGGAGGGGTTACAGACAGGATTGTCTCACTGCCCACCAATTAGTGAAAAGCAAGAGAAAAAAAATCATTCTGCACAGATCCAAAGGAAAATCCTGGAGACCTTCTTTGAGGAGATTGAATTCAAGTATGGTAGTTAGGTTCAGGTGTTAACTTGGTCAGGTGATGATTCCTTGCAGTTCTGTTGCTGTGGACTTGAATCATTAGCAAGTGAAATTCTTCTTTGGCTAATTAAATCTTCAGCTGGCTAAGGGGAATCCCTTCCACAATGAGTGATGTTTAATTTAATTAGTTGGAGGCTTAAAAGAGAGGGCTCAAGGCAGCACAGCCCAAGCAGCTCAGCATACCTCATCTCAGCACTCACAGTTCAGCCCAGACATTTGGAGATGCAGAAAGGAATGGCCCCCAGGAAAGCTGCTGGAACCCAGTAGCCAGGAGAAAAGGCCAACAGACATTGTCGTGTGCCTTCTCATGTAACAAAGAGCCTCAGATGAAAGTTAGCTGCCTTTCGTCTGAAGAACTGTACATTTTTAACTAAATAAATCCCCTTATTAAAAGCCAATCCGTCTCTGGTGTGTTGCGTTTTGGCAGTTTTGGCAGACTGAAACATCAAGTCAAACGCCCAGAAAAAAGCCCTTTTGAAAGCATCTTAGTATGCTTATGAAACAACAACAAAAAACAAATGAACAAGCATAGCCATTCAGCACTTCACTGTGAGAAAGTGGAGGAAAAAAAGAAACCAAAACTTTTCCTATAACTTTTGTATAGTTAAATAAATAATAATAAAACCCTTCATTTGCAAGCAACCATCGAAACTCTCAACTGCATTTAATACGAGAGCTTCTCCCCTTATCCAAGAGAGTGTCACATCCCTCCTTCTCCATTTCCCTGTCTAGTGCATCTGCCCCTCTCTTCGACTTAACAAGATACCTCTGCTTCCTCCAGAGGCAGGACGGAGGAGATTTCAAGAACAGGAAAGGATTTCCTCTAGCCAACTCTTTCTCTCATGGGCACTTTCTTTCATGGGTGCAGAGTCCTGTGGCAGGCTCTGTCTCCTCCAACTGACTGGGTATGTGCCCAGCTCAAGCCCTGCTTATTTGCAACCTGTCAGACAAAGACCCACTCTGTGGGCCCTAAAGCCCCTGCAGGTGGCTGTCTTGGCAAAGTCCTTTGAAGGCAGCTCCAGGGCAGTTCTCCTGCACATGGCTCTCACTGTGGCCTCTCATGCATCCTGGACTCAGGAGTTATGGCCTACTCCCAAAGCAGCTTGCTCCCCAGGTGGCCACACCCTCTCACTTTCCACTTCCTCTTCTGGATCCAATAGCCTCTGTGCCTCATGGACCCCAGGTAAATAGATCCAGCTCACCATGTGGTCTCCTTGAAGCCCCTCTCACTAGGCAAGTGAAGGAAGCACCCACCTGCCTTTCCCTATGGGGCAAGGGAAAGAAAATGCTATGACATCTTGGCAATTTCCCCATAAAGTCTCCCCTTTACATAGGCAAATTTGGATGCAATAATAAACTAACCTCAAAATGTCAGAGGCTTAACCAAAATCTATTCCATGCTCAGGCTAAGCCTGCTGGACTGTGGGTGTCTGGTGAGGCTGCTGCTGTCTATCAGGTGACCCAGCGATCCAGAAGATTTCAGTCATGTGGCTCAGTCACAACCACCAAGACTCAGAGAAGCCACACCTACTTGTCTGTGGCTGGCCAAGAAGAGACAGGTGTCCCATTCATTCACAGCCCACTGACAAGAGCTAGCCAGGTGGCCCTGCCTACCTACAAGGAAGCTAGGAAATGTGGGAAACCACAGGAGGGACATGTAAGCATTCTTATTACAGCCACAATCACCAATGTGGGTGAGGGACTTAAGGACAAAATCAGGCTTTCCATCTCCTTTGCAAGTTCTCATTCAGTGCTAGAGCATCTCACTTTATTATATGGGGGTTGTTGGCATCTGATGTCTACTTCAGCCAAATGGAGATGAAAAGAGTCCCATTAAGGCATCCTGTTATACTGGAATTAGCGTGCTAATAGACCACAATATAAAAAGAAGAGAGCTAACATTTACTGAAAATCTACTTAGATAGCAGGTACTGTTTTATTCTGTTTACTTTCATGGCCTCATTTGACCCTCACAAAAATGCTAAGATATAAGTGGCAATGCCCCACTTTAACAAATGATGGAAGCTGAGCCTCAGAGACTAAATAAACTGGCCAAGGTCAATTCATGAAGAAAGGAGACATAGTCTGAATCCAGCTGTGTATTTCACAATGGCATTCTCTCCCACGTGGATCACATTTTGCCCATCTCCAGCAAAATACACCCAAGGCACAAATCCACTGTTTCAGTACCTATCATAATTTAGAAAGCTACAGTAATGAAGTTAGGGTTAATATTAGGATTATTATCCGAATTCATGGTCTTTCCTGGATTTAAAGATGTGGGGGATAACACTAGGACTGATGTAATAGAAGGCCTGACCATCATTTCTTGTATTTACAACAGTCTCATTGTTTTCAGTGTCATTGTGTGCCCACGAGAGCCATTGCCTTCTATGGGTCCTTGCCTCAGTTATGCCTTCAGCCTTATCCATCATTGATGGATGGAAAAACCTAAAAGGAATAGTGAGGACAATGGATCAGAATGTATACTTCCCCTATGTTTAAACTCTTCTCACTTGCCTATCGTCCTCTCCGTTCTTGACCTCTGTGAGGTGTGTTAGTTACACACCCACTTTCTGTACACCTAGGATAATATAAACCTGGAAAATGGAAAATATTCCATTACAAATACCAATGGTTCATGCAATTTTTAAGATATTCATACTGTAAATCAAGCAAATATGTCATACTGTGATTCCAACCTTCCTTGTGCTCTGGAAAATTGTGAATTACTTATGTGCAGGTTGGAGGAAATTCAGTGAATTAGGCTAGAAGTACAGTGTATGGTTTTGAATGAGCAGGAGGCAGAAGCATGCCAACATCATGCAACATGCAATACTGTGTGTGGTAATTAGATTCAGGTGTCAACTTGGCTAGGTGAAGGTGCCTAGTTCTACTGCTGTGGACATGAATGAACCAATGGCATGTGAACCTCATCTGTTGTCGATTACATCTGCAGTCCACTAGGAGGCGTGCCTGCTGCACTGAATGATGTTTGAGTTAATTGGCTGTTGCTTAAATGAGAGAGCGCAACGTAGCACAGCCCAAGCAGCTCAGCATACCTCACTCAGCACTTGCAGCTCAGCCCAGGCCTTTGGAGATGCAGAAAGAAATCACCCTGGGGAAAGTTGCTGGAACCCAGAGGCCTGGAGAGAAGGCCAGCAGAGATCGCCCTGTGCCTTCCCATGTAAGAAAGAACCTCACATGAAAGTTAGCTGTCTTCCTCTGAAGAACTATACCTTAACTAAATAAATCCCCTTTCATTGAAAGCAAATCCATCTCTGGTGTGTTGCATTCCAGCAGCTAGCAAGCTAGAACACTGTGGGAGTGAAAACAGGTTCAAGGGGAGTATCAATCTTGACCACTTGCAGCCTATGGGGGGGAAAAAAGCCTTTTTCAAAAATTCCCCTATCCTAGGCCATAATCAATGCTTATGGCTCCAGAGATGCTAGTGTGGGTAAAAAATTAGCAGGCTAGAGTGTAGACATGACAAAACCAAACAGAAGAACCGTGTAGTATTAATGAAATTTCAAGCATCACTAGATGATCTCTGCATCCTTCTATCAATCCTTGCCTCAGTTATACTTTCAGCTTTATCCATCATTGATAGACAGAAAAACCTAAAAGGGATAGTGAGGACAATGGATCAGAATGTATACTTCCCCCACGTTTAAACCCTTCCCACTTGCCTACTATCCTCTCTTCCCTCGACCTCTGTGAGGTTACACCCTCACTTCCTGCACACCTAGAGTAATGAACACCTGAAAAATGGCTGACTAAAGAATCCCCGTGTAGTTAAGGCTCAATGTCAGGTGGGAGGCCTCTCCCAGTTTCTTCCTTTCTTGAGGAAATCCAGTCAATGCAATCAATATTTATTGAACTCTCCTGTGTGGTGGTCCAGCATTTCACTGTAAGGAATATAGACATGAGTGTGACACTAGACTTGCCTTGGGGCAGGGGATCATATGCAAGCAAGGCAAGGACCCCAGGGCTAGGACAGGACCAAAGGCCCATGGGCCAGATGGGAGCTAAAGATCACAGGCCACTGGGGATTCCATCCAACTCAGTCCACACATATGCACACACACAAACAGCAATCTTAGTGCTGAGCCCAGTCATCAGCCCCTCCCCGCCCAGGCAGATGCTGTCCCTAAGTGTGAAAGAAATTCTTTTCAAATCAGCAGCAAGTTTAGGGACCATCTGATTTCCTTCCTACCAGGCATTTAGGTAAATTGCTCATCAAGTCTACACTCATGACTCCTTCTCTGAACTTGGACTCCCATCCCTACTGCAATTTGATTGGCTTTCTTATTAAATTTTGGCTTTTGTTTAATTCAATAAACTATTTTGAACACAAACCAACTGCTTGGAAATGTGGTAGGCACTAGAGATGAAAATGAATATGATATCATCTTTAACCTTAAGACTTTATGCTATATTGGGGATATGAAATATGCAAACAAAACAAAAGAAAATGTGTATAATAATGGAGGAGAAAAATGCCCAAAAGGACATTATTGGGGCATATGAAGAAATGGATCATAGAATGTAAGCTTTATTATCAGTGTTGAATTTCTTGAACATGGTATCTGTACGTAAGGTGGTTACGTAAATGAATAAATTTGTTCTTAGGAAATGTACATAGAAGTATTAAGTGTTCAAGGAGCATGATACATACAACCTACTCTCAAATGCTTACAAAATGATAGATAGATGATGATGATAATAGATAGATAGATAGATAACAAAAATAATGCTTTGGCAAAATGTTAAAAGCTGTGGTCCCCCCCCCACCCCACAAGGGGGATATGTTGGAGTTCTCTATATAGAGTTTTATATTATTTTTGCAACTCTCCTGTCAGTTTGAAAGTTTTCAAAATAAAAAGATAAAAAAAGTATTTTCCCCTACTATTCCCTCTGTCATGAATTTCTTTCTCCACTTCTCCATCTTGCTACCACCTAGTGATCTCTGAAATCCCAGCTCAGGCTTTCTGCTCCATTTGGAATCCTATTCAAACCTGTGCCCCTGTACCCCAAGCACAAACTCCATCTGATGGAACTTGCTCTCCCCTCTGCCTGCCATAGCACTGCATGCACATCTTCATCTTGGCTCTGACCACACTGGCCCAAAACCAATTCCCTCTCAGTCAGTCTCCTCCCATGTACAGGAGAAGAGGAGCATCTGGCTTTTATAGTAAATGTTCAATGAATATCTAATGATTGCATGAATGAAGTGCTGTGAATTTACAAATTGACATCCAGATATCATTCACATCTCTTCATGAGATCCTGGGAAAAGTCTCCAGAAGTCATGTCAAAAAGGAGAATAAAATGCCACTTTGTCTTCCCTTAGAAAAAGAACAGGGACATTTTGTAGTTCTATTGAAACAAATATCCTGGACATCTCAAAACTTTGAATCAGAGTAGCCAAAATGGATGGTGGTGGGGAGCATGAGACCAAAACTGACATTCACTGAATATCTGTTTTATGTCAGGCATTTTAAATTAATTATCTCATTTAACCTAACAAGGTCATCACGAGGTGGAAGAGATTATCTCTATCTTACAGCTGAGAAAACCGACAGCCTAAGCAACCTGCCGAAAGTCACACAGCTAGCAGGTAGCAGAGGCAGGATGCAGAGCACATCTATCATGCTCTTTGCACCCTAAGCTGACAGTAAGAAAGAGATGTGGAATAGGCACATGTGGACAGCTCTGTGACTGAGCCTCCATATGAAATAATTCATGTTTTCCAAAGTCATAAGAATAGCAGACAGGAAGGCAGAAGGGAGGGAAAAAGGAAAGGGCACTCCCCCAGTGCCCAGCAGTGTATCACTTTGATCCTGCTTTTCTCAGCAAACCAACTCTTGCTACCTGTTTTCAACAAACCAGCTTCTCAGGGACTGTTCAAACATTTCCAGATTGACATATGATTGAATAAAACTAATAGAACTCAGAGAGAGGTCACTTTAAGAAGCACTTTGAGGAGCACCAATGAGTGCAAACCCTCATGTTTACACTCAAACTTGACCCCACCCCATCCCCAGCCTTACACCTCAGAATACCCTCAACCAGCCTCAGAGAAATCATGTGACTCACTGTACCCACAAAGACAGATGTTTCAATATCCTTTAAATGTACCTGTTCTTTCCTGCAAGGTCAAGGGGTCCATGTGAGAGATAAGATTTGAAGGATTGCTTTCGCATAAATATCCCTTCCATTTCCTGAAATATGGCCTGGAATTGTATCATTTGAGAAATACCCCATGCATCATAACAATCGCTCTTTAAATAAGCAATTAAATAAAAACAATCCCAGGAAGAAAATATGTCTTAACTCTTTAGAACTATCATATTAGTGGGGATTTTGATCTTTAGACAAAAAAAGTCACAGGCATGAGTCATAAGTTGGGCACCTGAGAAGGAGGCAGGTGAGGTGGGTGAAGTTTGGAGAGGTACATGTAGGCAGGATGGCAGATGTTGTTCATTGTCAATCCCACAGCCACTCTCTCCATCTTCCCACTAATGGGCAGAGCCCCCAGATTAAATAGAAGGAAATACCCCCATCCTACTTCCCATGGGATGGGTCATGTTGATTCTAAACCAATGGGAATTCACTAATCTTTGCCAGTGATTGGTCTTGGGGTGGACATGGTTCTGCATAAAGAGAAGTCTGCAAAAAGTCCTTACTTCTAGAATAAAAAGAATCTCTCTGAGGAGAAAACTCTCAGACACCAGCCTTCTTGAGACAATGCTGTGAACACATGGTGCCCTGGATTTAGGCAACCATCATGCAACTGCCATCCTGCAGCCAAAAGATATGAACTTGAGGCTGAAGAGCCAATACAAGATGGCAGAGCAGAAGGATTTAAAGGGACTGGATCCAAAAGGAAATTTTTGAGCCATTCAAAAACCCTAGAACTGTCTACCCCTAAACTGCTTTGTAAGTTAGCAATAAATGTCTTCACAAATTATGACAATGCTCACTGAGTGTTCTGTTACCTCAGCCAAGACAGAAAAAGTTAAACAATTCACACGATGTGCCAAGGATCCCACTTGTAGCCGGAGATGCCACTATCAAGATAGAGTGCTATGGGAAATGTGAGTATAAAGTGCTTGAAACAGACATCAGGAAGGAGACTACCTGGACAAGATGTCTGAGCAGAGACTGAAGGTTGAGAGGGAAAGGGTGATACATTGAAAGAGGCTGAGCAGAGCTTCTCTATGCTGCATGCATGGATCAGGCCTGCTCCACTGCCAATCCCTCCAGGGCCTCCACAGAACTTCCTCCTAAGTTTGACTCACAAGGCTTCCCATCACCATCCTCTCCAAGGGGATTCTGCACTACATGAAGATAGCCAAAGGGCCAGAGAGACGTCACTCTGTGGAACACTTTCTTTAAGTAGACAAGTACAAAATCCTCTCTGGGGTAAAGAAAAAGGCTCAGAGAAACCCCTTCAGCAGCAGGAGAAGATGCTCTAAGGTTGGACACACCTCAGCTCCCACCCCTCCCGGGCTTCTCTCTCTCTAGATCATTATCTATTGGTTCCTGCAGCCAAAAAGCCCAAACATTTTAAATAAGTAAAGGTGCCAGACCTCTCTGTCTAGGCTTACTTGGCAGGTGAACTCACTGCTCTCTGCCGTATGTGAGACATGACTCCCAGGGGTGTAAATCTCCATGGCAATGTGTGACAGAACTTCCAGATGAACCAGGATCCAGCATCATGGAATTGAGAAAGCCTCTTGACCTAAAGGAAAAGAGAAAAATGAGACAAAATAAAGTTTCAGTGGCTGAGAGATTTCAAACCAAGTCGAGAGGTTTCCCTGCAGGTTATTCTAATGCATTATATAGATATCCCTTTTTAATTGATGGTACATTGGAATGGCTAGAGGGAAGTACCTGAGGCTGTTGAACTGTATTCCAGTAGCCTTGATTCTTGAAGAAGATTGTATAACTACAGTTTTTACAATGTGACTGTGTGATTGTGAAAACCTTGTTTCTGATGCTCCTTTTATCCAGGGTGTGGGCACATGAGTAAAAAAAAACAATTAGGAAAAAATAGATAAGTAATAGGGGAGGGTAAGGGGTAAAGAAAAAATAGGTAGATTGAGAAACTGGTGGTCGATAAGAGGGAGGGGGAGGGGTATGAAATGTATGAGTTTTTTCTTTTTTCTTTTTATTTATTTTTCTGGAGTGATACAAATGTTCTGAGGGTGATAATGCCAATGAATACACAACCTCGTGATGATATTGTGAGCCACTGATTGTATACTGTGGATGGACTGTATATGCTTGAAGTTTCTCAGTAAAAATATTGAGCCAGAGGGAAGTGAAAATCCCATATGCAACAAGCCATTCAGTCTAATCAGGGGAAACAACCCACCAAGATCAGACAATGTCCCCCCTAAAGACTCCCATCACGCAAATTACAACCATGGATTAAGACTCCACCATGTGCCAGGGACTGTGTTAAGTGTGTGAGATATATGATCCTAATGAATTCTCATGATAGTTCTGTAAGGTGGGGAATGCCACTATTACCATGATTACCACTTTACAGGTGAGTAAACGGAGACTCAGATAATTTAAATCATTGTCTCAGGGTCTCATAGCATACCAGCAAATGCCCAAAAGAAGATTTGTTCATGGGTCTAATTATGTTGTTTTTGGACCCCTATGAAACCTTTTTCACACAAAAGGAGCAACAGAGTTTGTTCTAGTTTGCTAGCTGCCGGAATGCAACACACCAGAGACGGATTGGCTTTTAATAAAAGGGGATTTATTTTGTTGGTTCTTCAGAGGAAAGGCAGCTAACTTTCCACTGAGGCTCTTTCTTACGTGGAAGGCACAGGATGGTCTCTGCTGGTCTTCTCTCCAGGCCCCTGGCTTCCAACAACTTTCCCCGGGGTGATTTCTTTCTCCATCTCCAAGGGCCTGGGCTGAGCTGCAAGTGCTGAGATGAGGAATGCCGAGCTGCTAGGCTGTGCTACGTTGGGATCTCTCATTTAAGCACCAGCCAATTAAGTCAAACGTCACTCATTGCAGCAGACACGCCTCCTAGCCAACTGCAGATGTAATTGGCAACAGATGAGGTTCACGTACCGTTGGCTTATGTCGCAGCAACAAGATTAGGTATGCTCACCTGGCCAAGTTGACAACTGAATCTAACTAATACAGAGTTCAATCCTCCTGAATTATTTGTTTAATTCCCAGGAGTCAAAGAAATGGGTACAAAAGTCTTTCAAGAAGCAACCTGAATCTATTATCTCATAAACTCACCTAACAATTTACCAACAGTCTTCTCTGAAGTGGGCACAGGGTTGCAGAAACATGCCCAGCAGGGTCCCTGCTCATGTTCAAAAAAAAAAATCATCTTACAGTCTAGAACTTCACTGATCCGAACTGAAAAGATATCAAACATCCAGCCTATAATTGCGTGATTCAATCATTCATCCAGATGCAATACATATCTATGGAAAATGGAAAACAGCAACTCTTCACCAGTGGGGAAGGGCAAATGGAGTCTGAAAAAGTCAATTCGTTATTCATATAGTTGCAAAACTCCTCATGTTTGATGTTATGCAGGCCAATCAGTGGGATGAGTGGTGACATTCTTTGCCTTCTTTCAGCTGGCTGTTTTGGTTCTTTGTCCTCTTTATCATCCCTCCTTAGAGGAGACAGCGCTGCACTAAACTCACCCTCATGGTTCTTCACTCCTGACCCTATGTCACCCTTCTCATCACAAAGGAGCTCCCAGAGTCCTTTGGTGCTGTTGTGAGCCTTTTTCTTCCAAATATCCTCACAGTCAAAGTGCAGCAAAATTAGGCTCTGTCCTTGATGGCAGGGATGTGACTCTTCAATCTCACCAGCAGGGTAGGAAGATTTTCCAGTTTAGAACAGTACAAACCGTATACATAGCTTCAGGTACAATCTTAAATAAATGCGGAAAATATATAGAATAATAAGGAAATAATATAGAAATTTATTGCAATTTGATCTTATTGTAACTGCACTTTTTTAAGACACCAATCCCCAGTGAAAAGCATCTGTTTTGTCTCATGTTCTCAGAAATACAACTTGCCCTTATTCCTTCTCTTCTCTTCTCCCTTTCTGCTCTCACCTCTCTTCTCTCTCACGTCAAACAGAAATATTGATTACTGCTCAGTTTCAGAGTAGATACCCCCGCCCCCACCATTAGATTCTAGCCCGAGGCACGGTCTGCTCAGCAGTTTTATCATTTACTTGAGCATTGACATTGAAAACATGCTGACCAAATTCCCACATAGAGCAAAGCATTTTTAAAAGATCATTTGATGGTGAGGCCTGGAATCAAAAGTAACTTACACTGCTATTCAACACGGTTAAATGCAAATCTCTACACCCAGGTTCAGATATCAGTTTCCCAAATGGGAAAGGGGAATCCAGCTTAAGGTTGAATATGTAACTAAAGACTCAGGTCCATTTGTATTGTGTTGCCTTGGCTTAAACTATATATATCAATATCGTACAGAATCTTAAGAGTTAAAAAGGAACTTCCATGTCATCAGCTGCTTGCTCAACACCCAGGAGATTCCATCCACTGTACCAATGTGATAGGCAAAATAATACCCTCAAAGATGTCCACGTACTGATCCCCGGACTCTGAGGATATGTTGTATTGCATGGCAAGGGGGAACTAAGGTTGCAGGTGGACTAAAAGCTGCTATAGCTTGAGATGAGGAGATTGTCCTGGATTATCTAAGTGATCCCAATGAAATCACGAGGGTTCTGTACGTGAGGAAGGACAAAGTTGAAGATCAGAGTCTGGGAGAGATATGAAGATGTTACACGGCAGGCTTTGGCGATGGCCACAAGCCGAGAAGGTATGGCACCTCTAAGAGCTAGAAAAGACGAGGAAACAGAGTCTCCCTTAGAGCCTCCAGAAGAATTACAGCCCTGCCAATACCTTAATTTTAGCTCAGTGAGAACCATTTTGGATGTCTGATCTCCAGAATTGTAAAACACTAAATTTGTGCTATTTTAAGCCACTAATTTTGTGGTAATTTGTTACAACAGCAATAGAAAACCAATACAACCAGATTCTTTTATACACATTCTGTTTCTCATTTTAACTTCACTTTGACTCAGGCATTTATCTCCATTTTACAGATAAGAAAAATTGAGGTTTCAAGAGGTTAAATGACTTGCCCAGGGTCATGTTCAGTGGCAGAGTAGAATTCTAAGTCTGTCTGACTACAGATTCCAGGACTTTTGCCCCATCCTGTGTTCTCCATCAGTGGCTCCTACAATGTGAACCGCAACTCATTAGCGGCCTGTATTAGTTTGAAAGGTGCTAAAATGCAGTATAACAGAATTGGAACGACTTCTAAAAGGGGTATTCAATAAGCTACAAGTTTACAGTTGTAAGGAAGTGAAAGTGTTCAAATTAAGGCACCAACAAGAGGTTACCTTCACCAAAGAAAGGCCAGTGGGTCTAGAACACCTCTTTTAGCTGGGTAGTCACGTGATTGGCATCGGCTGGTCCCTTGCTCCTGGGCTCCGTTGCTTTCAGCCTCTGTTCCTATGGAGGTTCCTCGCTTTGTTTATCTGGGGCTTACTTTCATTTCTTGTCTTCTCTTGGCTTTCTCCAGATTCTGGCAACATCTGCTAGGCTTCAAGCATTTCCAAACATCAGGTCTCTGTTCTCCAAGTGTCAGCATCTGGGTCAGCTCTGCTCTGAAGTTTCTGTCTCTCACTATCCCTTTCTGTATCAGCTCTGAGGTTTCTGCCATTTCTCCAAAATGTTTCCCCTTTTTAGAGACTCTAGTAAATTAATCAAGACCCATCTGGAATGAGTGGAGTCACATCTCCAAATAATCAAAATGTTATACCCACAATTGGGCATGCCACACCTCCATTGAGATAATCTAACCAAAAGTTTCTGCCCTACAGTATTGAATCAGGATTAAAAGAAATAGCTGCCCTCACAAGATTGGGTCAGGATTAAAATATGACTTTTCTGGCATCCATAATAGATTCAAACTGGCACAGGTCCCAAGGTGAATATAGGAAATGCTAACTTTCATTTTAAAAATGAATTTAGGATAGAAAAGAGAAGAGGAGAGAGAAGAGATGGAAAGGGGAAGGGGAGGAGAAGTGAAAGGAGACAGGAAGGGAGGGGAAAGAAGAGGAGAGGGTGCACTACATAAGCTGTGGATAAGAATTTTGTGAGACTTTTGCTTTAGGTATGTGTCTTTGCATGATATAAAGTTTATTTCTTACTGTTAGTTGCAGTAAAAGGTCTTTGCAAGACACTGCTTTATAACACATCTGTCAGAAAGAGGAAAATTGTGACTCAGTTCCTTTCCTTGAGAATATTCACAACCTAAAGAGACACTCATAGATAAATCATTGGAATGCAGCATGGTATGGGCTAGGTCAGTTATTGTGTGCTGGAGAATCAAAGGAGATGCAATGGGTTCACATCATTCTGACCACCCACAAGAAGTCCAGAGGACCCCCAGCACCTTTACACACAACATGTCCAAAGTGTAACTTATCACCTTCACCACAAAACTGTTCATCGTCTGCAGTCTGCAATTAAAATTAATGGTATCATGATCAACTGTTTGTTCAAAATAGAAACAGCATAACCTCCTGTCCCCTTCATCTCTTTTGTCACCAATATCAGTAAATTCAACTTCTAAATTCCCAGTCATCCCTCTCTCCATTCCCTCCCTTCTCCTCTCTCATCTGGACAACTGTACAATCGGCCAGCCAGGCTTCCTGACCTCAGCTGCTCGCCCACATCAGTCCACACTGCAGTCTGCAGCCACACCTCCAAGAATGTCCCTGCCCTCCTTGCAGCGTTTCCTGTCTGCTCCTTTGCAAGGCATGCAAGTTCAACATTCACTCCCCAAAAGGTTTCATTTCCAACTACTTCCTATAACACACAGACTCTTCTCTCTGTCTATACCAAGTTGTTTAAAAGTCCCTGCATGGATCATCGATTTTCACACTTTAGGAACTTTGTGTGTACTGCTTGCTCTCCACAGAATGTCTTTGTCCCACTTTCCATCTGTGCTGTTTTGAAAGGATGTATGTCCCCTAGAAAAGCTACGTTTTAATCTAAATCCCATTTCATAAAGACAGAATAATCCCTATTCAATACTGTATGTTTGAAACTGTAATCAAATCATCTCCCTGGAGATGTGATTTAATCAAAAGTGGTTGTTAAGATGGATTAGGTGACCACATGTCTCCACCCATTTGGGCAGGTCTTGATAAGTTTCTGGAGACCTATAAAAGAGGAAACTTTTTGGAGAATGAAGGATATTCAGAGAGAGCAAAGCAGAACGATATAGCCATGAGAAGCAGAGTCCACCAGCCAGCGACCTTTGGAGATGAAGAAGGAAAATGCCTCCTGGGGAGCTTCATGAAACAGGAAGCCAGGAAAAGAAGCTAGCAGATGATGCTGTGTTCGCCATGTGCCCTTCCAGATGAGCGAGGAACCCTGACCATGTTCACCATGTGCCTTTCCAGATGAGAGAGTGACCCTGAACTTTATTGGCCTTCTTGAACCAAGGTATCTTTCCTTAGATGCCTTTGATTGGACATTTCTATAGACTTCTATGGACACTTTCTCAGCCTTAGGACCTCAGCAAATATAGCTATTTTAGCCAGACACAGGGCTGACCCCAACACTCTCCCCCTCTTACCAAAGATATTACCTGACATACAACCCCTGAATGCATTCGCTTGTCTTTATTTTTATCTTCATCTCCCTGGCCCAGTTTTTTCACTGTTCACTCCACCTCCACTTATGCCCAGCCCATCCTCCAATCCATTCTGTGTACAGCAGCCAGTGTAATTTAGAGAGGGAGAAAGGAAGAAATCTGACCATACCACAGCCCTATTTATAACCCCAACAGCTCCAAATCTTAACAGGAAATTCAATTTTTTAACTTATTTTGTGGTTTTTTTTTTTTTAATGGCACCCACTGCCTTATGCAGTGTCGCCCTGCACACTTCTGCAGGAGCTCCCTGCCTCATTCTCCAACCACACAAGCCTCCACATGGTTCCTCAAATGTACCTCCCACCTCCGGATCTCAGGAAGTTTCCTTCTGCCAGGACAATTCATTAGAAGGCATCCTGCATGCCCCAGCTGTCTCCTATCAAATCTCAGTATCATTTTCCTTTAAATTTAAAAAAAATTTAAAGTGTAAAGCTTCAAGTTTACATCTTATTTGTATGCAGGTTTGATGGGCATCTGTCCACTGGACTCTAAGCTTACTAAAGGCAGAGATTCTATCTGTCTGATGTATCCTTCTCTCCCTGGCTGCTAGCTCAACACCTGGCACACTGCAAAGACTCAAACACATCTGCTGGGTGGAAGACTTTGATTGGTGGTGATGAATGTTTTGCAGAAAAATCCCCAGGACCATGATTGGATCCAAGCGGAAGTAGAGAGGATGGACTCGGCTCCATGCCCCACAGCACCCAGAGAAGCTCTGCCCGGGTCTGTTTTATACACCAGGTGTCTGAATAAGATTTCATTTTGAAAATAAGAATTGTACTTGTAAAAGCATGAAACATTTTATTCTGAAAGCAGGACATGGGGAAGGGCTTTGTTACTAAGGAGTAGCACCTGGGAATTGAGGGGATAATTGAACAGTTCTGCATCTTAATTATGGTGGTTCTGGAACTGTATACATTTATACATAGAACATGCCAAATTTTATGCATATAATTTTTTAAGTGAGTGAAATTATGAAAGACTGGTTTGCCTTTGGATATTATTTCCAGATTCATAAGACTGAAATAATTTCATATCATGACCAAAAAAATAAATCTTGCTACAAATACACACACACACACGCACACACACACACACACACGCACATACAGCTTCGGACACTGGAAATGGATTCCCATACACATCCAAATACAAGGTATGCAGTTATTTTCCTAGTGAGAAGATAAAAAAAAATTTTCTGGCCACTTCAACATAACAAATTTTAAAATAGATTAAAGAGACAAATAACTATAAGATAGACTTCATTAAATATGTTACAAATACTTAATTGCACATTATATACAATAATATATTGACTTAGAAATACTTCTCTTTCATTCACACATTTTATGAAACCACTTTCTTGAGACTTTTCTCATACATTGATTACAACAAAATGCCTACTGTCACCAAAGCTGTTTTTTTGAGCCATATTACATGGTTCCTCAAAGCATATCATCTTTCCTTTCATAAAAAATGTTTGAGGTATAGTATTTCATAAATCCATATGATGTCATCACTGGGACAACTTTTTATTTGTCTTGTTATATTCATGATTGCCATAAAGCAAGGCTTCTCAACTACGGCATTATTGGCATTCGGGCTGGATAATTCTTTGTCTTAGGAACTGGCCTTTGCATTGTTGGAGATTCAGCAGTCTCCCTGGCCTCTCCCCTCTTGATGATAGTAGCACATCCCCTCAGGTATTTACAATAAAAAATGTCTTCATAAATTACCAAACATAGCCCCCTGTTACATTACAAAATAGCCAAATAATTGCAAAATAGCCCCCCAGTTAACACCAGTGCATAAAGTAACCTTGCTTGGTGCCAAGGGTTGAATTGTGTCCTCAGAAATATTATGTTCAAGTCCTAAATCCAGTCCCTTGAATGTGATCTTATTTGGAAATCAAAGGGTATGAAGATCGTGATTGTATAAGATGAGTCTACACTGGAGAATTTTGGACACAGACACACAGAAACTGGTGGAAGACACCATGTAACAACAGAAGCAGAAATTGAAGCAGCTACAATCCATGGAACATCAAGGATTGCTGGCAAGCACCAGAAGCTAGAAGAGCCAAGGAAAGACTCTCCCCTAGAGGCTTCAGAGGAAGCTCAATCCTGCCGACATTTGGATTTCAGACTTCTAGACTCTTCAACTGTGAGACCATATATTTCTGTTATTTTAAGCCCCCATTTTGTGGAAATTTGTTATGGCAACCCTAGGAACTTTAAATGATTTATTTATAGCAACATCAATATTGTGAATTTTAAGGTGATAGAGATAGATAATCTTAACAGTGCCCTCTGCATCACTGCAAGTAGGTGACCCTCCACTCTGCAGCTCGGAAGCCCAACGTGAAGATTGTTGTTTGCTTGCTTTTGTTTTGGGTTTGGTTGTGAATTTTTTAAACAATTCACAAGGCTTTTAGTTTAAGGATCTTATCACCTCAGTTATTTCTTCAAGTGTTCAAATTATTGACCCCTTCATCTGAACCACTAGATAAAGTGAATTCTCACAGCTGCTGCAGCAGGCAAGGGGCAGAGGCTTAGAATGACCTAATCTGACCATCAAGGTTTTAATTCCCCCCAACAAGGAAAAAAAAAGAAAATGAAGCAGTGAGCCATACTCAGGCAGCCAGTAAACAGCCACCCTTCCTCTTCCAGGAGCCGAGATCCAATACCACTTTAGCCTTATCTGTCTAGAAAATCATTATTTGAAGACTTTAAAAGGTCAAGAGAGTTCCAGTTTTCACTTCTTATACTTTCATCTGCAGCACAAAGCGAGAGAGGAATTTGACAAGCATGGGGCTAATTTGGTTCACTCAAGCACCCAGGGAAATATTCAGATTGTCTCCATTTTGATGAAATCCATAATTCATTGCACACTCTGTCCCTCCTTGTGCTGGTAAGACATTCAGCCTTCAAGATAAAATAGGGCTGGCAAGGTCTGGATGAGTGGGATCATGAAGTGTGAAAAGCTAGCTGGCCCTCTCATTCATTCAATCATTTACTGAGCATTTCTTGAGCACCTACTGTGTACCAAACAGTTGATGTCGTTGCTCTTGGGGATTACAGGATTGAGCTGAGTTTGGAAGTAGTAAGAGTGAAGCCCATAAAGTAGCAGTGCAGGAGATATACATACACATGGGGGACGAAATGAGTAAAATCACTGAAATATGATGCCACAAAACGTTCAGGAAAACTCTTTCTCAGCTGGTACAAGAGGAAAACAGTAGGCCATTGAGAAATCTATGGCAGGAAATGTTCTATATAGCTTTTGACTTTAGGCACCTAATATTGGTGGCTCCTGACTCCCCAAAGCTTATAGTACAATTAAAAAATCTAATACCTCAGTAGCAATCAGAGATTAGTTAATCTCTGTGTGGTACTGACTGTAAGCACAGCTGTGGGGCTCAGTGCAGCTCAGAAAAATCAGAGGAAGCTAAGAAAATTAGGAACCAAACACTGGGCCTGATTTCTATGAGACATAAAAAGAAAGAAAGAGAGAGGGTGGCAAGGCAGAGGAGACAGTAGGAGCAAAAACACAGAAGTGGAAATGAGCGAGACAATTAACAAAGACCCATTGGACTGGGGTGAAGGTCCATGTTTGGGAAATAGATGTTAGTGTTACAAGAGCCTAAAATGAACAACAAGGCCTGATGTTTAAGCAGAAGCAAAACACTATTATTCAACTGGGCAGCAGAGCATTTTGAAGTTTATTCCCTTGCCTTCTGTCTCTATCTGACCTGGGGAACTCCATCATCCCTCCCTTATTCTCCAACGTAAACGTTTTTTGAGATAGACAATATTCTTCACCTCTTACCTTAGGAAAAGTTCCCTTTGCAGAGGCTGATTACAGACTCTGAGATGAAAGAATTAGGCAAATATAAAAATGAAAATCTCCTCCCACCCCATTTTATAACAAGGAAGCAGAGGCCCAGAGAAAAGCTTTAACTAGTTGAAGACACACATTCTTCATAGACAGAGGCACTGAAGGCCTTGAGAGTGCAGGCAGGCAGTACCAGATTTTGTAAAGAAAGAGGAGTGGAGGGCTTACCTCTGAATTTGAGGAGAGAACACAAACTGATGGCAAGAGAAAAAGGAAACAGCAATGGAGAACTAGGACGAGAGCTAAGAAAATGATGGTGGGCCCAGTTAGCATTTTGTCTGTAAATGGAAATTCACCTCCAAGGTGCCGCCCCACCCCCATGTCACAGGGTGAAAGGTAATCTCTTCCATCTGAATAGCCCAGCCAAAATGAAGAGGATCTGGATTACTATTCCCTGACACTTATAATGCATTCCTGATCATGTATTCACTCTTTTTTTTAATTTTTTATTAATTAAAAAAAAATTACAAGAAACACAAACATTCCCAACACATACACTCAGCAAGTCACAATATCATCACATAGTTGCATATTCATCATCATGATCATTTCCCAGAACATTAGCATCAATTCAGAAAAAGAAATAAAAAGACAACAGAAAAATATAACAAACAAAGAAAAAAATTTTACATGCCATATCCCTTACTGATCCCTTTCATTGATCACTAGCATTTCAAACTAAATCTATTTTAACATTTGCTCCCCCTATTATTTATTTTTATTCCATATGTTCCTCTCACCTGTTGACAAGGTAGATAAAAGGAGCATCAGACACAAGGTTTTCACAATCACACAGCCACATTGTGAAAGCTATATCATTATACAATCATCATCAAGGAACATGGCTACTGGAACACAGCTCTACATTTTCAGGCAGTTCCCTCCAGCCTCTCCATTACATCTTGGATAACAAGGTGATATCTACTTAAGGCATAAGAATAACCTCCAGGATAACCTCTCAACTCTGTTTGGAATCTCTCAGCCATTGACACTTTGTCTCATTTCACTCTTCCCCCTTTTGGTCGAGAAGGTTTTCTCAATCCCTTGATGCTGGGTCTGAGCTCATTCTAGAGATTTTCTCAATCCCTTGATGCTGAATCTCAGCTCATTCTGGGATTTCTGTCCCACGCTGCCAGGAAGATCCACACCCCTGGTAGTCATGGCCCACGCAGACAGGGGGAGGGTGGTGAGTCTGCTTGCTGTGTTGGCTGGAGAGAGAGGCCACATCTGAGCAACAAAAGAGGTTCTCTTGGGGGTGACTCTTAGGCTCAATTTTAAGTAGGCTTGACCTATCCCCTGTGGGGTTAAGTTTCGTATGAACAAACCCCAAGACTGGGGGCTCAGCCTATAGCTTTGGTTGTCCACACTGCTTGTGAGAATATCAAGAATTCAACTTAGGGAAGTTGAGTTTTCCCCCGTTCTCACCATTCCCTGAAGGGGACTTTGCAAATACTTTTCCACTCACTGATCAAATCGCTCTGGGATTCATCATGGCATCACCTGGACAAACCAACAAAATCTCATGTCCTATACAAAGTTCCATGTACTTAAGGTGTTCAATCAACTATCTACATAAGTTATATTAGGAGATGCACTAGTCAAAGTATAGATTTGTACCAAATAAACATTTTTTGCTTTAGTCTCACACATTAGTTTAATAATCAGAATATCAGAGGTCAAAGAGAAAGAGAGGATCTTGAAAGCAGCAAGAGAAAAGCAATCCATCACATACAAGGGAAGCCCAATAAGACTATGCGCAGATCTCTCAGCAGAAACCATGGAGGCGAGAAGACAGTGGGATAATATATTTAAATTATTAAAAGAGAAAAACTGCCAACCAAGAATTCTATATCCAACAAAATTGTCCTTCAAAAATGAGGGAGAAATTAAAACATTTTCAGACAAAAAATCACTGAGAGAATTTGTGACCAAGAGTCCAGCTCTGCAAGAAATACTAAAGGGAACACTAGAGACAGATACGAAGACAGAAGAGAGAGGTGTGGAGAAGAGTGTAGAAAGGAAGACTATGAGTAAAGGTAAAAAGAAGGAAAATTAGATGTGACATGTAGAATCCAGAAGGCAAAATAATAGAAGAAAGTACTATCCATGCAGTAATAACACTGAATGTTAATGGATTAAACTCTCCAATCAAAAGGCATAGTCTTGCAGAATGGATTAAAAAACAGGACCCATCTATATGCTGTCTCTACTCAAAGGACACGAGGCCAAGGACACAAATGGACATTTACACACCAATGTTTATAGCAGCATTATTAACAATTACCAAGAGATGGAAACAGCCAAAATGTCCATCAACAGACAGTTGGCTAAACAAACTGTGACATTTACATAAGATGGAATATTATGCAGCTGTAAGACAGAATAAAGTTATGAAGTATGTAACAACATGAATGGACCTTAAGGACATTATGCTGAGTGTGATTAGCCAGAAACGAAAGGACAAATACTGTATGGTATCACTGATATGAACTGACCTTAGTGAATAAACCTGGAATATTTCCTTGGTAACAGAGACCATCAGGAGATAGAAATAGGGTGAGATATTGGGTAATTGGAGCTGAAGGGATACAGATCGTGCAACAGGAATGAATATAAAAACTCAGAAATGGACAGCACAATATTACCTAACTGTAATACAATTATGTTAAAACACTGAATGGAGCTGAAAATGAGAATGATAGAGGGAGGAGGGCTGAGGCATAAATGAAATCACAAAGAAAGATAGACGATAAAGACTGAGATGGTGTAATCTAGGAGTGCCTAGAGTGTATAATGATAGTGACTAAATGTACAAATTTTAAAAATGTTTTTGCATGAGGAAGAACAAAAGAATGTCATTACTGCAGTGTGCTGAAAATAGATGGTACTTAATAGCTTAAAATTTCAACTGATCATGTATTCACTCTTAATTAGTGGAGCAGCTAAAAAGTGATGTGTGACAGGTAGGTTCATTGTCAACTTGGCCAAGTGATGGTGTCCAGGTTGTTTGGTTAAGTAAGTACTGGCCTGATTTAAATCACAAGTAAGTTGATTGCATCTATGGCTGATTACATCTACAATCAACTGAGGTGATTGTCTTCAACAATGAGAGATATCTCATCCAATCAGTCAAAGGCTTTAAAAGGAGAAGTGATGATTTCAGCAGTCAGGAGAGAGAATTTCCATCTCTACTTCAGCTAGCTTCTCATAAGGAATTTATCAAAAACCTTCATCAGAGTTCCCAGCTTGCAGCCTGCCCCACAGATTTGGACTTGTGCATCCCCACAGTTACATGAGAAAATTTGTATAAAAGTCTCATAATATTTATAGGTATCTCCTGTTGGTTCTGTTTCCCTTGAGAATCCTGACTAATACAGTGATGCTAATATATGTGTATGTAAATGCATATACATATTTATTTATGTTATGAATTGAAGCATGTCACCTGCAAAGTCCTATTCAAGTCCTAACCCTGATCCTGTAGATGTGACCTCATTTGTAAAGAAGATCTTGGAAATCCTATTAAGATGATGCCAAATTGAATTGGGTGGGCCTTAATCCAATGACTGGAGACCTTATAAGTAGAGGAAAGTGGACTCAGTAATAGTAGGAGACAGAAGGAGACAGATAAATATGTGACAAAGGCAAAGATTAAGTTATAGATTGCCAGCAAGCTGCCACCAGAATGATACAGATTTCAGAGAAGGCATGGCCTGCCCACACATTGATTTTGAACTTCTAACCTCCAAAACTGTGAGATAATAAATTACTGTTATTTAAATCAACCAGGCTGTGGTATTTTTATACCAGCTCTGGCAAACTATTTGTTATGTATGTAGGTTTATATGTGTTTGTATATATATAATTAAAACAACTTAAAAAGATCCAAAAGGGCAGGAGGCATGCAAAAGAGCAGTCTTCTATTATTCATTATTAAACACAATGACTAAACTTCTGTGGAATAACTTTAGCTTCAAAGAAATCAAATGTGATAATGGTAGAGAGAGGAAAATGTCCATCGTTAGAAATACTAAAAGAAATGAACACCCTTAACCTAATTCCAAAAATGAATATGCAGCTTCAAATGGCTATAAAGTGGATGGCATCACAGGCTCATTTCCTCATTCTACAGCCTGAAACACGGATGTGATAGTTGAATCTCAAGCAGCTATTATAGATCATGAGGATAGAGGCTACATCCAAAGTATAGGAAAATATTGAGCTTGGAGGTGTCTAGGTTCCTGAAGATCTGGAGTTGATTCCTGAACCACCCACTTCCTGACTCTTTATACATAAAAGAAAAACTTTATCCTGTTTGAGCCACTGCCATTGGAGTGGGAGTGGGAGGTTGTTTCCTACCAAACAGAGGATTAAGGAATTGATTATTTGACAGAGCTCACCTTGGAAGACCTCCACCTGCTCAACAAAGCCGAAGCTACTATTCTAGCCTGGAAAGGCAGAAGGATGAACAGGGAGATGAGGGATTGCTATGGAGCAGTAGGTATAATGGGACACAACAGGGAATGAACAAGAAGAGACTAAAAGGACACTCTCACAGAAGTGAGGACCAGTTTGAGAAAAGACAGCAGGGATATTTACTAAATTCAGACAGTCTCATCCCAGATTTTCTACATCAATGTGCAGCTTGAAATGGATACCAGAAACAGAATGCAGGCACTGGGGAGTTATGTATGGTTAGGGGTTGTCAATACAGGCAGAATTTAAGGGTTAAGAGAATAAGAAAACTTTTGGTGCTGGTAAAGGCATAGCGTCATAGACAAGTATGGGTTTCTGGATAAGATGTATCTAAACAAAGACAGAAGTGAAAAGAATAATGAAGAGCCAAGGTACAGGATCATGATTAGAGGTGCCAGCAGGCAGTTGTTAAGCTTTCATTGTCAGAGGGATGTGAATCTGAAGCCCAGTTTTTCCATTTGCTAGTCATATGACCTTGGCAAAGTCACTTAATTTGTTTGATCCTCTATTGTAAAATGGGAATAAAAATACTATATTGTATTAAACCTTGACCTAAGCACAGTGCCTGGTATAATAATAATTGCTCAAATAAATAAAAGCTGTGCCAATTTGAAAAGTTTTATGTGCCCTAGAAAAAACGTGTTTTAATCCTAATCCCATTTTGTAGAGACAGCTGGTTCCTCTAATCTGTATTTGGTATTGTATGCTTGCAATTTTAATTAGATCATCTCCCTGGAGGTGTGACTCAATCAAGAGTGATTGTTAAACTGGATTAGGTAGAGACGTGTCTTCACCCATTCTAGGTGGGTCTTGATTAGTTTGCTGGACTCCTACAAAAGAGGAAACATTTTGAAGAAAGCAGGAGATTCTGAGAGAGCAGAGAATGACTTAGCCATGAGAATCAGAGAATCTACCAACCAGAGACCTTTGGAGATGAAGAAGGAAAATGCCTCCTGGGGAACTTCATGAAACAGGAAGCCAGGAGAGAAAACTAGCAGATGATGCTGTGTTCACCTTCTCACTTGAAAGAGAAACCCTGAACTTCATTGGTCTTCTCGAACCAAAGTAACTTTCCCTGGATGTCTTAGATTGGATATTTCTATAGACTTGTTTTAACTGGGACATTTTCTCAACCTTAGAACTGTAAACTAGCAACTGATTAAATTCCCCTTTTTAAAAGTCATTCCATTTCTGGTATATAGCATTCCAGCAGCTAGCAAACTAGACAAAAGCTATTGCAATCAAGAGAAGAGATTGTGTATGGGCTTAAGGGGAACCCCAGAGTTTGGGACCTGAGGTGAACAGCAGAAAAGAGCAGAAGGGGGAATCATAGAGTAAGAGCCGTATCTGGGAATTCCAACCTCTTCCACTCCAGCCTTTGGGCATGCTGAAGTCTTGGTTTTCAACCTGGGTTCCATAGAATGGTACGATTACCGAGACATGCCCCAAGGGATCATACTAGAAGGGAAGAGAAAGAGAAGGACATATGATGGCACGCTTACTCACCTTACCTACTTCAACCCAAGCAACTCTCTCTTGATATTGTTGAATGTATCTTATATATCAGGGTTGAGCATAAAGTTTCATTCAGAAAAAGGCTTCTATTGCTAAAAGAAGAAAGTGAAGGAGGAAGGATGGAAGAGGAGGAGGCAGAAGAATTAGTCGTAGAATTAGAGGTAGTAGTAGTAGTAGAAGTAACAATAATAGTAGTATTTTCCATCCTTCAAGGCCAAAACGATGCATGGACCAGAAAACACAAAAGAAAGCCCAGGTGTATATGGGAACCCTGTATTGGGTGCATGATTGATCTGTAAACCCACAACTTCTCTAATTAAAAAAAAGAAAGAAAGCCCATGTGGATGTGCCAGTCAGGATCCCAGCAAGGAACAGTGACACACGCAGAAGTGGTGATTGAGAACTATTTTCAAAGGTGTGAACAGAGTTAAGGAAAACCAAGAGGGGCAGGGAAGCAAACAAAGCTAGCCATAGTGGTGAGCTCTTACCACCCCTTGACCTGAAGAGGCAATCAGAGGGAACCCATGCAGAGCTGTAGGCCTGACTTAGCTGTAGACATGATTGCCAACATGAGTTCTGGCCTTTGATTAAGGAATATAGCCACTGCCACACCATTGTTCAGCAGGAAGTGAGCCAGGGGTATAAATTCCTTGGGTTCCCTCTCTTCCCACCCTTTTATCTCCCACTGATGCCTCCTATTGTCCAAACCCAGCTGAAACCAGAGAACAAGGGAGTCCAGTTGCGGTCAGCCTTCCAGGACAGAGGGCAGGGTGGAGAAGAGTGAAAAGTGGACCTGGAGGGGCAAATAGAGAACATTCAGCATACTGGATTTTCACCACCTCTGCTAAGAATCTATTCTCCTTCAATCCTAATGCAAGTGCTGTATGCTGTACTTCCCCAGGAATAATTCCCCATGTTCGATTGCTGTCCAGGCAAATAGAAATAAAGGCATTCAATGCTTCCCCTGATTTTCTAAATACCCTCCGTATTAGTTATTTCCTGCTGCATAACAAATCACCCCAAAACTTAGCAGCTTAAAACAACAAATATCTATTATCTCCCTGTTGCTTTGGGTCAGGAATTTGGGAAAAGCCTAGCTAAGTGGTTCTGGCTTAGTATCTCCCATGAGGCTGCCGTCATATTTGCCAGTGCTGTAGTCACTGAAGGCTTGACCAAGGCTAAAGAATCCTCTTTCAAAACGATCATCTGCATGGCTACTGGTGTAACCAAACAAGGGGGCTCACTGCCCCATGCCCACAAAGCTAGTTCTGTGACACTAGGGTTTCAAAGAGAGAAAGAGCTTTGTTACAAAGCAGCCAAGTAAGGAGACAGGAGGCAAGGCTCAAATTTGCCTCCTCAAGTTAGAAGTGCTTACAGTGTTTATTGGATTAAACAAAGGGAGGATTTAAGCTGGGATATTACAATTGATTAGTAAACATTCAAATTAAGAATAGAACTGTGCTATTATGATTGGTCATATGCGTTTAAATTAAGAATTGTAAGTGGACTATCTGGGATGTACATTATTTGGCTGTAAAGAAAGAGCATAGGAAGCATCTGGTTACAGCAAGGTTTTGAATCACTTAGTTTTAGCTAATACAAAATAACAACTATAGCAACTAGCAAAGGAAATAGACTAAAATAACAACTACAATAACAAGTAAAGGAAATACATTGTTGGTAGTTGGTTTAGAGATAGCAATGACAACATGGCTGATTTCAATTGCTGTAGTCAGCAGTTACATTAGCAGAAACTAAAGACCCTTGTTTCATGGACCTCCATAAGATCGCTTGAGTGTCCTCATAACATTTGTCAGGTAGCTTCCCCAGAGTGAGTTATCCCAGAGGAGAGGAGAAGAAGGAGTCACATACCTTTTATGACCTAATCTCTGGAGTCACACACTATCACTGTCATCTCTTCCTTATTCGAGTCTTTTAAGTTACTAAGTTTAGCACATACTCCGTGGTGGCAGTGGGGTAGGGGTGGAAACAGGGGTAGAGGGGAGGACAGTAATTAAGGTCCATCTTTTGAAGAGAGGAGAATCAAAAAATTTGTGGACGTATTTTAAAACCACCACACCTACCTATCTACCCATATCTGTTAGCTTTGATCCATTAGCACTTCCTGCTAGTCTGGCTTGCCAAGAATCATACTATATATACATCTTCTGACTTGTAATGCAAGAGACACAAAAGCAGGAGCTTAGGGTTCACCCAGGAAGACTCTGCAAAGAGAGAGGGAGTCCAAGAGTTAAAAGAAAAAGAGCAAGCTAATGCAGGGCCATATTTCTTTACTGATTTAAAAAAAAATTATGATCAAAGATGGATTTATATTCTAGTGCACATCCTTCTCAAACAAAATCAAACCATGATAAGTGTGATGGCTGGCCAACAGACCACAACATGTTGGAAATGATTTTGCTAACAAGTCCAGACAACTTTTGAGTTGGAGCCATCATAGCACAATGAACTCTAAAGGTTTGGGGTGGATTTTTTGTTCGTTTGTTCTTGTAAGAGGGGGTAAGGGAGCAGAAGAGTGGTGTGCCAGAAGTGTTTTGGAAACAAAATGTCAGAACTTCTTGTGGAATTAAGATATTTAGAGTTATTGATAAAGACCAAAGTTTAAAACATTTGTGAACAGAAACATATTTGGTATTTGTTTTCAAATCTCACATTATTTGCAGTTACAACTGAAATGTTGATAACATTCCGAAGCACTAAGAAATTGATTCTCACACATTTCCTTACAGCTTCTGGTAGTTTTATGAGTTTCTGGTAAATACAGTGTCTTCCTTTTCTCCAACTTTTACACATTCATTTACCAGTCTAACATAAAGATAATCACAGGCTCCATTCTTTCCCTGTGACAGATGTATTAAACAGAAGTCACATAAACATAACGATGCAATCTATACATTTGTCACTGTCTGTGTTCGTTCCATATGTTCTGGATTGCCTGGTGTCTTAAATAAACAGGTTCTGGTCACACTTTCATGGAATCCCAGTTCTGTTGCAGTGTGATCACAACACCTGAATGACCTTGAAAAAGCCAATAACCCTATCATCCATTCCCATGTAAGTTGAAATTAACCCTATCATCCATTCCCATATAAGTCAAAATTAACCCTATCATCCATTCCCATGTAAGTCAAAATTAACCCTATCATCCATTCCCATATAAGTCAAAATTAACTCTATCATCCATTCCCATGTAAGTCAAAATTAACCCTATCATCCATTCCCATGTAAGTCAAAATTAACCCTATCATCCATTCCCATATAAGTCAAAATTAACTCTATCATCCATTCCCATGTAAGTCAAAATTAACCCTATCATCCATTCCCATATAAATCAAAATTAACCCTATCATCCATTCCCATGTAAGTCAAAATTAAAAACCTAAAATGAAAGCAACGCTCTAAACTCTTTTAGTGCAGCTTTTTATTTTTTTTTTAACAATCTGCACAGTAAGATTATTATTTATGATATCTTAGAATCTGTTTCCAGGAATGCTGGCATTTTCCCTTACAGCTTCAGTAACTGTCTCTGTAATGAGGATAGACATACCCTCATTTGTCCTTGTGGTTTACTTAGATTTCCACATGTCCAATTTTATTAAAGGAGAGCCCACTTATGGTTTGATATATCCAGCCCTTATGCCAAGTATCTCCAGAAGCTGGGGGAGAATTCTCTTGACACCAGAATCAGAAATTAAAAATACTGACGTAGTCTCTCCTCATGACTGCCTCCCCCACAGCAGGAAGATTTTCTCACACCACCATGTCTCCTACTCTCATGGTTACACAGAAATGTAAAGGCTAACCTTTGGTTTCTCCTTGCCAAATGTCTAAGTATAGTTTAAAATAGGCCAATGTAAGAAAATGGCACAAAATTAGCTAGGTCTGTGTATTCCCTCTTTCCCTCCTTTCAGAAGCCAGCACCTGACCATGACTGATTGAAGGCAGTGGTCAAGTGAATTCTACTATGTGCCTGGAAGGATGAGAACCAAAATGTTTGTGAAAGTTTTTCATTGTTTCCATAACGGTCTCCTAAAACCCTTTCTCTATCAAGCAGGGTCATGCCTGCCTATGAGGAACCTGAGAAATTAGGTGTTGACTACTTCCAAAAGGAAAACCAGGCAAATCTCATGACTTGAGCTATCAGAATTTCTAGGAGATTTATTCAGTCATTCATAGACATCTATTAATATTTTCTCTAATCAAGGGTCTGTGCCTGGGCCTGAGAGGCTGCATCACATCATGGTATTGGCCAAACAGCTCTGGAATTGGGGAGTCTGGGTTCAAATCACAGATCCACCATAAATCAAGAAAATTAGCTTTTTGACTCAATTTCAGTATCTGAGAAATGGGACGATAATAGGATGCACCTTATGTAACTGATGAAAGGGTTAGAGGTGTAATACATGAAAGTACCTAACAAATGTTTGCCTTTATTATTATTCCAAAGATAAATGAGGCATGGCCCTTCCCCTTGGGAAGCTTATTCCAAGTTATGGACTATGGCTCTTCAACTCAGTTCAACTCAGTTTGACAGACATGTATTCAGGACCTATTAAGAACAGGGTACTGAGCTGGGCTGGGGAACAAATACAAATAAGGCACAGTCTCTGCCCTTGATGAGTGGACAATTCAGTGGACAAGACAGAAAGATAAGCAGCTCATTTCAATATTCTTTGCATGACAAGGTGAAGTCTGTGGGAAAGCAAAAAAAAAGAGCATTTTCTAAAATCCAAGAGTAACAAGTAAGATTTTCAAAGGAAACCTTTTACTGGGGTGCATTTTAAATACCTCAAATCAGTTATGTCACATCCCAAAGTTAATAAAGTTTTATGTCCTGGAACTCCCAGAATGCCTCATCATTGTTGGTAGTGTTTGTCAGGCATAGCCCGACGACAGATGCCATCTCCTTGGACCTCAGCCATGGCCTGTCGGGAAGAGCCCCCCTGCTCCCATCCTTGTATCAGGACTCTCCCTGATGTGCTTCTGAAAGGAACTTTCAGGCAAACCCAAAGAAAGGATACTCATAGGGCAAACATCCACGTGAAGGTGCCCTTGACTGACCCTCATGAAATACTTGACTCTCTTCACGAGGTGAGTCATGATCCCCAGACAAAATGCCTCATAGCAGCAGCTGCCTTCTGACAGACGCTGGGCACTGTTTCAGCCATGCTGAGGGAGAGAGAAAATTTTTTAAATTCTCTTTTGTGATTCACCTGCTCTCAGGAACATGAAGCCTCTGACTGTGTTAAAATATATATTGGGGGCAGGCAACGGTGGCTCAGTGGCAGAGTTCTCGCCTGCCATACCGGAGACCCAGATTTGCTTCCCAGTGCCTGCCCATGCGAAAAAAAACCAATATATATATATATAATATATATTTTATATATATATATATATCTTTAGGTTCCAGGTTTTTCTTATCTCTTCATCCAGAAAGACTAACTTACATTTTCCCAGTGACTGCAGGTGGAACAAACAAGAATAAGCTCAACAGTCCACACACCTCAGACAGAGAGTAGGCATAATTTTTCATATTTAAGAGAGGATGCTCATATAATCTAAACAGGAAGCCAGGGGCCCTGTTCTTATTTACAATCCACTTGAAAAATATGGTTTCTATGGCAGCAAGAAATGCGAGGGTTTTTATCAAAGGAGCTATTAAATTTACAAGGATTCACTCACCCCTTTAGAAGCCTTTCTTCTTCTTTGATGATATGTCAGCATTGATGAAGTTTGGGCAATTTATGCCACTGTGTGTGCTGTACAATGATCAAGAAGACACATGGAAGAGGTTTTCACTTTCTTCTCCATAACTGGCTTCCTTACCAGGGTGTCTGCCCACAGGTGTGTAGACAACCATACAGAAAGGAAGAAACAACAGTTAATTAATTCCATTAGATGAGGAAACAGTGGGCATGGGAGTGAGAGACAGGGAGGTAGGGGCAGCTTTGTGAAAATATGTCACTGATGCTTTCAAAAGACACAATGTGAGAATTCTAGGCAGGAGGCCTATGATAGAACAAACAGATGCACAATTGATAATTATTCCTGTAATCAAAAGTGAGAACTTTTAATCTACCTTTTCAGCACATGTGATGGTAGCTAGTGGACTCAGCATCTAAGGTGAGGCAGAGATGTAGAAGTAGCACCCAGAGGCTAGAAACATTAGTTTATTACTTTCAGATGTTCATAGCCAGTCTCTGTTTCAGCAAACAGGTATAATAGGTATCAAGGACTCACTGGGCAAGGAATACCATGCTAGGAGTATTTGGGTGTGGAGGAAATATAAAGACCTGGTGGCAAGATCTCAAAGGGAAAGCATCTTTAGAGTGATAGGAAAGGATACAAATACAAAAGAACACTCACGGAAAAATAAACGATGGCAAAAGGATATAGAAGAGACTGGTCTATCCTCCCAACTCAGACTCACACATCAAACTGTCTACTGGACATCTCCATTTGTGTCCTGTGGGCAACTCAAACTCACTGCCCCTGGGACTCTTCAGGTTTCACAAGCACTGACTTCTCTTCCTGTGCAACCAACTCAAAAAATGGCACCACCATCTATGAGGTCAACCAAGCCAGAACGTGGAGGTCAGGCAGGCCTCTGTGCTCGGCCCTCTCCCTCATCCCTCACCAATCCCTACACTCTTTGCACTCTTTCAAGGGTCACAGCCTCCCATTCCACTGTCCCTGCCTTAGAGGAGTATCCTCTCTTTGCTCCTTGCTCCTGTCTCTTCCCCTTCCATCCATTTTCAGTCTCTTGTCTGAGTGCCTTGTTTACTTGCAAATGCAGACGGGTCACTCTCTTACTTAAAATCCTGAACGGTGCCTCAGAGCTTTTGGAATAATGTTTAAAACCTTGAACTGAGCCATCAAGACCTGCATGATCTACAACCTCACTTGTCAGCAACTACCTCTGCCCCGCTCTACAAACATCACTCCTCTCCACAGTAACTACTGAATAGTGCCCTGGACATGTTCAGCCCCCTCCCTCCACCTTCCTACAAGGTAACAAAACCGCCAAGACCCAGCTGACCTGTGCTCAGTTCTAGGGGAACGGGCACGAGAGGAAGAAGTCTGAGCTTCAAACATGTTTATGTGGCACGCACTGAGAGAACTGAGAAGTAGAAGGATTGTGCCTTCTGAGACCACACGATTTTGTTCAGCTCCTGCTCCTCTGGCACCTGTCTTATTTCACTTTATAATAAAGAGGAATTGAATTGAGTGAGGGGCCATCAAATATCTCACTAACTGAACTACCTCCTGTTCTAACATTCCATAGGAATACCCATGTGCCAAGAACTCCACTCTGATCGCATTTCAGCCTCACAATTACTTGTGATGTTGTTATCCCCACACCTTGGATGAGAAAAGTGATCTAAAATATGGAAAGGAAGCAGTATCCATTCTCTCTACCTAGAGGAAACCTCCTGGTGCCTCAGAGAGAGCTCCAACCCTCCTGCCTGCCTTCTCTTTCCTCACATCCTAAAAGTTAGAAAACATTGCCCTCTAGCATGGTCCAATCCTAACCGGAGCAAAATAGTCAGCGCTTAGTGAAAGCTTCAGAAAGGGAGCACTGCCTGAAATTTCCCGTTCCAACTAGTACTATTATGAGTAAAGAAAATCTCCTACCCCTCCGATGCAGAAGTTTTAACGGCAAACTAAATACACACACCACACACACACATGCGCAATGATTCTTTGCAGCCTTGTCTAAATAGGAAAATATTGGAAACAACCTAGGCATCTGTGCTGGTTTGAAAGCATGTATGCCCCCTAGAAAAGCCATGTTTAAGTCTAAATCCCATTTCATAAAGGCAGAATAATCCCTATTCAATACTGTATGTTTGAAACTGTAATCAGATCATCTCCCTGGCGATGTGATTAATCAAGAGTGATTGTTAATGGAATGAGCATGTATTAAGAATGTTTGTGTTTCTTTCTTGTAATTTTTTTAAAATTAATAAAAAATTAAAAAAAAAAAAAGAGTGGTTGTTAAACTGGATTAGGTGACATGTCTCCACCCGTTTGGGTGGGTCTTGATAAGTTTCTGGAGTCCTATAAAAGAGGAAATATTTTGAAAAATGAAGGAGATTCAGAGAGAGCAGAGAATGCTGCAACACCACATAGCAGAGAGTCCATGAGCCAGCGACCTTTGGAGATGAAGAAAGAAAATGCTTCCCAGGGAACTTCATGAAACTGGAAGCCAGGAGAGAAAGCTAGCAGATGATGCTATGTTCTCCATGTGCCTTTCCAGCTGAGAGAGAAGCCCTGACTATGTTCGCCATGTGCCTTCTCACTTGAGAGAGAAACCCTGAACTTCATCGGCCTTCTTGAATCAAGGTATCTTTTCCTGAATGCCTTAGATTGGACATTTCTTTAGATTTGTTTTAATTGGGACATCTTCTCGGCCTTAGAACTGCAAACTTGCAACTTATTAAATTCCCCTTTTTAAAAGCTGTTCTGTTTCTGGTATATTGCATCCCAGCAGCTAGCAAACTAGAACAGCATCTATCAATAGAAGACTTATTAAATCGATTGTAGTTCATCCATTGCATAGATGAAAAAAAAAAAAGAATGAGCTTTTCATACATTGATACTGTAAAAAAACAAAAACTGTTCATGTAATTTAGGATATCACAGCTTTATTGAGCGATTCGTGAATCAAAAAGTAGAAGAGAGTTCCACCAAGGGGATGAAAAGGGGGAGCTTCTGCAGGCAAATGTGGAAGGAAATGAGGACGTATTCCGATTGGCTGATGTTAAGTTTCTATTTTACATAGGGGAGGCCTTACAAAGTGGGGAGCAAATATACATTGATTAGGATGATAGACTTGTCCATTCTGGTAAGCTGTCTCCACTGTGCCAAAGCTGGTTTATCACCAGGTGGTGCTTGTCTGCAATTCTGTAGGGTGCGTTCTAATTCTTAGAAAGCCCCTACAAGTCAATCTTTTTGCTGTTGTTGTTATGCTATATGGCAGGGTCACATTTCATTATTTTTTTCCATGTTAGTATCCTGTTATTGCAGCACCATTTGTTGAATTTGCTTATTTGTTTGTTTTTTGTGCTTTTTTGCTTATTTGTTTGTTTTTGTTTTGGGGAAGTGCATGACAGGAATCAAACTTGGGTCTCCTGCCTGGCAGATAAGAATTCCACCACTGAACTACCCATGCACCACCACCCCCAGGTCAATCGCTTTTGTCTTGTAGAAAAGCCTTTCTCAGAATGGGGTCCCTCCCAGCCATGCCTAATCAGATTGCCATTTTATTTTACTTAACAATATGGAAAAATATTCAAACTTTATTTTTAAGTAGATGGGGAAAAAGGCATGTTGCAGAAGAATACATTTATATTGTGCTATCTCTGAGTAAGAAGGGGCAGAAAAACAAGAATATATGTTGGTATCTGCTTGTATGTGTTTAAAAAAACTAGTAACAGTGGATATCTGTGAAAAGTTGGGATGGGGACTTGGCGCTCAGGAAATAGGAATAAGAGAGAACTTTCTCTATACAGCTTTTTAATTTGTTTAAAATGGTAAAAGAAAAATCTTTCCCATTTTTACACCCCTGCTTTAGTTTCCCAGCTACTAAAACAAATGGCATAACAATGGGTTGGTAAGAATTTATTGGCTCACCATTTGGAGGCTAGGAGAAGTCCAAAATCAAGGTATTAACAAAGCAGTGCTTACTCCCAGAAGACTATGCCATTCTGGGGCTGGCTGCTCGTGAGCCTGGGGGCTTGGCTTTTTCTTCACATGGCAGTACACAAGGCAGACCCTCTTGGCTTCTCTTTCTGTCTAACCTTCACTCTGCCTACGAAGGACCCCGGTAACCAGGATTAAAGCCGGGCCTCATTCAGTGGGTCCACACTTTAACTGAAGTCACATCCTGAAGAGATCTTGTCTACTATGGATCCGCACCCACCAGAATGCAGACCAAGGCCAAGAACATGTCCAAACTGGAGTATACAATTCGATCTGCCAACTCCTTGACAGTCTAAAAGTCATTTTATATGTGTCCTTTCACTGAATTCTAACAACAATTCTATGAGTCATTGTTATGCCCATTTTTCAGATACGCAACTACGCCTTGGAGTCATTATGCAGCCTGGGGATGGGGTCACATGGATAAGGTGTAAAGACCGGCTGCAGCTGGCTGTGGTGGCGGTGGACCTTCTTACCAGTTCCTCTGTCCCCACAGCATTGTGCACGCATAGGATAAACCAAGGACTTAGTAAGAATTCAACATGTTTCATTTTGTGAGTATAATGTTCTTCTCTCGAAACATTGTCCTCTTCCCACACTCCTACTTTGTAAAGGGTACCAGAAAAATCTAACCTTGGATTTAAACAATTATCTTAAATTGAGATGCAGATAACTCTGAGATATGTGATACACTTATTTGTGGTGTGTTGGTTAACTTAAATGAAACCGGTTTAATAATTGATAGGGTGCAATCAAGAAAAACCTTTTTTTCCTTCTCACCACTGCCTTCAAACACCCTCTTTCAGAACTTTCACCACCCCTGGCAACAATATGGACAAATCCTATAGTTTTCTTTTTTAGGAATTAATGAACAGTGTCATTTTCAGGCACAAACAGTCCTCTTCAATTTGCTAACATCAAGATTTTAATCTCCCATTCTGATTTGAGCTTGGAAAAACCCACAATTCTATAGACAGCAGTTGGAGGCAGAGAGGGGTTAGGGACATTTATGGGTTGAATTGAAGTTCTAACACCCAGTACTGTGAATGTGAACTTATTTGGAAATAGCATCATTGCAAACGGAATTAGTTAAGTTAAAATGAGATCACACTGGAGTAGGGTGGGCCTACACAGACAAGAGAGAGAGAAAATGTGTTTATGTGATGGGAGCAGAGATTGAACCATGCATAGGCCAAAGAATGAATGCCAAGGATCACCAGCCACCAACAAAAGCCAAGAGAAAGGCATGGAACAGATTTTTCCTTGCAGACTTTCAGAGGATGGCCCTGTTGGCACCTTGATTTCAGGTTTTCAGGCTCTAGAATTGTGAGACAATAAGTTTCCATTGTTTTAGGCCATCCAGTTTGAGGTGCTTTGCTACAGCATCCCTAGGAAATGAAGACAGAGTGTGATAAGGGTGGTGTACTCTGTTCTTCCAAAATTCTCCCAACTAGCTTCTATACTCTTCCTCCCTACTCTCCACGCTGCTTCTGGATCCTCCAGGTCAACACACAGAGAAAGGAGCAAAGAAAACATTTGTGGCAGATACTCAAATGTTGACTCTTTTGTGGGGTGACTTTTAAGAGTCCCCTAATGATCCTCCCACAGTTGTCTCCTACAGTAGAATCCCTTGACACAAGTAATGTATGCTCAGCTGACCTCTTATCACTGTCCCTCAGCAACTAATCCAACCCTACTCCCCATATGTCTGATTTTGCTGGGATCTCCTGGCCCAAGCAGACAGCCCTCTTGCAAGGAACACTCCAGGATGTCTCTCATCTAGGTACTATTCACAGAATCCAAATGGCCCACCAGAATGATATCTTGTTGCCCCTCTGGAGCCCTTTCTCCTTGCCCTACTGTTGGGGGGCAGCTCAAATCAGCTTCTGTCTTTATCAATTACACCCAGAATTCTAAGGGATACCTTGGTTTCTCCCAAAAAGAAACCTACTCTAATAGCAACAAGAGGAGGTCTTAGAGGGTCCTGCACTCTGGTCATATCTAGAAAGTTTTCTTGAAGCCCTTCTCATATGACTTAGCAGACATGGGATGGAAGAGATGGGAAGCACCATACCCACAGATGCTCATAATTCCCAGAGCCTCCCCTCCCTCAAGGTAATATATAAAAATCAGTACATAAAACATCCTCACCCTGTAACCTACCATGAATTAATGGATTCGGGCATCGAATGACATTGCTGCTGACATGAAGAAAAAGAGTGAAAAACAGACATTATGTGGCTCTTAGTGAAAGATCACACCACCATATATAGTCTTGCCAAATGGATTGAAGCTGAATCTGACCAAGCCTCTAGATTCAACTGCCAAGCTGAAGGAAATACAGGGGACAGAGGGACATGTTGAATTGAATCTTGACTATGCAATCAGCAAAATCCACACTGAGGGAATCTTTGTTGGTCAAATAGCCCCACTGATAAATGGTAAGCAAAAAAAGGAATGAAGAGGGAACCTGTTGATCAAAAAAGATTAAAGAGACATATCAAGTTTTTTAAATAGGCAAGACAAACTATAGTGTGCAGAGATGCACACTTGTGTGATCAAACCATAAAAAATGATTACTAGGAAGTTGGGCTATATTTAGAAGGTGGAAAGGGGCTACAGGACTTTGGGAGTGGCTGCAAAATATTGCTCTTGTCCTGGATGGTGAATAAAAGGGTGTTTGCCTCATAATAACTCACTAGACTATAAATTTCGTTTTCAGTATCTGTGGTACAATAAAAAAGGTACCAAAAAAAGGAGAAGAAAAAAATGTATAAAAAAAAATCCTCTCCCTTTAGCAGTAGGCAGAATAATGGCCACCCAAAAATGTCCACGTCCTATTCCCCAGAACCTGTGAATACATTACCTTATAAGGCAAAAGGAGTTTGCAAACGAAATTAAGCCATGGAAGCTGCAATGTGGAGATTATTGTGGATTATCTGATGGACCCAATGTTATCACACAGATGAATATAAGTGAAAGAAGGAAGGAGGAGGGTCAGTGTTAGAGGAGAAGTGAAGAGGGAAGCAGAATTTGGAGTGAAGCAATTGCTGGCTCTGAAGATGGATGGGGGACATGAGCCGAGGAGTTCAGAAAGCTGGAAAAAACAAGGAAACAGATTCTCCCCTAGAGCCTCCAGAAGAAATGCAGCATGGCCAACATCTTGGATTTAGCCCAGTCAAGCCTCCTGTTTCAGACTTCTGATCTCCAGAAGTGCAAGATAATAAATTTGGTTTGTTTTAAGACACTATGTTTATGATAAATTGTACAGCTGCGATAGGAAACTGAAGGCAGCCTTTCTTATAAAGGCAAGAGGCAGATGAAGGGCTAAGGATCACAAAACTGGTTTTACCTTGTGGAAGGTTTGCCAAGTACTGCTTATCAACTTTATCTTTAGACAAAACTCTCAGATGACAAGAAAAGTCCCGTATAATATTCTGTTTCATTCGACAAAAGGAAAATCAGGGAGGTCAGAGAATTGATGGACCACTATAAAACCAGGCTTGGTTATAAGAAGAACCAACCAAGGAAGCTCCAGAGCTTCAAGAACCAGGAACAGTTAGCTCAAGTGAGGCCCCTAAGATGAATAAATCCTACATTTAAGTCCCAGAAGTGAGCACCCAATTGAAGGGAAAGGAAGCAACTCCTTATTTACCTGCGGTAGGAGCCAGGCACCTGGATTTACTGTCATTCCAAAACCTGATAGAAGGAGGGGGCAATAGATGGGTACTGAGTGGCCAAAATCTCGCCAATGTTTACCACCACATCCTTATTAACTTCACGTGTAAATGTATTCATGAACTTCTTCCCAAAGCAACCATGAAGAAAGTAGTTCCCTGTCCTTATTTTAGGTGCACAGCACACAAAGGTGGGTGGGGAGATTCAGAACCAAGGCACTTCCCAGGTAAGAAGTGGACCACAGTGGAAGGGGAGAGAGGCCAAAGAAGGGAGACACTGAAGGTCACAGGTAGTGGGAGAGGGAGGAACGGGAGGCCTGAAGGAGTCATCAAGGCAGGCTTCACTCAGAACTGGTGTAGGCAGAACTCATACCCTACAGGTTGGCATTGCTTCAACTCAACCCAACAGTGGAGATTTCTGTCCAGGAAAAAAAAAGCAGGCACCTCCTTAATTTATTAATACAATGAAAATAAGTGTTGCTTCTTCTCCCTTCTCAGTGGGCTGTTACCCATTCCCTGTCTCCAGTGAGTTCCTACTCTCAAACTTTCCCATCACCATCAAGAGACACTGAACGACGTATTTTAATATTGCTGTAGGCATAGTTTGACCTTTAAATTGCATTGTTTAAATATTAATGACATAGCAAGAAAGCAACCTACTGACAGGTATTATACAAGTCAGACCAAATAGGACACTAAATCTGCAAGCAGCTTTGAAACTCCCATTAGAGATAATGAAGGATAGGCATGTATTTCCACATGTTGTCCAGCACAGGTTCACTGCCACTTCCAGTCAGAATAAATTAACTGAACATTGTGTTTGAAGGGAAAGAAACGATCATTCTTCCTTCAAAATGCTGTTAAATGACTCCTGCAGCTCCACATGATGATAGCAGGAAAGGGCCTGTTTGTTTTGAAGACTTTGAAGGGAATGCCACGTTCCTTTCTAGCGCTGGGCTCCGCGCTGATGGATGCTTACTGCAGCCTTGCTTCAGGAGAGCCCTCCCACAGCTCTTCCCCTCTGGCATGCCTTCCTTCTTGCCAGCTTGTCAGCACCAGGTGCTTCCAAGTCTCTGTGTAAGTCTCTTGGGTCCTCTGGCTGGAAACTGAGACATCATAGGCTGCACCAACTTACCCTTTCCAAGCAGCCAATGAACTCAGGGTTCTCAGCTCCATTCCATTATGTGGTAGGCCAGAATCCTTGACCTTGGCACTACTGACATGTTGGGTTGGATAATTCTTTGCTGTGGGAGCCTGTCTTGTGTATGGAGAACTGCTGGATGCCTGTAGCATCCTCCCAGGTTGAGACAAGCCAAAATATCAGTAAGCAGTAACAATTGCCCTCTGGGGGGAGAGTGGTACAAAATAGCCTCTAGTTCAGAACCACTGACCTAGACAAATGAATGAATTAGATACTCCATGCCCTCATGTTACTCCAGCTATTCAGAGCCCTCATTTCAAAATCCAACATCCTGAACAACTCACCCACTGATTAAAGTCGACACACACCTATTTCTCCTGGTGCCCTGGACCAGAAAAGGGAATGAAAGCAGCAAGGGAATAAAAAAGACCAGGAGGATGATTCTGATTCCATCACTTTGATTGAACGATGAGAAGGCATCCATGAATTCTAGGGAAAATGTATCTCTAACCATACTGGATCTGACCTGCCATAGTTTTGACACCTATTTAAAATTAACCTAGACTCTTTTTTTTCTAGAAATACTTGTTGTTCATCAGACACTGTGCAATAAGCCTTGGTACAGATGATTTGGTTGTCATACTTTCATATTTGATTTGGTTTGAGTTAGATACTTTACAAAATCTAACCTTGTGCTGGGATATTAATATTACACACACACACACACAAATAACTCAGAATATGGTCTTATGGTCCCATCCTCCCAGAGTGCTTTAAGCCTGCCAGGAACTGAGAAAAATCTAGTATGCAGACAGCAGCACTAAGCAATGAGCCAGTCAGTGACTGAAAACACAAGGACCAACTCAAGCTCTGAGAGGTCCTCAGATGGACCTTTTCCCATGGATGCTGTTTTCCATAGATTTTTTAAGATCTGTGGATGGCAGCAGCAAGAAAATTAACTTGCAAGTTTATAGTTAGCATTCAGTTTACAATTTTTGGCTAACCACAAGTTGATTTTTTGCCAGATACTGTTTCATTAAACTAGTATACCCTTGATAACTGAAAATATATGTGAGTCTCTCAGAGTATCTTAGAATAAACACATCTTAAGCCACTGCTGGCCTGGGGCCTCAGGTCAACCAGTGTGGACATTTGCTTTGTCCCATTTTCCAAAATCATAACCAAGGTTAGCGGCTCTCAAAGTATGCCCCCACCCCCTAGATCAGCAGCACCAGAGAGCTTGTTAGAAATGAAGATTCTCAGGCTCTGTCCAGATCTACTGCATCAGAGACCGTGGATGGGCACCCAGTAATCTGTGTTTTAACTAGCCCACCAGCTGATGCTGGTGCACCCTCAAGTTTGACCTAGAAAATGAGTTCCAATCAAAATAGAATTTAAACCACCCGCTAATTGATGAAACTGTTCCTCTTATTTCCTACATCACATTTAATCATTAGTATCACTGGCATTATTACCACTGACAATATTGTTTGTAGGTGGAGTAGAAAAGAACAACGCATCATCAACGGAACCTTTGTCAGTCCTTCTCCCTTGAAAGGCCTGTAGTACACAAAAATCTGTCTGATACCCACCAAATCTGAGAAATTCAGGATTTGAGCATCTTGGCACTTTTCTCTTCATCCCTAATGCATATGCATTATTAGAGAGCATATGTTGTTTAATCAAAAGATAATATTACACTGGATAATGTTCACAAGCACTGGCAAATATTTCACTTAGAAGCTGCCATGGTTAATTAGGTGGAAAAATTATAAAGATTCACATTTGGCCAAATTCCTTGTTGCTCCTCCCTCTGTATCTCTTCTACAAACAGCAGCCCCAACCCTGTGTCCTCTTGCTCATCCATGCAAATCTCCTGGACCACAGAAACCATGGTTTATAAACAAAAAATGTCTGTGTCTGCTTGGCACTGAATCACCATGAACTAATACAGGAAATGAGGCAAGGCACGAGCGGGAGGCTGAGGGATTCTGACCGAGAGTGGTGTGTAAGGAGCTGTGATTGAGCTCAGGTGAGCTCTGGATTCAGACTACCTCGAGTGGAATTCAGCTACTCTCCTCAGGTACCCCCTCTGTAAAATGGGGAGAATGGTGCCTCAGAGAGTGAGTGAGTGAGGATGAAATAAAATAATTCACGTAGAGCTCCAAGCTCAGAGACAAACCTATAATAAGCAGTCAGTACACTTAAGCTGTTTTATTATATTTTTGTTATTGCCAAACACACACACACACATCTGAGGCAGCCAAAATCATATCATTAGAGACCTGGATTGAGTTCATGTGACTCTGGGAAGCCCCTAAGCCTAGCGCAGAGTATGTGCCAACCAAGCTGCTCACTTCTCTTCACAGAACGGGAGTTTTGGAGCACTCGATACGAGCCGGGTACTATTCTAAGAGCTTTATGTGATTTTAATTATTTGATTATTACACAATTATATTATAAATAATGAGAAATAGAAGTCAAGCACTTAACTAAGTTACACATCTAGTAAGAGGAAAACCCAGCTAGTTTGCTACCACCAAGTCCTGAGCTAGCAGCTGTGCTATGCTGCCTTACTATAAATATTTAACTATTTATTTAACAAATATTTATTGATTAGGGGAATGAACTCTTAAAATACAAATATACCTGAGAAATGTAAAATCAGTCATTAACACCCCAGCAAAACAATTTTTTTAATCAAGCACTCTAGCCTCAGAAAATAGCAAACATAGCAGAAGATCATTGGAGTATGGTTCAGGCAAATCCTACTATGTTTAAAATGTAAAGTGTAAAGTATAGGACTCAGGTTTACCAGAAGAAGCCAAAGCTATGGAATCAGAGAGTGCTGGCCAAGTTACTTGAAGTCTCTCAGCCTCAGTTTCCTCATTTGTAGTTTGGATTTGAAAATGCCAATCTTATAGGCTTACTGTGAATATCGAATGTAGTGACTCCACAGTGGCTGGCTCACAGTAGCCAATAAATTACTGTTGGTCCCTATGATGTTTAATTTTGCATGTCTGTTTGACCAGATTATGATGTCCAGTTGTCTGATCAAGAACTGGCCTACTTGTTATTATGTTTCATAGATGGGATTTGCATCTATAATCAGTTGATTACATCTAACATCAGTTGGTTGCATCTACAATCAACAAAGGAGATTGCCCACAGCAATGTGGGGACTCTCCTCACGCAATTAGTTGGAGGTCTTAAAAGCAAAACTGAGGATTTCCAAAGTCAGAAGAAGAATTTCTGCCTATACTTCAACACTGACTCTCGCCAGAATTTCCATCCAGACAGCTTTCCCTGGGAAATTAGGACTAAGGATTTCAATGTCATCTTATTGGAGTTTCCACTTGCAGCCTACCCTATGGAGTTCAGTCTTGACTGCCCCCTTAGTCACATGACCCAATTCCTTATAATAAATCTCTTAATAATAAATAATAAATATTATTTAATGTATATGTGATATATCTGGTTTCATGTGTATATGAAATCTATCAAATCTGTTTCTCTAGAAGAGCCCTGACTAATATAGTATCCAAAAAAAGTGTTTTTCCAGAGAAGGCAACCTAGGATGTGGTGCCATGTGGCAATCATGGGTACCAGGAAGACATAAAGTGCCAGATGAGCGCCTCAATATGGAGGCAAGGAATGCCGAGAAGGGAGAAGGGTAACTTCTTTGCTTTATTCAGGATCAGCCTTGTGGAACAGCTCATAATCTGAATTAACACACCCCAAGGGCTACATTCATGGCAGAAGCAGAAGAAAGCATGCTTTTGTGAAAAATAAAGAACAAGATGATGTTATTTGAGGATGAATGACTGGACTGGAAGAATTGTTTCCTAGCCTTCCACAGACACAAGACATAACTCTTCAGCAGTAAAGATTGCCAACAGAAGTTTCTCCATAGAAAACCATGAAAATATATGTCAACATAGTGGTCTATTCATGTGCTAGTATAATGTATAGCAGAACAGACAGAAATAAGTCTTGTTAAGATGTTCTGTAAGAAAGTTGCTTATCTCTACTCCAGACAACAAAATCTTGACTATAAAAATTGGGAAAGCATCTGAACAAGACACTTGAATATAACTGCAATGTCTGGGGGACTTCATTGATAAAATATATTATAAAGACAATAAAAGAATTTGTTGAATGGCTAGTACAACACTTTACAGTGAAAAGAAATACAATTTATTATGCACACAAATATCTGATGGACCATGAAGAGAGTTCTGATATTCCTCTCCATTTCATTCTTACTAAGATACATAAAGTGATTCTAGGACACGGTGATCACTCAGTAAATATTGGCTAAAGTAATAGCTCTGATGTAGACCATGCCTTTTTTTTCCAAGGCCAAGGGATCCTTTTCTAGGTCCCACTTTGACCCATCCAAAGCTGTGCTGGGGTTGATTTCTTGCTCTAGATTCTTTGTGAAGAGCCCTCTCTCAACTCTACCTTCTGTTTGATAACTTCATTCTTAGGCACCTCAGAATTGGGTCCTGCAGGTTATATTCCTATTGATATAATAGCCAATCCAGAGAGGAAGGGAGAGAATCCACTTCCCACAACACCGTACCCTCAATCCCTGATTAGGGGGTTACTGACCTTGACAAACCTAATTCAGGTCTTGCACTTATTCCCGAGCTCAGTTTACAATTAGGCCAGGAAATAGCGTGTCTTGATTAGCCTGGCTTACCTCAGGGGATGCAGCCTGGAACCTGGAAGACGACTCGTTTTCTTAAAATGCATGGGCTAAGAACAGAGGATCAAGGCACTCTTGCTACAAAAAGGGATGTTTATGCTGGGCACAAAAACCCTATAATGGTATAATAATCCTTCAGGACAAAGAAAGTTTCTTTGAAACTTTGGGAATTGCATATAATGTACCCTGGAAAGTCATTTAGAAAAATTATTTGAAGCAACATAATTACTAGAGAAAGCAAAGTATATGGAAAATTAAAATAACATTAGCAACCATACACTAAAATTTTAAACTCAAGATGACTTTTTTATGACAGCCAATTTTTGATCTATGACATGACAAAGCTTTTTTATTACGTTAATCAGTTTAAGTTCAGCAGGAATTTAGAAGCAAGATTACTGAAGAAAATTAAACCTTGCATGGTGAACTTATCGCTGCACATATTTCTTCTAAGAACATAGAAGTTCCTGCCATTTCCCGCTGAGAGATCTGAGATGATCAGAAGGCACAGATTCCAACAGGCCGGTGAGGAGGCCCCAGGACAGTAGGCAAAGTTTGGTTTGCTGGTGAAGATTTTATCACACCGCTGCCTTAAACAGTTCAGTATACCAGCTTTAGCAGTAAGTACTAGCCCACAGGCTCCTTTGACTTCCTGACAACCCGTGATGGAGACCAGTGGATTTTATCATGGCTAATGATAAAATCAAACTAATCAAACAATATCTTAATCAGCATCTTTCCAGGTCTACCATCAGTTGGAAGCTTTGAAATCCTCTCCAAAAGGGAAAATAATACGATGTCTAGAAAGAAACAGCACTGAATCCAAAATTCCATTTTCATTTGTTTGTCTCTAGGATCCCCCATAAAATTATGATTTGTACCTAAACCCTGCTTTCCCATGGAAATCATGGAAGAAAGGAAGGGGCAAATGAAGGATTCACATTTTAGGACTGTTCACTCCAGTGCCAGGAGCTTTACTCTGTAGGCTCTTTTAAGTCTCCCAACCCTGAGATGTTTATTACTATACAGTACCTGTTTCACAGACAAGAACAGTCACTAGTTAACAGTAAAAGAACCAGTCAGCAATGAGCAGGGTTTTGAGCCCATTTCTTTCTGAGTTCAAAGGTTTGGGTTCCCACTTTAGTATACTGTCACCTAACTTTTCTTATGTAGCTACAAATAAGGAAAGAGATCCATAGAAATAATTCCCTATCTTCTTGACTTCCATTCCTTCCCAGCAGAGTACCTACCAGTCTTCTAATCCATTTCTTTCATGACCAATAGGAAAAGACTAAGCAGGGGGTAAAGGTGCCCTTTCTAAAAAGGCTGGTGGTAAGGAAGAGGCATAACAAAACAGTGAGATCAGCTGCTCTGGAACCACACAGCTGCTTAAATCCTCAGTGCCTCAGTTTCCTCATCCAAAAAATTATACCACCATCACAAAACAATGGTGAGGAATGAGTGAGTTCTCATGTAACAACTTAGAGCAGTGCCCAGCCTATGGTAGGTTCTCAGTAAATGTTAGTCCTCTCTGACCCCACTTGGTACACCCTCCAAGGCCCTCAGCTTTCTACCTTCATCAGTTCTTAGAAGGAGTGTAGTGTTTTGTGTGTGTTTTAAATGCTTATTGATTTTGCTAGAATTTGTGGTCGGTGTTCTTTGCCCGTTTAAAGCCCATCTGTTAGTTCAGTGGTTCTCAAGCTTGAATGTATATCAGAATCACCAGGAGGGCTTGGTGTGCTCCAAACCCCAGAAGGCTGGGCCCGACCTGCAGATTCATTAGGTCTGGGATGGGGCCTGAGAATTTGCATTTCTTACAAATTCAGATGATGCTGAGGCTGCAGGCACAGGGCGCATACTTGGAGAATATCTGTAGTAAACACTCCTTAGAGAATAAGAGGTCTGCTTAGCACAAACTGTAAGATATGTAACCGCAGAGAAATATGAATAATCAAAGGGGAAAATGACCAAAACCAAAGCTGACAGCAGTGAGGAAGGGAATGGAGAAGCATCATCAGCCCTATCAGTGAGGAACAAACTCTACCTCTTCTTTTCCCTTTCAGCAGACACCAGGGGGAAGGAGAAGGGCTGAGAGCATTGCGGATGGTCCACTTGCTGAGAACCCTTGGCTGCGTGAAAAGTCCAAGAGCAGAGCTGATGCTTTGGGGTTTTGTTGTAATTATTGAGGGAAAGGGGAAGAGTAGAAGAGGAAAGGAAATATACAGGACAAAAAAGAGGACCAGAAAATGAGTGAGGACTGCTGAGGAACATATTGCGGTGCTAGAGCCTGAGTTAGTAAGGATGGTGATGGGGTTTTAAAGAACATTGTTCAATTTTCAGTTGTTTGCATTTTTATAATATCAGTCCTCTTCATCCATCTTCCCAAATCTTCACCAAAGTCAATTAACACATGAAGGTCTTGGGTTGGGGTATAGGGAAAAGGCTGGAAAAGCAAGGAAAAAGGATGAGTTCTGACCCGGGACGGTGCACTATGGAACATGACAACATGCATGTGGGACAACGACATGCTCTGTAAACTGAATTAATCCAGGAAATCAAAGCCTTGATGCCTGGAAACCACCTTCTCCCAAAGTCCCAGGAAGGACAGGGAGCGACTCTGTTCACTGAATTTGGAATGAGGTCAGAGCCAGCTTCATTTAAATCCCAGCAGTCAGGAGACCTCGGGTTTCGGGTTTTGTCTGATTAATACAAAATTGCTCTGAGCAGTTTACCACAGGAAGGAGAGTTCTGCTCTAATTGAGTAGGGACTATCAGATTGCTCTCAAAGTAGCCATGGACCCTCATTTCTGCATCACCCCCAAAGAAACAAGAGGGTACTGTGCATGTTTAGCATCCTCAAAACTATAGTTCATGCCCAAGAGTTTGGGAGTTGCTATTCTTTGTTACTCCCTTTGCACTGGAAAGCAAGAAGGAATATCATTTAAACCTTCCCAGTATGGCTCAGGAGCTCTGGAGAAGAAAAGCGCGTTTTTCCAATGGGGAGAGAGCTGAATGCTGTTTGGCAAAATACAATTGGTGGTGGTTAAAAAGTAACTTGTTATTTATATTGGCTCTCTGCTCTGATTTACATGATAACCTTTTTTCTCTTCCACAATAAAATTCACAAACAACAGAGACAGCTGTTTATTGGTCTCTTGTCTCCCATCCACATTCTTTAGGCACCTGCGTGGAGGTGGCAGGAGGTTCTAATTATTCTACCTCTCCCCTGGCTTAGCATCTGTTTCCACATCCCTTGCTGCACACAGAAGGGCCCCTCACTGAACTGTAACCAAAACCAGTTTCCTTGAGTGGTTTTCAAGTGCTATTTACACGCCCCATTTGCAGATGGGACCATCCAAGTGATGGTGAATGGGAAGCCAGTGTGGTGCTGGAAATACCCTCTAAAAGCTATCCCTCCCCATTGCCAACTATGCATGCTAAGGGGGTGTGGGGAAGAGAGCTGCAGGGTAAAGCTCTCTTGCCGGGGATCCCAGAGTATCAGAGACCTCAGGGTGTTGTGGCTAGCAAATTATAGATTTTTTCTTTTTAATATTCATTGTGGTTACATGTACACAACACAAAATTTCCCTTTTTTACCACTTTTAAGTATACAATTTGGTTGTGTTAATTATATTTAGAATATTGTGCTACCATCACACCATCCATTTACAAAAATTTTCCATCACTCAAAACAAAAACTCTGTACCAATTAAGCACGATTCCCTGTTCTTCACCCCCAACCCGGCCCCTAGTAACCCAAATTCTAGTCTCTGATTTTATTAATTTGATTATTCTAATTATTTCATATCAGTAAGATCATGTAATATTTTTCCTTTTATGTCTGGCTTATTTCACTCAACATGATGTTTTTGAGGTTCATCTATATTTACATGTATCAGAATCTCATTCCATTTTATGGCTGCATAGTATTCCATTGTATGTATTTACCATGTTGTGTTTATCCAATTCATCCACTGATGGACTTAGGGATGCTTCCATTTTTTGGTTATTGTAAATAATGCTGCTATGAAAATCTGCATGCAAATATCTGTTTGGGTGTCTGATTTCAATTTTTGGAGTATATACCTAGTTGTGGGATTGCCAAGTCATACGATAATTCTATACTTAAATTTCTGAGGAACTGACAAGCTGTTTTCCACAACAGCTGCACCATTTTATATTCTCCCAACAATGAGCAAGGGTTCCTGTTTTTTGCACCCTCACCAATGCTTGTTATTTTGGTCTTTTGAAAAAATAATGGTCATTCCAGTGGGTGTAAGGTATTATCTCATTATGGTTTTGATTTACATTTCCCAAGTGGCTATTGATGTTGAGCATCTTTTCATGTCCTTATTGGCCATTTGTATATGTTCTTTGGAGAAATGCCTATTCAAATCCTTTGCCCAGTTTTTAATTGGGTTGTTTGTCTCTTTGTTGTTTAGTTGTAAGAGTTCTTTATATATTCTGGATATCAAACACTCATCAGATATATCGTTTCCAAATCAGAGACAGATTTTTGCAACATGCCACAAAGTACAATAAAGTCCCATCTGATACATAACCTTTTCCTGAATGGCTGCTGTCACTTCTCTGCACAACCGGGGAGATTAAAACTTCAACACAATGCCTCACCCTCCTACGTCAGTGTCAAACTACTGAGCCAATAAGACCCAGGTGGAGTCATGCGCTGAGCTGAAAATTCAAGGAGAGAAGCACTCAGTTGCACATTAAGGGTTTAAGTGTCTGAAACTTAAACACTGATCTCTACCGCAATTTTTTGCCTTTTGGAATTTTAATAATACTTTTTTCTTTTTTTAACTCTGTCCAACCATGTATGGTTTTCGTCATTAGGTTGTGACAGTTTCTCTCTTCCATGCCCTTGAGCCCTCTAATCATCTCCTCCACTTCCTAAATGACCCTTGACAATTTTCTCTAGTGCTACCACAGCTGAAATAGAAGAATGCTAAACTTAAGAATGGATAGTTTCTACATGTAAAGCTAGACCTACATGTGAACTGCCGAAATTTGGTCCAAAAAGGTTTGATCTAGAAGACTCTAGAAGGGCTCCTTACCCAAGATAGTTACCCCACTAGCACTACCAAAATGCCTGAATTGCTGCCATTCTGATTCTCCTTGGTTTTAGGTAATGAGAAAGTGTAGGTTTATAGCTAAAGAACAAATTGGACCCAAGGCCTGGGTCCAATTCTGACTCTGGAGGGCTGAGCAACTTAAAAGTCTTGATGAGTTCATCCAACTTCTCTGAGCCTGTTTCTCGTTCATTAAAATGGGAATAATCATTACACTTACCTCTTCATGTCTGGACTTAGTAAATGCTCAGTAAAGTGCAGAGGTTTTGTTTTGTTTTGTTTTCTCTCTCCCTCATTTGTTGTTGCTGTTGCTGTTGGTAAAAAAAAAAAAAAACTAAATAAATATTGTATATTTGAGTAATAATTCAAATAGGATCTCAGTAGCAAGACTGTTTCTTAAGGAATTACATTCTTGAGACTAGGAACAACACTTTCTTACATAAAGTATAGGGAAGACCTGCCTGTTCTCTGTGTTGCCCAGATAATCCTCTCAGCCCTCCAGAGTTAAGAAATCCCATAAACTAGCTCTAAAAAGGCAGAAAACCCGGTCTCATTCTGCCCAGCCTGAAATTCCCCAGCCATATGAATGGTTAGCGAACCACTTAAGGACTAGCAAAGGTACTTAAAGGCCAATGAGAAAGCCACATTAATTGAATGCTCACCAGTCAGACTATCTCAAAACTTCCTCTTTTTAGTTTATAAATCCTTAAAAGCCCCTCCAAACTCCTACTGACAAGAGAATACCAGGGTTTGGCTCCCCTGCAGCTGCAAGGTTAAAAATAAACAGCCTTTGCTTAATTTGGTCTTTGACAGCAGGGCAACTTACTAATTCACTATAAGTCATTAATGCATCACCAGGATTCATTAGCAGAGGGCCAGCTTGGAAGGGATTGTCATATGACCTGTCTGCTTGGGTAGGATCTGGAGTGAGGCAAGGAGAAGGGCACAGAAGAGGCACCTGGGCAGCCAACATGCACCAGATGGGTGCTGGGTTCCTGAGGTGAAGAGGGCGATGAAGCTGAATGAGAGGGGCTGATTTTTGGAAGAGAATAGAATAATATTGAAAACACACCCTTCCAGCAACTAGTACCAGACACCCTGTTTTGGAAACACTGTATTTCTGAGTTACACCATCACCTGTTCCCAAGCATAGGGCATGTGAATTTGCTCCACTTGGTTTGGGTGCAAGAAACATAACCTTGCTCTGTTTTTCTGTCAGATTTAATGCAAGACATTTAATATCAAGCATTTATCAGGAGCCCTGTTCCCATCCCAAATTCATACAAAATTTCTTGGGGGTGGTGGGGGGGGAGGAAAGGCTGACACAGACCAGAAAGTCTAATAAAAAGTCCCATGTCCTCACAGCCCTTTTAGTTGCTGCTAACCTGCTCAGTGCCCAAGTGGCAAAGCCCATTTAGAAGGCAAAATCTTTCCATATTAAGCTGGCTCATAGATATCTTTTGCTAAAGCTTCCAAGCCATGGTCCATTCTTCCTTGTCTCAGTGGAGCCATTAATCCACCCAGAGAAATGTGGACAGGCAGGGCCCAGGTCTCCACCTCTTATGGAAACCACCCCTCCCTCCCATTCACTCCCTAGCCATAGGGAAGCCATCCCCACTCCTGGGAAGTCAACTGTCAAGCAAGTGCCACCTCCTTAATTCCCAACAGGAGTTTCTCTCCCTATCCCCTACATTGGCTTCCACCTCCCAAATAATATCTAGGCTGGGTCACACAGGTGCTTGGCCTTCATATGTTGGCACAAGGAGAAAAATTTAAGTTTATTTGGGGCCTTTCTGCAAATAAGGAGGAGGAACCCTTTCTTCAAGACACATCACTCCCATCTGCCAGAAAATTGTCCATTCAAGACATCTATCAGGGATTTTTTTTTTATAATACCTACACAAGGACATGATAGATGCAACATAATGGAGCCTCTTAGATGAGGTACACTTTTGCACAACTTGTAACTATTGCTTACAACTGTACATGAAGGCTCTGAAAGCAGAGAACAAACAACAAAAAGCTGGGTGGGAGTCAACTGACACTCAGTCCAAGAGGATGTGGGTATTCAATGTTCTGACCTGCTTAGAGGAGGCATGCATTCTGCATGACTTCCACAGCCCCTTGTTTCCGAATTTGAATTATGCATTAAGCAGTCTTCTAGGAGATACATTTATGCAGAATGCAGACCACAGGGCTCCAGTGTGAATTGGAAAAAATAATTGAGCCCCCCTTCTCTGAATCTCTAAAAGTATCCAAAATCTTAAGCTCATAAGGAGAAAATGCCCCAGAAGCCAGTCATCAATCTGCAAATCCTAGCTTTCTACTGAAGCCAGGGACAACTGCCTTCACAGCCCCATGATGGAAAAAGGCTCAATGCAGTGTGCTCAGACAATCTCAGCAGCACTAGGAGTTCACTGAGTGATCTTTGGCAGAGGTTTGAGAAGCCACGCTGTGTGGACTGGGATGATAAAAAGATCATTTACATGCCTGGAAGGGGTGAGTGACAAAGCCAGTGGACATTCAATTGCACCAGCTTCTACAGAGCTGGAAAAGAAAACCCAGAAAAACAGACAAGGAGAGAAAATAATACGTCTTTCTGCTGTCAGCAAACTAAGCCCCTTTGGAAAAACCTTCTGCTGGAAGCCCCACAGTGACAAGGTACTTCCATGAAACAGGGTAGCTCAAGCCAGTGCTTTCATCTGCTCCTCCCTTGCTCCTGTGAGCCAGTGCACAGCTCCCCCTTAACACAGCACACATAGGCTGTTGCTGATGTAGCACTCACGCACTGCTTCCCCTGTCTTCTGCAGTTTTATGCTGGGGCGTCCTGATCTTGCTCTTTTCCATCATCACCTGTTGTAGCCTTGACCCTTTGCCTGTTCCGTCGGGAACGACCTGGGTTCCGCCAGACACTGATATTGATAATCCACAAATCCAGCTCTTACTGCCTCCCTAGTTTAGCAGATCTACTCCAGGGCTCTGCTCCCCAGACCCCTCAGAGCCCAGACATCCATACCCTACTTCCTCTTTGAACTCCCACTTGAATTCCCTCTTTATCTTTCAAAATTTGAAATCCCTACCAAGGCAGCAGACCCAGTTAGTCAATCCAGACCCTAGTTCATTACGTTTGCCCCAGTACAAAATCAAGCCCACCTGTCCTACATCCACTCCTACAGGACAGACACATCCTTGTCCAATCAGTAAGAGTCAAGCTAACTTTCTTTATGTGTCTATAAAAGTCATTTGCCAGGCAGGCCACAGTGACTCAGCATGTAGAATCCTCGCCTGCTGTGCTGGAGACCCGGGTTTGATTCCCAGTGCCTGCCCATGCAAAAAAAAAAAAAAAAAAAGAGTCATTTGCCATTCCTTGAAGCCCAAAGCTGCTTCCATTTTTACAAATGATTGGGCCTCCAGGCTGCAGCAAAACCTTAGTGTCCCAAATAAAATGTTATAATCTGTAAACTCTGTTAGTTTCAAAGAAAGGCCAGGAGACAGACTGATCACAGGCAAAGGAATTTATTCAGGCACCAGCAAAGTGGGGGTCTGAAGTCAGACTTCAGCTAGCCAGGGAGAAACAATGGAGGGTCTTTTATATCTGAGGGACTGGGCGGGGAGGTTTTGGCTTGGCGGGCAGACACCCAGCATGGGAAAGAAGCTTAAACTGGTGGCCTCAGGGAGGGAGGGAGCCTGTTTGGACAGGAGGAGACCTTAAACCATGGGCTGAAGGAGGGAGGGAGAGAGTGCAGATTGGGACATGGACAAATAGTCCGTTTCAATATTGCCCAGGTGTAAGCGGGGGATGGCTTCTTTATTTTTGCCCCTTGTTCAGGGTCCAAGCCTATCATTTTAACAAACTTGACTCTGACTTGTCTTTCCATGGTGGGGAGAGGACAAAAAGAATTCAAAAGCCAAATTTCCCATCATTCTGGAAAGTTCCATGGGGAAATGATTTTGTAAAAAACAAAATATAGTGTATAAAGGTAAAGATCCCACAGCAATGCTAAGTGTCAATAATAAGGGGTATGGTATTCCCTTTTTGGAGTAATGAAATGGATTGTGGTGATGAATACACAACTCTGCGAATATACTGTGAGCCTTGGATTGTGCACTTTGGATGGATTGTATGGTGTATGAATATATTTTAATAAAACTGCTTAAAGAAAAAGAAAAAGATACAGAAGGAATGAAATCACTAGGGACATAGAGATCCTGCAGGGCACTACGTGCATTAAGGAAAGGGGGGAAAGCAGCATAAAGGAGAGGACTAGAGCTTTCTTGTCCCATGCAGGCCTTCCACTGACCTGCAAATGTACAAACTCAGGAGTCTCTTCTCCCTTACTGGAGGAGACTGTGGAGACCAAATGTCCCAGAAGAGCCTGCCCTGTTTATAAAAGCAGTAAGAATCTGCAGGTACCGCATCAGTCTCTTTGTTGCGTTCTCAGGCAAAACTCCCATTGATTACAAATGCCCACTTCCCACACACAGAACAACTTCTGTGGAAGAGAATTAAGCCCCAGAATATGTCGGGAACTGAAAATTTTCCTCCCTGTATTAACTAGATGAGAATACAAATGTACTCTTGAGTCCTCCCTAGAGGGAGGCAGTTTACCCTGCAGGTGGAATTCGGTATGGTTGGAGATGGGACCGGAAGAAGGATTCTCTCAGCTGATTTCTGGGAATCTTCGATCCAAGCCCTGGGTTTCTGGTGACCAGAGAGAGAGGAACGATAGGAGATTCTGAAGAGGCCTGGGCCAAGACTCAGCTGGGGTGGAAAGCCAGGACCCAAAATACAAGAGTCTGAAGAAAAATAGTCACCATTTGTTTAGTGTGCCTGGCACATTTTTAAATTATTAAACATTAAATCTCATGACCCTGCAAGGCTGTTGTCACTGGGCTCAAGGAGTATGTGACTTGCCTGCAAGTTAGCACAGCCCTGACTGTGGGTGGGTCTGATTCCACAGCCTTTCCTCTAAGGCAGACCACTTCCGGTGGCTGGAAACCATCCCCTGAAACAGTTATCGATACCTGGCCTCTCTTTTGTTTTTAAAATCACATAAATACAGTCTTATAAACAATGACAGCAACAAAAGCAGACATAAAAAAACTATTTAACTATGGCAGCTGAGGTCCAAGTACTGCTGGGCTGTGTTCCCCTACCTGTGCTTCACACAAATAACTGCTCTGCCCCATGGCATTAGCTCCCTCCAGAACATTTCCTTGTATTTAGATTCATATAGATGTGCGTATCCACTAAAATATATAGCACTGTTTTGTGGGAGTAACTTTCATGTAAATGATGTCATGTATTGATCTGTAGCTCATTTTTTTTTCAACTCGACAATACATCTCAGAGATCTTTCTCTGTTAAAATATCCAGAGCCACCTCATCCGTGTATCCACAGCCACGTGTCAAACAGTACATAGCAGTAGTTATGTAAACCTTCCTCTACCATGAGTCATTGAAGTTGTGATGGGCGTTTTGTGTTCCAGTCTTGCCATGACATGTGGGTGGTAGTCCAAGCATATTTAAGAGGCCAAGATAAGACAGATCTTTGAGAATCATCTGAGAAAGCATCACTGGTGATAGAGATGCAAAACCTGTAACTGAAGCTGAAGCCCTGGAATTTCTGTCTGAAAATCTTGATCTGGCTTTCCCCAGTGGCCACAAATCAAATTTGTTGAAAACTGAAATTTACTGTTAAAGCAAGACTCAGGCAATCTTCCAGTTTAAGAAAGGAACTGCAAACCAAAACTCATTGAAAAAGTAGAGTCAAATCCTCCCTGAAATAATCAAAGCAATTAGTCCTTAAAGACTGAGAACTTTGTGCATCTAAAACCCAAACCAACTTAAATGATTAATATTGATAAAGATGCCTCAGCAATCCATACAAAGACGATTTGAAACGCAGCCAATGCTACTTATTTTATGTATCTATAGTTCTTTTTTTTTCTCTTTAAGCAAATAAGAAAGTATATTTGTGCCAGTCTATGCCTGATATCGTAAGGGTTCAGGGAGATATTAGCTAAGGAAATTCATAGATGTAGGCAAATGCAATCTACTATATAAGTGGAAGGGGAATTGAATTTTATTCATCATGCTCACCTGAATCCTATATTGCATGAAACTCCAAGAAATTATATTGTTTATTCACACCATCTATGCTGGCAAACTTCTGAATATCTCTCCTGACTGCCCTGCATCCCTTCCTGCAAAGGGGGCACTTTCTCCCAAACCAATTTTAATACCGACATAGCAACCCATACATATCGTATTATAGTACTTCATATTTGATTAACTATGTGCAAACTCTTTAAGAGGAAAGACTATGCCGTATTGCACCTTTGTTTCCACAATACATAGCACAGTTTCTGGCACCCAGAAGGTTCTGAACAAATATTTATTGGCTTGAAGATCTGTAAGGAAAGAGAATAACTTCTTCTTTCAATAAACTCCATAGGTTTACTGAACAAGGACAGGAGGGGAAAGCAGTAAGTTGCTAAGTCAATTCATCAATTCACCTGACAATTCCTTAAGGAATTAACTCTATGAAGTAGAGATTTTCTTTCCCACTTAAATCAAGTATATTGTCTAGAATCTCTAATATCTGGGATTTTGTATTAAAAATGCCTGGCTAATTAAACAATAGATTTTTAGACTCAAAATACTCAACAAAAAGCTCTACAAGTAATTGCAGCAATGGAATCCAACCCAATGTTTCTCAACTTTTCTTTTAATAAATAAAAATTGTCAGGCCCAGTCTTGGAAATTCTGATGTGCTTGTTGGCGCTGAGGTAGAAAAATGCTCCAGAGAATGTCTTGGCTGCCTCAAGAGCTGAGCTGAGGATCAGAAGACAGGAAGTCACTTTCAGCATTTCCACTAAGAAAGCTTGCAACCTTAATCAACTTGTTGTTTTAATCAACTCTTTGGTGTCTCAGTATTCCCAAATACAAAATGTGAATAAGAAACATGTCTTACTTACTGTGCTGGATTGGATTATGCACCCCAACAAAGGCATGTTTTTAATCTTAATCCATGTACCTATAGGTATGAATTCATCTGTAAAAAAGGACCCTTTGATGACATATTATCAATTAAAGTGTGGACTCATTTATGAATAGGGTCTTCAAAAATCCTTCGTGTGGCCCAATTGAATGAAGGTGGGCTTTATTCCATATTACTGAAGGCCTTAGAGAGATAGGAGCCAGAAACCAGAAGTCATCAGAAACCAGAGAAGCAACACAAACAAGAGAGATTACCATGTGATGGGGGGACAGAGATGCAAGCCACGGTATCCCAAGGATGTTGACAAACCAGCAACAGAATTCTATACATTTCAGAGAGAAAGCATGGCCTCACCAACACCTTGATTTTCTACTGTAATTGAATGGGACCATATGACTCATTCTCGCTAAAATGCTACAAGAAGAAACGGCATGAGTCACTTCCCATCCAGTGCATTTAATTGCCTCCAGACCTCTCTTTTCCTCTAACATGATGATCCAACACATCTGAGATGGTGGCTAATCTATCAGCCTCGGTTCCTGAGCATCCTTGATGAGCAGAGCCCCCGGCTGGCCCATGATACTGCTCAGCATAAGCTAAATTTTTATTACTGTTTATCCAACAAGTTATTATGGAAATTTTCAGACATTCAGAAGATGAGCAAATTTTACAGTGAATGTCTTTGTACACCCTCCCCACCCAGATACTACAATTAATATCTTGCTATAATTGTTTTATCATTTATTTATCCACCCTTTCATCTTGCTATGCATCTATTAATCCATTATAGTATTTGGATACATTTCAAAGTAAATTGCAGGCTTCGGTATATTGCACCTCAAAATACTTCAACATGTGTATCACTAACTAGAGTTCAGTATTTGTTTACTGTTCTTTGTTTGGAAACATTTCCATACAGTGAAATTCACAAATCATCTGTCCATTTGATGAGTTGTCCTTGTGGCTTTAAGACTGTGCTGTTTGGATGGTCAGTTACCACAGCATAGCTTAGCCCATCCTGACCGACTGTGCTATGCAGAACTGTGGTGTCTTTCCCCAGGTCCCCCTGAATCTTCAGTTCAGTCTATCACTGGAGTTGGTGGACTAGGGAGAGGGAGATGGTCATGGAGGCGTCCAGCATAGTGATGTGTTAGCAGAAAGGGACAGAGCACAGAGGAGCCGAGAAGAGGTAGGTAATAAGAACCTAAACAAGCCGACTGTGGAGAGAAGACAACTTGGAGAAATGTAAGCAGTCCCCACTCAGAACTACTCAAAAGTATTATGAAGCCAGCCTGGAAATCCCATGATATCCTGGAATGGAGGATATTGTAACTTGGTTTTGGTTTTGGAGTTATTTTAACTTGGTTTTGTGAACTAATTGATTACTCCTTCCTCCTTGGAACTCTTTCTCCATTTGGCTTCCAGGATCACCCTCTCTTCTGATTTTCCTCTGACCTTGCTGGTTCCTCATTCTCAGCCTCCCAGTTTCTCCTCCCTCTTCTTACAAAATCTTATCTGATTTGGCTTCCCATGACCTTCTAATTTCATCTCCCACTATGCCCCCTCTTACTGACTGCTCCCCAATCGCAGCGGCATTTTGTTTATTCCTGAATACACCTGGTACTCTCCTGCCTGGCTTAAAACAAGGGAGAATCCTGCTCATCCAAAAGAAGAAGTTGTCAAGCACAGTCTTGCTTAGGAGATAAGTGATGTCAGCAGGATGGGGCTGGTTTTCTCTTTCCACTTGCCAACTTGAATACAAGGGCAATTGTCTCTTCCTGTGGGCACAAGGGGGCCTCTGCAGCCTTAAGCATTGTGTCCCAATGAGAGCAACCAATGGAGAAGGCAAGGGGGTAGCAGTAAAAGGGCACCATTCTCAAGTGCCTCCCTCTTATCTGGAAAGCAAAACTTTTCCAAAGGGTACCGGGAAAGTTCCCTTCACAGATCATAGACCAGAACATGCCCACATACCATGGGAATCACGATCAGGTTGTCACAACTGACCCCTGGGCTGGGCACATTGTGGCAAAAACAAAGCAGGCATGCTAGGGGCAAGGAGGAATGGGGCAATAAACACAATTGGCAGGCCATGAGATTCAGAAGGAAAAACCCTGAATTCAATACTTGTTGCTCTGCAATAAATGCCCCCATTCTAGAATTTACTTTCCTCATCTGCAAAATGAGGAGGTTGATCAAGAGACGCCTTCCAGCTTATTCTGTGAAACTCCGTGTGTCACTGCAACGATCTAAGTCTTCCTGTGTGCCATTCCTCATGTATGCATACATCTCCTGAGAGTGGTGGGAACTCTAAGAAGTCTTTGATCATCTATTTTAAAAGGAGAAAGGGAATTTTAACAAGGACGTTTTGTACTGTTCGTTCCCTGCTGGCCCTTAAGAATAAAGGATCTTTTTCTTTTTACCATTACAGATATTTGAAATACAGCCTTTCAGATTCAGTAATTAAGGCTCAAAATCATTTAACATAAAACTATGGCTTCTCAACAATCACTGTAATGAGGTAGTTAGAATGACCCTCTCATATCAGTGTTGCTAATGGTAAATCTTAAACATTATACAATAACTGAGCTTAGAAACAAGAGAATGAAAACAATGCTCTCCTTAACACCTGGTCCTTGGTCATTAGGAGAGCAAATAGAGCTGAAATCTTTCTTTGAGGATAGCAGTAGCCTCAGCTGGCTCCCTGCCCTCTGAAGGTCATACTGGCTGAGAGGCCAGAAAACAAATCAGGACTTCTGAAACCTCCAGGGGAAAGCAAGAGGGACATCGATATATCTGCAAACGGTGAAAATAAAGAGGGAGAGAGAGAGAGAACTAAACCATGAGGGTTTTTTCTCTTGAAATGTCCAGTACCCAGCACCTTGCTGACCACATACTAGTGCCCAAAGGATATGGAAAGCATGAAAAGGAAGAGTGAATCAATTGCTTTGCCAGAAAGCTCCATTTAGATGTATCTTGGAATCAACACAAATAACTGTCTTACTTCCTCACTCTGACTGCCTTTGGCAATAGCTCACCTTGACTCTATTACCATTCATTAACCATCTCTTTTCTTTCTCATGTTCCTGCAAAAGTGTAATTGCAAAAGTGCTCACAGATAATAAAGCACAATCCAGCTCTCTGCCCTGCTCACAGATCTTCTTTCAGCGCCCCTCCTAGCAGAAGCAGAAGGGACATCAATTCAGGAATGTGTTCATTCAGCATCTCATTTTTCCCAGGGTATGTCAACCTTGCCCCCAGCTACTGCTTGGTAGGGCTTTTGATTCCATGCTTAATAGGGGACACACAGGATTTGCCAGGGAACATAACCTTAAACATGCCATTGCTTTCAGATATTTATCAAAACCTCAAATTAGAGAAGAAAAAAGGTTCTGGAGGGCATATGCTGTCTACCTTTTCATGGTGTCCTCCAGACATTCTAAAGTCCACTCCTAGACAAAGCCAGACCATGTGTTTTTATACTGAGTGAGTATGAGCCCTAATTACTGAATTTGAAATGTGTTAACTAAGACTGTCTTTTTGAGCCCTTTTCCTTTCCATTGAGCCCTTTCCATTGAAAGGCTTTCACAGACTTGGGCATGACATCATCACTTTGCCTAGTGAGAATCAATAAAGAGATACCCCAAGGAAACTGCAGGAATAGGCGATGAGAAGGTCAAAGACACTTTCGCATTCCAAGGAGAGATTCCCGGAGGAATGTGCTTTCCATAGTATCAAAATGAATTGTGCACCTCCTTTGAGATGGGACTCTTTGTAATCGCATGGACTCTGAATTATATAATCAATCAAATGTCTCTCTTCATTTAGTTTCTAGAATACTTATGGGGCAATTTGAGGTCCATCTGTTTCAAGGTAACAAACTACATGGTCTGTATTTTTGCTTTGGCCCCATTCCTGGTTGCTTTTGGTATCCTTACCTGTAATTTTGCTTCTTATTTCTCACCTGGGAAAGGGACAGTCAAATATTTATTCAGGCAGATTAACAGGAACATCAATCCCACCAAATTTTAAGAGGCTTTTTCAATGGGTTTGTCTTTCCCAAACCCTGGTCAATAACAAAACAATACTTTCCGATGATTTTCCTAAGTAGGGACCAAGAAATGCATCAACCCACCATGGCTTGCGGTCGATGGGCAAGGTCAATTTTTAACACCCACGCAGAGGGTTGCCTGATGGCAGAAAGGGATGTGGTTATTCTTGGTTCAAAACTGGAAGGAAGGACATCAAAGGCAAATACTGTGGATTTAATACTTTTGCCAAAGACCAGACCTAGCATAGTAAGAGGCAAGGTGTGAAAACATCAAAAATTTGACTAAAGAAATTTTGGTGGCACAGAACATCAGATCGACGAGACCGACTGGATATGGCATCCACAAAAGTCCAACCTAGCCTTGAGTTACCACCATCTTGGTGGAGCAAATCATACAATTGCCACCTGATAGATTGGGAAGCTTTTTACACAGAATGAAAATAGTTTGATGTTGAAAATGAAAAAGAAGAAGAGCTCATATCATGTCAGCTGCTGTAAAGACAAGTAGGGCCTGCAATTTTTTTATAAAAGCTAAAACTTAGATTCCTTAGGTTGAACAGAGAAGGGGTGGAATCTGCAACGAGATAATTCAGTTTTTGTATTTATGTTACTAAAACGACATTGTCTGATATTAATAGTTCTTATGAAATAAAATTTCTCACTAACAGCCCAGGAAATAAAACCCAAGTCCTGGAAAATTCAGTTTGCACTTTCCATCCCAGCCTCATTTCAAATCAAAATATGTACCTCTTTGATTCATACAATGAAACATATACTTATGAATAAAAGCCCAAAGCTGGACATTCGAAATGACTTATTTAGCCTCTGAACACAAATAAGATCATTTCCATTCACATCTCTTCACTCCTGGAAATTACCTGACTGAATTTAAACTTGACTCTAAATGAGGGGGAGCATCTATTTGCCCTGGCTGAATATGGCAGCAATCCATATGCATGTTTTTTCCCTTTCTAAAAGGCTTATATTTTCTTAAGATTTTTTTTTATTAATTTTCTCAAGCAGATCTCCACTATCTGATGCGCTAGTCACGCATCGCAAATGACCCACATTTTTTGTGGTCACTGGTCATTATGTAAGTAAAAGGGGGAGCATCTCCTTCTGTGTGACTCAATGATTTCATAATTATTAATGAGACTCTGTGCCTTTGTACATTTCTGACAGATGATTAAGTGCACTATAAATGTTTAACATTGGTCTCTGAGGTCTGGAAATGTGATGCCAAAAGCCAACTTGTGCTGCACACAATCAGAAAAGACAAATTAGATTATGGCAATATGGCAGCATTATTGATTTTTTGTGTGTAATATTTACAAACTACAGGTAAAATGCAATATGAGAAAAAGCATGTGTGATGATGGCAGGTCCATTTACCTGAAAGTTTTTCCTCTATACTCATTTGGAAGCAATTTATCTTGCAGACAGTGGTGCCAAACAACTCTTGACTCAACTTATTGAGTGCGTTTCCTTCCTTCAAGCTCTGGACAGCAAGACGAGCCCCAGTCACACCCTTAGATTCATGGCCCATTTTTGTCAATTCTTCGTCACAGGAACTTTGCCCAGACACCACATCCTGGTTGACCATCAGAATCTTTTAGTAATAACAAATGCCAATGCCCAGGCCACCCTCCAGCTGAATTAAATCAGAATCTCATAGGGTAGTTGGAAGGCATTAATATTTTATTTTTAACTTCAAAGTATTTCTAATATGCAAGTAAGATTGAGAGCCTCTGCACTATACCAACTGCCATGCCAGATTTAAAACATGGTCCCCAGACTCTTTGACAGTCCTTCCGACAACAGGTGGGGTCCTGGCCCCCTGCCCTAGAATCTGGGCTCTATGATGATGTGACTAATAGATTGAGGTGAAAGTGAAAGTGCTGGATCCCAAGTCCAGGCCTTAACAACTGGCAGCTTTCATTTCCTTCTATCTCTTGAGACCTTGCTCCTCGAATCCAGCTGCCATGCCATAAGGAAACTCAGGCAGCCTATGGAGCCACAGGGAGAGAAACTGAGGCCCTGACACAGTCTGACTGAGCTCCCAAACTTGCCAACCATGTGAATAAGTCACCTGGCAAATGCACCCTCCAGGCCCAGGAGAGTTGACAGTATAAAGCCCTGCCCTACTCTGCCCAGACTTTAGCTTCACGAGCAAAATAAATGATTGTTGTTATTAGGCCATTAAATTATGTGGTGATTTGTTAGGCAATAAATAAATGGAACATCTGTTCAGCCAAATGGTGTCAGGGAAAGGGATTTACTTTTTTAAAAAAATTGAATTGCAAGCATTTATGGGCTTAGTGCCTCAAATAATGCTTCTTCCCACTTTCTCCCTGGCAAAAATCGAGAAACTCCCCTCCCTTCCAAACATTTCATAGCTCCTCCAGGAAGCCTTCCCAGTCTCTGTCAGCTCTCTCCAATTTCCATAATCATCTCAGGACTTGTTTAAAAAAATAATTAGCCCCTCAGTCACATAAAATTATAAACTCAAATTACTGAATACCAATTTTCATTTGGAAGAGATTTTGGTGAGAAGGTAATCTGTCTTGGAAAAGCCAAAATCTGGGGAAGGGTTTAAAGGCTTGGGCGGGCTTGCTAAAAATCATATTGGATGAGTAAGGAGTGCAATGATGGGGTGGAGAAATTACAGAGTATGGGGTGATGGAGGTTGAGGAAGGAATTTCGACTCTCAACTGGACTGCTGACATAGTCAGAAGCTAAGCATCAGCACTGGGTCTGGGATGGTTTTTTTTTAAGTATTGCCCAGTGTTTCCAAAAGAAGTTGCTGACATAGTAAGGGAGGGACCCCCAGGAGGAACCTGTGGTCCATCCCTGTCCCTCTTTGCTTTCTCCCCCAACTAGCTCAGCACTCTATCCTGCCCATCCCAGAATGCTCACCTCCAACCCATCTGCTCCATTGCCAGGCAGCAGGGTCACAAAGATTATTTCATATTACTTTTTGATTTTTATTTTTTGACATCACTTTTTACTCTATATTTGCCAAAACACAGCACTGTTGGAAACATTTCCTTGTACCATATAAACACAAGAAAATTGTAATAATGAGTCACAAAGATTTTCAGAAAAGAAAATTAAAAACTGGCATAATTATACAGCATTTAGCTCAGGGTGTTATATTCTGTTATGCAGTTACAGGCCTGCTTTTTATTTCTTCCAGTTAGATAGAAACTATTTAATCAGTTTATTTTTGAAAGCCTTTTGGATTCTGTTTAAACATCACAAAATTTTGTGTCCTAATGAAATGTATGTCCAAGCTATTTCCAGCAAGTGACAAAGAAGGGAAGGGGAGAGGAGGGGAGGGAGAGGAGGGGAAGGAGGGGAAGGGAAAGGTAAATTAGGATGAGGAGACAGTCAGTTGGGAGAAAACCCTTTTTCCTGTTGGACCAATAAGAAGTCCTGAGTTCACCCTGGAATACAGGGTACAAATGATTGCAATCTTTTTCTTTCTACAGATAAGTCAATCAGTAAGTGAATTTTCTTAAGATAGAGGACTGAGATGAAACCAAGTAGTTGGTTGGGTTGTCAAATTGCCAAATAATTGCAGCATAATATTCTCAGTGGCAGTTTTAAACAGCTTTTGGTTTTCTCAACAGCGTAAGTAAACCATATTTAATCTAGCCTTGTGATTCTACATTAGAATAGATAGAAAATGGATCACAAATTCAGTGACCTCATACCTGGCCATGTCCTAGAAAAAGGGTGAGGAGGTTAGTGTTCAGAGTGAAGCTGGCTCGATGTAACAGAGGAGCCGGGGCTCACTCATGTCTCAGTGGCCTCAGTCTACCCATTTCTGATTTCTGTGACCAAGAAGTTCTAGGATGGTGAGCAAAAACAGACTTCCACAACAACCTCGGGGTATATAAATTGTACCCTACCAAGCAACAGAGTCAAGAGACAGAGACAGAGAGAAAGACCGATTGAAACTGACCAGACAAGAAACAGAGACAGACAGACTGAAATAGGAGAAATAAAAACAGATTCATAGAGAAACACACAAAGTAAGCAGAAACAGATGAGCCAGAAACAAAGCAGACACATAGACATAGAAACAGAAACATAGCCACTGATAGAGAAAAAGTGAGAAAAATAGAGTATTTCATGATGCTTTCATGATTTGTTCATGGAGCTCTATTTCTCTAGTTCAGGAAGCACATCTGAGAGGAAAACCTGCCCCGAGTATTTCAACCACATTTATTCCCAGTTGGAACTGCTGACAAAGATACCTGTGAACTCTGAGCTGATGGCATAGTTAGCCCAGGAGAGAAGGCTCAGCTCAGAAATCTCACAGTTACTAGCCTGCTGCTACACCCCAAGCCTGAGATCTCCCTGGTCTCACCTCTCCTGGTGGCACTGTGTGAAGACACAGCTTCTCAACCCAGCTGGTCACCAACCACCTGGGGGACCTGACCCACCACAGACCTAGCACATCAGAATCTCTGGGGCTGGGACATTGGTGCTTTTTGGAAGCTCCTTGGGGGAACCAGGAACCCAAGAGGCCAGGGTTTGGTTGTTTAAGCCCACATGCCTGGGTTACAGAGTCCCAAAGCTGAGAGTAATGCAAGTGACAAGGTTTGATGATGGTTTCTACCTGGGCACTTGCAGTTACCACTCACAACCCACTGGGTCCAATAGCTAATGCATAGCAGAGGTAGGGTTTGCATAGCAGAGGTAGGGTTTGCACCCAGCTCTTCAACTCTGCTGCACTGAGCACTGCACACACGTGGGGGTAGGGGGGCGGGATTGGGGGCTCCATTCCTTTCACATTCAGTTGAGCGTTCTATCTCCCACAGAGATGCCCCTGAAAATGAAAATCAGCAGTGTGTCTACCCAGAGCACAGGGCAACAGTGGGAAGGTACCGGGGGCTTTGGGCTGGGTGATTTGATTCTGGCCATGCCAAGGCTACAATTCGCTGTCACTTAGTTTAGCCTGGTCTGAAAAAAGACTGTTAGAACAACAGCCCACCCGTAAGTAAGAGAAGGTGACGGAGTTTAAGCTTCTTCATTAACTTTAATTAAGCTCTCCAGAGAAGTAGATCACAAGGGATTCTGCAGAACTTTTTTTTAGTTTTATTTATATTATTTTTAATTTCTAGTTTAACAGAACAATGTTTTTCCCCAAACCCACTCTTCAGCAGTATAGAGCTTTCTCTATCTATTAAGGAACAGTGCCATCTACTGATACATTTTTAGGTTATTCTTTTACGCAATGAATAGAAAATGACGGTGGTTATGCCTTAATTCTGAATGTTTTCCAAAACGCGGTCCTCCTTTCCAAATATCTGTTTCACATGGAAAACCATATATGTTATTTGCTTTTATAGCCGCAAATGACAAATGGGTTTGGAGTCAGAATGGGAATTTCAAGCATGCGTCTTAAGAAGCGGTGCCTAGAAAGCAGAACGTGATGAGGTGGGGAAGGCAGGTGCCAGGCACTGGGGTTTAGTGCCAAGAGGCCAAAGCGCTTTGCCTGGTGTGACCACAGCTATCACCTGAGCCTTACTGGGAGCTACACCACTAAACCCAAGGGGCAGATACCTGGGGATCAATCTAAAAGTAGATGAATAAGACTGCCACACAGAAAAAGATAGAGCGTGTGGGCAAGGACTCAAAGAATAGCTAAATAAATGGAAGGCAACACCATAGATAAATAGCTGAATGTGTAATGGGGGCAATATCACCCCAAGGCAGCAAAATTGGGTTCTTGGGGGGGGTGAAAATATTTCAATCTTGTTCTGCATGAAGCACAGATATACATGCAGTATATAAATGGATATGTACAGTGTACACTTAGGACTAAAATGTCACGAGGATGGCAGTGATTAGGAAAAAAGTCTCCACGGGAGACAATAAGGAAAAATAGACTGAGAAACATTAGTGTAAGCATTCACTATTGTAAATATGTCAAATCTTCCAAACCAGTCTATTGATTCAATGCACTTCTAATCAAAACCCCAATAAGGTTCCTGTCAGTGTGTGTGTGTGTGTGTGTGTGTGTGTGTGTGTGTGTGTGCGCGCGCGCACACGCGCATATGTACAAATTGGCTAGTTGGTCATAAATGTATACTGAAGGAAAGAGAAAGTATAGGATGTTGCTCTATCATATGCCAACAGCCTATAATAAGCATATAGTTAATGCTACAGTAATTAAGACAGCTTAAGACAGTGTGATACTGGCTCAAGAGTAAGCAAAAAGACCAGTGAAAGAGACTAGGGCACCCAGAAACAGATTAATGAACATTTTGACACATGGTTTATACACCAGTGTAAAAAGGACACTCTTTTCAAAAAATGGCCCAGAGTCATGAGGTTTCAATATCGAAGAAATGAAAACTGACCTTACCGTGTAATTTCAAGCATATTGTAGATCTAAATGAGAAAAAGAAAACAATAACACCTCTAGATCAGTGATTCTTAGAGTGTAGTTCCAAAACCAAATGTCAGCATCACTGAGAACTTACTAGAAATGCAGATTCTCCAACCTCACCCCTGACCTACCAAATGAGAAAGTCTGGGACTTTCTCCAGAAGTTGGGGTTTAGATAAGTCCTCTAGGTGATTCTGATGCACAAGAAGTTCAAGAGCCACAATACTAGGAGCTAACATAAAAAAAAAAATAGTACAATCAAGTTAAGGAAAGGCTTCTTAAATAGAACATAGAACACGAAAACTATAAAGGAAAGGTGGGTGAATAAAAATGTAGAATTTATTTCTACTATCCATCAAGATACCATGAAAAGAGTAAAAGGGAAAGTCATACAGCAGAAGAAACTTGCAACATATAGCTGGAAAGGCTCATATTCAAAATATATAAAGAACTCCCACAAATAAATAAGAAAAAAAGATAGACAACCCAAAAGAAAAATGGGCAAGAGACTTGAACAGGCACTTCACAGAAGATGCTATCTAAACGACTGACAACTAGGATGAGGTGTTCAATCTCTTTGAAATCAGAGAAACAAAAAATAAAATTAAAATGCAATTTTATTACAGATCCATATAGTATCTAAAATTGAAAAGACTAACAACATCCAAATGTTGGTGACACTATAGAACAAGAGTCAGCAAACCTTTTGTAAAGAGCTAGAAAAGCAAATATTTTAGGCTTTGCAGTCAAGAGACAAAACTGTGGATATTATTTATGTAAGTATTTATATGACTAGAGAGAGGACTCCTGGCCTACCCTGCCACATTTGACTGGGGTGGACCATCTGGGTTGTAGGCATGCTTTCTCCAATTTATAGTCAGATGGTGCGCCAGTTTGAATCTGTGGCGGACCCCAGAAAAACCATGTCCTTTAATCCTCCCTCAATATTGCTGGCTGGGAGCTTTTTGATTGTTCCCATGGAGATGTGACCCACCCAACTGTGGGTGGTAATTTTTCATTAGATAATTTCCATGGAGGTGTGTCTCCACCCATTGGAGGTGGGGTTGCTTATTGGAATCATTTAAAAGAGGAAACATTTTGGAGAGAGTCCCTTTTTAGAGTCACAAGAAAGCCACAGCAGAGCCAAGCAGAGCCATGAGGCCAAGAGAACCAGAGCCACCAGCCAGCGACCTTTGGAGATAAGAAGGGAATGCCTCCGGGCGAGCTTCGTGAAACAAGAAGCCAGGAGAGAAAGCTAGCAGACTGTCGCCATGTTCACCATGTGCCTTCCCAGTAGAGAGAAATGCTGAACCCATCAGCCTTTCTTGAGTGAAAGTAATCTGTTCTTGGTTCCTTAATTTGGACATTTTTATGGCCTTGCTTTAATTGGAACATTTTCCCGGCTTTGGAACTGTAAACTAGAAACTTATTACATTTCCCGTTTTAAAAGCCATTCTGTTTCTGGTATATTGTGTTCTGGCAGCTAGCAAACTAGAACAGACGGAGAAGGTCCTGGGGGAAGAATGGGCCCAAGAGGGAGGGGCCTGGTGGGCAGGTGGGAGGGGGGCACCCCCAAGGCCAGCTTCACTGTAGGCAGCCCTGGCAGCAGTGAGACACAGCTTCCAGCAGGGGGCATCCTCGGTGGAAGGGGACATGCCAGTTCCCTCTCCATGGCTCACAGTGCTGGGCCTCTCCATAAGTGCCCGATGGCCATAGTTTGCTGATCCCCTGATGATGAACAATGAGAATGCTTGTATACTGCTGGGAGAACGAAGTCAGTACAACCACTTCAGAAAACTGTTGAGATTATTCAAGTATGAGTGTAAAGTACACATGCTGATTCCATACGCCTAAGTACATGCCCAGTGGAAGTGCAGGAGCATGTGCACTCAGAGACTTGGCAGGATGCTCACAGGAGCCTTATTCAAAGAGCCAAAACCAGAAGCAGCTGTCAAATGCCCATTAGCATTAGAATGGGAATGGTATAGTCACATGATGAAACTCTTTATGGCAATTAAAATGAACAAATTACAATTCCATGAAACACGGATGCCTCTCATAATGCTGAGCAAAAAGGAACACATATGGTATGATTCCATTAAGGTATGTATGTTCAGGGATGGATGGTTAGTAGTTTTTTTTTTTACAGAAAAAATTTGCCAACCACTGTTATAAATAAATCAAGTATACAAAAGTGATTATTTTGTATATCTGTTCTGTATGTTTTCTATTTGTGCATATCTATTTTGTATACTTTATATATGTTATATTTTGTAATTTTAACAATACATATATATAAGCAACTAGATTCCATGTTTAGCTCTGCCTCATATTTGGCAATAGACATTCAATGTATAAAAAGGTAAAGAATAAAATAAGTTACCTTCAAGAAAATGCATAACTTTTTCTTCAATTAAACATATTGATTATATAGATAAATTGTACTTGCCTCTACAGCAGATTTCGATCTCAATTTCCACATCTCCAAGCGAACAGATCATCAAGTTTCACTCCAAATACTTGATGATATCTTTCTGAAAGATGTTTTAAAAGACAGCAAAATGATCCTTGAAGGTGCTTTGACAAGTGCCTTGCCAAATATTGTCACTTCACTATTAAAGTTGTTCTTAGAAGATTGAACCCTGGTATCTATAAACACAACAGAACTAAACTGGAGCCAAATTCAGTCATGCCTTGTTTATTCAGTGATGTGGGCTGTTATGGATTGAATTGTGTCCCCAGAAAAGACATATTCAAGCCCTAGCCTCCAGTCTCCTGAATGTGGTCTTATTTGGAAATGGGATCTTTGAAGATGATATTAGTTATGATGAGGCCAAACTGCATTTGGATGGGTCCTAATCCAATATGACGGGGGTCCTTATAAGAAGCGGAAATTGGACACAGTCAGTCAGGCAGAGAGAAGGCAGCCATGTGCTAAGGGCAGAGATCGAGCTACGCTGCAAACCAAAGAACGCCAGGATTGCTGGCAAGCCACCTCCAGAAGCCTGCAGACTTCAGAGGAAGTGTGGCCCTGCTGACATCTTGATTTGGATTTCTAATCTCCAGAACTGTGAGACAATAAATTTCTGGAGTTTTAAGCCATCCAGTTTGAGGTACTTTGTTACAGCAGCCCCAGAAAAATAAGAAAGGGGGAAGGCAAATTTTTGAAGTTTCTCTCTTTGCATTTAGTGAGCCATCCATTCAGCAAATACTTACTTAGTGCCTACTATGCCCAAACTTTTCACCATTTTAATGCAAATATTCCTGAAATATCTTATACCTTTCCCTGCCTTTTACATGAAGACTGATGAGGATGAGCAAAATGTAATCTTTTCTTGATGACTGACCTCTTTACAGAAACAAACTACACTGTAAAATGTTGGTTCACAAGCATAAGTTTTTTTTGTTTGTTTGTTTGGGTTTTTTTTTTTTGGTGTTAACTTTATTCCATTTTCTGTAAACTTTAAAGTACATAAAGGTTTATTTCCACAGGCCTCAAGAAATGGGAGAAGTCACAGGACAATCTCTTTCCCACAAAAAAATGTTGCATATTTTGGTAAGTGTTTGTCCTGGAAGGAAAAACTAAAATTTACATTAGCAGTGCTGTGCAAGGTTCTGACATAAATGGAGACCTAAAACCAGCCTGCAGTGGAGGTTTTAGTCCTCTGTTCAGGTGCCTGGACAGAAACCATAAGCTGTTGAGCATGGCAGGGAAAAGAAGGCAGAAAAGATGGATGGCAGGCACCTAGCAGGGAAGGAAGGAGGAATGCCAGATTCCTTGGAACAGTGTGTTGTTTCCTCCCCGCTCCCCCCACCCCCCCTTTTCAAATCATCTCTGTAGGAAAGTGCTAAGCAGCAAAGATCCCAGAGAAAGAAAGGGTCAGAGATTCCTTTAACTATCCTGCATGCAAGTCACAGCTACAGCAGTTGGTATAGGAAAACCTACTATTTCATGGTTCAGGCAGACCCAGGATGGAACGCAAAATAAAAAGGATGCTTATAGAAAATTTTTGCTTGGAATGCTAAACGGTCAAGCCTCAGCCTTTGGTCTAGCACAACTTTTGTCTCACTTGTCAACAGTGAAAAATTAGTTTGGTTAGAAGAACCAACTGGAATTACACCAGTTGCTGCTATCCTCACGCTCACTGTTAGAACAGGATTAACTGGTGTGAAGATCATTCTGATATGTTAATTCCTGGGGACTGTTTTATTCTTCTCAAGTGACTGTTGACAGAATAACCCCAAAAGCTGGAAGCTAAAACCCATTAATGTTGGTCTGCAGTTCCAAAAGAATAGACTGGTGGTGTGGTTGAGCTGACATGGAAAAGCTATCCCTTCCTGCAGATGATCAACTGACCTGCTATCCCATCCCAAATCTTAGCCTGACAGGTATTTCCGTGAAGGCAGGTAGCTGTACTTCTCAGAGCAGAGACACAGTTTAAGAGCAGAAAGGTAGAGAAAATCTAGAAAAGAACCTTCTTGATACAGATTTATCACATAAATTTTTCCCAGGGTGTGAAGGAGTGAAGAACCCAGAGGCACTTCGCTTATCCAGCAGTTTCTTTCACTGTGGTGACCAACTTTTGGCCATTCCATACGGTCTTGAACTACTCAGGGACTGGGAACTTGTTAAAATCACTGCCTTCTGTAGGAATAAGGACATCCATTTCAGAAGACTAGGCCCTGACTATCTCACAATCCAGGGAATTCTTGCTCAGGTAAGCGTGGTAGCCATCTGTTTGTTGATGGAAATGGTGGGCACTTTACCTGTTACCTGAACTTTGACCTCCCTACTGTTGATTATCTCTACAATGCCCACCACGTCATCGAACACCAGACTGAGTTTCTTGCAGTTATCTACTATAATGGAGTTAATTTTGCCCTTGATCTGCAATGTTGTGCTGACACACTTGTATAAGTAAGCCACCTGTGTCAGCTCCATATCATCAATCACCAGGTTAGAAACAGTCTCCTGATTTTCCACTCTCTACTTCTTGCCTTCCAGTTCAAGTAGAGCTGGCTCTTTCTTTCATTTTGAGGGAAGAACTGACTTCTTATTTAGGTGCAGAAAGTGGTTTGGGGCCACTGCGTACGGGACCACTCTCAGCCTTCAGGGCAGCCTTCATGTCATCAGATCCATGTTTCAGAGCATGCGTGATGCTCTCTCCCTGATTAATCTGGGCAAAGAGTTCTGAGCATGAAGCAGAGTCATCTTGAGCCTGAACTGGCAGCGACTGAGGGGGGCGGGAGGGGGTCCTGTTGGGGAGGAGGAGGACTCAATCCATCAGAGGGTCAAGATGGCAATCCACTCAGTTCTTTTGCCACAGGGCCCATTTAGCTCCAGACTGGTCCAGTGGTATGATACTCCTTAATGTAAGCCTGCAGCTCTGTCCATACACTCAAGTAAGCTTTGACCCAGTCTCCATGCTTCTTATCCACATCTTTGTACTCCTTGAGGACTCGGTTTGTATAAAACATGGCAGCATCATTCATTTCTTTCACATAAGGGCCAGGCTTGGGAGCCATAGCCACCCAACCCAGGGCCTGGATGCTTTCACTGACAGCTGACAGATGATTGAACAACTTGCTGCCTCGGTTCTTCTCCTGAAAGGTTATCACCTCTTGGAACTGCTCTGAGATGGGTGCCAACAATTCAGAAAGCTTATTCCTTGCTGATTGCTGGCACTGAGAGGCTGTAGCCAAAAGAGCTCACTCCAGCTTCAGACCTGTGTGGACCATTTCCGCATGCTTCTGCCCATCTCCCCCAATCTCTTTACTGATCTTCAGGCATTCTACTACAGGACCAGCAAGCAGCAAGTCAAATGCTTGCACATGAGGAGGTGCTCCTTTTGGATGACTGTCTCCATGCCCACAGTGCATGTCAGAGACCTGGGATGACTGCCTGCAGACAGTCCACTGCCTTCTCCAATCTTTCTACCAGACTTTGCGTGTCAGCCATTATGTACTACCTCAGAGTTCTGCCTCACCTCAGGATGGCGAACAGCCACTCCACTTCCAGCAAGAACCCGGTTTACAAGTATAAGTCTTGGCCAAGGAGCCCTTTTTCAGAATTCTAACATACCAAATGCACAAAAAGAAGAACTGAAGTGAGATCTGGGGGTGGAGCAGAGTCCTACCCACTTGGTGTCACTGAGACAACGCAGAACCAGAGATTCCAGGAATCATCACTAGAAACCCCTGGTCCCATACAGTAACACTCTTAAGGAATGCTGAGGGATATTGGATGCTTCTATATGTAATGATTTTGAATCACAATCCTAAATAGCATTCGTTCCTTGCTGTCATCAGTGTGGGTACTTGAATTTACCTTCTTGCCCTTTCCCCACATTATATGTGGTTTCTTTAGACTGGAAAGTCAAAGTTCCCAGATTGATACAAGTGTGGATGAATCAAAAATGTAAACACTTGAAGGATTTTGAGGGGCTCTTTCTCGAATATCAGGTGTGGGCTTTATGTTCTGAACTTTGAGAGATCTATTTTGATAGTCAAAAATTCTGGCTGAAAAGTATAGAATTGCCATATGATCTGGCAATACCATTGCTAGGTGTCTACTCAGAGAACACGAGGGCAAGGACACAAATGGACACTTGCACACCAATGTTTACAGCAGTATTATTTACAATTGCCAAGAGATGGAAACAGCCGAAATGTCCATCAACAGACAAGTGCTAAACAAGCTGTGGTATATACACACAATGGAATATTATGCAGCTGTAAAACAGATAAAGTTATGAAGTATGTAACAACATGGATGGACCTTGAGGACATTATGGTGAGTGAGATTAGCTAGAAACAAAAGAACAAATACTGTATGGTCTCACTGATATGAACTAACATTAGTGAATGAACTTGTAGAATTTCAGCTAAGAATAAGAGACCATCAGGAGATAGAAATAGGGTAGATATTGTGTAATTGGAGCTGAAGGGATACAGATTGTGCAATAGGACTGATTGTAAAAATTTAGAAATGGATAGCACAATATTACCTCACTGTAATACAATAATGTTGGTGCACTGAATGAAACTGAATGTGAGAATGATGGAGGAGGGCTGAGGGAACAAATGAAATCAGAAGGAAAATAAATGATAAAGACTGAGATGGTATAATCTAGGAATGCTTAGAGTAAGAATGCCTACAATAATAGTTACTAAATGTACAAATTAAAAAACGTTCTTGCATGAGAAAGAGTAAAGGAATGTCAATATTGTAGGGTGTTGAAAATAGATGGTAATTCCTATTTTAAAACTTTAACTTATGTGTAAGACTAAAGCAAAAAAAGTTTATTTGGTTTATACTTTGACTAGTGCGTTTCCTAATATAACTTATGGGACAGTTTAATTGAACACCATAAATACATGGAACCTTGAGTAGGGCATGAAATTTTGTAGGTTTGTCCAGAGTGATGGCCTAATAAATCCCAGAGTGATTTGAATAGTGAAGAGAAAAGTATTTGCAAAGTCCCCTTGAGGGAATGGCGAGAAAAGGGGAAAATTCAACTTCCCCATGTGGAGAATTCCTGATATTCTCACAAGCAGTGTGGACAACCAAAGCAATAGGCCAAGCCCTCAATCTTGGGGTTTGTTCAAAACTTATCCTTGCACAGGATAGGCTAAGCCTACTTAAAATTAGGCCTAAGAGTCACGGTCAGAGACCTCTTTTGTTGTGCAGATGTGGCCTCTATCTCTTCCAGCCAACATGACAAGCAAACTCACTGCCCTCCCCCTTTCTACGTGGGACATGACTCCCAGGGGTCATGTTGCCTTACTGGCAACATGGGACAGAAATCCTAGAATGAGCTGAGACCCAGCATCAAGGGATTGAGAAAACCTTCTAGGCCAAAAGGGGGAAGAGAGCAATGAGACAAAATAAAGTGTCAATGGCTGAGAGATTTCAAATAGAGTCAAGAGGTTATCCTGGAATTATATCTATATAATTCTTACACATTATATAGATATCACCTTTTTAGTTAAGGTACATTGGAGAGAATGGAGGAAAGTGCCTGAAAATGTAGAGCTGTGTTCCAGTAACCATGTTTCTTGAAGATGATTGTATAACGATATAGCTTTCGCAATGTGACTGTGTGATTGTGAAAACCTTGTGTCTGATGCTCCTTTTATCTATGGTATGGACAGATGAATAAAACTTATGGATTAAAAATAAATAAATAATAGGGGGAACAAATGTTAAAATAAATTTAGTAGATTGAAATGCCAGTGATCAATGAGAGATTGGAAAGGGGTATAGGAGAAACAAAGGCTAAAATATATTGGGTAGATGGAAATAGTAGCAGCAAATGAGAGGGAGGGGTAATGGGTATGGTATGGATGAGTTTTTTCTTTTTTCTTTTCATTTCTTTTTCTGAATTGATGCAAATGTTCTAAGAAATGATCAAGGTGATGAATATACAACTATGTGATGATATTGTGAGTTATTGATTATATACCAAGAATGGAATGATCATATGGTAAGAATGTTCGTGCTTGTATGTTATGTTTTAAAAAATTTTTTTTAATTAAAAAAAAATTCTGGCTGATTTCCAGATTACCAAATATATACTAGAAGCTTTAGTAACCTCTAGATAAGAAAGGAAAGTCTCTAGAGTCAAAATGAGAATCAATTAGTATTGGAGACAGCAATTCCATTTTATCAGATGAGGAAATGTTTTTAGAATCTCTCAGTCTAAGAATCATATCTACCAGCAATTTTCACATTCAGTTATTTGGATTGATGCATGTGAGTTTAAATTTACTTAAAATAAAATACGTATTCACAAGCACTGATGAAGAAAATATTCTCTCCTTCTCCACACCCCCACACACACTCCATGCTCTTCATTTCACCTAACAGTCTTTGAGTTTACCAGATGATAAGAAGTTCTCTCCAGAAATAAACTGTTCAATCCATTCTAAGATGGTAGAAAATCACCCCTGGCATTTCCAAAGCTCTACTAATGACAGGCATCTTAGCAAATTGACATCATTTACTGATATTATGAGAGCATTGGTAAAAGGCTGCATTAAATGAATTTATTAAAAGAAAATCTAAAAAATATATATATAGATATAGAGCATGCAAACCACAGAGGCACACTTACTAAGTTACATCCAATGGCCAGTTACGAGAATAAAGTCAGTCACTAACTTATTTCACTAATTTAATCCTCAATAGGTCTTTCTCCAGAGGCTTCTAAGTACCCTGTCAGTTAAATATCAAGTTTATTTCATACGTGCAAAAATATTTCATCTGTAAACAAACTGTGGAGTTTGGGAAATCCCCATTTTTATTGGTACTTAGTGTAAAATCTGATTTCACATACATGCAAAATCTGAAAGGTAGACCATATCCTAAAGGTCACCTCTATTCACCAAATTTCTAATGCTTGAACTTCTGCCACTTGGCAAGTGGTTATCCTATTTATCTTCAAATCCAGGGTCAGAGAACTTTCTCAACTACTTTTATATTTATTCAGTCCTTTACTAGAGCATATTCATGATATTAAATATTTGCACTTGGTACAAGTGAAGTTAATTTTTAATTCAATGTAGGTTTCAGTAAACTATCAAATCCTTCCTAATACTCAGAAATAATCATACTTCAGATAAACTATATTAAACCTACAGAAGTCAATTCAAAATATAAACAAAATAAACAGATAATATTTCATCCTTTAAAACAATAGAGCCTAACTACCTTAAATACTGCGAATCCTTCCCACCCAAAAAAGAGGTAGTTTAAATTAAAATAACAGTATTTTGAACCTGATACATAATCTGATTATCATGGTCTGTCTGGATATAAGAAGAATTCTTCTAAAAATTTAAATGAATTTGCCCAGGAATAATAAAAACATTAGCAGCTACAAATCACATCCTCTTTGAGTAATTAAAAGTTTCCTTGTAGGTATCACAATGAATTATTCATTTGAAAACAATTCAGGGTCCTTGAAATAGAAGAACTAAAGGAAGATTCAAGGTGTATGTATGGCACAAAGGATGATAGATGCTTGCTCAGAATTGACCTCGCAAATCCCCAGCTATTCTGGCCCAGAACAAGGTGGGGAACCAAAGTTAATATTTTTTTCTTTTTCTCTTCAATTTAAGAAGAAATGGACCTTTTTTTCTCTTACCATAACTAATATCAAATTTATACAAAACCTCAAACCATCAAAAAGAGGCCAAGGTATTAAAGATTATTTAACATTACAATAAAAAATTAATAAAACCTGGAGTATATCAAAGCCATTTAGCAGCTGCTGCTATATTCTGGGTGAAAATGTCTGTGGGAGAAAGCCAAGTTTTAAATAAGGACCAAAGCACCCTCCTATTTGTACTGTGGATCTTTTATCAGCTGTGCTGAGAAGGTGGTCCTTGAAATAAAACAGAAACGCTTTCAGGGCCCCCTGGTGGTGATTCGTGGATGCTGGATGTAAGATACAAATGACTGAATTACATATGCTAAGATAGTTGAATTTTCAAATCGGCTTACGTTTGCATCACTCTTAGCATTTTAAATGTATATAGTTTCTCTATCCCAACTACATTTTATTTAGACTCTCTCTGTATGTAGTCTCCTACAAAAGAAAAAATATATCTTCTTATATCTCAATTTCCTGCATCTTAAAAAAATGAGTATTTTGTACCCTGACACAATTTCCTGTCTCCCTCTTTAGATAATCTTAACCAAAAATGGCAGTCAAGCCAAATATTTATAAGAAAAATTCCTTATGGAAAGCATATATCTTGTACAACCCTGTCATTAATTCCAACACAAATTCATAAATCTGCTTGGAATTTATTTATTTACTTGAGTGCCTACTACATTTTTAGCCCTGATGAATGAATTACTGTTCATTCCTAAATCTTTAAGTGTCAATTGATTGCCAATGGTTAGTGGTGGATTTAAGTGAATTTCACCAGGAACTATAGCCAAAATCAGTAGCTAGTCAATGATCTATTAAATTTAGAAGCCTCTATCTAGCCAGGTGAGATTGATTCTAATAAGCTACCCCACTATATCTGTCTGACAGGTAGATGGCCCAATCAGTAGAACCTGAATTGATCAAAGAACCAGTTCAGAGGTTCTCAAACCTAGCTAAACATTACAATCAACGAGAGAGTTTAAAAAATAAAGATGGTCACTGTGCCAGTGTGAAAATATTATGTACCCCTTAAAAGCCATGTTTTAATCCTGAGTCTATCTTGTAGAGGCAGCCATTTCTTTTAATCCTGATTCAATAAAGTAGGTTGGAATCTCTTGATTAGATTATCTCCACGGAGATGTGACACGCCTAATTGTGGGTATTAACTTTGGATTAGAGGGAGATGTGACTACTTATTCCAGGTGGGTCCTGATTAGCTTACTGGAATCCTTTGAAAAAGGAAACATTTTGGAGAAAGCCAGAAATGAACAAAGCCTCAGAGCTGACAGAGACTTCACAGCAGAGCTGATACAGATGAAGACACCTGGAGAGCAGAGACACGGGTGTTTGGAGATGCTTGGAGCCCAACAGATGTTGTCATGAGATGCTAAGCAATGTAGAGAGAACCAAGGGAGGCCAAGAGCTGAAAGCCACCCCAGAGAAGCAAAGTGAGGAGCCCCCACAGGAACAGAGGCTGAAAGCAGCAGTGCCCAAGTGCAAAGGCTCAGCAGATGCCAGTCACGTCTCTTCCCTGCTGACAGAGGTGTTCTGGACCCATCAGCTTTTCTTGAATGAAGGCCCCCTCTTGATGGGGCCTTCATCTGGACACTTCCATATCCTTAGAACTGTAAACTTGTAAGTTATTAAACTCCCTTTTATAAAAGTCGTTCCATTTCTGTTGTACTGCATTCTAGCAATTTGCAAACTAACATGGCCACTTATGTCCAGAAATCCTGATTTAATTGGCCTAGGGTGAGGCCTGGACATTAGTGGTTTGTAAAAGCTAACTAGAATATACTATGGGCAGTTAAAGTTGAGAACCACTGCACAGCTAATGCCCTTATACCCAGGGGCTCCCAGCAAGGGAGGGCAGGTCTTCTCCCCTTCCTGCTTATGACTGAGTCCCAACCAGAAAAGGACATTTTCTATACCCACCTCCCCTCATTTCTGTTTCTCCCCACTTAGGTTTGCATGTGAGATTGTAATACAGTCAATTATAAATTTTAAAATCTCTTATCTCACAGAAATTACAGGCTGAGCAGCACAAAGAGACTTTGGAGGGGTAAAGTTGGTTAGTCATAGTCTGTTGTTTTGTTTTTATGTTGCCCACAATCAGAGACTTGAAATCTACCAGTGAACTTCTCAGCAGGATTTTGCAACAGTTGAGTACCTTCTTCAAACACATTTGATCCTCAGCTTGGCTTCTGGAACACCTCGTGTTTTTTCTCCTCCAACTTCTCTGGCTACTCCTTCCCATTCATGCATCAGTGGTTCTCACACTTTAAGGAGCATCAGAATCACTGGGAGGTCTTGTTAGAACATGGATAGCTGGGTCCCATCCTCAGAGTGTATTGTTTGGTGGGTTTGGAGTGGGGCTCCAATGTTTACACTTCTGTCCAGTTCCCTGGTGATGTTGGTGCCACTGGTCTAGGGACCACAATTTGATGACCACTGTCCTGCAATATATGTTGAGGTTCCTCAAATCTCAATCCTGGGCTCTCCACTCATTTTACTCTACACTCTCTCCCTATGCAATTACAGCCAACTGGAGCTTAAATTACATAAATGGCCCCCAAATGTATATCTCTGACTAGACATTCTATAAATTCCAGTTGCCTAGTCAACATCTCTCCTTGGCGGTCTCAAAGGCATTGCCATCTCAACATTCCATGGCCAGAATTTGAATTTTGCCTTACTCAAACCTGGTCCTCTTCCTCTTCCAGGGTTTCATAATGCATGAATGTCCTCACTATTTAATTGCACAAGCCAAAATCCTACAATTAATCACTGGCACCATCCTCTCCCTCCTTTCCATGGCCAATAACCCATTCATTCCACGATCTATTTTACCACCTACATATTTATCAAATATCTTCCCTTTTCTCATAACCACTACCACCCCCTTAGCCGAATCTATAGTTATCCCTCACCTGGACTATGGTTCCCTCACATTCACCCTGCATTCCCACCCCTCAATCTTTCCTCCACATCTCTGGTAGTTACTTTTTAAAATGAAAATATGATTATGACATTCCTTGTGCTTCAGTGGTTTTCCATTGACCTTAGGGTTAAAATGAAAATCTAATTTAACTTGCCTCGCAAGTCCCAGTATGCACTGGCCTTGACCCACTGTATCAGCCACCTGAGTTTAATTTCAGTTCCTTGACTTCTTCTGGCTCATCCTCAAAAAGACCTCATCCATACTGTCTGGCACGGCCCAACATCCCCCCCCCCCAACTCACCCACTGCTTTTGCTACTTAACCCCAGCTCTTCATTTTCAGCCCTCAGGTGAGGTGTTACTTGTTCTGGAAAGTTCTGTGATATACTGTGTTAGTCAAGGTACTCTAGAGAAACAGAACCAACAGGAGAAATCTGCAAATATGAGATTTATAAAGGTGTCTCATGCAACCGTGGGCATGTAAGAGCCCAAATCTGTAGGGCAGGATGTGAAGCTGGCAGCTCCAATGAAGGATCTTGACAAATTCCATAGGAGAAGCTCACTGGCTGAAGAAACAGTGAAAATTTTCTCTTCCCCCTCAAAAGTCTTCGACCAATTGAATCAAGTTCAAGTGATTGGATTATCACATTTGTAGGAGGTGTGCCTTTAGTTGATCTTAGATGTAATCAGCCACAGCTACAATCAACCGACTGATGATTTCATAAACTAGCCTTCTGGCTTACCAACTGGCCATGAAATATCCTTGCAGCAGTGGTTAGGCCAGTGCTTGTCTGACCAGACCACTAGGCATCATCACCGGCCAGTTGACACCAGAATCTAATCTTCACATATATACTTGGGCTTTTCAACTCCATGAGGCCTAAAACCTCTTTTTTATAAAAAATATTTTCAATGTTGCCTTTATTATCCTAGAATTAAATTTATAGATCATATAACCTCCTATAAAAATTTTTTAAATAATCAGTGGAGCATCTAAACTGTAATATAAAGGAGAAATAAAAAGAAAGCTAATTATAATTTAAAGATATATATTTAAATATGTAAATGATACCTATGATGACATGAAGAGATCCAATAAAATACACAGATGATTGTGCCCACCTGTAGAATCACCATGAGTGAAAGAACCCCAAATGCAGCCTAATGCAGGTTTGTTGTGTTGATGACTCAGATACGCTGAACAGCTTTGCCACCGGTGACATGATTTTCCAAAAAGTTTCAGGCAAAATTAAACACAATCTTCCTTCAATATAAATTGAGTTAACATTCTTAGAAAATTCAACATATGTTAAAACCATACAAAGAGTATTTTGCATTTGTTTGTACAATGAAGTTCAGGTCCAAGCTCAGATAATTAAACACATGAGTATCCGGAGTGGTATTGGAAAGTCATGCAGGAAGTGATAGAGTTCTTTGTGTATAGGACTGCCCCGCAAACAGCAGAATATCTAACCCCATGTTTCTCTCCCACTAAATGCCTCCAACCATTTATGGGGGCAAAAGAAAATGCCCCCACAAATTTCCAAAATTCCTTCTAGGTGGCACTACGCATGAGCAGTGGATAACAGCAGCCTTTTTTACCAACATAATATACACTCGTAGATCCCTGCTTTTCCTTTGTAATGAAACCATCACTGGGTCAATATTCAATTAATGTCTGATACCTTCATAGACACTGAAGTGCCATCATAACAGTGGCTATATCTGGGTTTCACTCCTTATTGCATTCCCAGTGCTTGGCAGTAGAACACGATTGTTCTAGCGGCACGTGCTGGAAGCACAGACAGCTCCATCTGTGGCTATGCAATCATGCCAGAACAGTCTGAGCTGAGTCTAGAGCAGCCACAAGGAATACTGCCTTGGTTAGAGTTGACATGTATCCTTCTAATAGAATTTAATGTATGTCCTTTTTCCTTAAGAACCACGAAGTTGAGCTTGCACTTTCTTTTCCTGCAATGCGAGTAAGAACCAAACATCATGGTTTGGGGGGATGGAAGTAATTCTTTAAATAAGGCCCTCAAATATGATCAAAGGACCAGAATACAAGTTTATCATAAAAATAGACCTGGAAGAGGTATCAAAAGAGCATCTGGTTCAATTCATTGCCTGCTTCTGGTTCAATTCATTGCCTTTCTGGTTATTTGTAAGTAATTTAAGTGGCCAGTGCAATCGGGCACCAGGAAATGTGTTCATTATTTAACACAGGATTACAGTCAGTCCCAAAAAAGAGTGTCTAGGTTATTTCATCTTACAAAACACGTTGAGGAATAGCCACAACCATGCTGGACTCATGACTGACCAAGAGAGGGCTTGTTCTGCTACAAGTTACACGTGAGGAAAAAAGACAAATATTTTTTGGTCTCGAATCTTAAAATCTTCCTCGTTATAAAGTTATATATTTAAGTTTCTCATCCCAATACACTTCCCATGCTTTAGAAGGATATATTTATCAAGCCTTTAAATCTGCCCCATTTTGTTGAAAATGTTGGCAGCAGCTAACAGGTTCAAAGAACAAACAGACAAAACTGAAACAATAGGGTGGAAACTTCCAGAAAGAAGTTTTAAAATTAAGAAATCTTTTTAAAATTAAGAAATTTTTAAGTGGAAAGCAAGGCAATTAGAATCTCTGAGGAAGATAAAAAGCTATTTGCCTCTAAGATGAATAGTATTTACATGAGTATAATGAGGTAAGTATGAATTAATAGTTTAAAACACGGGAGCAGCTAGAAAGAAAAATCTGAGAGGCTTGCATGTATCCCATGACAAACTCTGGGGCCTGTCCTATAACTACTTGTTGAAGAGTGCTTGAAAAATTATTACTTTTTAATTTCTTTGCTTTGTAAATATGTTATACTATACAATAAAAAGTTTTTTTAAAAAAATGACAGTAACATGACCATATGAAGAAGGATTAAGGGGAGAGTTCATGTAAAAGAGGTAAAAGCTTCTTATCATTTCAGAAAATGGTTTTGTACAAGCCTAAAATTTTTAAAGCAAGAAATAATTTTAAATAATTTTAAAATTAGAACTATGCTGATATGCACCAGAAGAAATCTAAAGGAAATTGCCACTAGCATGAAGACTTGGGTAGGAGACTTATTTTTCATTATAAATGTAAAAATACTGCTTTCTTTTTATCAAATAGATTAATTATCTTAATTTTCAGTACTTAAGTTTCTAGAAGGGGTCGTAATAGAGGACTATGAGTCACAATAACTTTTAAAAAATCTGTCCAATTCTGAGTCCTATTAAAAATAATATGATAACATATATTGTTTCAATCACAAAAGCCCAAATTCTCACGACCTCATATGCAGTGAGGAACTTGAGCAATTGTGGATGTATTTTTCAGTATTGGTAGGAATGAACTATGGACTACACATTTAAGCCCACAGCCATAATCACTTTTAGTGGCCAATGCACACTTCTGGTGAGTTCCTGACCATATATTACTATACACTGAAAAGAATGAGCTAAGTCTGCATGTTAGCTCATATTTCTCTTTGTGTGAGTCAATGCATTCTCATGACTTTTTAAAACTGTTTTTGTAGCTGAATAGGTGTAAAAGATTGAAGTGCACTCCCCTGAAGGACAAGCTATTATAATCCTTTTATTAGGAGGCTTTATGTTTAAAAAGAGAGAGAGAGAAAGAGAAAATCTTATTATAGAAAAATCCTCTACCCTGGGGAAAATTATGATTTTAAGGATTATGAACCTGTCAGTCTATAAATTATGAGCTAGAGGCAGCATCTGAAGTTTTGATTAATCTGCTCATTATTCAGTTGACCCTACTTGCTAGCCTTGACAGCAAGTAGAAAAATCTGCAGTGCTAATGTTACTTCAAGTAGAAAAACATGTACGTATGTTATCAACTGCCAGGCTTACTAAGTACATGGTGACATCTATGGAGAGGTGACCTAGTAAAACAGATTCTTGGAACTTCATGGTTTAAAATTTATGTCTCTAAGAGGCTTCCCTCCAAGGTCTGAGTTGGACACCTCTGATGTATGTACCAAAAAAGGCTTGCCCACCTGGGGATTAAATCAGAACTGAGAGCACATTAATTCATTAACTCATTTCCTGTGGAGTACTGACTATGTGCTAAGTACCGCATTGCATGCTGGGAAGACACATATAATAAGACATGTTCCCTAGGACACTAAGATCATATGTCCCAATAAGCACATCTTTAAGGAGCTCCCGGGCTACCTTTAGTCAGCATGAAACTTTACAGACATAAAATAGCAAACCAAAAACACACTAGCCAACACTTAGTGAGCTTTTACCATGTGATAAAGATGATTCTAAGCACTTGACACATATACTCAGTTCATTCTCTCAACAACCTTTCAGGTAGTTATTAATACCATCCCTATTTTACAGACAACGAAACCAAGGACAAAACTTGAAGTAACCGGCTTCAACTTTACACAGTCTGGCTCCAATATCTCACAGACATTGGGGCTGCCTTTCAAACATAAGGCAAACAGAATGAAATGATGATAGGGGAGAATATACAGTCTTCTTTTCATAGTCACTGAAGTGAGGTCCCCAAAATAAAGGAGATTCAGCCCCAGTACAGCTGCCTGAGTTTGCACTGATCTGGGCTAACACAGCCATGATCATAGTCCAGACTTTCCTTTTGGACATTAGTCTTGTATCCCACCACTATATTTATTGACTCAATTAGTTTTGTCATGGATTTCTCTGGATTTTCCAAGTATAGGATCGTATTGTCTGTGAATAATGAAAGTTTTGCTTCTTCCTTACTTATTTGGGTGCCTTTTATTTCTTTCTCCTGCCTAATCACTCTAGCGAGGACTTCTAGCTCAATGTTGAACAATAGTGGTGGCAGAGGGCATCCTTGTCTTGTTCTCAATCTTAAGGGGAAAGCTTTCAATCTCTCACCATTGAGAATAATGCTGGCTATGGGTTTTACATATATGCTCTTTATGATGTTGAGGAAATTTCTCATGATCCCTGACTTTTGTAGTGTTTTTACCAGAAAAGAATGCTGAATTTTGACTAATGCTTTTTCAGCATCAATTGATATGACCATACTTTTCCCATTGAATTTATTAATATACTGCATTATATTAATGGATTTTCTACGTTGAACCACCCTTGCATTCCTGGTATAAATCCCACTTGGTTGTGATGTATAATTCTTTGAATGTGGCATTGGATTACATTTGCTAGAATTTTCTCGAGAATTTTTTGCATCTATGTTCATTAGGGAAAAAGGTCTGTAGTTTTCCTTTCATGAAATGTCTCTATCTGATCTTGGTGTTAAAATGATATTAGCCTCATAAAATGAGTTGGATAATGATCCTTTTTCCTCAATTTTTTGAAAGAGTTTGAGCAGAATTGGTATTAGTTCTTTTTGGAATATTTGATAAAATTTCCCTGTGAAGCCATCCAGCCCTAGACTTTTCTTTGCAGGAAGATTTTTGATAACTAATTTAATCTCTTCACTTGTAATTGGTTGTTAAGATCTGCTATTTTTCCTTGAGAGAGTGTCGGTAATTCATATGTTTCTAGAAATTTGTCCATTTCATCTAAGTTGTCTAGTTAATCAACATATAGTTGTTCATAATGTCCTCTTTTGAGCGTTTAAATTTCTTCAGGATCCATAGTAATGATTCCTCATTTCTAATATTTTTTATTTGCACCCTCTCTTTTTTTTTATTTTATCAACCTAGCTAGGGGGTCCATCAATTTTATTGATTTTCTCAAAGAACTAACTATTGTTGTTTTTTGTTCTCCAGTTTCATTTATTTCTGCTTTGATCTTTGATATTTCTCTTCTATTTACTTTGGGGTTCATTTGCTGTTTTTCTCTGGTTCCTCCAGGTGAGCCGTTTTTCTCTAGCTTCTCCTTTATTTTTGCTTGTTCTTCTTTCTTAATGTAGGCATTTAGGGCAATTAATTTCCCTCTCAGCACTACCTTTGCCACATCCCACAAGCTCTGATGTGTTGTACTTTCATTTTCATTCATCTCCAGAAATTTATCAATTTCTCTAATGATTTCTTACTTGACCCACTGATTGTTCAAAGTTGTGTTGTTTAATCTCCATATATTTGTAAAAGTTCTGATTCTTTAGTGATTGTTAATTTCCAACTTGATTCCACTGTGATCAAAGAAAGTATTTTGAATAATTTCAGTCTTATTAAATTTATAAAGACCTGATTTGTGTTCCAGCATATGATCTATCCTGGAGAATGTTCTGTGAGCACTGAAGAAGACTATATATCCTGGTATTTAGGATATAGTGATATATATATCATATATATGATATATGTATTAGTTAGATCTAATTCATTTATCACATTGTTTAAATTCTGTTTCTTTATTGACCCTCTATCTTGTTGTATCAATAGAGGAGACTGGTATATTGAAATCTCCCACTATTATTGTTGACATGTCAGTTGCTCCCTTGAATTTAGCCAGCATTTGCCTCATGTACTTTGGAGCCCTTTGGTAGCATAAACATTTATGATTGTTATTACTTCTTGGTGAATTCCCCCTCTTATTAATATATAGTGTCCTTCATTGTCTCTTATGACATCGTTACACTTAAAGTCCATTTTATCTGATATTAATTCAGCTACCTCTACTTTTTTTTTGGATAGAGCTTGCATAGAACATCTTTTTCCATCCTTTCACTTTCAATCTATTTATATCCTCAGGCCTAAGATGAGTGTCTTGTAAGCAGCATAGAGATGGATCATAATTTTTAGTTGATTCTTACAATTTGTATCTTTTAATTGGTGAGTTTAGCTCATTAATTTGGCTGGCAAAAAGTCATGAAAGCAGCAAGAGAAAACTTACATATAAGGGAAACCACATAAGACTGAGCTCAGACTACTCAACAGCTACCACAGAGGTGAGAAGGCAGGGGTATGATATATTTAAGATTCTGAATAAGAATTATTTCCAATCAAGAATTCTTTATCCTGACAAGCTGTCCTTCATAAAGAGAGAGAGATTAAAATTATCCCTTTACACTTCTCTTCTCCTTCAGGGACACTGATAACTTTTATATTTGTGTACTTCATGTTATCTGTCATTTCCCTGAGATCTTCTTCCATTTTTTCCATCTTTCCTGCCAATTGTTCTTTACTGTTTTCAAATTCAGTTGTCCTATATTCTATAGGGTAACTTAAAGGATTGTAAGAGAGAAAGTGCTCTCTTTGCAAGGAAACAAGTCTGTCCTTCCCAGTATCCCCTCCCCCCACCCTACCCTGGGAACTCCCACCTTGCAGAACCATAAGGGAAATTTCCCAAGCCAACTGGGTTGCGGGGGAGGCTGGAATCATGGCAGAGCTCACTTATCCCATCTCTCCATCCCATCTTTTTCATCCATCTCCACTTTTTCATCCAGGATCTCCCTAAGTAGAGGTGAGGACCCTCTCATCACTCACACGCCGAAACTGCTGTCATTTTTTTCAGTCACTTATCTCATTGTTACACAGGGCCAGCCTGTGTAACATTGTTACTCAGCCTCTTCTATTCCACCATCTTGCTGGAAGTCCCAGGCTTTCCTTTGTCTATCCCCAATCCTTGCTCCGAGAAGTCTTATGCTGATGAAATCAGACTGCTATTTGCAAAAATAAAGCCATAATAATGAAGCACTAATTATACAACTATATTAAGTTGAGCAAAAAGGGCTTAAAGAAAGAAGCAAGAGAAAATAACTAACCATGTATACTTTTCTAGTCCCTTCAATTCCATCCCATGCCTTATCTCAGAAAGTTGGAAGGAGCTGAAGGATTACTGGGGCTAAAGGGCCACACGGGTAGATGAGAACGCAGATGTAGACTTGCTGGGAATCTCTACAGTACAGAACAATGAGGACAGTGCTTCAGAGGACAATACATCAAGGCTGCCACTTGGGTCCGTGGGAAGGTGTTAGTGAATCACAGAAAGGGCCAACAATGCCTTTGGGAATAGCTTGAGATTGAGTTCCACCTTGAAGGAGCCTCCTGGGTCCTCCACCTGTCCAAATGCCTCAGAAAGCCTCTCCACCGCCACCATGTGGTTGCTGACATTAGAAAGCAGTTCCAACCACCAAAGGAAAGGAGAGCATCGTAAGAAGAGAAAAGCACAGAGAAAGAAGACCATGTGATGATGGGTGCAGAGATTGGAGAGATGCTGCCACATGCCAAGGATGGCCAGCTACCACCAGGAGCTGGAAGAAGCAAAGAAAGGTCTCTCCTCTTGAACCTTCAGAGCCAAAACCTTGATTTCACACTCTGGCCTCTAGAACTCTCAGACAATAGATTTCTGCTGTTTTAAGCTACCAAGTTTATGGGAAACTAATATAACATATATCTTTTTTTTATCCTGGAAGCAGCAAGCCTAATGTCGATGTTAGAAGGAAACTGGTTGCATCTTCTCCACACTGCAATGCCAGAAGAAAGGCCTTTACAGACCCCCTTCTGAGCCTCTTCTCTGAAAGGTTTTACATGCATACACACATACCCCAAAATTCCTTCCCAGCTCTGTGCTTCCATAAACCCTGCTGGGAGCAGTATCATTTCCTTTTCTCCCAGATCAGGTCTCCATACCCCTCTGTTTGGGTACACATCAAACAGCTGGCAATTAGGTGTGTTTTACTCTCTGTACTTTGTTACAAAAAACCAACAAGGAAATCTTTGGAGATTTGCCATAGGCTCTGTCATAGGTTAAAGACTCAAACCAGCTACTTATAAGTTTCATATTTTCTGTATAACATCAATTACAGTATATGACAATACCTCTCTTGGCTTTCAATAACCATATATTTCTTTTTTGTCTTCTAAAAATCACTATGCAGGCAGGCCATGGTGGCTCAGCAGGCAGAGTTCTTGCCTGCCATGCCAGAGACCTGGGTTTGATTCCTGGTGCCTGCCCATGCCAAAAAAAAAAAAAAAAAATCAATATGCATTTAGCATGCAATTCAAGAGAACCCCATTTTAATAATCATAACCCTAGACCCATGGCTAATTCATTCTCTTTCCTTTGATGCAGAATGTTGAACCTGGCGCAGATTTATTTCTTCAGATTAAACACCTGAGTGTGCTTAATATTTTAGCCCCAAATTTCCTGTACGAAATACAGAAATTCTTCCACCAAGTGCTTTAATAGATGCAGTTTATTTCAACTTACTCAAAAGTAATATGAATGCATGTAGGGTCTGCTTACCGTGGTTTTTTCCAGCCTTGTGGTAAGTCCAGTCCTCAGCTCAAGGGTTTTCCCATAGTTATTAGTTTTAACTGACTGTCCCTATTTCTGCCTCACTAACCTTTAATTCTACTGTGTGTGCATGAATAATGATGTGTATGAATAATAATAACAATGAAATGCTATATAATAAAAACTAAGTGTCAAGCTAAATGTGCTTAAAATTCATAACCTCATTGAATCCTCACACAACTTTCTGAGATAATTATTACTGTAGGTGAAGAAATTGAGACTAAAAGAAGGTAAATATTCGCCCAAAGTCACATGGTCAGTAAATGTCAGAGCTGGTATTCAAAACTAATCTGTCTTACTCCAAATCCTGAGTCCTTAACCACTAAATCTAATTTAAACATTTCCTTTTGAAACTATAATATGCCAGACTAAATTTATTACCTTCCAAACAACTTACCACCCCCACCCCATCCCATCCTCAATGAATATACCAAATCTGTGACAGTTCTTCCCTTAGATTAAATAGCCAGTAAATCTTATCACTTTGGATACCCATAAGTACCCTTCATCCAATCCTTTCCTTCCATTCTTTCTGTCATTAATTTATTCAATACAATTGAAATCAATTTATTGAGGGCCTACTATGTGCTAGGCATTGTTCTGGAACCTAAGGATGGTATCTCTGCCCTTAAGAAACTCACAGTGTTGTAGAGGAGGAAGATATTCAAGAGAATACATCACAATCCAGTGTGAAAGGAGCATCAATAGGCATTGTACACATACACAGGAGAGGCAGCAGCCCTGCCGAGGGGCTTAGGGAGCTTCCCAGGAAGAGGCTGTAGGGAAGCTGAGTCTTGAAGGGTGACTAGAAGGAGGCAGATGGGTGTGAGATTGAGTGAGGAAGGGGCGAAGGGGAGGATGAGCCAAGCAATGCAGTTTACCCATGGGCACGCAGTCGCAAGCTGGCCTCAGGTGTCTCCCTCAGCCAAGACTCTCCTGAAAACTGCTGACAACTAAGTCCTCCAAAAAGCTTACCATTCATCACCCCTGCCGTTCTCAAGAATCTGTATCATTATAATTTATTAAATTATGCCCAACCACAGACTCTTATTTATGAACTTTGTGGCCTGTTTCCACATTCCCTTACCTTCACTGATATTTATCCAAATCCCCTCAAAAACATCCAATGGGTCCAGCCACCTCCTACAACAGGAGACTCAACCTTTACACCTATACCATTTCCCAATCAAAACTTCTGATGCATAAAAGCCAGCCCATGTGCCAGCCGTACTTGGCCCTGTCTTACTTGTTCTAGCTGCCAATATCACTGGGTATCAGAATTTCGTATGTAGAAAAAACCTTGCTCTCATGTAGTCCAACTTCCTCCTGCAACCAATTATCCAAGCAGTGATCCATCCTTCCCTCTTTCATTCAAGAACTATCTGTGGGTCATCTACCCTATATAAGTCTTCTCAACCCACATATTCCAAACTCATTTTCTCTCCTGTTTTCTCCTTCCCCTTTCTCCTCTTTAAAGTACTCCAATTTTTTATTCTGGCTTCTATGTCCTACACAACACATCCCAAGCTGGAAAAGTCAGAAAAATCCTCAACACCTCCCTTTTTCTCAGCTCCCATATCCAGTTAGTCACCCAGCTATGTGAATTCTTGCTCAGAAATACATATCTAAGCTCACTCTGACCTATCCTTATCACCTTCATAATGTCCTTCCGGAACTGCTACTGCAGCCACCTGGTTGATCATCTCACCTCCCTTCTCTTGTGCTGCTGTCAGACAGGTCTTAAAATAGAGCGCGGAGCCTTTAGGAATGGTTTCCTAAACACCAGGGGCTGTGCTGGCGCCTGGAAGTCTAAACATGAATGAAGAGGTCTCTGATGCTACTAAAGTGCGAGATTGTTGCGGGTATGAACTACAGTTAATTTAGCATTATACTTTGGGCCCTGTTTTAATTTGTAAGCTGCCTGAATGCAATATACCAGAAATGGGGTGACTTTTGGGGGGGAGTTGGGGGGGGCAGGATAGCTTTTAAAAAGGGAATTTATCAAGTTGCCATTTTAAAGTTCTAAAAACATGAAAATGCCCAAATTAAGGTATCCAGAAAAAGATACCTTAACTCCAAAGAAAGGGCCAATGAAGTTTGGGGTTTCTCTCTCAGCTGGAAGGGCACATGGCAATGTCTACTAACTTTCTCTCATTTCATAAGACTTCCCCAGGGGCATTTTCCTTCTGCATCTCCAAAGGTCTCTGATTGTGTGGGCTCTGTTGGCTCTGAGCTTTTTTCCAAAATGATTCCCTCTTAAAGAACTCCAGTAAGCAACCCTACCTTGAATGGGTGGAGACATATCTTCATAGAAACAATCATAAAGGTCCCACCCAGCAAATTGAATGAGGATTAAAGAACATGGTTTTTCTGGGGTATACGTCAGTTTCAAACCAGCACTTTCTACCCTTTGAACCCCCAAAAGATATGTTCTTTCCAAATGCAAAATACATTTATTCCATCACATATCACAAAGTCTTTAAACCATTTCAGTAAAAATTCAAATACAACAAAAAGTCAGAAACAGTACAAAATCTCAACAAAGTCAGCTACAGGCATAGTCTGTCCTGAGGCAAAATTCTCCTCTGGTTATGGATCTGTAAAACTCAGAACAAGTTATTTGCTACCAATATACAAAGAAGTGACAGTCATAGGATACATATTCTCATTTCCACAGGGAGAAATTGGAAGGAACACAGGGGTCACCAGACTCAAACAGTTCCGAAACCTGCAGGGAAACTCCATTAGATTTCAAAGTCTGAGAGAATTTATCCTCAGGGCTTTAGAAAGTGGCAGACCCACCCTTTCCAAGGGCCTACTCAGCAGCCCTGCTCTCTCTAAATGCTGGCATGGAGTTTGCAACCTTGGAGGGCCTTGGGGAGACCACATTTTTCTTGGTTCCACCCTCTCCAAGCATCAGCAACACCCAGTCTCTCTGCCATCTCCAGGGCACATGCTAACACCCCTCAGAACAAGGTGGAGGCATCAGGGTTCTCCCTTATCCCCAAGGAATGTGCTCTACCCACTCTGAGGTGTGGGGTTCTGAAAAACCTGCCTTCTACCTCTGAGGCAAACTCACCTCCGAGTGTATAGGTGGGTTCATTCTCCTGGCCCAAGCTTTCTTGGCTTCAGTCCTTAGCTTCCATGGTTCTGACTTTGAAGTTATTTTTCCTTCAATTTGTACCTTTCATCCAGACTGGCAGTGTTCCATTTATACAGATCCCACAGTACCCTTGTTGGTTTTCTATGGAATATACTGGGACCATACCCAATTGACCATAGGACTTTCCACACATCTTTTCTGGATAACTCCATTTCCAATCCTGGCTTTTTCTGAAATGGCTAGCTGGTTCCATGTTTGGTTAAATCCTCATGTGGTGCCCCTATCCTTTGGGATCTCTCTTTCTGGAAGCCCAGAATTTTCCAGACCATCAGTTTCTGGTGTTTTTGTACCCAAGAGTTCAGTTCTCATCTTATTTCTTTCTTATTGCATTTCACTATAATCTGCAAGGAGAAAACAGGCTGCCTTTCCAAATTTAATTTGGAAATCACTTCTGCTGAATATCCAAGTTCATGCTTTTAAAATTTGCCTTCCATCTAAATCCATTAGTCAATTTTGCTAAATTTTTTGCCACTTTAAAACAAGGACATTTACCTTCCAGTTTGCAGTAACACATGTGTCATTTCTGTCTAAAGTCTTATCAGAAGTACATCTAGAATCCACATTTCTACCAACAGTCTCTTGAAAGTATTCTAGGCCTTCTCTATCAAGCTTCTCACAACTCTTCAGGAATCTTCTCCTTACACATTTAAAAAGCTGTTCTAACATGTTTGATATTTGCAAACTGCAGCAGCACCCCACTTCTCTGGTACCGAAATCTGTTTTAGTTTGTAAGCTGCCAGAACGCAATATACCAGAAATGGAATGGCTTTTAAAAAGGGAATTGATTAAGCTGCAATTTTATAGTTCTAAGGCCATAAAAGAAAGATATCTTAACTCCAAAGAAAGGGCCAATAAAGTTTGGGGGTTCTCAGCTGGAAGAGCACATGGTGATCTCAGCTAGATTTCTCTCCTCATAAAGCTTCCCTGGGGCATTTTCTTTCTGCATCTCCAAAGGTCTCTGGCTCTGAGATTTTTCCAAAATGGTTCCCTCGTAAAGGGCTCCAGTAAGCAGCCCCACCTTGAATTGGTGGAGACACATCTCTATGAAATCCATCTAATCAAAAGTTACCACCCACAATTGGGGGGGGTCACATATTCATGGAAACAATAAAAAAAGACCCCATCCAAATTTTTTTTTAAAGGATTCCATCCAGCAATATTGAATGAAGATTAAAGAGCATGGCTTTTCTGGGGTACATGACAATGTCAAACCAGCAAAGACCCCTTGCCAACTACTCAGCGTATCATAGATGCTGGTTTGAAAGGAGTGAATGGATGCAAAGACTGAGTGTATGGGGTCTCTGAAGATAAATGAGAGAACGTTCTTGTCTTTCAGTTCAGAAGTTAAGACACAGATAACAGATATTACACAAAATAGTTTGATAAAGAGCATTAAATGAGTGGGTGGAAAGTCTGGATTGCTCCTGACTCTGAGCTCAGTCTTCTTTCCACCATAGTATTAAAGCTGAATTGTGGTTTGAAGGTAGAGCAGCTGCTTCCCTAAGCACATTCCGCAAAAGCATCACATTTTCAAAAATGTTTAAGTCAATTGTGGAGTGAGTTGTTACAACACTACTTCTTCGGAACACAGATTCAGGGCACAACAGAAAGTGTCAGCAAATGATCCTTTTAATGTATAGAATAAAAAGTCCAGAAAGTACACATTTCCTTGTCACTTACTTAACAAAAAAGTCCAAAAGAGCAGAAGAAGAAATTTCATCCTGGCCAGTCTCTCAGGGTAGCTGAAAACTACCCTGACAGATGACAGCTCAGCATGCCCCACTTTCGTGCCAGAGAAGAGAGACAATCTATACTATTTGAGGGTAGTTTTTATCTACCTTGTGGGCAGGGGCCCTACCACTGAAATTCCTGCCCTGAGAAGCATCTGAGGCTAGTTGTTCCAAGTTTCCAGAATTAAGACCTGGTGGGCCTTTTCGTTAGACTTAACTTATTTCTGAGATTGTGGAATGTCACAAAATAGAAAAGGAGGTGGGGGTAGCTGAACGCCCGAGGAGGACCACTTAGTGTGGGTTTGTGTCACCCAGAGAAGTAGGTGTGGGTGGGTGAGGGCTGGGTGATGATCATAACAGATGTCTGTGACTTTCTTAACAGTCCACCCCTTGACCTTTTGACCAGGCCTACTCTATTCTTTCATGTTATTTTTTACAATATAAGCCGATCTCACGTCTCAGACAGGAAGGTGAAGCCAGCCCATCAGCCTCTCCAGTGTTGACAATAAATGTGTGGAGACACCAGTAGCTGTAGCACATTAGGAAATTTCAACTTAGGCACAGCATTACTCCAGGCAGGGTGACCAGGCCTGCCTGAAGCAGTGGTTGCATCCAGACTCTCTTGACCTCTGAGAAACAGCTGAAGAGGTCTCATACAGACTCTGCTTGCATTCTTTGCAGCCACAGAGCTTTGCCGTTGGATTTTAGTCACCTACTATTCCACCACCCCTGAGGAATGAACCCTGGTGTTATGAAAAACGGCGCACATCAGGGCACAGACACTAATCATTGCAGGTGGGAAGCTTATTGAAAAGCTCTCAGCAGAATGGTCTGAAGAATAGACTTCAGAACACCTCTGGGAGCATCTTACAGCATTATATACACTGTGTTATGTGGGGTGAAGGGGGGTAGTACAGCTGATGGGTTATATTATGATTGGGGGGGAATTAGGGTAAGGAGAAGTGGTATTTTTGGACAGGTAGTGGGACTTGGTTACTGGCCGGAGGTTTAGGGCCAATAGGGAACCGTTAAGTTTCTTTGCTGTCCTCAGGAGGAATTGGTAGGTTGCATTCTGGCACGTAGACAATGGTTTGCTCAATTAGTCACCTAGGCCATGGATGGGGGTTGTTGTTAGAGGAGATGAACCACAGCTGGTTATTCATTGCCAACTTTGTGCCAGGGGATCTCTAACACCCTCTATGGCAAGAGGTGTTAGCAATAGCACATACGCCTCCTCTTTGGACTTGGAGGAAATATAAGGCAATTTGATTATCAGGCACTACTCCAGCTAGAGTAGTGACCCACCCACTCACTTTTGCTGAGCCTGAAGAGCTCGTGCAGTGAACTCAGTGAACAAGGTAGCTGACAGATTATGCATCCGTGTTCACTGGTAAACAGATAGGAAAGATGTCTGACCCATTCACCAGTTTCATTGCACCAAAGGTTGTTGCACCTTGAACAGTTTGTAGACAAAGAATGTTCAGCCGTACATTCACAAATCCTTATGGCAGGGATTTTCTGGTGTTAGTCCAAACATGAGGCAGGAAAGATCAGTTCCTCACATGTTAATCCAGGCTTGTCAAAGAGGAGAGGGAGAGAGCAAGGGATCAGATGGCCGAACCGGCCACTGGTCAGGTACCCTGCTGACATGATGGCCCAGGTCAGCTGCATGAAGATCGCAGCCAGGTTAAATCTGTAAGAAACAGGAGAAGGGAGCAGTAACTAATCCTGACAGGGTGGTCAGGCAACCACTTCCCGTGGGAGGCATTTCTCTCAGCCTATTTGCAGTAACTTATTTTTTCCTTCTAAGACCATCCAGTCAGTCTGCCCCTCTCCTTGAGCTGTAATTCCACCCTTTTCCCATTGATCTGAGAGCCTTACCCATATTTTTCAGTCACCCCTTCCTGTTAGAAAGGATTCCCTAAAGGTGTCCTGATAATCAAATCAAAGGGACTGGTGGCCCAATCAGGGGTAGACATCACCTACTAACCTCCAGTATGTGAGTGGCAGGTCCTGCCATTGGCCCCTGGATTGTCACCCCTGTGTGTGAAGCATTTCTAGACCCGCTTCTGCCATCCCACCCCTCCACCTGGCAGCCCTAATGTACCACCGTCCTGCAAATCATCTGCAGGGTATAATAGGGTAAAAAGCAGAATGATCCCCTGAAAGTGGCTGGAGAGTCCCAGGTGGTGTGTCCTTGTTCCCTCCTTCAGGGCCAATCCTCATCTCGATGGGTTTAAAGGTGGATGTGCCACAAAGCCTGGGTTCCTTCCCCACCCTTGTCCTCTCCCTACATTTCTCTTCCAGGGAACTGCTGAGTTCATCTTACAGAGGACCCTAGTAAGGCGGAAAGTCCAACCAGTAAGAAGAGTTGTCCGGGTGTAGTTATCAAAGCTCCTTTTTCAGGTGGCTATTAAAGTTCTCCACAATGCACTCTTGTGGGTGGTGAGTGAGCTGGAAGGTCCATCTAATTCTTGGGTCTTGGCCCGTGTTTGAGTGGTTTGTGCAGTAAAGTGAGGTTCCTGGTCAGAGGAGAGGTCATCTGGGCACCTGAAGGGGTGGCAAAGCTGCTTTTCCAAAGTATCCCATGTATGTACTGCATCTGCACCATAAACTGGAAAGCAAGGCCATAGCCTGAAGAGGTGTCTTTGGTGACCAAGATATAGAACACAACTTGGGATGGTGGGCGAGAGCCAATGTAGCCAACTTGGCCATGAGTGCCCAGTGTGGCCCCTCTGGAAATAGCCCCTAAAGGCTCTTTTTGGGCTCCAGCTTATAATTGATATCTCTCACATTGGTAATGAGCAGGTGGGACCTCTTTAAATAAGAGAAGTGTTCCATGTTCCTGGGCCCATAATTTCATGGTATGCCAGTTTGAAGCTATTATGTACCCCTGAAGAAAACATGTTCTTTAATCCTCATTCAATATTGCTAGGTGGGACTTTTCTGATGTGTCTCCACCCATTCAAGGTGGGGTTGCTTACTGTAGTCTTTTAAGAGGGAAGCATTATGAAAAAGCTTCAGAGCCATCAGAACCAACAGAAACCCAGAGAGAAAGCTAATAGACATCACCATGTACCTTTCCAGCTAAGAGAGAAACCGAATTATCATCAGCCTTCGTGAACCAAGGTATCTTTCCCTGGGTGACTTAATTTGGACTTTCTACAGTATTGCATTAATTTGGACATTTGGACATTTTTACCACCTTAGAACTATATACTTGCAACTTAATAAATTCCCCTTTTTAAAGCTGTTCCAGTTCTGGTATATTGCATTTCAGCAACTTGCAAACTAAAACACACAGTGTCTGAATTTCCATGTCCAGTTCAGTGGTGATTCCATCTAGCGGCAGAAGCATCATGTGAATTCAGCTACTTCACTGATGCCCCTAATGGTAAATTCAATGTCCTCTTCCTCCTGGCAGGGCTCACCCCCTCCTCTTTCCCAGGAGGACCTGCAACCTCACCAGGTATGAAAAGCAGCTCAGTACATCCTTTATCAGTGAGGTCACTCCAGTGATGTCCATTGTGACAAGGGCACTTGCTACACATCAACATTAGTGACACATATGGTGCCCTTCCACATGCCAAATGTTTCCAAAGTTCTCCTCACCACCTTGGGAACCTCTGATTTTCCAATCACATTCCCTCCATGAACCTGATCAGATGCTAAACCATTGGTGATGGCCCATGAGTCAATAAACAGGTACATGGGGATGCATGGATCCAAATATTTCAGGGCTAAGAGGACTGCTCACAGTTCAACCCATTGGACAGTTTTTCCAGTGCCAGAGATGGTAAATAGTCTGCCAAAGGCAATGGAAACAGAGGCTGCTGCACAATGGACACAGATGACTTCAGCTTCGCCAACCTGTCAGTGAACCAGTACTGAGCATCATATGGGGTATCTGTGACTTGGAGTCCCCAGAATGCCAATGCAGGGAGAAAGGACCCTCCTCTACTGAAGCGATGGGATCATAGCTGAAGGGAAACCTCTTCCACCCACTCATGCAAATGTGTCACTCACTGGGGGCCTGGGTGGGCACGATCCTGAATGTACAACTTCCATTTGATGATGTTCTGCTCCTGGGCCTTGCCTGGGGAAGAGTTCTGACCACCCAACACCCAGAACACGATGGAGAATTCTGGCTTCAGGAGAAACTTGAAGCTCTCAGCAATCCCCTCTGACCGAACAGTATGCCAGAAGCTGCTTTAGGAAAGGGAAGCAGCACTAGGCTGCATCTGGGAACCTCCTGGTCCAGAAGCCCAAGGGTCTGTGAATTCCTGTTCCCTCCTTCCACAGAGGACCAGTTATTGCAGGTCCAAGTGACAGAAACCTTCGACTCAAACAGAGGTCCAGGCTGCATAGGTTCTAGAGCAGGATGGCTGAAACGGCCACCTTTATCTCCTGCAGAGCCTGCTCCTCTTTCATTCCCCAGAGGAAATCACCTGCTTTCCATGTCACTTGACATAGGGATGTTAGGAGAATATCAATATCAGGCCAATATGAAAATAGCACAATGTCTGGGACTTCAATCACCAAAGGGAGCACTTCTGCATTTAAGCCCAATATAGTATAGTCAGTAGCCACCCTCCACTTGCCTTCTCCACTGCCCACTGGGCTGTTACAAGCAGAGATAGTGGAACAGAGGACACCTGCAGATAAAATGTCTTTTATGGGGCCTTTGTCTCACCAGGGAATGATATTGTAACTGCCAGATAATGCAGCAAGGAGTGTGTGTTTGGGGGTGAATGGTCTGCCACTTGCCCAAACGTGATGGCCAGAATTTGCTGGGATAGGGAAGCACATACTCGGAGTCACAGCTGGAAGGCACAACAGTGTAGTCTGTTCACTCCTACCGTGCATTCCCCACTGGGAAACATGGTCTTAGAAGCAGAAAGGGGACCAAAGGTATGACTCACAGAGTGGCAACAACCCCCCTTCCCCACATCCACGTAGAATGCCCAAAACCTTCCAATGCTATTCACCATCCCCTCCTCTTTGTGTCCTATGGCCTTCCAACCCCAGAAGGTCTGGGGAGAGAACCCCACTCCCACCCCACCAGGGGCCAGATTCCTCGGTTGGGCCTCAGGGAGAGACAGGAAATCTGCAAACTCTGCCACTTCCTCTTCCACCTAGACCTGAGCTCTACAAGTGGAGTCCTCCAGGGGTACAGATGGCCCCGACCCACCCTGCCATCCCAGGACCCACTGCAGGCTCCCCAGTCAGTCACCAGGCGGCCACTCCCTTAGCATGGAAACCCCTTCCTCAATAGGGGAAGGTAAGATAAACTTGCTCAATGACATCACCCAGGGGAAGCCCAGGAGTGAGGAGCTAAACAAGCTCGTTGCCCCATTCAAGGGACCCCTTTCTAGTAAAATCATCAATGTCCCACTTTGAACTTGGAATCTGATGAGGGACTAAATTCCTTTGGCAGGAATTGGAATATCCATTTGCCAATTCCCAGTTGTCACAACTTCTCCTTCGTTACCTCAAGGCTGAGCTGGAATTTGGGGAAGGTGCCTCATGGGGTGTGCCATCTGGCATCCTTTAGGACCTAGTCACACCCATGTTTGGGGCAGCTCCTTTCCACTGCCCAGCTTCTTCCTTTCTCATCTCCAATTGGAAAGGCTGTTAGAGGACCACAGAATGGACAGAGGTGGCAGAGACTTCTTCATTCAACCTGCTTAATCAGGGCACTCCATATTTCCCCGGGCACCCTGTTCGGTGCTCTAAAATCTGTGGAGTGAGTTGTTACAATGGGATTTGTCATGGAAACACAGGTTCACGGCACAACAAAAACTTTCAGCAAATGATCCTTTATTATACAGAATTAAGAATCCAGAAAAGGCGCATTTCCTCATCACTTGCTTAGTACAAAGAGTCCAAAAGAGCAGGGTAAGAAGTTTCACTATGGCGGGTCTCCTACAGTCACTAAAAACAGTTCTGGGTTGAGGTTGAAAGATGGCAGTTCCCTATGCCCCACTTCACACTGGAGAAGTTAAGCCACCTCGGGGGGAAGGGTCCTGCTGCTGATAAGCATTTTGGACTGCTGGTTCCTAGTTCCTGGGTCTAAGGTCTGACTGGGCCTTTTCATTAGACTTAACATCTGCCCCAGGTTGTGGAAGGGCACACAATAGAAAAGAGATGGGAACAGTGGAAGGCCAGAGGTGGCCACTTACTGTGTGCTAGTGAGTTCCCCAGAGAAGGAGGTGGGAGTAGGTGAGGTCTGGGTGATGACTGATGGAACTAACAAACTGACCTAACCTGTCGTGAGTGATTGAACTTCACCCCACTGTGGCGAACTGGAGAGCCCCACCTGCCTATTCCTAACAATCTCCGATGCATACCAAATGTTTAACCACAGAAGTGTAACCACAAAAGACATTGTTCTTTTCTTTTTATTTTTCTTGGTTTCAATAAATCCTGCTCTATAAATATTCCACTCTCCCTCCCCTTAGCGTGGCTCTTGGTTCAGTCAGCTTGACTGTTCCTCGGGCCGTCCCTCTCAAGCTGTCTAATAAAGCTTGCCTTGATCCATTGGGGTCTGCCCATTTCTTCTTTTCATACATTCTCCTCCTCTACTCTCCTTCACTTTCCTTTCAATGACCACTTAACAGGGGTCTGTGACTTCTGTTAACATGGTAGTTGTTGAAATTATTGCAAAAGGACGAATCCCAACACTGCTCCTGGAAAGTGTGGGGTGGATGTGGGATATCTTGGGCCGTACCTGTGTAAAATAAAGAGCCTATAGAAATGGCTGTGGAGAACCCAGTGTGGAAGCCACCAGCTGCTGCCTGGTATACACCCCTCATCCATTCGTCCATGCGGATTGTTTAGCAAAAACGGCAAGTCAGGTTTCAAAATATTATCTGAATGCAGTATGGTATCCTGGATTTTGGATCCTGGGACAGAAAAAGGGCCCCATTGGAAAAAGGACCCTAACAAAGTCTCTATTTTAAAGTAATGTATCAATGTTAATGTCTTAGTTTTGATGAATGAACCGTGGCCTTTTAAGTTGTTAGTGTTAGAGGAAACTTGATGAAGACTACATGGGAATGCTTTGTACTGTCTTTGCAACCTTTCCATACATCTAAAATCATCCCCAATAAAAGATACATTTAAAAATAAATCCCAAGCCTGACGTCTTATTTCCCCAGCATAATGGATAAGCAAGGCATGTGATAGAATGGTCTGTGATTTAGTCTTCAGTGGTCAGACTATAAGACTCAGAGGAAGCTACCTTTTAAAATATCATTTTCCTTCATGCTCCCATCAATATGCAAGCCTCACTTTCCAAACCTCACCTAGCCCTTCTACCTCTCTCCCTGCAAATAGAACCTGGCTATGCATCTGCTTCTTGTTCTCCATTATTGTTATTTAATAGCATTGGAAGACTGGTCTCTGCCTCTTCTCTGACCTCAGATATTTGCATGGCTGACTTGATCATAGCAAAGAGGGCCCCACAAAAATTCCTGCCTCCCCAGGATGCCCTTCCTAAACCCCTGATCTTATGGAGTAGCGTGCCTGCTCCCCACCCATCCCTCACTATTACCTTATCTTGTTTAATGTCCCCGGCATTTAGCTCCACGTAAAGCCCCTTTGTTCAATCACCTGTTCGTGTGTTCATTTACCTGTCTAAGATCTGTCTTCCTCCTTCAAGGCCGTTAGCTCTCCTCATTTGGGACCTTTCCTGTTTTGCTCACTGCTGATCTCCAGGATCCAGAACAGTACCTGGCACAGAGCAGGTGGTTTTTACAAAGTAATAAGTGAATACACTTCTGGAGAGAAACGTTTCTGCTAGCACTTTTGTACTTCTTCCAGCTCCTAGGAACACTGCAAGAATAGCAACGTGAGGCAAATTGTGGTGATGTCCTCTAAAATGATGTCTCAGTCCCTTACCCATCAGCGATTTAAAAAGACACTCCCTAGGAGCAAGTCTGGTCTAAGAAAGTCAGTCAAGTCACCAGAAGGAAAGAACATCCTGCTTATTTACAGTATCATGACACCTTCAAGTTCCTATACTTGTAGGAAATAGAATTTGAAAGTTTCTAGAAAACCGAATCAAGAGTCCTGATGCAGTGATTGGAGAAAGGTGAGTCAATAAGTCTGACTCGCAATTCTAAGGTGGCAAAATAGACGGATTTCTTTTCCTAGTGAAGTGGAACATCTTTATTGGAATGAAAAGAAATTACTCATGTCTGCTTTTTGTTTTGCAAACACTTGCTGTGCTGGGTTGAAACTCTTGGGTACCCCAGAAAAGCCATGTTCTTTAAGCCTCATTCAATATTAATGACTGGGACATTTTGATTAGGTGGTGTCCTTGGAGATGTGTCTCCACCTACTAAAGGTGGGGTTGCTTACTGGGAGCTGTAAGAGGGAAGCGTTTTGGAAAAAGTTTCAAAGCCCACACAGCTAGAGACCTTTGGAAATGCAAAAAGAAAATGGCCCCCGGGAAGTCGTTTGAAGAAGCCAGGAGAGAAAGCTCCAGGTGTTGACCATGGGCTTTCTCAGCTGACAGAGAAATCCTTAACATCATCATTCCTTTCCTGAGTCAAGGTATCTTTCCTTGGATGCTTTAGTTTGGACATATTTACCTCTTTAGGACTGTAAACTTGCAACTTAATAAATTCCCTTTATAAAAGTCAACCCATTTCTGGTATATTGCATTCCAGCAGCTTTAACAAACTAAACACTTATCTAAGGTTTAATGATCTCAAATAAAAGGGAAAGACAGTCTGCCTTAAATTTAAATGTGTTTAGTAGGCAGGTAAAAGGCAGCATCTTCCTCCCCTGTCTGTGTATCCCAAGCTCATTGCCTATACACAGCGGTTATTAAATAAAAGACCCCAGCCCCAGCCCCATTCACAGATTAGGATGTTGCCCTGTCATCTGCTTACCACTGCACTACTCATATTTTACCATAATTGATTTTCTGTCTTCCCTACCACTCTGTAAGCCCCACAAAGCCATATTTATGTTGCCCACCATTTTATCCCCCCAAAAATAATGCTCAAAAACAGTTGCTAAATAAATAAATAGTTGGGACTGAACATATTCTGAGAAAGGATATCTCTACTACGGGAAGCCTAAGCAAGAAATTTCCAAGACTTCAACCTGTACTAAGTAGATATTGAAATAGGCTTCCACAGGCTTCCTCTTGGCCCAAGAGGATTTGTGAAGGTTTGTGATTAACTACTACCTCCCCAAATTCTCATAAATATTTTCTGAGTATCCAACCCAATGACATTTGTTTGTTCTCTAGAACAAACTGCTGACCTGGTGGTAGATAGGCCTTCTGTTAAAGGATCTCCGACTCCCAATATTTTGACAATTGATGCAAGTTAATCACTTCTCATTCCCTTCTCCCAAATCTAGAAAAGTTGACATCAGTAGCATTATCTATTACTTTTGGAAGGTTATCAAATCCTAAAATTAAGCATTTACATACACCTTGAGGGACCAGCTTCCCTGATCTACACATCTTTGACACACACAAGCTGTGGTTTTATGTTTGTTCTAGTTTGCTAACTGCCAGAATGCAATATACCAGAAATGGAATGGCTTTTAAAAAGGGGAATTTAATAAGTTGTTGTTTACAGTTGTAAGGCCAAGAAAATGTCCCAATTAAATCAAGTCTATAGAAATGTCCAATTGAAGGCATCCAGGGAAAGACACCTTGGTTCAAGGAGGCCAATGAAGTTCAGGGTTTCTCTCTCATCTGGAAGGGCAAGTGGCGAACATAGCATCATCTGCTAGCTTCTTCTCCTGGCTTCCTGTTTTATGAAGCTCCCCAGGAGGCATTTTCCTTCTTCATCTCCAAAAGTCACTGGCTGATGGACTCTGCTTCTCGTGATTATGTCATTCTGCTCTGCTCTCTGAATCTCTCATTCTCCAAAATGCTTCCTCTTTTATAGAACTCCAGAAACTTATCAAGACCCACCCAAATGGGCAGAGACATGTTGTCACCTAATTCAGCTTAATAACCACTCTTGATTAAATCACACTTCCAGGGAGATGATCTGATTACAGTTTCAAACATACAGTATTGAATAGGGATTATTCTGCCTTTACGAAATGGGATTTTGATTAAAACATGGCTTTTCTAGGGTCCATACATCTTTCAAGCCAGCACAATGTTTTTTTGGAAATAGACTCTACCAAACCTCACTATTAGTTGCCCTAGAGAAAAGAGAGCATCCCTCATTATCACTACCAAATCCTTGTCATACCCACAAATTTAATTGACAACAGAAAGGAAACAATACTTTTTAGTGCTTTCTGTATGAAGACATTGTGTTTTTTTTTGTGCCTAAGAGAGATGGAGATGAATTTCAAGGTCACAGACCCAACACTCAGGTGTATAGTCATGTGAATGTACATATATAGTCAAAATGATACATTCCAATTTAAGCTGATATAAATACTTATATATATATGTATATATTTTAACTGAGGTTTCTGTGTGTAATCAGTTTAAAATTCTGACTCATCCTTCAGCTTGCCTAATGATTAACAGCTTAATTTAAGTACACCATGATTTGTACGTGTGTTTGTTCGTCATGGTTTTCCAGTCCAATTCAATGCGATTTCTAAATCAGTTCACTCACACTCTGTTTAAGCTCCCTCCCCAAGTTTTCTCTCTCTTCTTCCTTCCCTAAAATCATATCTAATCTCCAGGGGCTCATCCCTGCCACCCTATATAAACAAATTCATTAAGATATCAGTGATTTTTCCAGCAGCTGCTCAGCTCAAATTGATCATTGCCAGTTTGATTGCTTATTGCTATTTAAGAAAAAATATTCATTTTGATATGAGCTTTCCCAATGTTTTTAACGTTAATTTTTAAAAATGTAAACACTCAATGCCCAGCCCACCACCCCCACCAAAAAACATACCTATGGTTAGCCAGATTGAAATTTTGATTTTGGACTCTGGGAAGGCCCATGGGTAAGCACTGGGTAGTTGTAAACCTGTTTTTCAAACTACAGTCAACTCATTAAGACTGTAGTAAAACTAATTTAAATGCACAGAAATCAAAATTTTTAATGAAGATTAGAATAATTTAGGATGTAATGAATGGAACAGAAGGAAAATAAATCAGAGTGAGAATAAAGACATTGTTTTGAGAAATTTTGTTACATTTATTTGTGTAGTGAGGAGCACGCAGAGTATTTTTCATTGAGGAGCATGGTCAAGAGAGTTTGGAAACACTGAAAAATGAAATTTAGGTTTTATTCAATTTCTCAAGACCGAAAGAGGGTAAAAAACATAAAAACGGAAACTCTTTAAGCTACTCCACTCTGCCATGTCTGTTCAGTCTCTCTAGGGAAAGCTCATTCTACCTAGACTTCAGTTAACAAACATCTAAGATTATCAATTGCCCTAATACGCTGTTAGCTTCCTCACAACATAAACAAGAAGCACGGCCCGACCTCCGCTCCCCGAGAGGGCGCTGTACAGAACCCGGTCTCCAAAGGTACCGCCGTGCACACGGCCGGAAGTGTTGCCGCTCTCCAGGGCTCGAATGTTCTCTGGGACGCACATCCGGTCAGCCGAGGCGTGCATGTGCGCCCGGGAAGGAAGTAGCGTCAGTCCCGAAAGTTGAGTACTGGGCTGCAGCCCTTCCGAGAAGGCACTTCGCGGAGATCATGTCTCATTTACCGATGAAACTCCTGCGCAGGAAGATCGAGAAGCGGAACTTAAAATTGCGGCAGCGAAATCTAAAGCTACAGGGTGAGATGCGCTGAGCCTCTCGGTCTGAATGGCACAGGAGACTCACGCGTGGGCCTTGTCGCGGCGGCCGGAGGGGCGAGCGGCGTGGAATACGCAGTTTGGGAGTCTACGCGCCTCTGATGTGGCTCGGGCAGTCCCCTTAGAGCGCGTGTAATTGTTAAGAGTGAAAAAGTAGCGTCAAGTCGGGTCCGGTCTTGATGCCAGTTCGCGGCGTGGTCCCATCTCTGCCCCTGACCTTTCTGAGCATCAGTTATTCCTATCAGGAATAGGCTCAGAGGCTTCCAAATTTCATTCCAGGGCTCCGGCAGGACTGCATAACTAGGCCAGTCTTGTCCACGTCTACCCTCCCCAATCTGACACCCTACCGACCCATCCTCCTCACCCTCATTTTCATCCAGACACGTGGGACTTTGTCACATCATTTCTACGATCGCACTTGCATATCGTCCATATTCTTACAAAGAAGCTCGTGTCACAGAAACTTTACAGCTACCACCGTTTCCCCTTACTTACCACCACCCTATCTCTCTCTGCTCCTGCAGCACTTTTGATTTGCAGCTCTGTGTGTGTCTTCTGAACACCTCGAACACAGTCTTTCGTTTCTTACCTTACCTCACACCCATGCCTGCCTAGGTTATAAATTCCTTAAGAATTCCTATATAGTTATGACCTTCCTAAAGACGTAAGTGAAAAGGATTTTATATGAACGTCAGCTTTGTTTTCCACCTCATTTGTGATCCCACGTTCTTGACAGCAGACAGTGGGCCATAGATCTTTAAGTAATTGTGTTAATCTTCGGGTTCCAGATAAAATGTAAATCCCCAATGGCAATGTTGGATGTATAACTTCTCACCCCACTTGGTTTTCAACAGAGATTACTGGATTAAAAGAAATCCTAGAAAAAGAAACTGGTTTTTGAGTTTTAGAAATGTTTTTGAAGTTCCTTGTAGTTCCAGTTTCCTATAGAATAATACAGTGTTACTAACTACTTCTAGGTTAGATATAGATAACAATTTGAATAAAAGATGCTGTTACATTGTATCTGTTGCTGTATATAAGTAGGAAAACTTTTGGTAACATGTTCTCAGACCTTTATATATAATAAATATTGGGACAAATAAGTTATTTCATCAACTGGATTCTCGGTTCACTGCTGCCTAGGAAAGTTGGGGTTGAATGTTTTGAAGTTACATTTATATGAGAAGCAATATTTGTGTGAATATGATGTACATGTCTTTCAGTATATTAGTTACTTATATGTTTATCAAAAACCAAATATTAAAGTTTTTATCTGCACTGGACTGATCCCATCAATTTAAATATTTGACCTCATTGAAGGTTTCCTGTCCCAGACTTAATTCCTTAAGGATAGAAATGTGTTCTTTTGAAGGTAAGAAATCAAAAGAAAGAAATTTCCCCCTTTGAGCCTTTTTTCTTAAAGGTAGCATTTCCTCTGCTTAGAACACCATAAAATTACAAGTGGCTTTAGTAATATACCTGAAAGGAAAGAAAAGGCCATGTAATTTCTCATTTGTGATCCCAGTGTTTCCAAGTAAACCTCCCCTTCTTTGTTATAACTTATGTTCTGTTTTTAAACAGGGGCCTCAGATGTGAGCCTGTCAGAAACCCAAAATGGAAATGTGTCTGAAGAGACTGTGGAAGCTGGAAAAGTTAAAAAGTCCCTAAAACAGTCTGAATGTGGGCTTGTCAGAATCCCAAAATGGAGACATGTCTAGTGAAACACTGAAAAATGTTAAAGTTAAAAAGTCCCTAAAACAGTCTGTGAATGTGGGCTTGTCACAAGCCCAGAATGAAGACATGTCTAGTGAAACACTGAAAAATGTTAAAGTTAAAAAATCCCTAAAGAAATCTACATTTTAATCAATAGAGAAGTAGCAACACAGCCACCCAATTCAGAATTAAAGAAGAAGAAGAAGAAGAGAAAAAATGTAGAAAATGCTGGGCCTGGTAGGTACTTGAACTCAGTCATTCAGATACTTTTTCACAGTTATCATTCCACCTTCCCTCTGTTACTATTAATGTGTGTTTGTGGCACACACGGATCCCCTATCCTCATCAGGACACCAGAAGTTAAGTTTGTTAGTGGAAGGAAACATTTTTTTGGTGGGAAGGGGAACATTTTAACTTTTTTAAAAAGTTTGAACCATATATGATGCCTTTTCATTCTCTTACAACCTTGAAAAACCTCACATTTAGAATTCTAGAAGTTTACTTTTCTCTTTGGCAGGTAACTGGGCTTTTTATTGTAAATAGAGCATCCTGTGGCCTAGTATTTTAGGTTATCTGTTTGCAAACAGATTCGTGGAATTACTTTTACTAAAGAGGCATGGGCTGACAATAGAACCCTAACTTCCTAGGCCTTTATCTATCAAGAGACTTTACATTAATGACTCTTTGCATTTATTTCTTTTTTACCCCATTCCTTTCCTTTTCCTACCATAAATTCCCCCTTTTGAAATGAGACATAGTGATAATTAGTATGTGAAGTGTATAGAATAGCAGTTAAGCAAGGAACTTCTTCATAAATTTAACATTAGTTTCCCAATGAGTAAAACGGTCAGAATAAAGTTGGTGGGGGTTGGAGAAGACTGTTTATTTGAAGTTGTTTGGATTTGAATAAACACAAGTGAAGGAATAGGCATTTTGCTTGAAATGACAAGCAGAGATTTGGAGGTAGGCTAGAACAGGCCTGAGCAAACTGTCTGGCCTTCCACCTGTTTTTTAAATCTTGGATCCCCACTGTGCCCATTCATTTACTTCATCTTTATGACTGCATTCACCTGCACAACAGCAGCAGTTTCAGCAAAGACTGTAGGACCTGGAGAGCCTAAAACATTTGCAATCTGGCCTGTTATAGAGTTTACTGACACTTTTAAACTTTCCTAATATGTCCAGCTGTCTGCATACTGCCTACAAACTAATCCATTTCTGGTTTATAGGAAATTGTTTAAACAGAGAGTGAAATGAGATGGGGAAAAGTATGAAGATCAGGAATTCAAGTTTCAATTTATACTGAGTGCAATTCTATTATTATTATTACCTTATTCTGATGCCCAAGAAAGTGACATTTCTACTCAAACACTCAATCACGGGGCAGAAGATTTCATTCTATTTGGTAAACTTAGAACTGGTCTAAGGAAAAGGAAAGTGGTAAGCCACGAAGAAAAGCTCAATGTCCATGGCTTTTGAACATGTGGGTCCTGCCAAATTGACCATTTCCCAGAAGGGAGGCACTAGGACAGGGCAAAGGCCAGTTCTACACTGTGAGTTCTGATCCTGGTGAATTCTTTTCTAACTAGTGTCACTAACTGCCACAAACGTCTATAAAAGCTCAGCATGTTGGTTAACCCATTTGATCCATAGTGAAATGTTTAAGAGAGTAGTGGGAGGTACAGCTGGGAAGGTAGTTCTAGACTGAGTTGTAGAAGTTCTGAATGACGCTAGAAAGTCTTAGCTTTACTTCCCCTCACCACTTATAATCAAGAAACAGGCTGTTTTTATCACCCAACTGAGTAGATTGTTGCCCCTGTTTTATTGTCTGTCTCTAATAATATGAAGAGCCTTTGATTTTTCTGTTCTTTTCATGCTTAAGATGCTTAATTAAAGTAGCTTTTATAGTAAATTTACATTTAATGGACTTGGGAGAAAAAAAATCAGTGCTTGTAATGAGTTTTAAAAAATAAAACATTAAATCACATGGGTTTGTTTTGTTTTCAGTCTTAAGTCTTTTTGCATCACAAATGTTTTATCTTGTGATCACATTTGATATTTTTATTTTAAGAAAAATTTTGGGGTTCTGTCCTTTAACATCAAAGATGCAAAAAAAGCAAAAACTGAAAATAAAGCAGAGTCTGAAGAAGAAGATGCTGGAGCACCTAAAGAAACAGAAAATAGTGTGAAGCAGCCAGATGATGAAGATGACAATGAAGTGCCCAGCTTGCCCCTGGGACTGACAGGTAACTTCCAGAAAGTCTTCCAGATATGTATTTTTAAAACACCAGGCTTCCCTGGGGTGACTTTTAGTTTACCTGGAAAAAATAGATTTCTACAAGATACATTTTCATATTTTCTGCTGTTCTTACTTTTTATCTTATGTTTTTTGATGCCTTAATTCTTGTTTCTTTTTTATTTTTCCCCTTTTCTCTAATCCTAACACTGAATATTTTTCATATGCATACCAATAGCTTTTAAGGATCTTTATTCCTTTGGTTTGTCTAAAGCTTATTCCATGGTGTAATGAGGAAATCATTGGCCCAAAAATAGAGAGCAAAGGTTTAATACTGGCTCCATTACTAATAACGGGAAGAATGGAAGTTGACATTATTGAGGAACTTGCTCTAGGTTAACCTTAGAACATAATTTCTTCTAAAATGAGGAGTTTGGACTAGAATCGGTTGCTCTAGGAATATCTTATGAAAGTTGCTCAAGTTGCTTGTTTGATTTAGTTTTTTTGTTTGTTTAAATGCTGAAGCCCAATCACAGATCTGCTGAATCAGAATCATAAATGTAGCAGTGGTTTTCAACCAGGGCAATATTGTCCCCCAGTTGGGTAACCAAGTCTTTTGATTTGCCCGGGACTTCCCCAGTTTTAGCACCCTCAGTCCCAGGCAGTTGGCCAGGGTTGATCACCTTACTCCTTGGAGACATTTGACAATGTCTGGGGACACATTTGGTTATTATAACTGAGGAAGGTGCTGCTAACATCTTGTGGATAGAGGTCGATGGTGCTGTCAAACATCCTGCAATGTATAGGACAGCCCTCATGACAAAGAATATCTGGCCAAAAATGTTAGTAATATCAAAGTTGAAAAACTCAGGGCCATGGCTTGGCTGTGTGAGAAGAGGGTGGTTTTGATGCCTTCCCCTCCTGAAGAATCCCTGAACTACTTGATATGTGGGTTCAGTGCTAACATTCTATGGCTATATCTGCCTCTTATCAGTTCTCTTTTTGAAGTGGCATTAACTAATTTTTTATTTAATTTCACAAGTTTTTATTATACTGAATGTTTTCCCTTTTTATGTTTTGTTAAAACATTTCATTTCTCTCTGAACTCTCCCCTCCCCTTTTTGACATTTTCACTTCATTGAAGGCCTTTGACTGTACTTCTCCGTTCCTTATTCTTTTCATAACATTCTAAGCCATGGATTTTAAATTACACAACCATCAGCAATAGAGAAATTTCAAACATAAAAGATAAATTTGCTAATAATGAACTGTTTTCTTTGTAGGAGCTTTTGAGGATACTTTATTTGCATCCTTAACTAATCTTGTCAATGAAAATACTCTGAAGGCGATAAAAGAAATGGGTTTTACAAGCATGACTGAAATTCAACATAAGAGTGTCAGACCACTTCTGGAAGGCAGGTATGATTATTAACATTGATGCTTGGACATCGGTGACCCTGTTTTTAAATATTAGGAGATTGAAAAGAAAATTAGTTTGCATTATGTGTTGGATCACGTATCCATCCTGCCTTAAGTGTTTAACATTGATTTCTCATGTTTGATGTCTTTTTTCTTCTCTACCTTTTTAATATTTAGAGATTTTCTAGAAGCTGCAAAAACAGGCAGTGGCAAAACCCTGGCATTTCTCATCCCTGCTATTGAACTCATTGTTAAGTTAAAATTCATGCCCAGGAATGGTAAGCTTTTGAACTGTTACTGTCCTGATCTCATCAGAAGTTTATAGTGACTGTTTTGGATTCATGATAACAATATATAATATTTTACTTCTTAGGAACAGGGGTCCTTATTCTCTCACCTACTAGGGAACTGGCCATGCAGACTTTTGGTGTACTTAAGGAGCTAATGACTTACCACGTCCACACATACGGGTTGATAATGGGGGGCAGTAACAGATCTGCCGAAGCACAGAAGCTTTCTAATGGGATCAACATCGTTGTGGCCACACCAGGTCGACTCCTGGACCATATGCAGGTGAGAGAACATCTCACATAGTACCTGTCTCATTGTCTTGCATGAAATAGAAACGTGGCAACTAACAGTTTTTCTTTGTCCTTTGTCTTGATAGAATACCCCAGGGTTTATGTATAAAAACCTACAGTGTCTGGTTATTGATGAGGCTGATCGTATCTTGGATGTTGGGTTTGAAGAGGAATTAAAGCAGATTATTAAACTTCTGCCAAGTAAGTAGGTGGAATCTGTGTGGTTTGCAAAGTACTTGTTGGTGTCAAGTGAGAGTTGTTCCTATAGGAAAACTATATTGTCTTGACTCAAGAATTTTAATCTTAGCCAGGTGCAGCAGTTGTGCCAATCAGCCGTAGAAATAGTTTGCAATGTAGGTGTGAAACTGACTGGTAACCTGATATAGTAGTGTTGCTGTTTTACAGATGACAGTACAAGTTAAACACTCTTAACACCTCGTGTTCTCCCACTGTCTTATTATCTGTTCTGGCATCCCCAGGCAGCCATAGGCTTGATGCCTTCTGTGTCGTATTTGAGATGTGCATACCTTGGTCATAGTACTTGCAACATTATAAACTGCATGTATCTGCTATAAGACCTTGTTTTCAGTCTTGATATAATCTTTAATGGGTTTTTAACAGCTATATTGAGGTATAATTGATGTAATAAAATATAAGATCTAAAATGTGCAGTTAAATACGTTTTCACATGTTTATACCTATGGAACCGTTGCCACTATCAAGATATCTGTCACTCTTAAAAGGTTCCTCATGCCCCTTTATAATCCTTCCCCACAACCATCCTTTATAATCCTTCCCCCTCAACCATCCTCACACGTACCCTCATTTTAGTAACTACTGATCTTTCTGTCACTATAGATTAGTTTGCATTTTCTTGAGTTTATACAAATGGAATCAGACTGCATGTACACTTTTTTTTCTGGCTTTTTCAAAAGCAAATTCTTTTGGGCAGTGTGTTGGTGGCTCAGTGGCACAATTCTCATGCCAGAGACCTGGGTTTGATTCCTGGTGCCTGCCCATGCAAAAAAAAATTAAAACAATAAAAAAAGCAAATTCTTTTTATATTAATCCATGCTATGACATGCATCAGTAGTTCTTTCCATCTTATTCCTCAGTAGTATTGTATTATATGGATATGCCACAATTTGTTAATTCCTTCACTGTTTTGATAGATATTTGTGTTTACAGTTTTTGACTTAGAAATGCTCTGAGCATCTACAAGCCTTTGTATAATCGTAAAGTTTTGTACAATTTCACATTCCTATCAATAGTGTATAAGGATTGCAATTCCTTCACCTCCTGGCCAGCACTCGATGTGGTTGGTATTTTAACTTGAACCATCCTATTAGATGTGTAGTGGTATCTCAGCTTTGCATTTCCCAAGGTGACTAATGATACCAAGCAACTCTCCATGTGTTTATTTGCCATCCATGTACTTTGCTGCTTTTTTCTTATTGAGTATTTTATTAAGTCTTGAAATCAGGCAGTGTTAGCTCCCCACTTTTTTTTTCCAAAGTGTTTTGGCTATTCTAGTCCTTTGCATTTCCATGTAAATTTTGGAATCAGCTTGTCAGTTTGTATCCAGGAAAAAACCTGGGGTCTTAATGTATATCTTGAATTATTACATCTTTAATTTCTCACTTGGGAATTTTCATTGTGTAAAAAGGTCTTTTACATCTTGTGCCATATTTATCCCTAAGTATTTCATTACTCATGATACTGTAAATGGTACTGTTTTTATATTTCAATCTTCAGTTATTTATCTCTGGTATATAGATATACAATTGGTTTTTTTATATTGATCTGACATCCAGCAAGATAAATATTTCTGACATCTGCTAGGTTGTTCACTACAACCCTCCAGATGACCCTCACTTTTTTGTAGTTTTCATTTGGTTTTTGACATAAGTGATCAGGTTTTCTACAGGTAAAGACAGTATTACTTTGCCATCCTAGAAGTTTTGTTTCTCTTGCCTGATTGTGCTGTCTAGAACCTCCTGTAGTACAGTGTTGAATAGAAATTGTGAGGGCAGACAAGCAGGCATCCTTGTTTTGTGCCTAGTATTGGGGAAGGGGGTAGGAGGAGCATTCAGTCTTTGACCATTAAGAATGATATTAGCTATGAGTATTTGTAGATGCCTTTATCAAGTTGAGAATGTTCCCTTGTGTTCTTAGTTTGCTGAAGCTACTTATCAGGAATGGATGTTCTATGGTTTGTCAAATTTTCTGCTGTGTCTATTGAAATGATAGGTTTTTCTTTTTTAGCTTGTTAATAAGATGAATTATACCAATTGCTTTTCAAATGTTAAATTAGCCCTGCACTTCTGGGATAAACTCGATTGGACCATAATGCATACATTAGCTTTTTTATATTGCTAAAATTTTCTTTAGAAATTTTTGCATCTATCTTCCTGAGGTATTTGATCCCTAGTTTTCTTTTCTTATAAAATCTTTGTCAGGATAATGCTTGCCTAAAGAAAGAGTTAGGAAGTAAACTAAAACTGCTCTTTGATGTCCTGGAAAGTTTCTGTAAAATTGATATCATTTCTTCCTTAAATGTTTGGTGAATTCATCAGTGAACCATTTTGACTTGGAATTTTCTTTAAGATTTTAATTACAATTTCTTCAGTATTTAGAATTATTCAGATTTTCTGTTTCTCCAGTGATCTGTAGCAGTTTATCATTGAAGGAATTTGTCCATTTTATCCAAGTTGTCAGATTTATAGATGTAAAGTTGTTCATAATACTCTTTTCTTACCCTTAATGTTTGTAGATTCTGTAGTGATATCACATCTCCTACTCCTGATATTTCCTCTTAGAGTTATGAAGAGATTATAGAGATTCTTTGAAATATTTAGATTTGATATGTGTCTGTTTTAGTACGCAGACAGACCATGCTCTTTTCTGCTACACAAACTCAAAAAGTTGAAGATCTGGCAAAAATTTCTCTGAAAAAGGAGCCATTATATGTTGGTGTTGATGATGATAAAACTGATGCAACAGTGGATGGTCTTGAGCAGGTACTTTTTGTTCAGTGTCTTAAACTTTACGAATTTGGTGTTTCCTTCTATTTGTTTGAAGGATCATCCAGAAAATAAATGGGCTAATGAGCTTTTAATTCAAATATAGTCAATTTGCGTATTGGTTCTCTAACTCTCTAGATATAAAGTACCATGAAATCTGAATAATTGGATCAGTTCTTTTTTCTCTGTCTTTTGGTACTGCTTACCACATGGGAGGTATTATTCATCACATTCCAAAAATTCTTTGGACTGTTGATTTTAGATGCAGGGGGAAATCTTTTGTTGTTTAATAATATCTTTTGCCAAGATGTGTGATGAGCTAGAAACCTTAGAGCATGTTGCTGTAGAAAGTAGGAATGAGGTGGCAGGTCCAAATTAGATCGACTGAAAATTAGAACTTTAGGACTTAGTGTTCCGATGAATTAAATAATCCCCACAACTGGATTTAGCTTTAAAACTTTTGGTTGATTGATTAGTTTTTGAAACAAGTATATTTACCCAGCTTTGTTGCATTTGTCAGGGCAGTCAAAAAACTTGTTACTTGAAATCTTGCTCTGAGGGACCTATTAGAACATGGATTATTGGGGTAGGCGATGGTAGCTCAGTGGCAGAATTCTCACCAGCCATGCCAGGGACCTGGGTTCGATTCCCAGAGCCTCCCCATGTAAAAAAAGTGGATTATTAATGTGCTTCGAAGGTTCCAGTTAATAGACGTTTTAATGTATTATGGTTGCAAGAACATTTGATAACTCGAGCTCAAATATAAAAAATGTTAAGTATCCAGTGATTGCAGCCAGTTTAGCCTTAGTTTAGACGTTATTGTTAAAAGTCACTGGAGAAATCATTTTAAGAATACTTTGTTATAATCAAGGCAGTAAATTTGCTATAGGTAAGACTTTACGGTGTGTATACTATTTATCTGTGCTCTCAATTTATATCTGTTCATTTGAATCACTTCTAGGGATATGTTGTTTGTCCCTCTGAAAAGAGATTCCTTCTGCTCTTTACATTCCTTAAGAAGAACCGAAAAAAGAAAATGATGGTGTTCTTTTCATCCTGTAAATCTGTGAAATACCACTATGAGTTGCTGAACTACATTGATTTGCCTGTCTTGGCCATTCACGTAAGTGATGTTGACTTTGAAAAAAAAAAAACTGTGTGCTTATCAAGTTGTATCAGTTTTGGGGGTTTAGGTATTGTCTCTCCACTAAACTTAATTTGGTCAACATTGGATGAGCAGTGAGCTTTGACGGATGTGGGGGGTGAGGGCTAGAAGGAGGAGTAAGAGACACTGTCCTCCAGAGGCTTACTGTCTAGTTGGGGGAATTAGACATGGCAAGCCAGAGAGTGCCCTAGAAATAAAATAGGTTAATAGCTCCACAGTTTGAGGCTTCTGCATCTAGACGTATCAGAAACAAGATTCCTACGCTAATGGGCATTTTTGTTTATTCTAGGGAAGGCAGAAACAAAATAAGCGGACAACCACCTTCTTCCAGTTCTGCAATGCAGATTCAGGGACACTGTTGTGTACAGACGTGGCAGCTCGAGGGCTGGATATTCCTGAAGTTGACTGGATTGTTCAGTATGACCCTCCAGATGACCCTAAGGTTAATGGCGACCTCGGGGCTTCTCCAGAAAGGTTCTACCTGAACAAGTGTACTTACTCTCCCGGTTCCCCTGAGTGGCACTATCTGCTCTGTTGATGCAGTATTTCACTGGTGTTGATAAATATTTATGACTTCATGAGGCCCAAACAGGGTGTACAAAGAGGTTTAAGAGGCATCAGTGGGATTTAACGTTAGGAATGATATATGCCTGGCGTGATGATGTGGTTTTATTTAATGTATATTTTGTTCCTTTTTTGTAGTTGTATTCAGTATACAGTCTAGGGACTCCTGGGTTTTAGCAGGTAGCTTAGAACTCATTATCTGTCATTACAGTTTGTGATATTTTTCCATTATTGCATTACCTTAATTTTGGTCTATATGGAGGCTATTTTTCACATTTCTGGACATACATACACCTGCACTTGTATTTCTAGTGTTGCAGAGTCATCTACAAACTGGGAAGATTTTATGAGATAGTTTTCTTTCTAGATAATTTCTAAAAATGTTCATTGTGATTGGTTTTGGTATTAATTGCTATGGAATCCCTTTGTTTGTATATCTTTATCTAGGAAAGGGACTATTTATTGAACTCTTATTTCTCCAATTGAATTTTCTGTCTAGGAAAAAATTAGCCTTTTTTTAATCCAATTGTTATGTTATCAATTTGAAGCTAAATAGAAATGCCATTTTAAACACCATTTCCTATGAAATTGGTGGCCTTTATATCATCATCTCTGCCTGTATGACTTAGAGGATCACTTAACAAATAACAATCAGCTTTGACAGAATAGCTTCCCTATTTTGGTATTATTTGGTATTTTGATATTGCCTGTTTTGGTATTATTTTATAATAATTGGCTTTAGTATAGGGTGATATTGACTTCATAGAATGAATTAGGTAGTGTTCCCTCCCTCCTCTGCAATTTTTTGGAAGTTTGAGCAATATTCGTTTTTATTCTTCCTGGAATGTTTGGTAGCATTCACCTGTGAAGCCGTGTGGTCCTGATCTTTTCTTTGTTGGTAAGCTTTTTGATGTCTAATTCAGTCTCTTTACTTGTGATTAGTTTGTTGAGGTTTCTATTTCTTCTCGAGTCTGAGTAGGTTGGTCATGTGTTTCTAGGAATTGTCCATTTTGTCTGAGTTATTTCATTTGTTGGCATACAGTTGTTCATAGTATCCTTTTATGATTCTTTTTCTGTGGAATCAGTAGTAATGTCTCCCCTCATTTCTGATTTTATTTATTTTCATCTTTTTCTTTTTCAGCCTAGGGATTTGTCAGTTTTATTGATCTTCTCAAAGAACCAACTTTTTGGTTTAGTTGAGTTTCTATTGTTTTTTTATTCTCAATTTCATTTATTTCTGCTCTTTGTTATTTCATCCCCCTGCTTTGAGATGAGTTTGCTATTCTTTTTCTAATTCCTCCAAATGTGTGATTACTTCTTTGATTTTAGCTCTTCCTTAGTTTAGGCTTTTCAGGCTATAAATTTTCCCCTCGGTACTGCCTTTGCCGTATCCCATAAGTTTTGATATGTTGTGTTACCATTTTCATTCATCTTTAAATATTTACTGATTTCTTTTGTAGTTTCTTCTTTGACTCACTGATTGTTAAGAGTGTATTGTTTAATTTCCATATATTTGAGAATTTCTAGTTCTCCACCTGATTTCCAGCTTCCTTTCATTATGATTAGAGAGAGTACTTTGTATAACTTCAGTGTTTTTAAAATTACTGAGACTTATTTTGTGCCGTAGCCTATCCTTGAGAATGATCCTGAGCACTTGAGAGGTTGTATGTCCTGCTGTTTTGGGTGCAAAGTTCTGAAAGTGTCTGTTTGGTCTAGTCCACTTACCATATTTGTATTCAAGATCTCTGTTTCCTATTGAACCTGTCTAGATGTTCTGTCTGTTGATGAGAGAGATGTATTACAGTCTCCGACTATTATTGTAGAGGTGTCTATTTCTCCCTTTAGTTTTGCCAGTGTTTGCCTCCTATTTTTAGAGGCACTGTGGTTAGATACTTAAATAATTATATCTTCTTGATGGATTGTCACTTTTATTAATATATATGTATCCTTCTTTGTCTCTTATAACAGTTTTGCATTTAAAGTCTATCTTGCTGATATTAGTATAGCTGTCCCAACTCTTTTTTGGTTATTGTTTGTGTGGAATACCTTTTTCCAGCCTTTCAGTTTTTTGTTGTCGTTGTTGGGGGGGGGGGGCGGGGGCGTTGCACATGGTCCAGGAATCAAACTTGGCTTTCCCACTTGGAAGGCAAGTATTATACCACTGAACCACCCATGCACCCCAGCCTTTCATTTTTAACCTGTTTGTGTCCTTAGGTCTAAGATGAGTCTCTTGTGGACAGCATGTAGATGGGTCATGTTTTTTTAACCATTCTGCCGATCTGCATCTTTTGGGAAGTTTAATCCATTAACATTCAGTGTTGTTACTGTAAAGGCAATATTTTAACCATTTTCACCTTTGACTGTTTATCTGTGACTATTTTTTAAACTCTCCCTCGTTTTCGAAGGACAGTTTTGCTGGATAAAGAATTCTTGGCTGGCAGTTTTCTGTTTCAGTATCTTAAATATAACATTATCTTCTCACCTTCATGGTTTCTGAGAAATTGGCACTTAGTCTTTTTGAGCATCCCTTGTATATAATGTATCACTTTTCTTTTGCTCCTTTCAGAATTCTCTCTTTATCTTTGGCATTTGACAATCTGAATAGTTTGTGACTTGGAGTAGGTCTATTCAGATGTATTCTGTTTGAAGTCTATTGTGCTTTTTGAATGTGTATATTTATGGTTTTCCTAAGAATTGGGAGGTTTTGGCCACTATTTCCTCAAATATTCATTTTACCCCTTTTCCCTTCTCTCCTCCTTCTGGAGGCCATGACATGAATGTTTGTGCACTTGGTGCTCTCATTCAATTCCCTGAGACCCCACTCAATTTTTTCCGTTCTTTTCTCTATCTGGTCTTTTGTCTGTTCAATTTTGAGTGCCATGTCTTCCGGGTCACTGTTCCTTTCTTCTGCCTGTCCATATCTGTTGTTGTATGCCTCTAGCATATTTTTAATCTCATCTGTTGTATCTTTCGTTCCCATAAGTTTTGTTATTTTTCTTTGCATGCTTTCACATTCTTCTTTATCCTCACCCAGTGTCTTAATATACTTCATCATTGTGATAGTTTCCTTCATCTCCTTAAATGTATTTAGGAGATTTGTTTGAACATCTTTGATTAGTTGTCCCAAATTCTGCATCTACTCTGGCTTTTTAATTTTTTTCCTTTTCTGGGCCTTATCTTACTGTTTCTTAGTGTGGCTTCTAATTTTTTGCTGTCTGGGTATCTCATTATCTTGACAAGATTGTTCTGAAATTCAGTTTCTTTCTCTTGTCTAGGATTTTGTTTTAATTTTATTTATGTGAAGGCTCTTCTTTGACGCTTAGTTCATCAGTATTTCCCAGCCAAAGCAAGACCAGGGACCCAGGCGGGGGTGCAGATCATTCCCAAAGGGCCCCGGAGTGAGGGTCCAGAAAGATGCCAAAAAGCCCTTTTCTCAGCTGTGCTCTCCTGGCCTACCCCGCAGATGGCACTCTTCACCAAGAGGCCTTTTTGACAGCTCCTCCAAAATTTGCTTTCTTGCCCTGCCCAGCAGATGGTGCTCTTTAGCAACCTTAGCCTGCGGCCCTAGAATTCAGGATATTTTTAGCCCTCGACCTCTCCGCCTCTGACACAGGTAGAACAGTGGTGCAGCAGTCCCTGTCTGGAATGGGCTAAAGCAGTGGGACCCAACAATCTAAATTCGCTGGCCAATAGCTGGATCAGTGCTGAACCATGTTCCCCTCTGTTCTTGGGCAGGTAGATTTCTGCATCTCCCCAGTCCTCAGCAGCCTGCAGGCAGGGACCAAGAACCCAATGGTGGGGCATGGGCGGGTAGGAGGGAGCACCAGACCCTTAGCCAGTTGAATTACTTAGTTTTTTCATTGCAGTCTCTTTCCCAGTCTCTTTGTCCTGCTGTGCAGTACTCCCTGTTCTCCAGAGCCCCAGAGCAGTTGTTTCAGACAGTTTCTGCCTGTTCACTTACTGTTTTTAGAAGAGAAATGAACTCTGCAATTCCTTATTCCACCATCTTCCTGAAAGCTCCACAATGAATGAAAGTTCCTTATTAAAAGGAAATAAATTTTGCTGGAAGATATGAATAAGATTCTGTAGTTTATGTGGTAGAATAAGCTTTACTGAGTTGTGTTTTCGGTCAACAATGTGTTATTTATGTAAGTTGTCAGCTGGCATTCAGACATGTAAAATAACATTTTGTAGAAGGCGCACTGTTTTTTTTTATTATTAATAAAAAAAATTAACTAACACAACATTTAGAAATCATTCCATTCTACATATGCAATCAGTAATTCTTAATATCATCACATAGATCTATGATCATCATTTCTTAGTACATATGCATCGATTTAGAAAAAGAATAGCAAGACAACAGAAAAAGAAATAAAATGATAATAGAAAAAATAAAAATAAAAAATACAAAAATATATAAGAAAAAAAACTATAGCTCAGATGCAGCTTCATTCAGTGTTTTAACATAATTACATTACAATTAGGTAGTATTGTGCTGGCCTTTTTTTTTAGAAATCATACCATTCTACATATGCAATCAGTAATTCTTAACATCATCACATAGATGCATGATCATCGTTTCTTAGTACATTTGCATCGGTTTAGAAGAACTAGCAATATAACCGAAAAAGATATAGAATGTTAATATAGAGAAAAAAAAATAAAAGTAATAATAGTAAGAACAAAACAAAACAGAAACCTATAGCTCGAATGCAGCTTCATTCAGTGTTTTAACATGATTACTTTACATTAGGTATTATTGTGCTGTCCATTTTTGAGTTTTTGTATCTAGTCCTATTGCACAGTCTGTATCCCATCAGCTCCAATTACCCATTATCTTACCCTGTTTCTAACTCCTGCTGAACTCTGTTACCAATGACATATTCCAAGTTTATTCTCGAGTGTCGATTCACATCATTGGGACCATACAGTATTTGTCTTTTAGTTTTTGGCTAGACTCACTCAGCATAATGTTCTCTAGGTCCATCCATGTTATTACATGCTTCATAAGTTTATCCTGCCTTAAAGCTGCATAATATTCCATCGTATGTATATACCACAGTTTGTTTAGCCACTCGTCTGTTGATGGACATTTTGGCTGTTTCCATCTCTTTGCAATTGTAAATAACGCTGCTATAAACATTGGTGTGCAAATGTCCGTTTGTGTCTTTGCCCTTAAGTCCTTTGAGTAGATACCTAGCAATGGTATTGCTGGGTCGTATGGCAATTCTATATTCAGCTTTTGAGGAACCGCCAAACTGCCTTCCACAGTGGTTGCACCATTTGACATTCCCACCAACAGTGGATAAGTGTGCCTCTTTCACCGCATCCTCTCCAATACTTGTCATTTTCTGTTTTGTTGATAATGGCCATTCTGGTGGGTGTGAGATGATATCTCATTGTGGTTTTGGTTTGCATTTCTCTAATGGCCAGGGACACTGAGCATCTCTTCATGTGCCTTTTGGCCATTTGTGTTTCCTCTCTGAGAGGTGTCTGTTCAAGTCTTTTTCCCATTTTGTAATTGGGTTGGCTGTCTTTTTGTTGTTGAGTTGAACAATCTCATTATAAATTCTGGATACTAGACCTTTATCTGATATGTCGTTTCCAAATATTGATTCCCATTGTGTAGGCTGTCTTTCTACATTCTTGAAGTTCTTTGATGCACAAAAGTGTTTAATTTTGAGGAGTTCCCATTTATTTATTTCCTTCTTCAGTGCTCTTGCTTTAGGTTTAAGGTCCATAAAACTGCCTCCAATTGTAAGATTCATAAGATAGCTCCCTACATTTTCCTCTAACTGTTTTATGGTCTTAGACCTAATGTTTAGATCTTTGATCCATTTTGAGTTAACTTTTGTGTAGGGCGTGAGATATGGGTCTTCTTTCATTCTTTTGCATATGGATATCCAGTTCTCTAGGCACCATTTATTGAAGAGACTGTTCTGTCCCAGGTGAGTTGGCTTGACTGCCTTATCAAAGATCAAATGTCCATAGATGAGAGGGTCTATCTGAGCACTCTATTCGATTCCATTGGTCGATATATCTATCTTTATGCCAATACCATGCTGTTTTGACCACTGTGGCTTCGTAATATGCCTTAAAGTCAGGCAGTGCAAGACCTCCAGCTTCGTTTTTTTTCCTCAAGATGTTTTTAGCAATTCGGGGCACCCTGCCCTTCCAGATAAATTTGCTTATTGGTTTTTCTATTTCTGAAAAATAAGTTGTTGGGATTTTGATTGGTATTGCATTGAATCTGTAAATCAATTTAGGTAGGAATGACATCTTAACTATTTAGTCTTCCAATCCATGAACATGGTATGCCCTTCCATCTATTTAGGTCTTCTGTGATTTCTTTTAGCAGTTTTTTGTAGTTTTCTTTATATAGGTTTTTTGTCTCTTTAGTTAAATTTATTCCTAGGTATTTTATTCTTTTAGTTGCAATTGTAAATGGGATTCGTTTCTTGATTTCCCCCTCCGCTTGTTCATTGCTAGTGTATAGAAATGCTACAGATTTTTGAATGTTGATCTTGTAACCTGCTACTTTACTGTACTCATTTATTAGCTCTAGTAGTTTTGTTGTGAATTTTTCCGGGTTTTCAACGTATAGTATCATATCATCTGCAAACAGTGATAGTTTTACTTCTTCCTTTCCTATTTTGATGCCTTGTATTTCTTTTCTTGTCTAATTGCTCTGGCCAGAACTTCCAACACGATGTTGAATAACAGTGGTGATAATGGACATCCTTGTCTTGTTCCTGATCTTAGGGGGAAAGTTTTCAATTTTTCCCCATTGAGGATGATTTTATCTGTGGGTTTTTCATATATTCCCTCTATCATTTTAAGGAAGTTCCCTTGTATTCCTATCTTTTGAAGTGTTTTCAACAGGAAAGGATGTTGAATCTTGTCAAATGCCTTCTCTGCATCAATTGAGATGATCATGTGATTTTTCTGCTTTGATTTGTTGATATGGTGTATTACATTAATTGATTTTCTTATGTTGAACCATCCTTGCATACCTGGGATGAATCCTACTTGGTCATGATGTATAATTCTTTTAATGTGTTGTTGGATACGATTTGCTAGAATTTTATTGAGGATTTTTGCATCTATATTCATTAGAGAGATTGGCCTGTAGTTTTCTTTTTTTGTAATATCTTTGCCTGGTTTTGGTATGAGGGTGATGTTGGCTTCATAGAATGAATTAGGTAGTTTTCCCTCCGCTTCGATTTTTTTGATGAGTTTGAGGAGAGTTGGTACTAATTCTTTCTGGAATGTTTGATAGAATTCAGATGTGAAGCCGTCTGGTCCTGGACTTTTCTTTTTAGGAAGCTTTTGAATGACTGATTCAGTTTCTTTACTTTGATTGGTTTGTTGAGGTCATCTATGTCTTCTTGAGTCAAAGTTGGTTGTTCATGTCTTTCCAGGAACCCTCCATTTCCTCTAAATTGTTGTATTTATTAGCGTAAAGTTGTTCATAGTATCCTGTTATTACCTCCTTTATTTCTGTGAGGTCAGTAGTTATGTCTCCTCTTCCGTTACTGATCTTATTTATTTGTATCCTCTCTCTTCTTCTTTTTGTCAGTCTTGCTAAGGGCCCATCAATCTTATTGATTTTCTCATAGAACCAACTTCTGGCCTTATTGATTATCTCTACTGTTTTCATGTTTTCAATTTCATTTATTTCTGTTCTAATCTTTGTTATTTCTTTCCTTTTGCTTGCTTTGGGATTAGTTTGCTGTTCTTTCTCCAGTTCTTCCAATTGGATAGTTAATTCCTGAATTTTTGCCTTTTCTTCTTTTCTGATATAGGCATTTAGGGCAATAAATTTCCCTCTTAGCACTGCCTTTGCTGCATCCCATAAGTTTTGATATGTTGTGTTTTCATTTTCATTCACCTCGAGGTATTTGCTAATTTCTCTTGCAATTTCTTCTTTGACCCAGTCGTTGTTTAGGAGTGTGTTGTTGAGCCTCCACATATTTGTGAATTTTCTGGCACTCCGCCTATTATTGATTTCCAACTTCATTCCTTTATGATCCGAGAAAGTGTTGTGTATGATTTCAATCTTTTTAAATTTGTTAAGACTTGCTTTGTGACCCAGCATATGGTCTATCTTTGAGAATGATCCATGAGCACTTGAGAAAAGGTGTATCCTGCTGTTGTGGGATGTAATGTCCTATAAATGTCTGTTAAGTCTAGCTCATTTATAGTATATTCAGATTCTCTATTTCTTTATTGATCCTCTGTCTAGATGTTCTGTCCATTGATGAGAGTGGTGAATTGAAGTCTCCAACTATTATGGTATATGAGTCTATTTCCCTTTTCAGTGTTTGCAGTGTATTCCTCACGTATTTGGGGCTTTCTGGTTCAGTGCATAAATATTTATGATTGTTATGTCTTATTGTTTAATTGTTCCTTTTATTAGTATATAGTGTCCTTCTTTGTCTCTTTTAACTGCTTTACATTTGAAGTCTAATTTGTTGGATATTAGTATAGCCACTCCTGCTCTTTTCTGGTTGTTATTTGCATGAAATATCTTTTCCCAACCTTTCACTTTCAACCTATGTTTATCTTTGGGTCTAAGATGTGTTTCCTGTAGACAGCATATAGAAGGATCCTGTTTTTTAATCCATTCTGCCAATCTATGTCTTTTGATTGGGGAATTCAGTCCATTGACATTTAGTGTTATTACTGTTTGGATAATATTTTCCGCTACCATTTTGCCTTTTGTATTATATATATCATTAGCTGACTTTCCTTCTTTCTACTCTTCTCCATACGTCTCTCTTCTGTCTTTTTGTATCTGACTCTAGTGCTCCCTTTAGTATTTCTTGCAGAGCTGATCTCTTGGTCACAATCTCTCAGTGACTTTTTGTCTGGAATGTTTTAATTTCTCCCTCATTTTTTGAAGGATAATTTTGCTGGATATAGGAGTCTGGTTGGCAGTTTTTCCTTTAGTAGTTTTGTATTTAATATACACCCTCTGTCTTCGACTTTCATGGTTTCTGCTGAGAAATCTACACATAGTCCTTATTGGGTTTCCCATTGTATGTGATGGAAGGTGTTTTCTCTTGCTGCTTTCAAGATCCTCTCTTCTCTTTGACCTCTGACATTCTAAACTAGAATGTCTTGGAGAACGCCTATTTGGGTCTAATCTCTTTGGGGTGCGCTGCACTTCTTGGATCTGTAATTTTGGTCTTTCATAAGAGTTGGGAAATTTTCAGTGATAATTTCTTCCATTAGTTTTTCTCCTCCTTTTCTCCGTCCTCCTTCTGGAACACCCACAACACGTATATTTGTGCGGTTCATATTGTCCTTGAGTTCCCTGATCCCCCTGTTCAAATTTTTCCATTCTTTTCCCGATTAGTTTGCTGTTTCTTTTTGGAAATTCAGATGTTCCTCCTCCAAATCACTAATTCTATCTTCTGTCTCTTTAAATCTATCATTGTAGGTATCCATTGTTTTTTCCATCTTTTCTACTTATCCGTTCAATTCCATAAGTTCTGTGATTTTTCAGTTTTTCTGTTTCTTCTTTATGTATCAAGCCCATGCCTCTTCATGTCCTCCCTCAATTTATCGATTTCATTTTTGAAGAGGTTTTCCATTTCAGTTCATATATTCAGCATTATTTTTCAGCTCTTGTATCTCATTTGAACTATTGGTTTGTTCCTTTGACTGGCCATATTCTCAATCTTCTGAGCGTGACAGTTATCTTCTGCTACTGGCGTCTGGGCATTTATCAGATTTCCCTGGGTGTCGGACCCAACAAGGTTGTAAGATTTTTCTGTGAAATCTCTGGGTTCTGTTTTTCTTATCCGCCAGTAGGTGGCGCTCGTGGCACACGTTTGTCTGTGGGTCCCACCTGTAAAAGGTCTGTGGATCCTTTAACTTTTGGAAAACTCTCGCCGTCCGGGAGGTTCGCTAGCCGAAGCGGCTTGGAGAGTGCCAGCCAGCCCGGGGTCCGAACGCGGGAGGGTTGCTGCCGCCGCAGCCCGGGAAAGCGACCCGTCCAATTTCTAGTCGGCCCGGGACGCTAACGTGGCGGGAGGGCGCCAGCCGCAGTGGCCCACCCGGGAGAGTGCACGTTCCCGGGAGTCACAGGTTTGGAAGGATCCCCCCCCCCCCCGTCACCGTTCCTCGCGGCCTGGGGATTTCCGATCCAATTCTCTCAGTTGGTCCGGGGGGCCGCGCGTTGTGTGGGCGCCAGCCCGCCGCGGTTTGAGGGGACCGCCTGTCCAATTCTCCCAGCCAGCCCGGGAAGGGGGAAGGGAGTGACTCCGGCCACTTGCCACCCCGCCCGGTGAAGCCCGCGCCCCTTGACGATCTCACCGGAGCGGGTTTCTCTCAGCCAGTCAGCCGTTCCAGGATGGGGTACGCTGTCTTTTTATCTCGTCGTGGCTTTGGAGCTGTTCTGTATCGTCTCTACCCCTAGTAGCTGTCCTGGAGAAGAAACTAATGTATCCGCGCGTCTTACTAAGCCGCCATCTCTCGGAACCCAGAAGGCGCACTGTTAATACTCATTTTTTAGGTCCTTCAGATTAATGTGAATCTTGTCCGCCCTCCTTCGGCCTTCTTCTTTACCTTGTTTCCTCTTGTGATGCTGTGTGCCAGGGGAAGTGGTGGAATATCTTTGCGGTGAAAGGGTGAGAGGGTCTTCGTAACTCAGTTCCTCTGAGGAAGTGCCCCTGCTGGATACAAATGTGCTGAACATCCGCTGTCTTCCACCCTGTATGTCCTAAAATGCAAAACACATTGGTAATAGTTCATGTGGAATTAATATAGATTTAACTTAGATTTTCTTTTTCCACCAAAGGAATATATTCATCGTGTAGGTAGAACAGCCAGAGGCCTAAATGGAAGAGGACATGCCTTGCTCATTTGCGCCCGAAGAATTGGGTTTCCTTCGTTACTTGAAGCAATCCAAGGTAAAGACCCTTTGCTTAGAGATCTTAAGTTGAGAAAGTGCTCTTGGTAGGGTTTGTTTGCCAGCACTGATGGCCTTAAGTACCATTTTCTGATATACAGAGGAGTCTGAGTCAGTGCAGTGCTATTAAAACAGTTGCTAACTGAGATTGTATGGGATCCCGCCAAGGAGGTATGGACAGAAAGCACTACCCACGTGCCTCAACCCTGGTGTTGCATTGCTAGTGGTGGCCCTGTGCCCCCTCATCTCTTTTCCGTTCTCCACAAACCCTCTTTGAAACCCTCTATTCCTTTCAGACTCTCTCATGCCCATGTGTTTTCTGCAACTGCTCTCCCTCCTACATTCTTCTCTGCATCTTTTATCCTATTATCTTTTCCTCCTACCTCATCTGAAGCAATGGGGATAACCATTTATTCTTACCTCCTCCCTTCCTGTCCTTTTTATCATGGACTCTTGTATTTTTTCTTCAGTCTATTCGTACAGTTAGCTTTTCCCCATCTCAAGTCTCTCGACTGTAAAAAGGAAACTTCAACTCTAAAACCCCATTCTCCCATCCCTAACCTCTAGGGTGGCCATGCCTATATTGCCTGCCTTCCTCAATTTCCAAAGTTTGCAATTTTGGAAAAGTGGTTTATATTTTTCCAGTTATCTCTCATTCAATCCCAACCCACCCAATGTTGACTTTGGCCTTGTTCCATCCCACCAAAACTAAAGGAACAGATTGGATATCTGCCCCGAGGGAATCCATTGGCTTCATCGACGTCCTTCCGTCAGTACCAAATGAGTTCATTAAAACTACTTCCCATCTTGTCTGCAATCATTTCCCCCACTGTGCATGGGGCACTTGAAAACTTTTTTCTTTCATCTTAAAGTCTTTAATGTTGATCCATTCTAGTTTAGTAATCTTCGTACTTTCATCTTCAGGTTCCACTAAGTGAATTTGAGTTTTCCTGGTCCAAGATTTCTGACATCAGTCTCAGGTATACTTTTTTTAAGGATTGTTTGTATAGGAGGTAACCTAAGTCCTGGCACTACCTTTGTGGTGTTTCAGGGAACAGACCTTGTTCTCTGGGTCTCCCCCTTTCCATAAAGGAAGAGTTTGTTCTCCTGTGGTGTGAAAGGTTTGTACTGTGCTCTCCCTCGATTCAGTCCCTGCCCTCCAAAACCTTGCACTGTTGTAATTTGTGGAATTTGGAGTGTTCCAAAGCCTTGAGGCCAGTTATTGAAACAAATAATGTCTTTAGGGGTGATTTTGTTCCTAGTTATGTGGAATCGCATGTTTGACAAATGGCTATTTTATTAACCCAGTGTGTTCTTTCCATTTCAGCTTGAGAAATTGATTGAAAAGAACTACTTCCTTCATAAGTCAGCCCAGGAAGCATATAATCTACATTCGAGCATAGTTCCCATTCTCTGAA